>NC_141012.1:54345681-54945681 GCF_052327205.1 Somniosus microcephalus | reverse complement strand
AGAATCCGGGAACAAAGAGAGAGAGAACCTCGGAACAGAGAGAGAGAGTACCCAGGAACAGAGAGAGAGAACCCAGGAACAGAGAGAGAGAGAACCCAGGAACAGAGAGAAAAAACCCGGGAACAAAGAGAGAGAACCCGGAAACAGAGAGAGAGAGAAACCGGGAACAGAGAGAGAGAACCCGGGCACAGAGAAAGAGAGAACCCGGGAACAGAGAGAGAAAACCCGGGAACAGAGATAGAGAACCCGGGAAGAGAGAGAGAGAACCCGGTAACAGAGAGAGAGAGAACCCGGGAACAGAGAGAGAGAACCCAGGAACAGAGAGAGAGAGAACCCGGGAACAGAGAGAGAGAACCCGGGAACAGAGAGGAAGAAGCCGGGAACAGAGAGAGAGAGAACCCGGGAACAGAGAGAAAACCCAGGAACAGAGAGAAAGAACCCGGGGACAGAAAGAGAAAACCCGGGAACAGAGAGAGAGAACCCGGGCACAGAGAGAGAACCCGGTCTCAGAGAGAGAGATCCCGGGAACAGAGGGAGAGGACCAGGGAACAGAGAGAGAGAACCCGGGAAGAGAGAGAGAGAACACGGGAACAGAAAGAGAGAACCCGGGAAGAGAGAGAGAAACCCCGGGCACAGACAGAGAGAACCCGGGAAGAGAGAGAGAACCCGGTAACAGAGAGATAGAGCCCGGGAACAGAGAGAGAGAGAACCCGGTAACAGAGAGAGAGAACCCGGGACCTGAGAGAGAGAGAACCCGGGAACAGAGAGAGAGAGAAACCGGGAACAGAGAGAGAGAGAACCCGGGAACAGAGAGAGAGAGAACGCTGGAACAGAGAGAGAGAAACCGGGAACAGAGAGAGAGAGAACCCGGGAAGAGAGAGAGAGAACCCGGGAACAGAGAGAGAGAGAACCTGGGAAGAGAGAGAGAGAAACCGAGAAGAGAGAGAGAGAACCCAGGAACAGAGAGAGAGAGAATCCGGGAACAAAGAGAGAGAGAACCTCGGAACAGAGAGAGAGAACCCAGGAACAGAGAGAGAGAACCCGGGAACAGAGAGACAGAGAACCCGGGAACAGAGAGAGAGAACCCGGGAAGAGAGAGAGAAACCCCGGGCACAGACAGAGAACCCGGGAAGAGAGAGAGAGAACCCGGTAACAGAGAGAGAGAACCCAGGAACAGAGAGAGAGAGAACCCGGGAACAGGGAGAGAGAGAAACCGGGAACAGAGAGAGAGAGAACCCAGGAACAGAGAGAGAGAGAACGCTGGAACAGAGAGAGAGAAACCGGGAACAGAGAGAGAGAACTCAAGAACAAGGAGAGAGAGAACCCGGGAACAGAGAGAGAGAACCCGGGAACAGAGAGAGAGAGAACCCGGGAAGAGAGAGAGAGAGAACCCGGGCACAGAGAAAGAGAGAACCCAGAAACAGAGAGATAGAACGCGGGCACAGAGAGAGAAAACCCAGGAACAGAGAGAAAACTCGGTAACAGAGAGAGAAAACCCGGGAACAGGGAGAGAGAACCCGGGCACAGAGAGAGAGAACCCAGGAACAGAGAGAGAGAGAACCCGGGAAGAGAGAGAGAGAAACCGTGAACAGAGAGAGAGAACCCGGGAAGAGAGAGAGAGAACCTGGGCACAGAGAGAGAGAACCAGGGAACAGAGAGAGAGAACCTCGGAACAGAGAGAGAGAACCCAGGAACAGAGAGAGAGAGAATCCGGGAACAAAGAGAGAGAGAACCTCGGAACAGAGAGAGAGAACCCAGGAACAGAGAGAGAGAACCCGGGAACAGAGAGACAGAGAACCCGGGAACAGAAAGCGATACCCCGGGAACAGAGAGAGAGAGAACCCGGGAACAGAGAGAGAGAACCTGGGAACAGAGAGAGACAGAACCCGGGAACAGAGAGAGAGAGAACCCGGGAACAGAGAGAGAGAGAACCCGGGAACAGAGAGAGAGAACCCGGGAACAGAGAGTGAGAGAACCCGGGAACAGAGAATGAGAGAACCCAGGAACAGAGAGAGAGAACCCGGGAACAGAGAGGGAGAACCCGGGAACAGAGAGAGAGAGAACCCGGGAACAGAGAGAGAGAGAGAGAGAGAGAACCCGGGAACAGAGAGAGAGAGAGAGAGCCGTCCAAACACCAATCCGAGTGAACCAAATCATTAAAAAATGCAAAGAAACCTACCTGGAACATTGGAACAAAATAACCGAAAGCCAAAGCAGATTAGAATGTTACCGGGCCCTAAAAAGAGAATATAAACTGGCAGACTACCTCATGACCATCAGAGACACAAAACAGAGACAGACCCTCACCAGGTACAGACTAAGCGACCACCAACTGGAAATTGAAAAAGGCAGATACAAGAAATCCTGGCAGCCTAGAGAGAATAGAATATGCGATCAATGCCTGGCCGGCGAGGTTGAAACAGAGATGCATTTCCTCCTAAAATGCGAAAAATTCAACACATCAAGAAACATATTATTCAACAAGCTAAGCCAAACAACCCCAGATTTCAAGGAATTGGATGACCTGTCAAAATTGAGATTAGTCCTAGGAGAAGGAGACAGACCATACCTTGGGGCCAAATATGTAACAACATGTCACAACCTGAGGACTGTTTAAAATTAAGACTGTTTAAAATTAATATTGTATGTACCCAACAAATGTCAAATCGATTGACACCTACATAATGTTGGAAAACTGTAACTTTTTGCTATGTAAGCTTTGGCAATATGGTTCTCTGTAAACTTTCATGCCAATAAAGCATTTGAATTGAAATTGAGTGAATCCAGGCTCAGAGAGAGAGACCCCGGGAACAGAGAGAGAGAGAGTCCGGGCTCAGAGAGAGAGAACCCAGGAACTGAGAGAGAGAGAACCCGGGAACAGAGAGAGAGAGAACCCGGGAACAGAGAATGAGAGAACCCAGGAACAGAGAGAGAGATCCCGGGAACAGAGAGGGAGCACCCGGGAACAGAGAGAGAGAGAACCCGGGAACAGAGAGAGAGTGAATCCAGGCTCAGAGAGAGAGACCCCGGGAACAGAGAGAGAGAGAGTCCGGGCTCAGAGAGAGAGAACCTGGGAACAGAGAGAGAGAGAACCCGGGAACAGAGAGAGAGAGAACCGGGGAACAGAGAGAGAGAGAACCCAGGAAAAGAGAGAGAGAGAACCCGGGAACAGAGAGAGAGAGAACCCGGGAACAGAGAGTGAGAGAATCCGGGAAGAGAGAGAGAGAACCCGGGAACAGAGAGAGAGAACCCGGGAACAGAGAGAGAGAGAACCCGCGAACAGAGAGAGAGTGAATCCGGGCTCAGAGAGAGAGAACCCGGGAACAGAGAGAGAGAGAGTCCGGGCTCTGAGAGAGAGAACCCGGGAACAGAGAGAGAGAGAACCCGGGAACAGAGAGCGAGAACCCGGGAACAGAGAGAGAGAGAACCCGGGAACAGAGAGCGAGAACCCGGGAACAGAGAGAGAGAACCCGGGAACAGAGAGAGAGAGTACCCGGGAACAGAGAGAGAGACCCCGGAAACAGAGAGAGAGAGAACCTGGGAACAGAGAGAGAGAGAACCCAGGAACAGAGAGGGAGAACACCGGAACAGAGAGAGAGAGAACCCGGGAAGAGAGAGAGAAAACCCGGGAACCGAGAGAGAAACCAGGAACAGAGAGAGAGAGAACCCGGGAACAGAGAGAGAGAACACGGGAACAGAGAGAGAGAACCTGGGAACAGAGAGAGAGAACTCGGGAACAGAGAGAGAGAGAACCCAAGAACAGAGAGAGAGAACCCGGGAACAGAGAGAGAGAGAACCCGGGAACAGAGAGAGATAACCCGGGAACAGAGAGAGAGAGAACCGGGGAACAGAGAGAGAGAGAATGCGGGAACAGAGAGAGAGGAACCGGGAACAGAGAGAGATAACTCGAGAACAAGGAGAGGGAGAACCTGGGAACAGAGAGAGAGAACCCGGGAACAGAGAGAGAGAGAACCCAGGAACAGAGTGAGTGAACCCGGAAAAGTGAGAGAGAGAATCCGGGATCAGAGAGAGAGAACCCGGGAACAGAGAGAGAGGACCAGGGAACAGAGAGAGAGAGAACCCGGGAAGAGAGAGAGAGAACCCGGGCACAGGGAAAGAGAGAACCCAGAAGCAGAGAGATAGAACGCGGGCACAGTGAAAGAGAGAACCCGGGAACAGAGAGAGAAAACCCAGGAACAGAGAGAAAACCCGGTAAGAGAGAGAAAACCCGGGAACAGAGAGAGAGAACCCAGGAACAGAGAGAGAGAGAACCCGGGAAGAGAGAGAGAGAACCCGTGAAAAGAGAGAAAGAACCCGGGAAGAGAGAGAGAGAACCCAGGCACAGAGAGAGAGAGAATCCGGGAAAAGAGAGTGCGAACCCGGGAACAGAGAGAGAGAACCCGGGAACAGTGAGAGAGAACCCGGGAACAGAGAGAGAGAACCCGGGAACAGTGAGAGAGAACCCGGGAACAGAGAGAGAGAACCCAGGAACAGAGAGAGAGAGAACCAGGTGACAGAGAGAGAGAGAACCCGGGAACACAGAGTGAGATCCCCGGAACAGAGAGAGGGAGAACCCGGGAACAGAGAGAGAGAACCCGGGAACCGAGAGAGAGAGAACCCGGGAACATAGAGAGAGAGAACATGGGAACAGAGAGAGAGAGAACCCGGGAATAGAGAGAGAGAACCCGGGAACAGAGAGAGAGAACCCGGGAACAGAGAGAGAGAACACAGCAACAGAGAGAGAGAACCCGGGAACAGAGAGAGAGAACCCGGGAACAGAGAGAGAGAACCCGGGAACAGAGAGAGAACCCGGTAACAGAGAGAGAGACAACCCGGGAACAGAGAGAGAGAACTCAGGCACAGAGGATGTGAGAACCCGGGAACAGCGAGAGAGAACCCGGGCACAGAGAAAGAGAGAACCCGGGAACAGAGCGAGAAAACCCGGGAACAGGGAGAGAGAACCCGGGAAGAGAGAGAGAGAACCCGGTAACAAAGAGAGAGAACCCGGTAACAGAGAGAGAGAGAGAACCCGGGAACATAGAGAGAGAACCCGGGAACAGAGAGAGAGAGAACCCGGGAACAGAGAGAGAGTGAACCCGGGAACAGACAGAGAGAACCCGGGAACAGAGAGGGAGAACCCGGGAACAGAGAGAGAGAGAACCCGGGAACAGAGAGAGAATACCCGGGAACAGAGAGAGAGAACCCGGGAACAGAGAGAGAGAGAACCCGGGAACAGAGAGAGAGAACCCGGGAAGAGTGAGAGAGAACCCGGTAACACAGAGAGAGAACCCGGGAACAGAGAGAGAGAACGCGGGAACAGAGAGAGAGAGAACCCGGGAACAGAGAGAGAGAACCCGGGAACAGAGAGGGAGAAGCCGGGGACAGAGAGAGAGGTTGAAACAGAGATGCATTTCCTCCTAAAATGCGAAAATGCAAAAAATTCAACACATCAAGAAACATATTATTCAACAAGCTAAGCCAAACAACCCCAGATTTCAAGGAATTGGATGACCTGTCAAAATTGAGATTAGTCCTAGGAGAAGGAGACAGACCATACCTTGGGGCCAAATATGTAACAACATGTCACAACCTGAGGACTGTTTAAAAATTAAGACTGTTTAAAATTAATATTGAGCGTACCAAATGAAGTACAAAGACTGTTTAAAATTAATATTGTTTAAAAGTAATATTGTATGTAAACAACAAATGTCAAATCGATTGACACCTACAGAATGTTGGAAAACTGTACCTTTTTGCTATGTAAGCTTTGGCAATATGGTTCTCTGTAAACTTTCATGCCAATAAAGCATTTGAATTGGAATTGGAATTGGAGAGAAAACCCGGGATCAGAGAGAGAGAACCCGGGCACAGAGAGAGAACCCGGTCACAGAGAGAGAGAGAACCCGGGAACAGAGAGAGAGAGAACCGGGGAACAGAGAGAGAGAGAACCCGGGAACAGAGAGAGAGAACCCGGGAACATAGAGAGAGAGAACCCGGGAACAGACAGTGAGAGAATCCGGGAAGAGAGAGAACCCAGGAACAGAGAGAGAGAACCCGGGAACAGAGAGAGAGAGAACCCGCGAACAGAGAGAGAGTGAATCCGGGCTCAGAGAGAGAGAACCCGGGAACAGAGAGAGAGAGAGTCCGGTCTCAGAGAGAGAGAACCCGGGAACAGAGAGAGAGAGAACCCGGGCACAGGGAAAGAGAGAACCCAGAAACAGAGAGATAGAACGTGGGCACAGTGAAAGAGAGAACCCGGGAACAGAGAGAGAAAACCCGGGAACAGAGAGAAAACCCGGTTACAGAGAGAGGAAACCCGGGAACAGAGAGAGAGAACCCGGGCACAGAGAGAGAGAACCGAGGAACAGAGAGAGAGAGAACCCGGGACGAGAGAGAGAGAACCCGTGAACAGAGAGATAGAACCCGGGAAGAGAGAGAGAGAACCCGGGCACAGAGAGAGAGAACCCGGGAACAGAGAGAGAGAACCTGGGAACATAGAGAGAGAGAATCCGGGACAAGAGAGAGAGAACCCGGGAACAGAGAGAGAGAACCACGGAACAGAGAGAGAGAACCCAGGAACAGAGAGAGAGAGAATCCGGGAACAAAGAGAGAGAGAACCTCGGAACAGAGAGAGAGAGTACCCAGGAACAGAGAGAGAGAACCCAGGAACAGAGAGAGAGAGAACCCAGGAACAGAGAGAAAAAACCCGGGAACAAAGAGAGAGAACCCGGAAACAGAGAGAGAGAGAAACCGGGAACAGAGAGAGAGAACCCGGGCACAGAGAAAGAGAGAACCCGGGAACAGAGAGAGAAAACCCGGGAACAGAGAGAGAGAACACGGGAAGGGAGATAGAGAACCCGGGAAGAGAGAGAGAGAACCCGGTAACAGAGAGAGAGAGAACCCGGGAACAGAGAGAGAGAACCCAGGAACAGAGAGAGAGAGAACCCGGGAACAGAGAGAGAGAACTCGGGAACAGAGAGGAAGAAGCCGGGAACAGAGAGAGAGAGAACCCGGGAACAGAGAGAAAACCCAGGAACAGAGAGAAAGAACCCGGGGACAGAAAGAGAAAACCCGGGAACAGAGAGAGAGAACCCGGGCACAGAGAGAGAACCCGGTCTCAGAGAGAGAGATCCCGGGAACAGAGGGAGAGGACCAGGGAACAGAGAGAGAGAACCCGGGAAGAGAGAGAGAGAACACGGGAACAGAAAGAGAGAACCCGGGAAGAGAGAGAGAAACCCCGGGCACAGACAGAGAGAACCCGGGAAGAGAGAGAGAACCCGGTAACAGAGAGATAGAGCCCGGGAACAGAGAGAGAGAGAACCCGGTAACAGAGAGAGAGAACCCGGGACCTGAGAGAGAGAGAACCCGGGAACAGAGAGAGAGAGAAACCGGGAACAGAGAGAGAGAGAACCCGGGAACAGAGAGAGAGAGAACGCTGGAACAGAGAGAGAGAGAACCTGGGAAGAGAGAGAGAGAAACCGAGAAGAGAGAGAGAGAACCCAGGAACAGAGAGAGAGAGAATCCGGGAACAAAGAGAGAGAGAACCTCGGAACAGAGAGAGAGAACCCAGGAACAGAGAGAGAGAACCCGGGAACAGAGAGACAGAGAACCCGGGAACAGAGAGAGAGAACCCGGGAAGAGAGAGAGAAACCCCGGGCACAGACAGAGAGAACCCGGGAAGAGAGAGAGAGAACCCGGTAACAGAGAGAGAGAACCCAGGAACAGAGAGAGAGAGAACCCGGGAACAGGGAGAGAGAGAAACCGGGAACAGAGAGAGAGAGAACCCAGGAACAGAGAGAGAGAGAACGCTGGAACAGAGAGAGAGAAACCGGGAACAGAGAGAGAGAACTCAAGAACAAGGAGAGAGAGAACCCGGGAACAGAGAGAGAGAACCCGGGAACAGAGAGAGAGAGAACACGGGAACAGAGAGAGAGAGAACCCGGGAAGAGAGAGAGAGAGAACCCGGGCACAGAGAAAGAGAGAACCCAGAAACAGAGAGATAGAACGCGGGCACAGAGAGAGAAAACCCAGGAACAGAGAGAAAACTCGGTAACAGAGAGAGAAAACCCGGGAACAGGGAGAGAGAACCCGGGCACAGAGAGAGAGAACCCAGGAACAGAGAGAGAGAGAACCCGGGAAGAGAGAGAGAGAAACCGTGAACAGAGAGAGAGAACCCGGGAAGAGAGAGAGAGAACCTGGGCACAGAGAGAGAGAACCAGGGAACAGAGAGAGAGAACCTCGGAACAGAGAGAGAGAACCCAGGAACAGAGAGAGAGAGAATCCGGGAACAAAGAGAGAGAGAACCTCGGAACAGAGAGAGAGAACCCAGGAACAGAGAGAGAGAACCCGGGAACAGAGAGACAGAGAACCCGGGAACAGAGAGAGAGAACCTGGGAACAGAGAGAGACAGAACCCGGGAACAGAGAGAGAGAGAACCCGGGAACAGAGAGAGAGAGAACCCGGGAACAGAGAGAGAGAACCCGGGAACAGAGAGTGAGAGAACCCGGGAACAGAGAATGAGAGAACCCAGGAACAGAGAGAGAGAACCCGGGAACAGAGAGGGAGAACCCGGGAACAGAGAGAGAGAGAACCCGGGAACAGAGAGAGAGAGAACCGGGGAACAGAGAGAGAGAGAACCCAGGAAAAGAGAGAGAGAGAACCCGGGAACAGAGAGAGAGAGAACCCGGGAACAGAGAGTGAGAGAATCCGGGAAGAGAGAGAGAGAACCCGGGAACAGAGAGAGAGAACCCGGGAACAGAGAGAGAGAGAACCCGCGAACAGAGAGAGAGTGAATCCGGGCTCAGAGAGAGAGAACTCGGGAACAGAGAGAGAGAGAGTCCGGGCTCTGAGAGAGAGAACCCGGGAACAGAGAGAGAGAGAACCCGGGAACAGAGAGCGAGAACCCGGGAACAGAGAGAGAGAACCCGGGAACAGAGAGAGAGAGTACCCGGGAACAGAGAGAGAGACCCCGGAAACAGAGAGAGAGAGAACCTGGGAACAGAGAGAGAGAGAACCCAGGAACAGAGAGGGAGAACACCGGAACAGAGAGAGAGAGAACCCGGGAAGAGAGAGAGAAAACCCGGGAACCGAGAGAGAGAAACCAGGAACAGAGAGAGAGAGAACCCGGGAACAGAGAGAGAGAACACGGGAACAGAGAGAGAGAACCTGGGAACAGAGAGAGAGAACTCGGGAACAGAGAGAGAGAGAACCCAAGAACAGAGAGAGAGAACCCGGGAACAGAGAGAGAGAGAACCCGGGAACAGAGAGAGATAACCCGGGAACAGAGAGAGAGAGAACCGGGGAACAGAGAGAGAGAGAATGCGGGAACAGAGAGAGAGGAACCGGGAACAGAGAGAGATAACTCGAGAACAAGGAGAGGGAGAACCTGGGAACAGAGAGAGAGATCCCGGGGACAGAGAGAGAGAGAACCCGGGAACAGAGAGAGAGAGAACCCGGGAACAGAGAGAGAGAGAACCCAGGAACAGAGTGAGTGAACCCGGAAAAGTGAGAGAGAGAATCCGGGATCAGAGAGAGAGAACCCGGGAACAGAGAGAGAGGACCAGGGAACAGAGAGAGAGAGAACCCGGGAAGAGAGAGAGAGAACCCGGGCACAGGGAAAGAGAGAACCCAGAAGCAGAGAGATAGAACGCGGGCACAGTGAAAGAGAGAACCCGGGAACAGAGAGAGAAAACCCAGGAACAGAGAGAAAACCCGGTAAGAGAGAGAAAACCCGGGAACAGAGAGAGAGAACCCGGGCACAGAGAGAGAGAACCCAGGAACAGAGAGAGAGAGAACCCGGGAAGAGAGAGAGAGAACCCGTGAAAAGAGAGAAAGAACCCGGGAAGAGAGAGAGAGAACCCAGGCACAGAGAGAGAGAGAATCCGGGAAAAGAGAGTGCGAACCCGGGAACAGAGAGAGAGAACCCGGGAACAGTGAGAGAGAACCCGGGAACAGAGAGAGAGAACCCGGGAACAGTGAGAGAGAACCCGGGAACAGAGAGAGAGAACCCAGGAACCGAGAGAGAGAGAACCCGGGAACATAGAGAGAGAGAACATGGGAACAGAGAGAGAGAGAACCCGGGAATAGAGAGAGAGAACCCGGGAACAGAGAGAGAGAACCCGGGAACCGAGAGAGAGAGAACCCGGGAACATAGAGAGAGAGAACATGGGAACAGAGAGAGAGAGAACCCGGGAATAGAGAGAGAGAACCCGGGAACAGAGAGAGAGAACCCGGGAACAGAGAGAGAGAACACAGCAACAGAGAGAGAGAACCCGGGAACAGAGAGAGAGAACCCGGGAACAGAGAGAGAGAACCCGGGAACAGAGAGAGAACCCGGTAACAGAGAGAGAGACAACCCGGGAACAGAGAGAGAGAACTCAGGCACAGAGGATGTGAGAACCCGGGAACAGCGAGAGAGAACCCGGGCACAGAGAAAGAGAGAACCCGGGAACAGAGCGAGAAAACCCGGGAAGAGAGAGAGAGAACCCGGTAACAAAGAGAGAGAACCCGGTAACAGAGAGAGAGAGAGAACCCGGGAACATAGAGAGAGAACCCGGGAACAGAGAGAGAGAGAACCCGGGAACAGACAGAGAGAACCCGGGAACAGAGAGGGAGAACCCGGGAACAGAGAGAGAGAGAACCCGGGAACAGAGAGAGAATACCCGGGAACAGAGAGAGAGAACCCGGGAACAGAGAGAGAGAGAACCCGGGAACAGAGAGAGAGAACCCGGGAAGAGTGAGAGAGAACCCGGTAACACAGAGAGAGAACCCGGGAACAGAGAGAGAGAACGCGGGAACAGAGAGAGAGAGAACCCGGGAACAGAGAGAGAGAACCCGGGAACAGAGAGGGAGAAGCCGGGGACAGAGAGAGAGGTTGAAACAGAGATGCATTTCCTCCTAAAATGCGAAAATGCAAAAAATTCAACACATCAAGAAACATATTATTCAACAAGCTAAGCCAAACAACCCCAGATTTCAAGGAATTGGATGACCTGTCAAAATTGAGATTAGTCCTAGGAGAAGGAGACAGACCATACCTTGGGGCCAAATATGTAACAACATGTCACAACCTGAGGACTGTTTAAAAATTAAGACTGTTTAAAATTAATATTGAGCGTACCAAATGAAGTACAAAGACTGTTTAAAATTAATATTGTTTAAAAGTAATATTGTATGTAAACAACAAATGTCAAATCGATTGACACCTACAGAATGTTGGAAAACTGTACCTTTTTGCTATGTAAGCTTTGGCAATATGGTTCTCTGTAAACTTTCATGCCAATAAAGCATTTGAATTGGAATTGGAATTGGAGAGAAAACCCGGGATCAGAGAGAGAGAACCCGGGCACAGAGAGAGAACCGGGGAACAGAGAGAGAGAGAACCCGGGAACAGAGAGAGAGAACCCGGGAACATAGAGAGAGAGAACCCGGGAACAGACAGTGAGAGAATCCGGGAAGAGAGAGAACCCGGGAACAGAGAGAGAGAACCCGGGAACAGAGAGAGAGAGAACCCGCGAACAGAGAGAGAGTGAATCCGGGCTCAGAGAGAGAGAACCCGGGAACAGAGAGAGAGAGAGTCCGGTCTCAGAGAGAGAGAACCCGGGAACAGAGAGAGAGAGAACCCGGGCACAGGGAAAGAGAGAACCCAGAAACAGAGAGATAGAACGTGGGCACAGTGAAAGAGAGAACCCGGGAACAGAGAGAGAAAACCCGGGAACAGAGAGAAAACCCGGTTACAGAGAGAGGAAACCCGGGAACAGAGAGAGAGAACCCGGGCACAGAGAGAGAGAACCCAGGAACAGAGAGAGAGAGAACCCGGGACGAGAGAGAGAGAACCCGTGAACAGAGAGATAGAACCCGGGAAGAGAGAGAGAGAACCCGGGCACAGAGAGAGAGAACCCGGGAACAGAGAGAGAGAACCTGGGAACATAGAGAGAGAGAATCCGGGACAAGAGAGAGAGAACCCGGGAACAGAGAGAGAGAACCACGGAACAGAGAGAGAGAACCCAGGAACAGAGAGAGAGAGAATCCGGGAACAAAGAGAGAGAGAACCTCGGAACAGAGAGAGAGAGTACCCAGGAACAGAGAGAGAGAACCCAGCAACAGAGAGAGAGAGAACCCAGGAACAGAGAGAAAAAACCCGGGAACAAAGAGAGAGAACCCGGAAACAGAGAGAGAGAGAAACCGGGAACAGAGAGAGAGAACCCGGGCACAGAGAAAGAGAGAACCCGGGAACAGAGAGAGAAAACCCGGGAACAGAGAGAGAGAACACGGGAAGGGAGATAGAGAACCCGGGAAGAGAGAGAGAGAACCCGGTAACAGAGAGAGAGAGAACCCGGGAACAGAGAGAGAGAACCCAGGAACAGAGAGAGAGAGAACCCGGGAACAGAGAGAGAGAACCCAGACAACATCAAAAATGAAATGCTCAAGTTCAGCAATATGGAGATGCAGGGTGCGGTACTCAAATTATTCAACATCATATTACGTTCAGGCTGTTTTCCCGATATCTGGTGCCAAGGACTAATCTCCCCCATATATAAAAGCGGAAACAAATCAGACCCAAATAACTACCGCGGCATCTGTGTCAACAGTTGTCTAGGGAAGTTATTCTGCAGTATTCTAAATAGTAGATTACTTGATTTTCTTAACAAACATAATATCCTCAGAAAAAACCAAATAGGCTTTCTTCCAAAACACCGCACCGCCGACCATATCTATACCCTTCACACCCTCATTGAAAAACATATACACCAAACAAAAAATGGGAAAATATTCGCCTGTTTCATCGACTTCAAGAAAGCCTTTGACTCTATATGGCACGAAGGGCTCTATTATAAACTTCTTCAATGTGGAATAGGGGGCAAAGTCTATGACCTTATTAAATCAATGTATCTGAAAAACAAATGCGGGGTCAAAATTGGAGACAAACGCACCGATTTCTTCACCCAGAGAAGAGGCGTCCGGCAGGGCTGCAATTTGAGCCCGACCCTGTTCAACATATACATAAATGAATTAGCAGACATGCTGGAGCAAAGCGAGTCACCAGGTCTCCGTCTCCTGGATGGAGAAGTGAAATCCCTGTTCTATGCGGACGACCTGGTTCTGCTGTCTCCCACAGAACAGGGATTACAGCAACAACTAGACCTACTCGACAAATACTGCCAAAATTGGGCTCTAACAGTAAATCTAAAGAAAACCAACATCATGATTTTTCAAAAAAGGCCCAGATGTCAGGAAAACAAATACCAGTTTACCCTCAGTGATATCACTATAGGACACACTATGAGCTACACCTACCTTGGTCTAACTATTACAGCATCAGGGAGCTTCAGCATAGCAGTGAATGCACTAAAAGAAAAAGCCCGAAGAGCCCTATATGCAATAAAAAGAAAATTCTACAACATCCAAATCCCAATCAAAATCTGGCTCAAAATATTTGACAGCATAATCCTGCCCATTGCACTGTACGGTAGTGAAGTATGGGGCCCGCTAAATCACCAAAGCTACACTAAATGGGAAAAACATACAATAGAAGCCCTACATGCAGAATTCTGCCGAAGCATCCTTCGCACCCAAAGAAAAACGCCAACAAATGCATGCAGAGCCGAACTAGGCAGATACCCACTGATAATAAACATCCAAAAACGAGCACTAAACTTCCTAAATCACCTCAAATCTAGCTCCCCAGACACCCTTCATTTCAAAGCCTTTCAGACCCAAGAGCTAAACCCAGAAAAGAGTCCCCTGAGTCAGCTGCTACGGAAACTAAGTACTCAGCCGGACCCTGACCAGCCCCAGACCAACACAGCCGTCCAAACACCAATCCGAGTGAACCAAATCATTAAAAAATGCAAAGAAACCTACCTGGAACATTGGAACAAAATAACCGAAAGCCAAAGCAGATTAGAATGTTACCGGGCCCTAAAAAGAGAATATAAACTGGCAGACTACCTCACGACCATCAGAGACACAAAACAGAGACAGACCCTCACCAGGTACAGACTAAGCGACCACCAACTGGAAATTGAAAAAGGCAGATACAAGAAATCCTGGCAGCCTAGAGAGAATAGAATATGCGATCAATGTCTGGCTGGCGAGGTTGAAACAGAAATGCATTTCCTCCTAAAATGCGAAAAATTCAACACATCAAGAAACATATTATTCAACAAGCTAAGCCAAACAACCCCAGATTTCAAGGAATTGGATGACCTGTCAAAATTGAGATTAGTCCTAGGACAAGGAGACAGACCATACCTTGGGGCCAAATATGTAACAACATGTCACAACCTGAGGACTGTTTAAAAATTAAGACTGTTTAAAATTAATATTGAGCGTACCAAATGAAGTACAAAGACTGTTAAAAATTAATATTGTTTAAAAGTAATATTGTATGTAACCAACAAATGTCAAATCGATTGACACCTACAGAATGTTGGAAAACTGTACCTTTTTGCTATGTAAGCTTTGGCAATATGGTTCTCTGTAAACTTTCATGCCAATAAAGCATTTGAATTGAATTGAATTGAATTGAATTGAAATTGAATTGAATTGAGTACCCGGGAACAGAGAGAGAGAGAACCCAGGAACAGAGAGGGCGAACCCGGGAACAGAGAGAGAGATCCCGGGAACAGAGAGGGAGAACCCAGGAACAGAGAGAGAGCGAACCCGGGAACAGAGAGAGCCCAAACTACAGACACAAAAAAGGAACCCATTAAGCTACATAAAATAAACCAGACATACAGATGGGCCCCAGACAGTGGAGATAAATTCATCACAGCACTAAATTCACCTGATCTCACAAGTAAAATTTCAAAATTTAAAGAAAATCTATATGAGATCACCAGAGATGGTGTAAACATGGCCATAGAGGATATAAATATGATCTTCCATGAGGCAGCTGTAAAAGCCGACCTCGTGAAACAGAAGAGGAAGAGTCACAAAAGACAAAATAAAAATAAGAACTGGTTTGACCACGAATGCAAAAATGCCAGAAAAGACCTGAGAAAAATATCAAACCAAAAGCATCGGCAACCAAACAATCCGGACATACGTACTAGATACAATGAAACCCTCAAAAGATATAAACACACCATTAGGAACAAAACACAAAACTATACCCACAAAATACTCGAAGAAATTGAAAACTCCACCAATCCAAAACAATTCTGGGAAATGTGGAATAACCTGAGTACATCACAATTGCAAGCATTACCAATCCAAGATGGCGACATCTGGAGAACACATTTTGAAAACCTCTACAAAGACATCCCAATAAACGAAACAAACCCAAGTCAACATCAGGTCACAGAGAAACTCCACACATTAGAAGCAACAATTAAAGACAACCAAAACCCTCTAGACTCCCCAATCACATGGAAAGAACTGGCCACAAAAACAAAATCTCTCCACCTAAAGAAAGCCTGTGGCCCAGACAACATCAAAAATGAAATGCTCAAGTTCAGCAATATGGAGATGCAGGGTGCGGTACTCAAATTATTCAACATCATATTACGTTCAGGCTGTTTTCCCGATATCTGGTGCCAAGGACTAATCTCCCCCATATATAAAAGCGGAAACAAATCAGACCCAAATAACTACCGCGGCATCTGTGTCAACAGTTGTCTAGGGAAGTTATTCTGCAGTATTCTAAATAGTAGATTACTTGATTTTCTTAACAAACATAATATCCTCAGAAAAAACCAAATAGGCTTTCTTCCAAAACACCGCACCGCCGACCATATCTATACCCTTCACACCCTCATTGAAAAACATATACACCAAACAAAAAATGGGAAAATATTCGCCTGTTTCATCGACTTCAAGAAAGCCTTTGACTCTATATGGCACGAAGGGCTCTATTATAAACTTCTTCAGTGTGGAATAGGGGGCAAAGTCTATGACCTTATTAAATCAATGTATCTGAAAAACAAATGCGGGGTCAAAATTGGAGACAAACGCACCGATTTCTTCACCCAGAGAAGAGGCGTCCGGCAGGGCTGCAATTTGAGCCCGACCCTGTTCAACATATACATAAATGAATTAGCAGACATGCTGGAGCAAAGCGAGTCACCAGGTCTCCGTCTCCTGGATGGAGAAGTGAAATCCCTGTTCTATGCGGATGACCTGGTTCTGCTGTCTCCCACAGAACAGGGATTACAGCAACAACTAGACCTACTCGACAAATACTGCCAAAATTGGGCTCTAACAGTAAATCTAAAGAAAACCAACATCATGATTTTTCAAAAAAGGCCCAGATGTCAGGAAAACAAATACCAGTTTACCCTCAGTGATACCACTATAGGACACACTATGAGCTACACCTACCTTGGTCTAACTATTACAGCATCAGGGAGCTTCAGCATAGCAGTGAATGCACTAAAAGAAAAAGCCCGAAGAGCCCTATATGCAATAAAAAGAAAATTCTACAACATCCAAATCCCAATCAAAATCTGGCTCAAAATATTTGACAGCATAATCCTGCCCATTGCACTGTACGGTAGTGAAGTATGGGGCCCGCTAAATCACCAAAGCTACACTAAATGGGAAAAACACACAATAGAAGCCCTACATGCAGAATTCTGCCGAAGCATCCTTCGCACCCAAAGAAAAACGCCAACAAATGCATGCAGAGCCGAACTAGGCAGATACCCACTGATAATAAACATCCAAAAACGAGCACTAAACTTCCTAAATCACCTCAAATCTAGCTCCCCAGACACCCTTCATTTCAAAGCCTTTCAGACCCAAGAGCTAAACCCAGAAAAGAGTCCCCTGAGTCAGCTGCTACTGAAACTAAGTACTCAGCCGGACCCTGACCAGCCCCAGACCAACACAGCCGTCCAAACACCAATCCGAGTGAACCAAATCATTAAAAAATGCAAAGAAACCTACCTGGAACATTGGAACAAAATAACTGAAAGCCAAAGCAGATTAGAATGTTACCGGGCCCTAAAAAGAGAATATAAACTGGCAGACTACCTCACGACCATCAGGGACACAAAACAGAGACAGACCCTCACCAGGTACAGACTAAGCGACCACCAACTGGAAATTGAAAAAGGCAGATACAAGAAATCCTGGCAGCCTAGAGAGAATAGAATATGCGATCAATGTCTGGCCGGCGAGGTTGAAACAGAAATGCATTTCCTCCTAAAATGCGAAAAATTCAACACATCAAGAAACATATTATTCAACAAGCTAAGCCAAACAACCCCAGATTTCAAGGAATTGGATGACCTGTCAAAATTGAGATTAGTCCTAGGACAAGGAGACAGACCATACCTTGGGGCCAAATATGTAACAACATGTCACAACCTGAGGACTGTTTAAAAATTAAGACTGTTTAAAATTAATATTGAGCGTACCAAATGAAGTACAAAGACTGTTAAAAATTAATATTGTTTAAAAGTAATATTGTATGTAACCAACAAATGTCAAATCGATTGACACCTACAGAATGTTGGAAAACTGTACCTTTTTGCTATGTAAGCTTTGGCAATATGGTTCTCTGTAAACTTTCATGCCAATAAAGCATTTGAATTGAATTGAATTGAATTGAATTGAAATTGAATTGAATTGAGTACCCGGGAACAGAGAGAGAGAGAACCCAGGAACAGAGAGGGCGAACCCGGGAACAGAGAGAGAGATCCCGGGAACAGAGAGGGAGAACCCAGGAACAGAGAGAGAGCGAACCCGGGAACAGAGAGAGCCCAAACTACAGACACAAAAAAGGAACCCATTAAGCTACATAAAATAAACCAGACATACAGATGGGCCCCAGACAGTGGAGATAAATTCATCACAGCACTAAATTCACCTGATCTCACAAGTAAAATTTCAAAATTTAAAGAAAATCTATATGAGATCACCAGAGATGGTGTAAACATGGCCATAGAGGATATAAATATGATCTTCCATGAGGCAGCTGTAAAAGCCGACCTCGTGAAACAGAAGAGGAAGAGTCACAAAAGACAAAATAAAAATAAGAACTGGTTTGACCACGAATGCAAAAATGCCAGAAAAGACCTGAGAAAAATATCAAACCAAAAGCATCGGCAACCAAACAATCCGGACATACGTACTAGATACAATGAAACCCTCAAAAGATATAAACACACCATTAGGAACAAAACACAAAACTATACCCACAAAATACTCGAAGAAATTGAAAACTCCACCAATCCAAAACAATTCTGGGAAATGTGGAATAACCTGAGTACATCACAATTGCAAGCATTACCAATCCAAGATGGCGACATCTGGAGAACACATTTTGAAAACCTCTACAAAGACATCCCAATAAACGAAACAAACCCAAGTCAACATCAGGTCACAGAAAAACTCCACACATTAGAAGCAACAATTAAAGACAACCAAAACCCTCTAGACTCCCCAATCACATGGAAAGAACTGGCCACAAAAACAAAATCTCTCCACCTAAAGAAAGCCTGTGGCCCAGACAACATCAAAAATGAAATGCTCAAGTTCAGCAATATGGAGATGCAGGGTGCGGTACTCAAATTATTCAACATCATATTACGTTCAGGCTGTTTTCCCGATATCTGGTGCCAAGGACTAATCTCCCCCATATATAAAAGCGGAAACAAATCAGACCCAAATAACTACCGCGGCATCTGTGTCAACAGTTGTCTAGGGAAGTTATTCTGCAGTATTCTAAACAGTAGATTACTTGATTTTCTTAACAAACATAATATCCTCAGAAAAAACCAAATAGGCTTTCTTCCAAAACACCGCACCGCCGACCATATCTATACCCTTCACACCCTCATTGAAAAACATATACACCAAACAAAAAATGGGAAAATATTCACCTGTTTCATCGACTTCAAGAAAGCCTTTGACTCGATATGGCACGAAGGGCTCTATTATAAACTTCTTCAGTGTGGAATAGGGGGCAAAGTCTATGACCTTATTAAATCAATGTATCTGAAAAACAAATGCGGGGTCAAAATTGGAGACAAATGCACCGATTTCTTCACCCAGAGAAGAGGCGACTGACAGGGCTGCAATTTGAGCCCGACCCTGTTCAACATATACATAAATGAATTAGCAGACATGCTGGAGCAAAGCGAGTCACCAGGTCTCCGTCTCCTTGATGGAGAAGTGAAATCCCTGTTCTATGCGGACGACCTGGTTCTGCTGTCTCCCACAGAACAGAGATTACAGCAACAACTAGACCTACTCGACAAATACTGCCAAAATTGGGCTCTAACAGTAAATCTAAAGAAAACCAACATCATGATTTTTCAAAAAAGGCCCAGATGTCAGGAAAACAAATACCAATTTACCCTCAGTGATACCGCTATAGGACACACTATGAGCTACACCTACCTTGGTCTAACTATTACAGCATCAGGGAGCTTCAGCATAGCAGTGAATGCACTAAAAGAAAAAGCCCGAAGAGCCCTATATGCAATAAAAAGAAAATTCTACAACATCCAAATCCCAATCAAAATCTGGCTCAAAATATTTGACAGCATAATCCTGCCCATTGCACTGTACGGTAGTGAAGTATGGGGCCCGCTAAATCACCAAAGCTACACTAAATGGGAAAAACACACAATAGAAGCCCTACATGCAGAATTCTGCCGAAGCATCCTTCGCACCCAAAGAAAAACGCCAACAAATGCATGCAGAGCCGAACTAGGCAGATACCCACTGATAATAAACATCCAAAAACGAGCACTAAACTTCCTAAATCACCTCAAATCTAGCTCCCCAGACACCCTTCATTTCAAAGCCTTTCAGACCCAAGAGCTAAACCCAGAAAAGAGTCCCCTGAGTCAGCTGCTACTGAAACTAAGTACTCAGCCGGACCCTGACCAGCCCCAGACCAACACAGCCGTCCAAACACCAATCCGAGTGAACCAAATCATTAAAAAATGCAAAGAAACCTACCTGGAACATTGGAACAAAATAACCGAAAGCCAAAGCAGATTAGAATGTTACCGGGCCCTAAAAAGAGATTATAAACTGGTAGACTACCTCACGACCATCAGAGACACAAAACAGAGACAGACCCTCACCAGGTACAGACTAAGCGACCACCAACTGGAAATTGAAAAAGGCAGATACAAGAAATCCTGGCAGCCTAGAGAGAATAGAATATGCGATCAATGTCTGGCCGGCGAGGTTGAAACAGAAATGCATTTCCTCCTAAAATGCGAAAAATTCAACACATCAAGAAACATATTATTCAACAAGCTAAGCCAAACAACCCCAGATTTCAAGGAATTGGATGACCTGTCAAAATTGAGATTAGTCCTGGGAGAAGGAGACAGACCATACCTTGGGGCCAAATATGTAACAACATGTCACAACCTGAGGACTGTTTAAAACTAAGACTGTTTAAAATTAATATTGTTAAAAGTAATATTGTATGTACCCAACAAATGTCAAATCGATTGACACCTACAGAATGTTGGAAAACTGTACCTTTTTGCTATGTAAGCTTTGGCAATATGGTTCTCTGTAAACTTTCATGCCAATAAAGCATTTGAATTGAATTGAATTGAATTGAATTGAGTACCAGGGAAAAGTGAGAGAGAACCCGGGAATAGAGAGAGAGAACCCAGGAACAGAGAGAGAGAGAACACGAGAACAGAGAGAGAGAACCCGGTAACAGAGAGAGAGAACCCGGGAACAGAGAGAGAGAACCCGGGAACAGAGAGAGAGAGAACCCGGGAACAGAGAGAGAGAACCCGGGAACTGAGAGAGAGAACCCAGGAACAGAGAGAAAGAACCCGGGAACAGAGAGAGAGAACCCGGGAACAGAG
Organism: Somniosus microcephalus; assembly: GCF_052327205.1. Lineage (NCBI taxonomy): Eukaryota > Metazoa > Chordata > Chondrichthyes > Squaliformes > Somniosidae > Somniosus > Somniosus microcephalus. The sequence goes on along the minus strand of NC_141012.1, from coordinate 54,924,886 downwards.
TGAGAGAAACCCGCGAACACAGAGAGTGAACCCAGGAACAGAGAGAGAGAACCAGGAACAGAGAGAGAGAACCTGGGAACAGAGATAGAGAATCCGGGAACAGAGAGAACCCAGGAACAGAGAGAGAGAGAACCCGGACTCAGAGAGAGAAAACCCGGGAAAAGTGAGAGAGAACGCGGGATCAGAGAGAGAGAGAACCGGGAACAGAGAGAACCCGGGAACAGAGTGAGAGAGAACCCGGGAACAGAGAGAGAGAGAACGCGGAAACAGAGAGAGAGACAACCTGGGAACAGAGAGAGAGAGAACCCGGGAACAGAGAGAGAGAATCCGGGAACAGAGAGAGATCCTGAACAGAGAGAGAGAGAACCCGGGAACAGAGAGAGAGAACCCTGGAACAGAGAGAGAGAACCCAGACACAGAGAGAGAGAACCCGGGAACAAAGAGAGAGAGCCTTGGAACAGAGATAGAGAGAACGCGGGAACAGAGAGAGAGAACCCGGGAACAGAGAGAGAGAACCCGGGAAGAGAGAGAGAGAGAACGCAGGAACAGAGAGAGAGAACCTGGGAACAGAGAGAGAGAGAACCCGGGAACAGAGAGAGAGAATCCGGGGACAGAGAGAGAGAGAAGCCGGGAACAGAGAGGGAGAGAACCCGGGAACAGAGAGAGTGAACCAGGGAACAGAGAGAGAGAACCCGGGAACAGAGAGAGAGAACCCGGGAACAGAGAGAGAGAGAATCGGGAAACAGAGAGAGAGAACCCGGGAACAGAGAGGGAGAGAACCCAGGAACAGAGAGGGAGAAACCAGGAACAGAGAGAGAGAAACCGGGAAAAGAGAGAGAGAGAACCCGGGAACAGAGAGAGTCAAAACCCGGGAACAGAGAGAGTGAGAACCCGGGAAGAGAGAGAGAGAGAACCCGGGAACAGAGAGAGAGTGAACCCAGGCACACAGAGAGTGAGAGCCCGGGAACAGAGAGAGAGAGAACTCGGTAACAGAGAGAGAGAGAACACGGGAACAGAGAGAGAGAACCCTGGGACAGAGAGAGAGAGAACCCGGGAACAGAGAGAGAGAGAACCCGGGAACAGAGAGAGAGAACCCGGGAACAGAGAGAGAGAACCCGGGAACAGAGAGAGAGAATCCGGGAACAGAGAGAGATCCTGAACAGAGAGAGAGAGAACCCGGGAACAGAGAGAGAGAACCCTGGAACAGAGAGAGAGAACCCAGACACAGAGAGAGAGAACCCGGGAACAAAGAGAGAGAGCCTTGGAACAGAGATAGAGAGAACGCGGGAACAGAGAGAGAGAACCCGGGAACAGAGAGAGCGAACCCGGGAAGAGAGAGAGAGAGAACGCAGGAACAGAGAGAGAGAACCTGGGAACAGAGAGAGAGAGAACCCGGGAACAGAGAGAGAGAATCCGGGGACAGAGAGAGAGAGAAGCCGGGAACAGAGAGGGAGAGAACCCGGGAACAGAGAGAGTGAACCAGGGAACAGAGAGAGAGAACCCGGGAACAGAGAGAGAGAACCCGGGAACAGAGAGAGAGAGAATCGGGAAACAGAGAGAGAGAACCCGGGAACAGAGAGGGAGAGAACCCAGGAACAGAGAGGGAGAAACCAGGAACAGAGAGAGAGAAACCGGGAAAAGAGAGAGAGAGAACCCGGGAACAGAGAGAGTCAAAACCCGGGAACAGAGAGAGTGAGAACCCGGGAAGAGAGAGAGAGAGAACCCGGGAACAGAGAGAGAGTGAACCCAGGCACACAGAGAGTGAGAGCCCGGGAACAGAGAGAGAGAGAACTCGGTAACAGAGAGAGAGAGAACACGGGAACAGAGAGAGAGAACCCTGGGACAGAGAGAGAGAGAACCCGGGAACAGAGAGAGAGAGAACCCGGGAACAGAGAGAGAGAACCTGGGAACAGAGAGAGAGAGAACCCAGGAGCAGAGAGAGAGAGAACCCGGGAACAGAGAGAGCGAGGTCGCGGGAACAGAGAGAGAGAGAACCCGGGAATAGAGAGAGAGAGAACCCGGGAACAGAGAGAGGGAACCCAGGAACAGAGAGAGAGAGAACCCGGTAACAGAGAGAGAGAGAACCCGGGAAGAGAGAGAGAGAGAACGCGGGAACAGAGAGAGGGAACCCAGGAACAGAGAGAGAGAGAACCCGGGAACAGAGAGAGGGAACCCAGGAACAGAGAGAGAGAGAACCCGGAAACAGAGAGAGAGAGAACCCGGGAACAGAGAGAGAGAGAACCCGGGAACAGAGAGAGAGAACCCGGGAACAGTAAGAGAGAACCCGGGAACATAGAGAGAGAGAACCCGGGAACAGAGAAGGAGAACCCGGGAACAGAGAGAGAGAACCCGCGAACAGAGAGAAAGAGAACCCTGGAACAGAGAGAGAGAGAACGCTGGAACAGAGAGAGAGAGAACCCAGACACAGGGAGAGAGAGAACCAGGGAACAGAGGGAGAGAACCCAGGAACAGAGAGACAGAACCCGGGAACAGAGAAAGAGAGAACCCGGGAACAGAGATAGAGAACCCGGGAACAGAGAGCGAGAGAACTCTGGAACAGAGAGAGCGAAACCGGGAACAGAGAGAGAGAGAACCCAGGAACAGAGAGCGAGAACCCGGGAACAGAGAGAGAGCGAAGCCGGGAACAGAGAGAGAGAACCCGGGAACAGTGAGAGAGAGAACCCGGGAACAGAGAGAGAGAACCTGGCAACCGAGAGAGAGAACCCAGGAACAGAGAGTGAGAACCCGGGAACAGAGAGAGAGAGAACCCAGGAACAGAGAGCGAGAACCCGGGAACAGAGAGAGAGCGAAGCCGGGAACAGAGAGAGAGAACCCGGGAACAGTGAGAGAGAGAACCCGGGAACAGAGAGAGAGAACCTGGCAACCGAGAGAGAGAACCCAGGAACAGAGAGTGAGAACCCGGGAACAGAGAGAGAGAATCCGGGAACAGAGAGAGAGAAACCCGGGAACAGTGAGAGAGAACCCGGGAACAGAGAGAGAGAATCCGGGAACACAGAGAGAGAACCCGGGAACACAGAGAGAGAAACCGGGAACAGAGAGAGAGAGAATCCGGGAACAGAGAGAGAGAACCCGGGAACAGAGAGAGAGAGAACCCGGGAACAGAGAGAGAGAGAACCCGGGAACATAGAGAAAGAGAACCCGGGAACTGAGAGAACCCGGGAATAGAGAGAGAAAGAACGCGGGAACAGAGAGAGAGAACCCGGCAACAGAGAGAGAGAGAACCCGGGAACAGAGAGAGAGAACCCGGGAACAGAGAGAGAGAACCCGGGAACAGAGAGAGAGAACCCGGGAACAGAGAGAGAGAGAACCTGGGAACAGAGTGAGAGAGAACCCGGGAACAGAGAGAGAGAGAACCCGGGAACAGAGAGAGAGAGCCCAGGAACAGAGAAAGAGAAGCCGGGAGCAGAGAGAGAGAACCCGGGAACAGAGAGAGAGAGAACCCAGGAACAGAGAGCGAGAACCCGGGAACAGAGAGAGAGAGAACCCGGGAACAGAGAGAGAGAACCCGGGAACAGTAAGAGAGAACCCGGGAAAATAGAGAGAGAGAACCCGGGAACAGAAAAGGAGAGCCCGGGAACAGAGAGAGAGAACCCGGGAACAGAGAGAGAGAGAACCCTGGAACAGAGAGAGAGAGAACCCTGGAACAGAGAGAGAGAGAACCCAGACACAGGGAGAGAGAGAACCAGGGAACAGAGGGAGAGAACCCAGGAACAGAGAGAGAGAACCCGGGAACAGAGAAAGAGAGAACCCGGGAACAGAGAGAGAGAACCCGGGAACAGAGAGATAGCGAACCTTGGAACAGAGAGAGAGAACCCGGGACCATAGAGAGAGAGAACCCAGGAACAGAGAGCGAGAACCCGGGAACAGAGAGAGAGCGAAGCCGGGAACAGAGAGAGAGAACCCGGGAACAGTGAGAGAGAACCCGGGATCAGAGAGAGAGAACCCAGGAACAGAGAGAGAGAGAACCCGGGAACAGAGAGAGAGAACCTGGGAACCGAGAGAGAGAACCCGGGAACAGAGAGTGAGAACCCGGGAACAGAGAGAGAGAGAACCGGGAACAGAGGGAACCCAGGAACAGAGAGAGAGAGAACCCGGAAACAGAGAGAGAGAACACGGGAACAGAGAGCGAGAACCCGGGATACGAGAGAGAGAATCCGGGAACAGAGAGAGAGAACCCGGGAACAGAGAGAGAGAACCCGGGAACAGAGAGAGAGAAACTCGGGAACAGAGAGAGAGAACCCGGGAAAAGTGAGATAGAACCCGGGATCAGAGAGAGAGAGAACCGGCAACAGAGAGAACCTGGGAACAGAGAGAGAGGGAACGCGGGATCAGAGAGAGAGATCCCAGGAACAGAGAGAGAGAGAACTCGGGAACAGAGAGAGAGAACCCAGGAACAGAGAGAGAGAACCCGGGAACAGAGAGAGAGAACCCGGGAACAGAGAGTGAGAACCCGGGAACAGAAAGAGAGTACCCGGGAACAGAGAGAGAGAGAACCCGGGAACAGAGAGAGAGAGAATCCGGGAACAGAGAGAGAGAGATCCGGGAACAGAGAGAACCCGGCAATAGAGAGTGAGAGAACGCGGGAACAGAGAGCGAGAACCCGGGAACAGGGAGAGAGAGAACCCGGGAACAGAGTGAGGGAGAAGCCGGGAACAGAGCGAGCGAGAACCCGGGAGCAGAGAGAGAGAGCCCGGGAACAGAGAGAGAGAACCCGGGAACAGAGAGAGAGAACCCGGGAACAGAGAGAGAGAGATCCGGGAACAGAGAGAACCCGGGAACAGAGAGAGAGAGAATGCGGGACCAGAGAGAGAGAACCCGGGAACAGAGAGAGAGAGAACCCGGGAACAGAGGGAGAGAACCCGGGAACAGAGAGAGAGAACCCGGGAACTCAGAGAGAGGGTCCGAGAACAGAGAGAGAGAACCCAGGCAGAGAGAGAGAGAACCCGGGAACACAGAGAGAGAACCCGGACACAGAGAGAGAGAACCCGGGAACAGAGAGTGAGAACCCGGGACAGAGAGAGGGAGAACGCGGGAACAGAGAGAGGGAACCCGAGAACAGAGAGAGAGAACCCGGGAACAGAGAGAGAGAACCCGGGGACAGAGAGAGAGAACCCGGGAACAGAGAGAGAGAGAACCTGGGAACAGAGAGAGAGAGAACCCGGAAACAGTGAGAGAGAACCCGGGAACAGAGAGAGAGAGAACCCAGGATCAGATGGAGAGAGAACCCGGGAACAGAGAGAAAGATCCTGGGAACAGAGAGAAAGGACCCGGACACAGACAGAGAGAACACGGGAACAGAGACAGAGAGAACACGGGAACATAGAGAGACAGAACCAGGGAACAGAGAGAGAGTACCCGGGAACAGAGTCAGAGAGAAAACCCGGGAACAGACAGAGAGAACTCGGGAACCGAGAGAGAGAGAACCCGGGAACAGAGAGAGAGAGGTCCCGGGAACAGAGAGAGAGAGAACCCGGGAACAGAGAGAAAGAACCCGGGAACAGAGAGAGAGAGCCCGGGAACAGAGAGAGAGAACCCGGGAACAGAGAGTGAGAACCCGGGAACAGAAAGAGAGAACCCGGGAACAGAGATAGAGAATCCGGGAACAGAGAGAGAGAACCCAGGAACAGAGAGAGAGAGAACCCGGACTCAGAGAGAGAAAACCCGGGAAAAGTGAGAGAGAACGCGGGATCAGAGAGAGAGAGAACCGGGAACAGAGAGAACCCGGGAACAGAGTGAGAGAGAACCCGGGAACAGAGAGAGAGAGAACGCGGAAACAGAGAGAGAGACAACCCGGGAACAGAGAGAGAGAGAACCCGGGAACAGAGAGAGAGAATCCGGGAACAGAGAGAGATCCTGAACAGAGAGAGAGAGAACCCGGGAACAGAGAGAGAGAACCCGGGAACAGAGAGAGAGATCCCTGGAACAGAGAGAGAGAACCCAGACACAGAGATAGAGAGAGAGAAACAGACAGAAGGAGAGTGATTGGGAGAGAGAACGAGAGATTGGGAGTGTGAGAGAGAGACTGGGAGTGAGAGAGAGAGAGATTGGGAGTGTGAGAGAGTGTGTGAGAGAGAGACTGGGAGTGTTGGAGAGAGAGAGAGTGTGGGAGAGGGAGAGAGCAGAGCCCGAGCAGCAACCGGAGCACGGAGCCTGAAGCCGGAGAAAGGCCTGAGGAACCGGGCCGAGCGAGGCACCGGAGAGAAGGAGAGCGAGCAGCAACAGGAGTAGACCCAGACCGGGAGGAGCGGCCCGAGCCAGTCAAAGAGGCGAGTGGAGAGGTAGGGGTGCCGGATCGGGTCGGGCCTGGAGAGCGAGCAAGCCCGAGGCCTGAAACCCGAGAAACTCCGGGGTCGGAGAAACTCGGACAAACACCGGGCCGGGACAGCACAGCCGAGCCGAGAGGCTGGGGCCAGGGCAGAAGCCCGGAGAGAGCGTTGGGAGCTGAGAGCGCGAAATTTGAATGAAGGGAAACGGCTGAAAGGAGAAAAGGAGCAAAGAGAGGTAACTGCACCTAGAGAGAGAGAGACGGAGCGAGAGAGCGTGAGAGAGAGAGAGGAGAGGAAACACCAGCTGGAGAGAAAAAGCCGGAGAAATAAGTTTTACCTAACTCTACCTAAGTTTCATTTTAGTTAAAGTTAGTTCGGAAAAAGTTTAATTTTATTTAAATTTAGCTCGAAAAAAAAAAATAAAAAAATAAAAAAAACCTGAAAAAAGAACAACAAACCCGCGAGGAAAAGGAATAGAAACCCGAGAGAAACGATAAACTACCCGAACCAAGAGCCTGTGAGAAAAAGAGAAAGATAAACCTTTAAGAGCAGCTATATCAAAGATGAACCCCTGAAAAACTCCCAATTTTGGACCTAAAAGTGGGCTAAGGTGGAACACGACACAAAAAAGAGAAAAAAAAAGTTATCTATCTGAGACAAAAAACAAACGACTACAATGAGCAGGGAAATGATATATCCTGAGCAATGCACAAAAAATAAAGCAAAGGAAAAATACAAGTACACAACACTAAAAAATAACCCAGAAATCCTCTACGTTGACTATACCACACACAAAGGGACTAAGCTGAAGAACAACCTCATATTCTACACCGAATACGTCACCTCCTGGAAGGAGACTTTACAAAAACACTACACATACGTCTCCAGCGAAGGTATTGGCAGTGGAGGCAGACTGAAAATATGTAAAGATGGAAACCTAGATAAAGATGACCCCCTGCTAACCATAAGCTACTACAACAAAAATAGAAAGATCATGATACAGGGGAATGTGGAAAATCTGGACACCTTCGAAAAGGAATTCCCCCAGTTGAAAACTAAGGCAGACACAAAGAGGACCAATGGACAGGAAGCAAAAGAGAGTCGAACAGAGGATGATGAGAGCCAAGTGGAGGAAGAAGAAGAGAGACCAGCAGAGGAAAACACCTCCCTGTACATCTCCACCCCCCCCACACCTCTCAACGAAAACAAAATGATGAAAGAGAATCTGGCCAAACTAGAACTTGATTTCAATGAATACAGAGAAACACTGGCCAAGAATTTGAAGGAGGAATTCAAACAGCTAAAAACGGAATACGAGTCCACCATCCACAAGATGAGAAAGACCATAGAGGAGCAAAGAAATGAGATCAAAGAACTCCGTACTCAACAAAACAAAACGAAGGAGACCGTAGAAAGGCTCAGCAGGCAACACAAACCTCTTAAGGTCCAAAAACCTGAGGACACAAAAACAACACACACAAAGACACAGAACCCGCCGGATGCCACCCCACACGAAGACACACCGAAAGCCACAAACCCCGCTCCAACCAGCCCTCAGTCGAGTCATGCCCAGACTACTGCTACCCAGTCCTCACACACAGGAACACAAAAACCGACAGATACCCCCCCAAACCATGACACACCGAAAGCCCCAAACCCCGCTCCTGCCACACAACATATCCCAGAAACCCAGCCAACAACCAGCCACCAGGCGAGCCCTACCCAGACTACTGTTACCCAGTCTGAAAAACCAGCCCCTCAGGCGGTCCTGCTGACCGACTCCAACGGAAAGTTTCTGGACCCCCAGAGGCTGTTCCCAGACCATCAAGTCCTGAAAAAATGGTGCAGCAACACAGGCCAAGCAATGAAGATCCTGAACAAAGAATCCCTTGGAAGCCCCAAATGGATTGAGATCCACACAGGCACGAACGACCTACGCACCCTACAGGAAGGCACGGCTTGGGCGGTGAGCAGGATGGCAGAAAAGGCCAGCAGGGAATTCCCCGAGGCGCGGATCGTGATCTCCACACTACTGCCCAGAAAGGACACCCCAGCCTATATAATCCACAACACCAACAGGGAGATCGACATGAGATGTTCTGTCCTCCCCAACGTCTCCCTGGCCCATCATCCAAACATCAACACAAGGGACCTCTATGACGAAATACATCTACTCAAACAGCGGATGGGGGTCTTCGCAAGAAACCTCATAAACACTGCCAAAAGACGCAGCCCTCCCACCCCCTCTACCATTGGGAGCCCAAACAGGACCACCAATGTCCCCCACCCCCCTTTACAAAACCAACAACAGAACCGTGCTTTTATACCTGACCCAAGACCCCCCTCTAGACCACAGACTGTAGACCAAGAACTGAGAAAGATCATGACGATGCTGAACAGCCTGATAGAAAGCCGGAGAAATTATTAATATTGTTATTTATCATTATCATTATTGTTATCTTATCAGTATTATTACTATTATTAGATAGATATATGTGCATGCCTCATGAAATTTATACTAAATCATCATTTAGCATTATAGAAAATACTGTTTCCACACTCATCCCACAAAATAGGTCCATTTTATTTCGTTTTATTGAACTATATAAATGCGTTCTTTCCACATAAGCTGCTGGAATATCCAGGGCCTCCGCTCCTCAACTTTTGGGATGAAGAGTACAGACCCTGAATTCCTAAAAGCTATAAAAGACATTGATATAATTGTGTTAACAGAAACATGGTGCCAAAAGGACATGCCGACCTACTGTCCTCCAATGTACCATGAAATCATTGTGCCCTCAGTAAAGAACACTAAAACACGCAAGGGCAGAACCTCCGGGGGAATATTGGTGTGGTATAAGGGAGAACTGGACAAACACATCTCACCGGTAAAACAGGGGAAATCACACGTATGGCTAAAACTAGATAAAAATATAGGAATAGCAAAAAAAGATGTTTACTTATGTGCGATCTACATACCTCCAATAGATTCGCCATATTTCGAAGAGGAGTTATTTGATACTCTCCACATGGAAATCAGCCATTTCCAGGCCCAAGGAAAGGTGATAATATGTGGGGACCTAAATGCAAGGACCGGTTGTGAACCTGACTTCATAGACCCACAGGGAAACAACCATGTGTTTGGCCAGACCCCTTTAGATGTCACACCAGCCATCGCAAATCGGAACAACCTTGATCGTGAAATAAATAAAAGCGGTAGGGAGGTAGTGCAACTCTGCCGAGCCTTAGGCCTGTACATAGTTAATGGTAGGTTCAGAGGGGACTCCCAAGGGAGACTCACATACTCCTCAACTCTTGGGTCTAGTGTGGTGGACTATACAATCACTGACCTGGACCCCTGCGATATCAACGCATTCACTGTCAGGCAGCAATCCCCCCTCTCAGACCATAACCAAATAAATGTGTACCTTAAATTTTCTGCCCAAACTACAGACACAAAAAAGGAACACAGTAAGCTACATAAAATAAACCAGACATACAGATGGGCCCCAGACAGTGGAGATAAATTCATCACAGCACTAAATTCACCTGATCTCACAAGTAAAATTTCAAAATTTAAAGAAAATCTATATGAGATCACCAGAGATGGTGTAAACACGGCCATAGAGGATATAAATATGATCTTCCATGAGGCAGCTGTAAAAGCCGACCTCGTGAAACAGAAGAGGAAGCGTCACAAAAGACAAAATAAAAATATGAAATGGTTTGACCACGAATGCAAAAATGCCAGAAAAGACCTGAGAAAAATATCAAACCAAAAGCATCGGCAACCAAACAATCCGGACCTACGTACTAGATACAATGAAACCCTCAAAAGATATAAACACACCATTAGGAACAAAACACAAAACTATACCCACAAAATACTCGAAGAAATTGAAAACTCCACCAATCCAAAACAATTCTGGGAAATGTGGAATAACCTGAGTACAACACAATTGCAAGCATTACCAATCCAAGATGGCGACATCTGGAGAACACATTTTGAAAACCTCTACAAAGACATCCCAATAAACAAAACAAACCCAAGTCAACATCAGGTCACAGAAAAACTCCACACATTAGAAGCAACAATTAAAGACAACCAAAACCCTCTAGACTCCCCAATCACATGGAAAGAACTGGCCACAAAAACAAAATCTCTCCACCTAAAGAAAGCCTGTGGCCCAGACAACATCAAAAATGAAATGCTAAAGTTCAGCAATATGGAGATGCAGGGTGCGATACTCAAACTATTCAACATCATATTACGCTCAGGCTGTTTTCCCGATATCTGGTGCCAAGGACTAATCTCCCCCATATATAAAAGTGGAAACAAATCAGACCCAAATAACTACCACGGCATCTGTGTCAACAGTTGTCTAGGGAAGTTATTCTGCAGTATTCTAAATAGTAGATTACTTGATTTTCTTAACAAACATAATATCCTCAGAAAAAACCAAATAGGCTTTCTTCCAAAACACCGCACCGCCGACCATATCTATACCCTTCACACCCTCATTGAAAAACATAAACACCAAACAAAAAATGGGAAAATATTCGCCTGTTTCATCGACTTCAAGAAAGCCTTTGACTCTATATGGCACGAAGGGCTCTATTATAAACTTCTTCAGTGTGGAATAGGGGGCAAAGTCTATGACCTTATTAAATCAATGTATCTGAAAAACAAATGCGGGGTCAAAATTGGAGACAAACGCACCGATTTCTTCACCCAGAGAAGAGGCGTCCGGCAGGGCTGCAATTTGAGCCCGACCCTGTTCAACATATACATAAATGAATTAGCAGACATGCTGGAGCAAAGCGAGTCACCAGGTCTCCGTCTCCTGGATGGAGAAGTGAAGTCCCTGTTCTATGCGGACGACCTGGTTCTGCTGTCTCCCACAGAACAGGGATTACAGCAACAACTAGACCTACTCGACAAATACTGCCAAAATTGGGCTCTAACAGTAAATCTAAAGAAAACCAACATCATGATTTTTCAGAAAAGACCCAGATGTCAGGAAAACAAATACCAGTTTACCCTCAGTGATACCACTATAGGACACACTATGAGCTACACCTACCTTGGTCTAACTATTACAGCATCAGGGAGCTTCAGCATAGCAGTGAATGCACTAAAAGAAAAAGCCCGAAGAGCCCTATATGCAATAAAAAGAAAATTCTACAACATCCAAATCCCAATCAAAATCTGGCTCAAAATATTTGACAGCATAATCCTGCCCATTGCACTGTACGGTAGTGAAGTATGGGGCCCGCTAAATCACCAAAGCTACACTAAATGGGAAAAACACACAATAGAAGCCCTACATGCAGAATTCTGCCGAAGCATCCTTTGCACCCAAAGAAAAACGCCAACAAATGCATGCAGAGCCGAACTAGGCAGATACCCACTGATAATAAACATCCAAAAACGAGCACTAAACTTCCTAAATCACCTCAAATCTAGCTCCCCAGACACCCTTCATTTCAAAGCCTTTCAGACCCAAGAGCTAAACCCAGAAAAGAGTCCCCTGAGTCAGCTGCTACTGAAACTAAGTACTCAGCCGGACCCTGACCAGCCCCAGACCAACACAGCCATCCAAACACCAATCCGAGTGAACCAAATCATTAAAAAATGCAAAGAAACCTACCTGGAACATTGGAACAAAATAACCAAAAGCCAAAGCAGATTAGAATGTTACCGGGCCCTAAAAAGAGAATATAAACTGGCAGACTACCTCACGACCATCAGGGACACAAAACAGAGACAGACCCTCACCAGGTACAGACTAAGCGACCACCAACTGGAAATTGAAAAAGGCAGATACAAGAAATCCTGGCAGCCTAGAGAGAATAGAATATGCGATCAATGCCTGGCCGGCGAGGTTGAAACAGAGATGCATTTCCTCCTAAAATGCGAAAAATTCAACACATCAAGAAACATATTATTCAACAAGCTAAGCCAAACAACCCCAGATTTCAAGGAATTGGATGACCTGTCAAAATTGAGATTAGTCCTAGGACAAGGAGACAGACCATACCTTGGGGCCAAATATGTAACAACATGTCACAACCTGAGGACTGTTTAAAAATTAAGACTGTTTAAAATTAATATTGAGCGTACCAAATGAAGTACAAAGACTGTTTAAAATTAATATTGCTTAAAAGTAATATTGTATGTAACCAACAAATGTCAAATCGATTGACACCTACAGAATGTTGGAAAACTGTACCTTTTTGCTATGTAAGCTTTGGCAATATGGTTCTCTGTAAACTTTCATGCCAATAAAGCATTTGAATTGAATTGAATTGAATTGAATTGAAATTGAATTGAATTGAGTACCCGGGAACAGAGAGAGAGAGAACCCAGGAACAGAGAGGGCGAACCCGGGAACAGAGAGAGAGATCCCGGGAACAGAGAGGGAGAACCCAGGAACAGAGAGAGAGCGAACCCAGGAACAGAGAGAGAGTACCAGGGAAAAGTGAGAGAGAACCCGGGAATAGAGAGAGAGAACCCAGGAACAGAGAGAGAGAGAACACGGGAACAGAGAGAGAGAACCCGGTAAGAGAGAGAACCCGGGAACAGAGAGAGAGAACCCGGGAACAGAGAGAGAGAGAACCCGGGAACAGAGAGAGAGAACCCGGGAACTGAGAGAGAGAACCCGGGAACAGAGAGAAAGAACCCGGGAACAGAGAGAGAGAACCCGGGAACAGAGTGAGAGAAACCCGCGAACACAGAGAGTGAACCCAGGAACAGAGAGAGAGAACCAGGAACAGAGAGAGAGAACCCGGGAACAGAGATAGAGAATCCGGGAACAGAGAGAGAGAACCCAGGAACAGAGAGAGAGAGAACCCGGACTCAGAGAGAGAAAACCCGGGAAAAGTGAGAGAGAACGCGGGATCGGAGAGAGAGAGAACCGGGAACAGAGAGAACCCGGGAACAGAGTGAGAGAGAACCCGGGAACAGAGAGAGAGAGAACGCGGAAACAGAGAGAGAGACAACCTGGGAACAGAGAGAGAGAGCACCCGGGAACAGAGAGAGAGAATCCGGGAACAGAGAGAGATCCTGAACAGAGAGAGAGAGAACCCGGGAACAGAGAGAGAGAACCCGGGAACAGAGAGAGAGAACCCTGGAACAGAGAGAGAGAACCCAGACACAGAGAGAGAGAACCCGGGAACAAAGAGAGAGAGCCTTGGAACAGAGATAGAGAGAACGCGGGAACAGAGAGAGAGAACCCGGGAACAGAGAGAGAGAACCCGGGAAGAGAGAGAGAGAGAACGCAGGAACAGAGAGAGAGAACCTGGGAACAGAGAGAGAGAGAACCCGGGAACAGAGAGAGAGAATCCGGGGACAGAGAGAGAGAGAAGCCGGGAACAGAGAGGGAGAGAACCCGGGAACAGAGAGAGTGAACCAGGGAACAGAGAGAGAGAACCCGGGAACAGAGAGAGAGAACCCGGGAACAGAGAGAGAGAGAATCGGGAAACAGAGAGAGAGAACCCGGGAACAGAGAGGGAGAGAACCCAGGAACAGAGAGGGAGAAACCAGGAACAGAGAGAGAGAAACCGGGAAAAGAGAGAGAGAGAACCCGGGAACAGAGAGAGTCAAAACCCGGGAACAGAGAGAGTGAGAACCCGGGAAGAGAGAGAGAGAGAACCCGGGAACAGAGAGAGAGTGAACCCAGGCACACAGAGAGTGAGAGCCCGGGAACAGAGAGAGAGAGAACTCGGTAACAGAGAGAGAGAGAACACGGGAACAGAGAGAGAGAACCCTGGGACAGAGAGAGAGAGAACCCGGGAACAGAGAGAGAGAGAACCCGGGAACAGAGAGAGAGAACCTGGGAACAGAGAGAGAGAGAACCCAGGAGCAGAGAGAGAGAGAACCCGGGAACAGAGAGAGCGAGGTCGCGGGAACAGAGAGAGAGAGAACCCGGGAATAGAGAGAGAGAGAACCCGGGAACAGAGAGAGGGAACCCAGGAACAGAGAGAGAGAGAACCCGGTAACAGAGAGAGAGAGAACCCGGGAAGAGAGAGAGAGAGAACGCGGGAACAGAGAGAGGGAACCCAGGAACAGAGAGAGAGAGAATCCGGGAACAGAGAGAGGGAACCCAGGAACAGAGAGAGAGAGAACCCGGAAACAGAGAGAGAGAGAACCCGGGAACAGAGAGAGAGAGAACCCGGGAACAGAGAGAGAGAACCCGGGAACAGTAAGAGAGAACCCGGGAACATAGAGAGAGAGAACCCGGGAACAGAGAAGGAGAACCCGGGAACAGAGAGAGAGAACCCGGGAACAGAGAGAGAGAGAACCCTGGAACAGAGAGAGAGAGAACGCTGGAACAGAGAGAGAGAGAACCCAGACACAGGGAGAGAGAGAACCAGGGAACAGAGGGAGAGAACCCAGGAACAGAGAGACAGAACCCGGGAACAGAGAAAGAGAGAACCCGGGAACAGAGATAGAGAACCCGGGAACAGAGAGCTAGAGAACTCTGGAACAGAGAGAGCGAAACCGGGAACAGAGAGAGAGAGAACCCAGGAACAGAGAGCGAGAACCCGGGAACAGAGAGAGAGCGAAGCCGGGAACAGAGAGAGAGAACCCGGGAACAGTGAGAGAGAGAACCCGGGAACAGAGAGAGAGAACCTGGCAACCGAGAGAGAGAACCCAGGAACAGAGAGTGAGAACCCGGGAACAGAGAGAGAGAATCCGGGAACAGAGAGAGAGAAACCCGGGAACAGTGAGAGAGAACACGGAAACAGAGAGAGAGAACACGGGAACAGAGAGCGAGAACCCGGGATATGAGAGAGAGAATCCGGGAACAGAGAGAGAGAACCCGGGAACAGAGAGAGAGAACCCGGGAACAGAGAGAGAGAAACTCGGGAACAGAGAGAGAGAACCCGGGAAAAGTGAGATAGAACCCGGGATCAGAGAGAGAGAGAACCGGCAACAGAGAGAACCTGGGAACAGAGAGGGAGGGAACGCGGGAACAGAGAGAGAGATCCCAGGAACAGAGAGAGAGAGAACTCGGGAACAGAGAGAGAGAACCCAGGAACAGAGAGAGAGAACCCGGGAACAGAGAGAGAGAACCCGGGAACAGAGAGTGAGAACCCGGGAACAGAAAGAGAGTACCCGGGAACAGAGAGAGAGAGAACCCGGGAACAGAGAGAGAGAGAATCCGGGAACAGAGAGAGAGAGACCCGGGAACAGAGAGAACCCGGCAATAGAGAGTGAGAGAACGCGGGAACAGAGAGCGAGAACCCGGGAACAGGGAGAGAGAGAACCCGGGAACAGAGTGAGGGAGAAGCCGGGAACAGAGCGAGCGAGAACCCGGGAGCAGAGAGAGAGAGCCCGGGAACAGAGAGAGAGAACCCGGGAACAGAGAGAGAGAACCCGGGAACAGAGAGAGAGAGATCCGGGAACAGAGAGAACCCGGGAACAGAGAGAGAGAGAATGCGGGACCAGAGAGAGAGAACCCGGGAACAGAGAGAGAGAGAACCCGGGAACAGAGGGAGAGAACCCGGGAACAGAGAGAGAGAACCCGGGAACTCAGAGAGAGGGTCCGAGAACAGAGAGAGAGAACCCAGGCAGAGAGAGAGAGAACCCGGGAACACAGAGAGAGAACCCGGACACAGAGAGAGAGAACCCGGGAACAGAGAGTGAGAACCCGGGACAGAGAGAGGGAGAACGCGGGAACAGAGAGAGGGAACCCGGGAACAGAGAGAGAGAACACGGGAAGAGAGAGAGAGAGAACCAGGGAACAGAGAGAGAGAGAACCCGAGAACAGAGAGAGAGAACCCGGGAACAGAGAGAGAGAACCCGGGGACAGAGAGAGAGAACCCGGGAACAGAGAGAGAGAGAACCTGGGAACAGAGAGAGGGAGAACCCGGAAACAGTGAGAGAGAACCCGGGAACAGAGAGAGAGAGAACCCGGGATCAGATGGAGAGAGAACCCGGGAACAGAGAGAAAGATCCTGGGAACAGAGAGAAAGGACCCGGACACAGACAGAGAGAACACGGGAACAGAGACAGAGAGAACACGGGAACATAGAGAGACAGAACCAGGGAACAGAGAGAGAGTACCCGGGAACAGAGTCAGAGAGAAAACCCGGGAACAGACAGAGAGAACCCGGGAACCGAGAGAGAGAGAACCCGGGAACAGAGAGAGAGAGATCCCGGGAACAGAGAGAGAGAGAACCCGGGAACAGAGAGAAAGAACCCGGTAACAGAGAGAGAGAACCATGGAACAGAGAGAGAGAGAACGTGGGAACAGAGAGAGAGAACCCGGGAACAGAGAGAGAGAACCCGGGAACAGAGAGAGAGAGCCCGGGAACAGAGAGAGAGAACCCGGGAACAGAGAGTGAGAACCCGGGAACAGAAAGAGAGAACCCGGGAACAGAGATAGAGAATCCGGGAACAGAGAGAGAGAACCCAGGAACAGAGAGAGAGAGAACCCGGACTCAGAGAGAGAAAACCCGGGAAAAGTGAGAGAGAACGCGGGATCAGAGAGAGAGAGAACCGGGAACAGAGAGAACCCGGGAACAGAGTGAGAGAGAACCCGGGAACAGAGAGAGAGAGAACGCGGAAACAGAGAGAGAGACAACCCGGGAACAGAGAGAGAGAGAACCCGGGAACAGAGAGAGAGAATCCGGGAACAGAGAGAGATCCTGAACAGAGAGAGAGAGAACCTGGGAACAGAGAGAGAGAACCCTGGAACAGAGAGAGAGAACCCTGGAACAGAGAGAGAGAACCCAGACACAGAGATAGAGAGAGAGAAACAGACAGAAGGAGAGAGATTGGGAGAGAGAGCGAGAGATTGGGAGTGTGAGAGAGAGACTGGGAGTGAGAGAGAGAGAGATTGGGAGTGTGAGAGAGTGTGTGAGAGAGACAGAGACTGGGAGTGTTGGAGAGAGAGAGAGTGGTTCTCTGGTTCTGCTGTCTCCCACAGAACAGGGATTACAGCAACAACTAGACCTACTCGACAAATACTGCCAAAATTGGGCTCTAACAGTAAATCTAAAGAAAACCAACATCATGATTTTTCAGAAAAGACCCAGATGTCAGGAAAACAAATACCAGTTTACCCTCAGTGATACCACTATAGGACACACTATGAGCTACACCTACCTTGGTCTAACTATTACAGCATCAGGGAGCTTCAGCATAGCAGTGAATGCACTAAAAGAAAAAGCCCGAAGAGCCCTATATGCAATAAAAAGAAAATTCTACAACATCCAAATCCCAATCAAAATCTGGCTCAAAATTTTTGACAGCATAATCCTGCCCATTGCACTGTACGGTAGTGAAGTATGGGGCCCGCTAAATCACCAAAGCTACACTAAATGGGAAAAACACACAATAGAAGCCCTACATGCAGAATTCTGCCGAAGCATCCTTCGCACCCAAAGAAAAACGCCAACAAATGCATGCAGAGCCGAACTAGGCAGATACCCACTGATAATAAACATCCAAAAACGAGCACTAAACTTCCTAAATCACCTCAAATCTAGCTCCCCAGACACCCTTCATTTCAAAGCCTTTCAGACCCAAGAGCTAAACCCAGAAAAGAGTCCCCTGAGTCAGCTGCTACTGAAACTAAGTACTCAGCCGGACCCTGACCAACCCCAGACCAACACAGCCGTCCAAACACCAATCCGAGTGAACCATATCATTAAACAATGCAAAGAAACCTACCTGGAACATTGGAACAAAATAACCGAAAGCCAAAGCAGATTAGAATGTTACCGGGCCCTAAAAAGAGAATATAAACTGGCAGACTACCTCACGACCATCAGAGACACAAAACAGAGACAGACCCTCACCAGGTACAGACTAAGCGACCACCAACTGGAAATTGAAAAAGGCAGATACAAGAAATCCTGGCAGCCTAGAGAGAATAGAATATGCGATCAATGTCTGGCTGGCGAGGTTGAAACAGAAATGCATTTCCTCCTAAAATGCGAAAAATTCAACACATCAAGAAACATATTATTCAACAAGCTAAACCAAACAACCCCAGATTTCAAGGAATTGGATGATCTGTCAAAATTGAGATTAGTCCTAGGAGAAGGAGACAGACCATACCTTGGGGCTAAATATGTAACAACATGTCACAACCTGAGGACTGTTTAAAAGTAAGACTGTTTAAAATTAATATTGAACGTACCAAATGAAGTAGAAAGACTGTTTAAAATTAATATTGTTTAAAAGTAATATTGTATATACCCAACAAATGTCAAATCGATTGACACCTACAGAATGTTGGAAAACTGTACCTTTTTGCTATGTAAGCTTTGGCAATATGGTTCTCTGTAAACTTTCATGCCAATAAAGCATTTGAACTGAACTGAACTGAACTGAACTGAGTGTGGGAGAGAGAGAGAGCAGAGCCCGAGCAGCAACCGGAGCACGGAGCCTGAAGCCGGAGAAAGGCCTGAGGAACCGGGCCGAGCGAGGCACCGGAGAGAAGGAGAGCGAGCAGCAACAGGAGTAGACCCAGACCGGGAGGAACGGCCCGAGCCAGTCAAAGAGGCGAGTGGAGAGGTAGGGGTGCCGGATCGGGTCGGGCCTGGAGAGCGAGCAAGCCCGAGGCCTGAAACCCGAGAAACTCCGGGGTCGGAGAAACTCGGACAAACACCGGGCCGGGACAGCACAGCCGAGCCGAGAGGCTGGGGCCAGGGCAGAAGCCCGGAGAGAGCGTTGGGAGCTGAGAGCTGAGAGCGCGAAATTTGAATGAAGGGAAACGGCTGAAAGGAGAAAAGGAGCAAAGAGAGGTAACTGCACCTAGAGAGAGAGAGACGGAGCGAGAGAGCGTGAGAGAGAGAGAGGAGAGGAAACACCAGCTGGAGAGAAAAAGCCAGAGAAATAAGTTTTACCTAACTCTACCTAAGTTTCATTTTAGTTAAAGTTAGTTCGGAAAAAGTTTAATTTTATTTAAATTTAGCTCGAAAAAAAAAAAAAAAACCTGAAAAAAGAACAACAAACCCGCGAGGAAAAGGAATAGAAACCCGAGAGAAACGATAAACTACCCGAACCAAGAGCCTGTGAGAAAAAGAGAAAGATAAACCTTTAAGAGCAGCTATATCAAAGATGAACCCCTGAAAAACTCCCAATTTTGGACCTAAAAGTGGGCTAAGGTGGAACACGACACAAAAAAGAGAAAAAAAAAGTTATCTATCTGAGACAAAAAACAAACGACTACAATGAGCAGGGAAATGATATATCCTGAGCAATGCACAAAAAATAAAGCAAAGGAAAAATACAAGTACACAACACTAAAAAATAACCCAGAAATCCTCTACGTTGACTATACCACACACAAAGGGACTAAGCTGAAGAACAACCTCATATTCTACACTGAATACGTCACCTCCTGGAAGGAGACTTTACAAAAACACTACACATACGTCTCCAGCGAAGGTATTGGCAGTGGAGGCAGACTGAAAATATGTAAAGATGGAAACCTAGATAAAGATGACCCCCTGCTAACCATAAGCTACTACAACAAAAATAGAAAGATCATGATACAGGGGAATGTGGAAAATCTGGACACCTTCGAAAAGGAATTCCCCCAGTTGAAAACTAAGGCAGACACAAAGAGGACCAATGGACAGGAAGCAAAAGAGAGTCGAACAGAGGATGATGAGAGCCAAGTGGAGGAAGAAGAAGAGAGACCAGCAGAGGAAAACACCTCCCTGTACATCTCCACCCCCCCCACACCTCTCAACGAAAACAAAATGATGAAAGAGAATCTGGCCAAACTAGAACTTGATTTCAATGAATACAGAGAAACACTGGCCAAGAATTTGAAGGAGGAATTCAAACAGCTAAAAACGGAATACGAGTCCACCATCCACAAGATGAGAAAGACCATAGAGGAGCAAAGAAATGAGATCAAAGAACTCCGTACTCAACAAAACAAAACGAAGGAGACCGTAGAAAGGCTCAGCAGGCAACACAAACCTCTTAAGGTCCAAAAACCTGAGGACACAAAAACAACACACACAAAGACACAGAACCCGCCGGATGCCACCCCACACGAAGACACACCGAAAGCCACAAACCCCGCTCCAACCAGCCCTCAGTCGAGTCATGCCCAGACTACTGCTACCCAGTCCTCACACACAGGAACACAAAAACCGACAGATACCCCCCCAAACCATGACACACCGAAAGCCCCAAACCCCGCTCCTGCCACACAACATATCCCAGAAACCCAGCCAACAACCAGCCACCAGGCGAGCCCTACCCAGACTACTGTTACCCAGTCTGAAAAACCAGCCCCTCAGGCGGTCCTGCTGACCGACTCCAACGGAAAGTTTCTGGACCCCCAGAGGCTGTTCCCAGACCATCAAGTCCTGAAAAAATGGTGCAGCAACACAGGCCAAGCAATGAAGATCCTGAACAAAGAATCCCTTGGAAGCCCCAAATGGATTGAGATCCACACAGGCACGAACGACCTACGCACCCTACAGGAAGGCACGGCTTGGGCGGTGAGCAGGATGGCAGAAAAGGCCAGCAGGGAATTCCCCGAGGCGCGGATCGTGATCTCCACACTACTGCCCAGAAAGGACACCCCAGCCTATATAATCCACAACACCAACAGGGAGATCGACACGAGATGTTCTGTCCTCCCCAACGTCTCCCTGGCCCATCATCCAAACATCAACACAAGGGACCTCTATGACGAAATACATCTACTCAAACAGCGGAACACTGCCAAAAGACGCAGCCCTCCCACCCCCTCTACCATTGGGAGCCCAAACAGGACCACCAATGTCCCCCACCCCCCTTTACAAAACCAACAACAGAACCGTGCTTTTATACCTGACCCAAGACCCCCCTCTAGACCACAGACTGTAGACCAAGAACTGAGAAAGATCATGACGATGCTGAACAGCCTGATAGAAAGCCGGAGAAATTATTAATATTGTTATTTATCATTATCATTATTGTTATCTTATCAGTATTATTACTATTATTAGATAGATATATGTGCATGCCTCATGAAATTTATACTAAATCATCATTTAGCATTATAGAAAATAGTGTTTCCACACTCATCCCACAAAATAGGTCCATTTTATTTCGTTTTATTGAACTATATAAATGCGTTCTTTCCACATAAGCTGCTGGAATATCCAGGGCCTCCGCTCCTCAACTTTTGGGATGAAGAGTACAGACCCTGAATTCCTAAAAGCTATAAAAGACATTGATATAATTGTGTTAACAGAAACATGGTGCCAAAAGGACATGCCGACCTACTGTCCTCCAATGTACCATGAAATCATTGTGCCCTCAGTAAAGAACACTAAAACACGCAAGGGCAGAACCTCCGGGGGAATATTGGTGTGGTATAAGGGAGAACTGGACAAACACATCTCACCGGTAAAACAGGGGAAATCACACGTATGGCTAAAACTAGATAAAAATATAGGAATAGCAAAAAAAGATGTTTACTTATGTGCGATCTACATACCTCCAATAGATTCGCCATATTTCGAAGAGGAGTTATTTGATACTCTCCACATGGAAATCAGCCATTTCCAGGCCCAAGGAAAGGTGATAATATGTGGGGACCTAAATGCAAGGACCGGTTGTGAACCTGACTTCATAGACCCACAGGGAAACAACCATGTGTTTGGCCAGACCCCTTTAGATGTCACACCAGCCATCGCAAATCGGAACAACCTTGATCGTGAAATAAATAAAAGCGGTAGGGAGGTAGTGCAACTCTGCCGAGCCTTAGGCCTGTACATAGTTAATGGTAGGTTCAGAGGGGACTCCCAAGGGAGACTCACATACTCCTCAACTCTTGGGTCTAGTGTGATGGACTATACAATCACTGACCTGGACCCCTGCGATATCAACGCATTCAATGTCAGGCAGCAATCCCCCCTCTCAGACCATAACCTAATAAATGTGTACCTTAAACTTTCTGCCCAAACTACAGACACAAAAAAGGAACACAGTAAGCTACATAAAATAAACCAGACATACAGATGGGCCCCAGACAGTGGAGATAAATTCATCACAGCACTAAATTCACCTGATCTCACAAGTAAAATTTCAAAATTTAAAGAAAATCTATATGAGATCACCAGAGATGGTGTAAACACGGCCATAGAGGATATAAATATGATCTTCCATGAGGCAGCTGTAAAAGCCGACCTCGTGAAACAGAAGAGGAAGCGTCACAAAAGACAAAATAAAAATATGAAATGGTTTGACCACGAATGCAAAAATGCCAGAAAAGACCTGAGAAAAATATCAAACCAAAAGCATCGGCAACCAAACAATCCGGACCTACGTACTAGATACAATGAAACCCTCAAAAGATATAAACACACCATTAGGAACAAAACACAAAACTATACCCACAAAATACTCGAAGAAATTGAAAACTCCACCAATCCAAAACAATTCTGGGAAATGTGGAATAACCTGAGTACAACACAATTGCAAGCATTACCAATCCAAGATGGCGACATCTGGAGAACACATTTTGAAAACCTCTACAAAGACATCCCAATAAACAAAACAAACCCAAGTCAACATCAGGTCACAGAAAAACTCCACACATTAGAAGCAACAATTAAAGACAACCAAAACCCTCTAGACTCCCCAATCACATGGAAAGAACTGGCCACAAAAACAAAATCTCTCCACCTAAAGAAAGCCTGTGGCCCAGACAACATCAAAAATGAAATGCTAAAGTTCAGCAATATGGAGATGCAGGGTGCGATACTCAAACTATTCAACATCATATTACGCTCAGGCTGTTTTCCCGATATCTGGTGCCAAGGACTAATCTCCCCCATATATAAAAGCGGAAACAAATCAGACCCAAATAACTACCGCGGCATCTGTGTCAACAGTTGTCTAGGGAAGTTATTCTGCAGTATTCTAAATAGTAGATTACTTGATTTTCTTAACAAACATAATATCCTCAGAAAAAACCAAATAGGCTTTCTTCCAAAACACCGCACCGCCGACCATATCTATACCCTTCACACCCTCATTGAAAAACATAAACACCAAACAAAAAATGGGAAAATATTCGCCTGTTTCATCGACTTCAAGAAAGCCTTTGACTCTATATGGCACGAAGGGCTCTATTATAAACTTCTTCAGTGTGGAATAGGGGGCAAAGTCTATGACCTTATTAAATCAATGTATCTGAAAAACAAATGCGGGGTCAAAATTGGAGACAAACGCACCGATTTCTTCACCCAGAGAAGAGGCGTCCGGCAGGGCTGCAATTTGAGCCCGACCCTGTTCAACATATACATAAATGAATTAGCAGACATGCTGGAGCAAAGCGAGTCACCAGGTCTCCGTCTCCTGGATGGAGAAGTGAAGTCCCTGTTCTATGCGGACGACCTGGTTCTGCTGTCTCCCACAGAACAGGGATTACAGCAACAACTAGACCTACTCGACAAATACTGCCAAAATTGGGCTCTAACAGTAAATCTAAAGAAAACCAACATCATGATTTTTCAGAAAAGACCCAGATGTCAGGAAAACAAATACCAGTTTACCCTCAGTGATACCACTATAGGACACACTATGAGCTACACCTACCTTGGTCTAACTATTACAGCATCAGGGAGCTTCAGCATAGCAGTGAATGCACTAAAAGAAAAAGCCCGAAGAGCCCTATATGCAATAAAAAGAAAATTCTACAACATCCAAATCCCAATCAAAATCTGGCTCAAAATATTTGACAGCATAATCCTGCCCATTGCACTGTACGGTAGTGAAGTATGGGGCCCGCTAAATCACCAAAGCTACACTAAATGGGAAAAACACACAATAGAAGCCCTACATGCAGAATTCTGCCGAAGCATCCTTCGCACCCAAAGAAAAACGCCAACAAATGCATGCAGAGCCGAACTAGGCAGATACCCACTGATAATAAACATCCAAAAACGAGCACTAAACTTCCTAAATCACCTCAAATCTAGCTCCCCAGACACCCTTCATTTCAAAGCCTTTCAGACCCAAGAGCTAAACCCAGAAAAGAGTCCCCTGAGTCAGCTGCTACTGAAACTAAGTACTCAGCCGGACCCTGACCAGCCCCAGACCAACACAGCCGTCCAAACACCAATCCGAGTGAACCAAATCATTAAAAAATGCAAAGAAACCTACCTGGAACATTGGAACAAAATAACCGAAAGCCAAAGCAGATTAGAATGTTACCGGGCCCTAAAAAGAGATTATAAACTGGCAGACTACCTCACGACCATCAGAAACACAAAACAGAGACAGACCCTCACCAGGTACAGACTAAGCGACCACCAACTGGAAATTGAAAAAGGCAGATACAAGAAATTCTGGCAGCCTAGAGAGAATAGAATATGCGATCAATGTCTGGCCGGCGAGGTTGAAACAGAAATGCATTTCCTCCTAAAATGCGAAAAATTCAACACATCAAGAAACATATTATTCAACAAGCTAAGCCAAACAACCCCAGATTTCAAGGAATTGGATGATCTGTCAAAATTGAGATTAGTCCTGGGAGAAGGAGACAGACCATACCTTGGGGCCAAATATGTAACAACATGTCACAACCTGAGGACTGTTTAAAAGTAAGACTGTTTAAAATTAATATTGTTAAAAGTAATATTGTATGTACCCAACAAATGTCAAATCGATTGACACCTACAGAATGTTGGAAAACTGTACCTTTTTGCTATGTAAGCTTTGGCAATATGGTTCTCTGTAAACTTTCATGCCAATAAAGCATTTGAATTGGAATTGGAATTGGAGAACCCGGGAACAGAGAGATAGCGAACCTTGGAACAGAGAGAGAGAACCCGGGACCATAGAGAGAGAGAACCCAGGAACAGAGAGCGAGAACCCGGGAACAGAGAGAGAGCGAAGCCGGGAACAGAGAGAGAGAACCCGGGAACAGTGAGAGAGAACCCGGGATCAGAGAGAGAGAACCCGGGAACAGAGAGAGAGAGAACCCGGGAACAGAGAGAGAGAACCTGGGAACCGAGAGAGAGAACCCGGGAACAGAGAGTGAGAACCCGGGAACAGAGAGTGAGAACCTGGGAACAGAAAGAGAGAACCCGGGAACAGAGATAGAGAATCCGGGAACAGAGAGAGAGAACCCAGGAACAGAGAGAGAGAGAACCCGGACTCAGAGAGAGAAAACCCGGGAAAAGTGAGAGAGAACGCGGGATCAGAGAGAGAGAGAACCGGGAACAGAGAGAACCCGGGAACAGAGTGAGAGAGAACCCGGGAACAGAGAGAGAGAGAACGCGGAAACAGAGAGAGAGACAACCCGGGAACAGAGAGAGAGAGAACCCGGGAACAGAGAGAGAGAATCCGGGAACAGAGAGAGATCCTGAACAGAGAGAGAGAGAACCCGGGAACAGAGAGAGAGAACCCGGGAACAGAGAGAGAGAACCCTGGAACAGAGAGAGAGAACCCAGACACAGAGAGAGAGAACCCGGGAACAGAGAGAGAGAGCCTTGGAACAGAGATAGAGAGAACGCGGGAACAGAGAGAGAGAACCCGGGAACAGAGAGAGAGAGCCCGGGAAGAGAGAGAGAGAGAACGCGGGAACAGAGAGAGAGAACCTGGGAACAGAGAGAGAGAGAACCCGGGAACAGAGAGAGAGAATCCGGGGACAGAGAGAGAGAGAAGCCGGGAACAGAGAGGGAGAGAACCCGGGAACAGAGAGAGTGAACCAGGGAACAGAGAGAGAGAACCCGGGAACAGAGAGAGAGAACCCGGGAACAGAGAGTGAGAGAATCGGGAAACAGAGAGAGAGAACCCGGGAACAGAGAGGGAGAGAACCCAGGAACAGAGAGAGAGAAACCAGGAACAGAGAGAGAGAAACCGGGAAAAGAGAGAGAGAGAACCCGGGAACAGAGAGAGTCAGAACCCGGGAACAGAGAGAGCGAGAACCCGGGAACAGAGAGAGAGAGAACCCGGGAACAGAGAGAGAGTGAACCCAGGCACACAGAGATTGAGAGCCCGGGAACAGAGAGAGAGAGAACGCGGTAACAGAGAGAGAGAGAACACAGGAACAGAGAGAGAGAACCCTGGGACAGAGAGAGCGAGAACCCGGGAACAGAGAGAGAGAGAACCCGGGAACAGAGAGAGAACCTGGGAACAGAGAGAGAGAGAACCCAGGAGCAGAGAGAGAGAGAACCCGGGAACAGAGAGAGCGAGGTCGCGGGAACAGAGAGAGAGAGAACCCGGGAACAGAGAGAGAGATCCCGGCAACAGAGAGAGAGAGAACCCAGGAACAGAGAGAGAGAGAACCCGGGAACAGAGAGAGGGAACCCAGGAACAGAGAGAGAGAGAACACGGTAACAGAGAGAGAGAGAACCCGGGAAGAGAGAGAGAGAGAACGCGGGAACAGAGAGAGGGAACCCAGGAACAGAGAGAGAGAGAACCCGGGAACAGAGAGAGGGAACCCAGGAACAGAGAGAGAGAGAACCCGGAAACAGAGAGAGAGAGAACCCGGGAACAGAGAGAGAGAGAACCCGGGAACAGAGAGAGAGAACCCGGGAACAGTAAGAGAGAACCCGGGAACATGGAGAGAGAGAACCCGGGAACAGAGAAGGAGAACCCGGGAACAGAGAGAGAGAACCCGGGAACAGAGAGAGAGAGAACCCTGGAACAGAGAGAGAGAGAACCCTGGAACAGAGAGAGAGAGAACCCAGACACAGGGAGAGAGAGAACCAGGGAACAGAGGGAGAGAACGCAGGAACAGAGAGACAGAACCCGGGAACAGAGAAAGAGAGAACCCGGGAACAGAGAGAGAGAACCCGGGAACAGAGAGATAGAGAACCCTGGAACAGAGAGAGAGAAACCGGGAACAGAGAGAGAGAGAACCCAGGAACAGAGAGCGAGAACCCGGGAATAGAGAGAGAGCGAAGCCGGGAACAGAGAGAGAGAACCCGGGAACAGTGAGAGAGAGAACCCGGGAACAGAGAGAGAGAACCTGGCAACCAAAAGAGAGAACCCAGGAACAGAGAATGAGAACTCGGGAACAGAGACAGAGAATCCGGGAACAGAGAGAGAGAAACCCGGGAACAGTGAGAGAGAACCCGGGAACAGAGAGAGAGAATCCGGGAACAGAGAGAGATCCTGAACAGAGAGAGAGAGAACCCGGGAACAGAGAGAGAGAACCCGGGAACAGAGAGAGAGAACCCTGGAACAGAGAGAGAGAACCCAGACACAGAGAGAGAGAACCCGGGAACAGAGAGAGAGAGCCTTGGAACAGAGATAGAGAGAACGCGGGAACAGAGAGAGAGAACCCGGGAACAGAGAGAGAGAGCCCGGGAAGAGAGAGAGAGAGAACGCGGGAACAGAGAGAGAGAACCTGGGAACAGAGAGAGAGAGAACCCGGGAACAGAGAGAGAGAATCCGGGGACAGAGAGAGAGAGAAGCCGGGAACAGAGAGGGAGAGAACCCGGGAACAGAGAGAGTGAACCAGGGAACAGAGAGAGACAACCCGGGAACAGAGAGAGAGAACCCGGGAACAGAGAGTGAGAGAATCGGGAAACAGAGAGAGAGAACCCGGGAACAGAGAGGGAGAGAACCCAGGAACAGAGAGAGAGAAACCAGGAACAGAGAGAGAGAAACCGGGAAAAGAGAGAGAGAGAAC
Organism: Somniosus microcephalus; assembly: GCF_052327205.1. NCBI lineage: Eukaryota > Metazoa > Chordata > Chondrichthyes > Squaliformes > Somniosidae > Somniosus > Somniosus microcephalus. Next base: position 54,896,979 of record NC_141012.1, on the reverse strand, counting down.
CCGGGAACAGAGAGAGTCAGAACCCGGGAACAGAGAGAGCGAGAACCCGGGAACAGAGAGAGAGAGAACCCGGGAACAGAGAGAGAGTGAACCCAGGCACACAGGGATTGAGAGCCCGGGAACAGAGAGAGAGAGAACACAGGAACAGAGAGAGAGAACCCTGGGACAGAGAGAGCGAGAACCCGGGAACAGAGAGAGAGAGAACCCGGGAACAGAGAGAGAACCTGGGAACAGAGAGAGAGAGAACCCAGGAGCAGAGAGAGAGAGAACCCGGGAACAGAGAGAGCGAGGTCGCGGGAACAGAGAGAGAGAGAACCCGGGAACAGAGAGAGAGATCCCGGCAACAGAGAGAGAGAGAACCCAGGAACAGAGAGAGAGAGAACCCGGGAACAGAGAGAGGGAACCCAGGAACAGAGAGAGAGAGAACACGGTAACAGAGAGAGAGAGAACCCGGGAAGAGAGAGAGAGAGAACGCGGGAACAGAGAGAGGGAACCCAGGAACAGAGAGAGAGAGAACCCGGGAACAGAGAGAGGGAACCCAGGAACAGAGAGAGAGAGAACCCGGAAACAGAGAGAGAGAGAACCCGGGAACAGAGAGAGAGAGAACCCGGGAACAGAGAGAGAGAACCCGGGAACAGTAAGAGAGAACCCGGGAACATGGAGAGAGAGAACCCGGGAACAGAGAAGGAGAACCCGGGAACAGAGAGAGAGAGAACCCTGGAACAGAGAGAGAGAGAACCCGGGAACAGAGAGAGAGAGAACCCGGGAACAGAGAGAGAACCTGGGAACAGAGAGAGAGAGAACCCAGGAGCAGAGAGAGAGAGAACCCGGGAACAGAGAGAGCGAGGTCGCGGGAACAGAGAGAGAGAGAACCCGGGAACAGAGAGAGAGATCCCGGCAACAGAGAGAGAGAGAACCCAGGAACAGAGAGAGAGAGAACCCGGGAACAGAGAGAGGGAACCCAGGAACAGAGAGAGAGAGAACACGGTAACAGAGAGAGAGAGAACCCGGGAAGAGAGAGAGAGAGAACGCGGGAACAGAGAGAGGGAACCCAGGAACAGAGAGAGAGAGAACCCGGGAACAGAGAGAGGGAACCCAGGAACAGAGAGAGAGAGAACCCAGAAACAGAGAGAGAGAGAACCCGGGAACAGAGAGAGAGAGAACCCGGGAACAGAGAGAGAGAGAACCCGGGAACAGAGAGAGAGAACCCGGGAACAGTAAGAGAGAACCCGGGAACATGGAGAGAGAGAACCCGGGAACAGAGAAGGAGAACCCGGGAACAGAGAGAGAGAACCCGGGAACAGAGAGAGAGAGAACCCTGGAACAGAGAGAGAGAGAACCCTGGAACAGAGAGAGAGAGAACCCAGACACAGGGAGAGAGAGAACCAGGGAACAGAGGGAGAGAACGCAGGAACAGAGAGACAGAACCCGGGAACAGAGAAAGAGAGAACCCGGGAACAGAGAGAGAGAACCCGGGAACAGAGAGATAGAGAACCCTGGAACAGAGAGAGAGAAACCGGGAACAGAGAGAGAGAGAACCCAGGAACAGAGAGCGAGAACCCGGGAATAGAGAGAGAGCGAAGCCGGGAACAGAGAGAGAGAACCCGGGAACAGTGAGAGAGAGAACCCGGGAACAGAGAGAGAGAACCTGGCAACCAAAAGAGAGAACCCAGGAACAGAGAATGAGAACTCGGGAACAGAGACAGAGAATCCGGGAACAGAGAGAGAGAAACCCGGGAACAGTGAGAGAGAACCCGGGAACATAGAGAGAGAATCCGGGAACACAGAGAGAGAACCCGGGAACACAGAGAGAGAAACCGGGAAAAGAGAGAGAGAGAATCCGGGAGCAGAGAGAGAGAACCCGGGAACAGAGAGAGAGAGAACCCGGGAACAGAGAGAGAGAGAACCCGGGAACAGAGAGAAAGAGAACCCAGGAACTGAGAGAACCCAAGAATAGAGAGAGAAGGAATGCGGGAACAGAGAGTGAGAACCCGGCAACAGAGAGAGAGAGAACCCGGGAACAGAGAGAGAGAACCCGGGAACAGAGAGAGAGAACCCGGGAACAGAGAGAGAGAACCCGGGAACAGAGAGAGAGAGAACCTGGGAACAGAGTGAGAGAGAACCCGGGAACAGAGAGAGAGAGAACCCGGGAACAGAGAGAGAGAGCCCGGGAACAGAGAAAGAGAAGCCGGGAGCAGAGAGAGAGAACCCGGGAACAGAGAGAGAGAGAACCCAGGAACAGAGAGCGAGAACCCGGGAACAGAGAGAGAGAGAACCCGGGAACAGAGAGAGAGAGAACCCGGGAACAGAGAGAGAGAACCCGGGAACAGTAAGAGAGAAACCGGGAAAATAGAGAGAGAGAACCCGGGAACAGAAAAGGAGAGCCCGGGAACAGAGAGAGAGAACCCGGGAACAGAGAGAGAGAGAACCCTGGAACAGAGAGAGAGAGAACCCTGGAACAGAGAGAGAGAGAACCCAGACACAGGGAGAGAGAGAACCAGGGAACAGAGGGAGAGAACCCAGGAACAGAGAGAGAAAACCCGGGAACAGAGAAAGAGAGAACCCGGGAACAGAGAGAGAGAACCCGGGAACAGAGAGATAGCGAACCTTGGAACAGAGAGAGAGAACCCGGGACCATAGAGAGAGAGAACCCAGGAACAGAGAGCGAGAACCCGGGAACAGAGAGAGAGCGAAGCCGGGAACAGAGAGAGAGAACCCGGGAACAGTGAGAGAGAACCCGGGATCAGAGAGAGAGAACCCGGGAACAGAGAGAGAGAGAACCCGGGAACAGAGAGAGAGAACCTGGGAACCGAGAGAGAGAACCCGGGAACACAGAGTGAGAACCCGGGAACAGAGAGAGAGAGAACCGGGAACAGAGAGAACCCGGGAACAGAGTGAGAGAGAACCCGGGCACAGAGAGAGAGAGAACCCGGGAACAGAGAGAGAGAATCCGGGAACAGAGAGAGATCCAGAACAGAGAGAGAGAGAACCCGGAAACAGAGAGAGAGAACACGGGAACAGAGAGCGAGAACCCGGGATACGAGAGAGAGAATCCGGGAACAGAGAGAGAGAACCCGGGAACAGAGAGAGAGAACCCGGGAACAGAGAGAGAGAAACTCGGGAACAGAGAGAGAGAACCCGGGAAAAGTGAGATAGAACCCGGGATCAGAGAGAGAGAGAACCAGCAACAGAGAGAACCTGGGAACAGAGAGAGAGGGAACGCGGGAACAGAGAGAGAGATCCCAGGAACAGAGAGAGAGAGAACCCTGGAACAGAGAGAGAGAACCCGGGAACAGAGAGAGAGAGAACCCGGGAACAGAGAGAGAACCTGGGAACAGAGAGAGAGAGAACCCAGGAGCAGAGAGAGAGAGAACCCGGGAACAGAGAGAGCGAGGTCGCGGGAACAGAGAGAGAGAGAACCCGGGAACAGAGAGAGAGATCCCGGCAACAGAGAGAGAGAGAACCCAGGAACAGAGAGAGAGAGAACCCGGGAACAGAGAGAGGGAACCCAGGAACAGAGAGAGAGAGAACACGGTAACAGAGAGAGAGAGAACCCGGGAAGAGAGAGAGAGAGAACGCGGGAACAGAGAGAGGGAACCCAGGAACAGAGAGAGAGAGAACCCGGGAACAGAGAGAGGGAACCCAGGAACAGAGAGAGAGAGAACCCGGAAACAGAGAGAGAGAGAACCCGGGAACAGAGAGAGAGAGAACCCGGGAACAGAGAGAGAGAGAACCCGGGAACAGAGAGAGAGAACCCGGGAACAGTAAGAGAGAACCCGGGAACATGGAGAGAGAGAACCCGGGAACAGAGAAGGAGAACCCGGGAACAGAGAGAGAGAACCCGGGAACAGAGAGAGAGAGAACCCTGGAACAGAGAGAGAGAGAACCCTGGAACAGAGAGAGAGAGAACCCAGACACAGGGAGAGAGAGAACCAGGGAACAGAGGGAGAGAACGCAGGAACAGAGAGACAGAACCCGGGAACAGAGAAAGAGAGAACCCGGGAACAGAGAGAGAGAACCCGGGAACAGAGAGATAGAGAACCCTGGAACAGAGAGAGAGAAACCGGGAACAGAGAGAGAGAGAACCCAGGAACAGAGAGCGAGAACCCGGGAATAGAGAGAGAGCGAAGCCGGGAACAGAGAGAGAGAACCCGGGAACAGTGAGAGAGAGAACCCGGGAACAGAGAGAGAGAACCTGGCAACCAAAAGAGAGAACCCAGGAACAGAGAATGAGAACTCGGGAACAGAGACAGAGAATCCGGGAACAGAGAGAGAGAAACCCGGGAACAGTGAGAGAGAACCCGGGAACATAGAGAGAGAATCCGGGAACACAGAGAGAGAACCCGGGAACACAGAGAGAGAAACCGGGAAAAGAGAGAGAGAGAATCCGGGAGCAGAGAGAGAGAACCCGGGAACAGAGAGAGAGAGAACCCGGGAACAGAGAGAGAGAGAACCCGGGAACAGAGAGAAAGAGAACCCAGGAACTGAGAGAACCCAAGAATAGAGAGAGAAGGAATGCGGGAACAGAGAGTGAGAACCCGGCAACAGAGAGAGAGAGAACCCGGGAACAGAGAGAGAGAACCCGGGAACAGAGAGAGAGAACCCGGGAACAGAGAGAGAGAACCCGGGAACAGAGAGAGAGAGAACCTGGGAACAGAGTGAGAGAGAACCCGGGAACAGAGAGAGAGAGAACCCGGGAACAGAGAGAGAGAGCCCGGGAACAGAGAAAGAGAAGCCGGGAGCAGAGAGAGAGAACCCGGGAACAGAGAGAGAGAGAACCCAGGAACAGAGAGCGAGAACCCGGGAACAGAGAGAGAGAGAACCCGGGAACAGAGAGAGAGAGAACCCGGGAACAGAGAGAGAGAACCCGGGAACAGTAAGAGAGAAACCGGGAAAATAGAGAGAGAGAACCCGGGAACAGAAAAGGAGAGCCCGGGAACAGAGAGAGAGAGAACCCTGGAACAGAGAGAGAGAGAACCCTGGAACAGAGAGAGAGAGAACCCAGACACAGGGAGAGAGAGAACCAGGGAACAGAGGGAGAGAACCCAGGAACAGAGAGAGAAAACCCGGGAACAGAGAAAGAGAGAACCCGGGAACAGAGAGAGAGAACCCGGGAACAGAGAGATAGCGAACCTTGGAACAGAGAGAGAGAACCCGGGACCATAGAGAGAGAGAACCCAGGAACAGAGAGCGAGAACCCGGGAACAGAGAGAGAGCGAAGCCGGGAACAGAGAGAGAGAACCCGGGAACAGTGAGAGAGAACCCGGGATCAGAGAGAGAGAACCCGGGAACAGAGAGAGAGAGAACCCGGGAACAGAGAGAGAGAACCTGGGAACCGAGAGAGAGAACCCGGGAACACAGAGTGAGAACCCGGGAACAGAGAGAGAGAGAACCGGGAACAGAGAGAACCCGGGAACAGAGTGAGAGAGAACCCGGGCACAGAGAGAGAGAGAACCCGGGAACAGAGAGAGAGAATCCGGGAACAGAGAGAGATCCAGAACAGAGAGAGAGAGAACCCGGAAACAGAGAGAGAGAACACGGGAACAGAGAGCGAGAACCCGGGATACGAGAGAGAGAATCCGGGAACAGAGAGAGAGAACCCGGGAACAGAGAGAGAGAACCCGGGAACAGAGAGAGAGAAACTCGGGAACAGAGAGAGAGAACCCGGGAAAAGTGAGATAGAACCCGGGATCAGAGAGAGAGAGAACCAGCAACAGAGAGAACCTGGGAACAGAGAGAGAGGGAACGCGGGAACAGAGAGAGAGATCCCAGGAACAGAGAGAGAGAGAACTCGGGAACAGAGAGAGAGAACCCAGGAACAGAGAGAGAGAACCCGGGAACAGAGAGAGAGAACCCGGGAACAGAGAGTGAGAACCCGGGAACAGAAAGAGAGTACCCGGGAACAGAGAGAGAGAGAGAACCCGGGAACAGAGAGAGAGAGAATCCGGGAACAGAGAGAGATCCGGGAACAGAGAGAACCCGGGAATAGAGAGTGAGAGAACGCGGGAACAGAGAGCGAGAACCCGGGAACAGGGAGAGAGAGAACCCGTGAACAGAGTGAGGGAGAAGCCGGGAACAGAGCGAGCCAGAACCCGGGAACAGAGAGAGAGAGCCCGGGAACAGAGAGAGAGAACCCGGGAACAGAGAGAGAGAACCCGGGAACAGAGAGAGAGAGATCCGGGAACAGAGAGAACCCGGGAACAGAGAGAGAGAGAATGCGGGACCAGAGAGAGAGAACCCGGGAACAGAGAGAGAGAGAACCCGGGAACAGAGGGAGAGAACCCGGGAACAGAGAGAGAGAACCCGGGAACTCAGAGAGAGGATCCGAGAACAGAGAGAGAGAACCCAGGCAGAGAGAGAGCGAACCCGGGAACACAGAGAGAGTACCCGGACACAGAGAGAGAGAACCCGGGAACAGAGAGTGAGAACCCGGGACAGAGAGAGGGAGAACGCGGGAACAGAGAGAGGGAACCCGGGAACAGAGAGAGAGAACACGGGAAGAGAGAGAGAGAGAACCAGGGAACAGAGAGAGAGAGAACCCGAGAACAGAGAGAGAGAACCCGGGAACAGAGAGAGAGAACCCGGGGACAGAGAGAGAGAACCCGGGAACAGAGAGAGAGAGAACCTGGGAACAGAGAGAGAGAGAACCCGGAAACAGTGAGAGAGAACCCGGGAACAGAGAGAGAGAGAACCCGGGATCAGATGGACAGAGAACCCGGGAACAGAGAGAAAGATCCTGGGAACAGAGAGAAAGGACCTGGACACAGACAGAGAGAACACGGGAACAGAGACAGAGAGAGCACGGGAACATAGAGAGACAGAACCAGGGAACAGAGAGAGAGTACCCGGGAACAGAGTCAGAGAGAAAACCCGGGAACAGACAGAGAGAACCCGGGAACCGAGAGAGAGAGAACCCGGGAACAGAGAGAGAGAGATCCCGGGAACAGAGAGAGAGAGAACCCGGGAACAGAGAGAAAGAACCCGGTAACAGAGAGAGAGAACCATGGAACAGAGAGAGAGAGAACCCGGGAACAGAGAGAGAGAACCCGGGAACAGAGAGAGAGAACCCGGGAACAGAGAGAGAGAGCCCGGGAACGGAGAGAGAGAACACGGGAACAGAGAGAGAGAGCCCGGGAACAGAGAGAGAGAACCCGGGAACAGAGAGTGAGAACCCGGGAACAGAAAGAGAGAAACCGGGAACAGAGAGAGAGAGAACCCGGGAACAGAGAGAGAGAGATCCGGGAACAGAGAGAACCCGGGAATAGAGAGTGAGAGAACGTGGGAACAGAGAGAGAGGACCCGGGAACAGAGAGAGAGAGAATCCGGGAACAGAGTGAGAGAGAAGCCGGGAACAGAGCGAGAGAGAACCCGGGAACAGAGAGAGAGAGCCCGGGAACAGAGAGAGAGAGCCCGGGAACAGAGAGAGAGAACCCGGGAACAGAGAGAGAGAGATCCGGGAACAGAGAGAAGCCGGGAACAGAGAGAGAGAGAATGCGGGAACAGAGAGAGAGAACACGGGAACAGAGAGAGAGAGAACCCGGGAACAGAGGGAGAGAACCCAGGAACAGAGCGAGAGAACCCGGGAACTCAGAGAGAGGACCCGGGAACAGAGGGAGAGAACCCAGGCAGAGAGAGAGAGAACCCGGGAACACAGAGAGAGAACCCGGACACAGAGAGAGAGAACCCGGGAACAGAGAGTGAGAACCCGATACGTAGAGAGGGAGAAGGCGGGAACAGAGAGAGAGAACCCGGAACAGAGAGAGAGATCACCAGAGATGGGGTAAACATGGCCATAGAGGATATAAATATGATCTTTCATGAGGCAGCTGTAAAAGCCGACCTCGTGAAACAGAAGAGGAAGAGTCACAAAAGACAAAATAAAAATAAGAAATGGTTTGACCACGAATGCAAAAATGCCAGAAAAGACCGGAGAAAAATATCAAACCAAAAGCATCGCCAACCAAACAATCCGGACCTACGTACTAGATACAATGAAACCCTCAAAAGATATAAACACACCATTAGGAACAAAACACAAAACTATACCCACAAAATACTAGAAGAAATTGAAAACTCCACCAACCCAAAACAATTCTGGGAAATGTGGAATAACCTGAGTACAACACAATTGCAAGCATTACCAATCCAAGATGGCGACATCTGGAGAACACATTTTGAAAACCTCTACAAAGACATCCCAATAAACGAAACAAACCCAAGTCAACATCAGGTCACAGAAAAACTCCACACATTAGAAGCAACAATCAAAGACAACCAAAACCCTCTAGACTCCCCAATCACATGGAAAGAAATGGCCACAAAAACAAAATCTCTCCACCTAAAGAAAGCCTGTGGCCCAGACAACATCAAAAATGAAATGCTAAAGTTCAGCAATATGGAGATGCAGGGTGCGATACTCAAACTATTCAACATCATATTACGCTCAGGCTGTTTTCCCGATATCTGGTGCCAAGGACTAATCTCCCCCATATATAAAAGTGGAAACAAATCAGACCCAAATAACTACCGCGGCATCTGTGTCAACAGTTGTCTAGGGAAGTTATTCTGCAGTATTCTAAATAGTAGATTACTTGATTTTCTTAACAAACATAATATCCTCAGAAAAAACCAAATAGGCCTTCTTCCAAAACACCGCACCGCCGACCATATCTATACCCTTCACACCCTCATTGAAAAACATAAACACCAAACAAAAAATGGGAAAATATTCGCCTGTTTCATCGACTTCAAGAAAGCCTTTGACTCTATATGGCACGAAGGGCTCTATTATAAACTTCTTCAGTGTGGAATAGGGGGCAAAGTCTATGACCTTATTAAATCAATGTATCTGAAAAACAAATGCGGGGTCAAAATTGGAGACAAACGCACCGATTTCTTCACCCAGAGAAGAGGCGTCCGGCAGGGCTGCAATTTGAGCCCGACCCTGTTCAACATATACATAAATGAATTAGCAGACATGCTGGAGCAAAGCGAGTCACCAGGTCTCCGTCTCCTGGATGGAGAAGTGAAGTCCCTGTTCTATGCGGACGACCTGGTTCTGCTGTCTCCCACAGAACAGGGATTACAGCAACAACTAGACCTACTCGACAAATACTGCCAAAATTGGGCTCTAACAGTAAATCTAAAGAAAACCAACATCATGATTTTTCAGAAAAGACCCAGATGTCAGGAAAACAAATACCAGTTTACCCTCAGTGATACCACTATAGGACACACTATGAGCTACACCTACCTTGGTCTAACTATTACAGCATCAGGGAGCTTCAGCATAGCAGTGAATGCACTAAAAGAAAAAGCCCGAAGAGCCCTATATGCAATAAAAAGAAAATTCTACAACATCCAAATCCCAATCAAAATCTGGCTCAAAATTTTTGACAGCATAATCCTGCCCATTGCACTGTACGGTAGTGAAGTATGGGGCCCGCTAAATCACCAAAGCTACACTAAATGGGAAAAACACACAATAGAAGCCCTACATGCAGAATTCTGCCGAAGCATCCTTCGCACCCAAAGAAAAACGCCAACAAATGCATGCAGAGCCGAACTAGGCAGATACCCACTGATAATAAACATCCAAAAACGAGCACTAAACTTCCTAAATCACCTCAAATCTAGCTCCCCAGACACCCTTCATTTCAAAGCCTTTCAGACCCAAGAGCTAAACCCAGAAAAGAGTCCCCTGAGTCAGCTGCTACTGAAACTAAGTACTCAGCCGGACCCTGACCAGCCCCAGACCAACACAGCCGTCCAAACACCAATCCGAGTGAACCAAATCATTAAAAAATGCAAAGAAACCTACCTGGAACATTGGAACAAAATAACCGAAAGCCAAAGCAGATTAGAATGTTACCGGGCCCTAAAAAGAGAATATAAACTGGCAGACTACCTCACGACCATCAGAGACACAAAACAGAGACAGACCCTCACCAGGTACAGACTAAGCGACCACCAACTGGAAATTGAAAAAGGCAGATACAAGAAATCCTGGCAGCCTAGAGAGAATAGAATATGCGATCAATGTCTGGCTGGCGAGGTTGAAACAGAAATGCATTTCCTCCTAAAATGCGAAAAATTCAACACATCAAGAAACATATTATTCAACAAGCTAAGCCAAACAACCCCAGATTTCAAGGAATTGGATGATCTGTCAAAATTGAGATTAGTCCTAGGAGAAGGAGACAGACCATACCTTGGGGCTAAATATGTAACAACATGTCACAACCTGAGGACTGTTTAAAAGTAAGACTGTTTAAAATTAATATTGAACGTACCAAATGAAGTAGAAAGACTGTCTAAAATTAATATTGTTTAAAAGTAATATTGTATATACCCAACAAATGTCAAATCGATTGACACCTACAGAATGTTGGAAAACTGTACCTTTTTGCTATGTAAGCTTTGGCAATATGGTTCTCTGTAAACTTTCATGCCAATAAAGCATTTGAACTGAACTGAATTGAACTGAACACGGGAAGAGAGAGAGAGAGAACCAGGGAACAGAGAGAGAGAGAACCCGGGAACAGAGAGAGCGAACCCGGGAACAGAGAGAGAGAACCCGGGGACAGAGAGAGAGAACCCGGGAACAGAGAGAGAGAGAACCCGGGAACAGAGAGAGACAGAACCCGGAAACAGTGAGAGAGAACCCGGGAACAGAGAGAGAGAGAACCCGGGATCAGATGGAGAGAGGACCCGGGAACAGAGAGAAAGATCCTGGGAACACAGAGAAAGGACCCGGACATAGACAGAGAGAACACGGGAACAGAGAGAGAGAGAACACGGGAACATAGAGAGACAGAACCAGGGAACAGAGAGAGAGAACCCGGGAACAGAGTCAGAGAGAAAACCCGGGAACAGACAGAGAGAACCCGGGAACCGAGAGAGAGAGAACCCGGGAACAGAGAGAGAGAGAACCCGGGAACAGAGAGAGAGAGAGAACCTGGGAACAGAGAGAGAGAACCCGGGAACAGAGAGAGAGAGAACCCGGGAACAGAGAGAGTGAGAATCTGGGAACAGAGAGAGAGAACCCAGGAACAGTGAGAGAGAACCTAAGAACAGAGAGAGAGAACCCGGGAACAGAGAGAGAGAACCCGGGAACAGAGAGAGAGAACACGATAACAGAGAGAGAGAGAACCCGGGAACAGAGAGAGGGAGTACCCGGGAACAGATGGAGAGAGAACCCAGGAACAGAGAGAGACAGAACCAGGGAACAGAGAGAGAGAAACCGGGAACAGAGAGAGAGAAAACCCAGGAACAGAGAGAGAGTACCCGGGAATAGAGAGTGAGAACCTGGGAACAGAGAGAGAGAACTCGGGAACAGAGAGAGAGAACCCGGGAACAGAGAGAGAGAGAACCCGGGAAAAGAGAGAGAGTGAACCCGGGAACAGAGAGAGAGAGAACCCGGGAACAGAGAGAGAGAAAACCCGGGAACAGAGAGAGAGAGAGAACCCGGGAACAGAGAGAGAGAACCTGGGAACAGAGAGAGAGAACCTGCGAACAGAGAGAGAGAACTCAGGAACAGAGAGGGAGAATCTGGGAACAGAGAGAGAGAACCCGGGAACAGAGAGAGAGAACCCGGGAACAGAGAGGGAGAATCCGGACAGAGAGAGAGAGAGAACCCGGACACAGGGAGAGAGAGAACCCGGTAACAGAGAGAGAGAGAACCCGGGAACAGAGAGAGAGAACACGGGAACAGAGAGCGAGAACCCGGGATACGAGAGAAAGAATCCGGGAACAGAGAGAGAGAACCCGGGAACAGAGAGAGAGAACCCGGGAACAGAGAGAGAGAAACTCGGGAACAGAGAGAGAGAACCCGGGAAAAGTGAGATAGAACCCGGGATCAGAGAGGGAGAGAACCAGCAACAGAGAGAACCTGGGAACAGAGAGAGAGGGAACGCGGGAACAGAGAGAGAGATCCCAGGAACAGAGAGAGAGAGAACTCGGGAACAGAGAGAGAGAACCCAGGAACAGAGAGTGAGAACCCGGGAACAGAAAGAGAGTACCCGGGAACAGAGAGAGAGAGAGAACCCGGGAACAGAGAGAGAGAGAATCCGGGAACAGAGAGAGATCCGGGAACAGAGAGAACCCGGGAATAGAGAGTGAGAGAACGCGGGAACAGAGAGCGAGAACCCGGGAACAGGGAGAGAGAGAACCCGTGAACAGAGTGAGGGAGAAGCCGGGAACAGAGCGAGCGAGAACCCGGGAACAGAGAGAGAGAGCCCGGGAACAGAGAGAGAGAACCCGGGAACAGAGAGAGAGAACCCGGGAACAGAGAGAGAGAGATCCGGGAACAGAGAGAACCCGGGAACAGAGAGAGAGAGAATGCGGGACCAGAGAGAGAGAACCCGGGAACAGAGAGAGAGAGATCCGGGAACAGAGAGAACCCGGGAATAGAGAGTGAGAGAACGTGGGAACAGAGAGAGAGGACCCGGGAACAGAGAGAGAGAGAATCCGGGAACAGAGTGAGAGAGAAGCCGGGAACAGAGCGAGAGAGAACCCGGGAACAGAGAGAGAGAGCCCGGGAACAGAGAGAGAGAGCCCGGGAACAGAGAGAGAGAACCCGGGAACAGAGAGAGAGAGATCCGGGAACAGAGAGAAGCCGGGAACAGAGAGAGAGAGAATGCGGGAACAGAGAGAGAGAACACGGGAACAGAGAGAGAGAGAACCCGGGAACAGAGGGAGAGAACCCAGGAACAGAGCGAGAGAACCCGGGAACTCAGAGAGAGGACCCGGGAACAGAGGGAGAGAACCCAGGCAGAGAGAGAGAGAACCCGGGAACACAGAGAGAGAACCCGGACACAGAGAGAGAGAACCCGGGAACAGAGAGTGAGAACCCGATACGTAGAGAGGGAGAAGGCGGGAACAGAGAGAGAGAACCCGGAACAGAGAGAGAGATCACCAGAGATGGGGTAAACATGGCCATAGAGGATATAAATATGATCTTTCATGAGGCAGCTGTAAAAGCCGACCTCGTGAAACAGAAGAGGAAGAGTCACAAAAGACAAAATAAAAATAAGAAATGGTTTGACCACGAATGCAAAAATGCCAGAAAAGACCGGAGAAAAATATCAAACCAAAAGCATCGCCAACCAAACAATCCGGACCTACGTACTAGATACAATGAAACCCTCAAAAGATATAAACACACCATTAGGAACAAAACACAAAACTATACCCACAAAATACTAGAAGAAATTGAAAACTCCACCAACCCAAAACAATTCTGGGAAATGTGGAATAACCTGAGTACAACACAATTGCAAGCATTACCAATCCAAGATGGCGACATCTGGAGAACACATTTTGAAAACCTCTACAAAGACATCCCAATAAACGAAACAAACCCAAGTCAACATCAGGTCACAGAAAAACTCCACACATTAGAAGCAACAATCAAAGACAACCAAAACCCTCTAGACTCCCCAATCACATGGAAAGAAATGGCCACAAAAACAAAATCTCTCCACCTAAAGAAAGCCTGTGGCCCAGACAACATCAAAAATGAAATGCTAAAGTTCAGCAATATGGAGATGCAGGGTGCGATACTCAAACTATTCAACATCATATTACGCTCAGGCTGTTTTCCCGATATCTGGTGCCAAGGACTAATCTCCCCCATATATAAAAGTGGAAACAAATCAGACCCAAATAACTACCGCGGCATCTGTGTCAACAGTTGTCTAGGGAAGTTATTCTGCAGTATTCTAAATAGTAGATTACTTGATTTTCTTAACAAACATAATATCCTCAGAAAAAACCAAATAGGCCTTCTTCCAAAACACCGCACCGCCGACCATATCTATACCCTTCACACCCTCATTGAAAAACATAAACACCAAACAAAAAATGGGAAAATATTCGCCTGTTTCATCGACTTCAAGAAAGCCTTTGACTCTATATGGCACGAAGGGCTCTATTATAAACTTCTTCAGTGTGGAATAGGGGGCAAAGTCTATGACCTTATTAAATCAATGTATCTGAAAAACAAATGCGGGGTCAAAATTGGAGACAAACGCACCGATTTCTTCACCCAGAGAAGAGGCGTCCGGCAGGGCTGCAATTTGAGCCCGACCCTGTTCAACATATACATAAATGAATTAGCAGACATGCTGGAGCAAAGCGAGTCACCAGGTCTCCGTCTCCTGGATGGAGAAGTGAAGTCCCTGTTCTATGCGGACGACCTGGTTCTGCTGTCTCCCACAGAACAGGGATTACAGCAACAACTAGACCTACTCGACAAATACTGCCAAAATTGGGCTCTAACAGTAAATCTAAAGAAAACCAACATCATGATTTTTCAGAAAAGACCCAGATGTCAGGAAAACAAATACCAGTTTACCCTCAGTGATACCACTATAGGACACACTATGAGCTACACCTACCTTGGTCTAACTATTACAGCATCAGGGAGCTTCAGCATAGCAGTGAATGCACTAAAAGAAAAAGCCCGAAGAGCCCTATATGCAATAAAAAGAAAATTCTACAACATCCAAATCCCAATCAAAATCTGGCTCAAAATTTTTGACAGCATAATCCTGCCCATTGCACTGTACGGTAGTGAAGTATGGGGCCCGCTAAATCACCAAAGCTACACTAAATGGGAAAAACACACAATAGAAGCCCTACATGCAGAATTCTGCCGAAGCATCCTTCGCACCCAAAGAAAAACGCCAACAAATGCATGCAGAGCCGAACTAGGCAGATACCCACTGATAATAAACATCCAAAAACGAGCACTAAACTTCCTAAATCACCTCAAATCTAGCTCCCCAGACACCCTTCATTTCAAAGCCTTTCAGACCCAAGAGCTAAACCCAGAAAAGAGTCCCCTGAGTCAGCTGCTACTGAAACTAAGTACTCAGCCGGACCCTGACCAGCCCCAGACCAACACAGCCGTCCAAACACCAATCCGAGTGAACCAAATCATTAAAAAATGCAAAGAAACCTACCTGGAACATTGGAACAAAATAACCGAAAGCCAAAGCAGATTAGAATGTTACCGGGCCCTAAAAAGAGAATATAAACTGGCAGACTACCTCACGACCATCAGAGACACAAAACAGAGACAGACCCTCACCAGGTACAGACTAAGCGACCACCAACTGGAAATTGAAAAAGGCAGATACAAGAAATCCTGGCAGCCTAGAGAGAATAGAATATGCGATCAATGTCTGGCTGGCGAGGTTGAAACAGAAATGCATTTCCTCCTAAAATGCGAAAAATTCAACACATCAAGAAACATATTATTCAACAAGCTAAGCCAAACAACCCCAGATTTCAAGGAATTGGATGATCTGTCAAAATTGAGATTAGTCCTAGGAGAAGGAGACAGACCATACCTTGGGGCTAAATATGTAACAACATGTCACAACCTGAGGACTGTTTAAAAGTAAGACTGTTTAAAATTAATATTGAACGTACCAAATGAAGTAGAAAGACTGTCTAAAATTAATATTGTTTAAAAGTAATATTGTATATACCCAACAAATGTCAAATCGATTGACACCTACAGAATGTTGGAAAACTGTACCTTTTTGCTATGTAAGCTTTGGCAATATGGTTCTCTGTAAACTTTCATGCCAATAAAGCATTTGAACTGAACTGAATTGAACTGAACACGGGAAGAGAGAGAGAGAGAACCAGGGAACAGAGAGAGAGAGAACCCGGGAACAGAGAGAGCGAACCCGGGAACAGAGAGAGAGAACCCGGGGACAGAGAGAGAGAACCCGGGAACAGAGAGAGAGAGAACCCGGGAACAGAGAGAGACAGAACCCGGAAACAGTGAGAGAGAACCCGGGAACAGAGAGAGAGAGAACCCGGGATCAGATGGAGAGAGGACCCGGGAACAGAGAGAAAGATCCTGGGAACACAGAGAAAGGACCCGGACATAGACAGAGAGAACACGGGAACAGAGAGAGAGAGAACACGGGAACATAGAGAGACAGAACCAGGGAACAGAGAGAGAGAACCCGGGAACAGAGTCAGAGAGAAAACCCGGGAACAGACAGAGAGAACCCGGGAACCGAGAGAGAGAGAACCCGGGAACAGAGAGAGAGAGAACCCGGGAACAGAGAGAGAGAGAGAACCTGGGAACAGAGAGAGAGAACCCGGGAACAGAGAGAGAGAGAACCCGGGAACAGAGAGAGTGAGAATCTGGGAACAGAGAGAGAGAACCCAGGAACAGTGAGAGAGAACCTAAGAACAGAGAGAGAGAACCCGGGAACAGAGAGAGAGAACCCGGGAACAGAGAGAGAGAACACGATAACAGAGAGAGAGAGAACCCGGGAACAGAGAGAGGGAGTACCCGGGAACAGATGGAGAGAGAACCCAGGAACAGAGAGAGACAGAACCAGGGAACAGAGAGAGAGAAACCGGGAACAGAGAGAGAGAAAACCCAGGAACAGAGAGAGAGTACCCGGGAATAGAGAGTGAGAACCTGGGAACAGAGAGAGAGAACTCGGGAACAGAGAGAGAGAACCCGGGAACAGAGAGAGAGAGAACCCGGGAAAAGAGAGAGAGTGAACCCGGGAACAGAGAGAGAGAGAACCCGGGAACAGAGAGAGAGAAAACCCGGGAACAGAGAGAGAGAGAGAACCCGGGAACAGAGAGAGAGAACCTGGGAACAGAGAGAGAGAACCTGCGAACAGAGAGAGAGAACTCAGGAACAGAGAGGGAGAATCTGGGAACAGAGAGAGAGAACCCGGGAACAGAGAGAGAGAACCCGGGAACAGAGAGGGAGAATCCGGACAGAGAGAGAGAGAGAACCCGGACACAGGGAGAGAGAGAACCCGGTAACAGAGAGAGAGAGAACCCGGGAACAGAGAGAGAGAACACGGGAACAGAGAGCGAGAACCCGGGATACGAGAGAAAGAATCCGGGAACAGAGAGAGAGAACCCGGGAACAGAGAGAGAGAACCCGGGAACAGAGAGAGAGAAACTCGGGAACAGAGAGAGAGAACCCGGGAAAAGTGAGATAGAACCCGGGATCAGAGAGGGAGAGAACCAGCAACAGAGAGAACCTGGGAACAGAGAGAGAGGGAACGCGGGAACAGAGAGAGAGATCCCAGGAACAGAGAGAGAGAGAACTCGGGAACAGAGAGAGAGAACCCAGGAACAGAGAGTGAGAACCCGGGAACAGAAAGAGAGTACCCGGGAACAGAGAGAGAGAGAGAACCCGGGAACAGAGAGAGAGAGAATCCGGGAACAGAGAGAGATCCGGGAACAGAGAGAACCCGGGAATAGAGAGTGAGAGAACGCGGGAACAGAGAGCGAGAACCCGGGAACAGGGAGAGAGAGAACCCGTGAACAGAGTGAGGGAGAAGCCGGGAACAGAGCGAGCGAGAACCCGGGAACAGAGAGAGAGAGCCCGGGAACAGAGAGAGAGAACCCGGGAACAGAGAGAGAGAACCCGGGAACAGAGAGAGAGAGATCCGGGAACAGAGAGAACCCGGGAACAGAGAGAGAGAGAATGCGGGACCAGAGAGAGAGAACCCGGGAACAGAGAGAGAGAGAACCCGGGAACAGAGGGAGAGAACCCGGGAACAGAGAGAGAGAACCCGGGAACTCAGAGAGAGGATCCGAGAACAGAGAGAGAGAACCCAGGCAGAGAGAGAGCGAACCCGGGAACACAGAGAGAGTACCCGGACACAGAGAGAACCCGGGAACAGAGAGTGAGAACCCGGGACAGAGAGAGGGAGAACGCGGGAACAGAGAGAGGGAACCCGGGAACAGAGAGAGAGATCACGGGAAGAGAGAGAGAGAGAACCAGGGAACAGAGAGAGAGAGAACCCGAGAACAGAGAGAGAGAACCCGGGAACAGAGAGAGAGAACCCGGGGACAGAGAGAGAGAACCCGGGAACAGAGAGAGAGAGAACCTGGGAACAGAGAGAGAGAGAACCCGGAAACAGTGAGAGAGAACCCGGGAACAGAGAGAGAGAGAACCCGGGATCAGATGGACAGAGAACCCGGGAACAGAGAGAAAGATCCTGGGAACAGAGAGAAAGGACCCGGACACAGACAGAGAGAACACGGGAACAGAGACAGAGAGAGCACGGGAACATAGAGAGACAGAACCAGGGAACAGAGAGAGAGTACCCGGGAACAGAGTCAGAGAGAAAACCCGGGAACAGACAGAGAGAACCCGGGAACCGAGAGAGAGAGAACCCGGGAACAGAGAGAGAGAGATCCCGGGAACAGAGAGAGAGAGAACCCGGGAACAGAGAGAAAGAACCCGGTAACAGAGAGAGAGAACCATGGAACAGAGAGAGAGAGAACGCGAGAACAGAGAGAGAGAACCCGGGAACAGAGAGAGAGAACCCGGGAACAGAGAGAGAGAGCCCGGGAACGGAGAGAAAGAACACGGGAACAGAGAGAGAGAGCCCGGGAACAGAGAGAGAGAACCCGGGAACAGAGAGTGAGAACCCGGGAACAGAAAGAGAGAAACCGGGAACAGAGAGAGAGAGAACCCGGGAACAGAGAGAGAGAGATCCGGGAACAGAGAGAACCCGGGAATAGAGAGTGAGAGAACGTGGGAACAGAGAGAGAGAACCCGGGAACAGAGAGAGAGAGAATCCGGGAACAGAGTGAGAGAGAAGCCGGGAACAGAGCGAGAGAGAACCCGGGAACAGAGAGAGAGAGCCCGGGAACAGAGAGAGAGAGCCCGGGAACAGAGAGAGAGAACCCGGGAACAGAGAGAGAGAGATCCGGGAACAGAGAGAAGCCGGGAACAGACAGAGAGAGAATGCGGGAACAGAGAGAGAGAACACGGGAACAGAGAGAGAGAGAACCCGGGAACAGAGGGAGAGAACCCGGGAACAGAGCGAGAGAACCCGGGAACTCAGAGAGAGGACCCGGGAACAGAGGGAGAGAACCCAGGCAGAGAGAGAGAGAACCCGGGAACACAGAGAGAGAACCCGGACACAGAGAGAGAGAACCCGGGAACAGAGAGTGAGGACCCGATACGTAGAGAGGGAGAAGGCGGGAACAGAGAGAGAGAACCCGGAACAGAGAGAGAGAACACGGGAAGAGAGAGAGAGAGAACCAGGGAACAGAGAGAGAGAGAACCCGGGAACAGAGAGAGCGAACCCGGGAACAGAGAGAGAGAACCCGGGGACAGAGAGAGAGAACCCGGGAACAGAGAGAGAGAGAACCCGGGAACAGAGAGAGACAGAACCCGGAAACAGTGAGAGAGAACCCGGGAACAGAGAGAGAGAGAACCCGGGATCAGATGGAGAGAGGACCCGGGAACAGAGAGAAAGATCCTGGGAACACAGAGAAAGGACCCGGACATAGACAGAGAGAACACGGGAACATAGAGAGACAGAACCAGGGAACAGAGAGAGAGAACCCGGGAACAGAGTCAGAGAGAAAACCCGGGAACAGACAGAGAGAACCCGGGAACCGAGAGAGAGAGAACCCGGGAACAGAGAGAGAGAGAACCCGGGAACAGAGAGAGAGAGAGAACCTGGGAACAGAGAGAGAGAACCCGGGAACAGAGAGAGAGAGAACCCGGGAACAGAGAGAGTGAGAATCTGGGAACAGAGAGAGAGAACCCAGGAACAGTGAGAGAGAACCTAAGAACAGAGAGAGAGAACCCGGGAACAGAGAGAGAGAACCCGGGAACAGAGAGAGAGAACACGATAACAGAGAGAGAGAGAACCCGGGAACAGAGAGAGGGAGTACCCGGGAACAGATGGAGAGAGAACCCAGGAACAGAGAGAGACAGAACCAGGGAACAGAGAGAGAGAAACCGGGAACAGAGAGAGAGAAAACCCAGGAACAGAGAGAGAGTACCCGGGAATAGAGAGTGAGAACCTGGGAACAGAGAGAGAGAACCCGGGAACAGAGAGAGAGAACCCGGGAACAGAGAGAGAGAGAACCCGGGAAAAGAGAGAGAGTGAACCCGGGAACAGAGAGAGAGAGAACCCGGGAACAGAGAGAGAGAAAACCCGGGAACAGAGAGAGAGAGAGAACCCGGGAACAGAGAGAGAGAACCTGGGAACAGAGAGAGAGAACCTGCGAACAGAGAGAGAGAACTCAGGAACAGAGAGGGAGAATCTGGGAACAGAGAGAGAGAACCCGGGAACAGAGAGAGAGAACCCGGGAACAGAGAGGGAGAATCCGGACAGAGAGAGAGAGAGAACCCGGACACAGGGAGAGAGAGAACCCGGTAACAGAGAGAGAGAGAACCCGGGAACAGAGAGAGAGAACACGGGAACAGAGAGCGAGAACCCGGGATACGAGAGAAAGAATCCGGGAACAGAGAGAGAGAACCCGGGAACAGAGAGAGAGAACCCGGGAACAGAGAGAGAGAAACTCGGGAACAGAGAGAGAGAACCCGGGAAAAGTGAGATAGAACCCGGGATCAGAGAGGGAGAGAACCAGCAACAGAGAGAACCTGGGAACAGAGAGAGAGGGAACGCGGGAACAGAGAGAGAGATCCCAGGAACAGAGAGAGAGAGAACTCGGGAACAGAGAGAGAGAACCCAGGAACAGAGAGTGAGAACCCGGGAACAGAAAGAGAGTACCCGGGAACAGAGAGAGAGAGAGAACCCGGGAACAGAGAGAGAGAGAATCCGGGAACAGAGAGAGATCCGGGAACAGAGAGAACCCGGGAATAGAGAGTGAGAGAACGCGGGAACAGAGAGCGAGAACCCGGGAACAGGGAGAGAGAGAACCCGTGAACAGAGTGAGGGAGAAGCCGGGAACAGAGCGAGCGAGAACCCGGGAACAGAGAGAGAGAGCCCGGGAACAGAGAGAGAGAACCCGGGAACAGAGAGAGAGAACCCGGGAACAGAGAGAGAGAGATCCGGGAACAGAGAGAACCCGGGAACAGAGAGAGAGAGAATGCGGGACCAGAGAGAGAGAACCCGGGAACAGAGAGAGAGAGAACCCGGGAACAGAGGGAGAGAACCCGGGAACAGAGAGAGAGAACCCGGGAACTCAGAGAGAGGATCCGAGAACAGAGAGAGAGAACCCAGGCAGAGAGAGAGCGAACCCGGGAACACAGAGAGAGTACCCGGACACAGAGAGAACCCGGGAACAGAGAGTGAGAACCCGGGACAGAGAGAGGGAGAACGCGGGAACAGAGAGAGGGAACCCGGGAACAGAGAGAGAGATCACGGGAAGAGAGAGAGAGAGAACCAGGGAACAGAGAGAGAGAGAACCCGAGAACAGAGAGAGAGAACCCGGGAACAGAGAGAGAGAACCCGGGGACAGAGAGAGAGAACCCGGGAACAGAGAGAGAGAGAACCTGGGAACAGAGAGAGAGAGAACCCGGAAACAGTGAGAGAGAACCCGGGAACAGAGAGAGAGAGAACCCGGGATCAGATGGACAGAGAACCCGGGAACAGAGAGAAAGATCCTGGGAACAGAGAGAAAGGACCCGGACACAGACAGAGAGAACACGGGAACAGAGACAGAGAGAGCACGGGAACATAGAGAGACAGAACCAGGGAACAGAGAGAGAGTACCCGGGAACAGAGTCAGAGAGAAAACCCGGGAACAGACAGAGAGAACCCGGGAACCGAGAGAGAGAGAACCCGGGAACAGAGAGAGAGAGATCCCGGGAACAGAGAGAGAGAGAACCCGGGAACAGAGAGAAAGAACCCGGTAACAGAGAGAGAGAACCATGGAACAGAGAGAGAGAGAACGCGAGAACAGAGAGAGAGAACCCGGGAACAGAGAGAGAGAACCCGGGAACAGAGAGAGAGAGCCCGGGAACGGAGAGAAAGAACACGGGAACAGAGAGAGAGAGCCCGGGAACAGAGAGAGAGAACCCGGGAACAGAGAGTGAGAACCCGGGAACAGAAAGAGAGAAACCGGGAACAGAGAGAGAGAGAACCCGGGAACAGAGAGAGAGAGATCCGGGAACAGAGAGAACCCGGGAATAGAGAGTGAGAGAACGTGGGAACAGAGAGAGAGAACCCGGGAACAGAGAGAGAGAGAATCCGGGAACAGAGTGAGAGAGAAGCCGGGAACAGAGCGAGAGAGAACCCGGGAACAGAGAGAGAGAGCCCGGGAACAGAGAGAGAGAGCCCGGGAACAGAGAGAGAGAACCCGGGAACAGAGAGAGAGAGATCCGGGAACAGAGAGAAGCCGGGAACAGACAGAGAGAGAATGCGGGAACAGAGAGAGAGAACACGGGAACAGAGAGAGAGAGAACCCGGGAACAGAGGGAGAGAACCCGGGAACAGAGCGAGAGAACCCGGGAACTCAGAGAGAGGACCCGGGAACAGAGGGAGAGAACCCAGGCAGAGAGAGAGAGAACCCGGGAACACAGAGAGAGAACCCGGACACAGAGAGAGAGAACCCGGGAACAGAGAGTGAGGACCCGATACGTAGAGAGGGAGAAGGCGGGAACAGAGAGAGAGAACCCGGAACAGAGAGAGAGAACACGGGAAGAGAGAGAGAGAGAACCAGGGAACAGAGAGAGAGAGAACCCGGGAACAGAGAGAGCGAACCCGGGAACAGAGAGAGAGAACCCGGGGACAGAGAGAGAGAACCCGGGAACAGAGAGAGAGAGAACCCGGGAACAGAGAGAGACAGAACCCGGAAACAGTGAGAGAGAACCCGGGAACAGAGAGAGAGAGAACCCGGGATCAGATGGAGAGAGGACCCGGGAACAGAGAGAAAGATCCTGGGAACACAGAGAAAGGACCCGGACATAGACAGAGAGAACACGGGAACATAGAGAGACAGAACCAGGGAACAGAGAGAGAGAACCCGGGAACAGAGTCAGAGAGAAAACCCGGGAACAGACAGAGAGAACCCGGGAACCGAGAGAGAGAGAACCCGGGAACAGAGAGAGAGAGAACCCGGGAACAGAGAGAGAGAGAGAACCTGGGAACAGAGAGAGAGAACCCGGGAACAGAGAGAGAGAGAACCCGGGAACAGAGAGAGTGAGAATCTGGGAACAGAGAGAGAGAACCCAGGAACAGTGAGAGAGAACCTAAGAACAGAGAGAGAGAACCCGGGAACAGAGAGAGAGAACCCGGGAACAGAGAGAGAGAACACGATAACAGAGAGAGAGAGAACCCGGGAACAGAGAGAGGGAGTACCCGGGAACAGATGGAGAGAGAACCCAGGAACAGAGAGAGACAGAACCAGGGAACAGAGAGAGAGAAACCGGGAACAGAGAGAGAGAAAACCCAGGAACAGAGAGAGAGTACCCGGGAATAGAGAGTGAGAACCTGGGAACAGAGAGAGAGAACCCGGGAACAGAGAGAGAGAACCCGGGAACAGAGAGAGAGAGAACCCGGGAAAAGAGAGAGAGTGAACCCGGGAACAGAGAGAGAGAGAACCCGGGAACAGAGAGAGAGAAAACCCGGGAACAGAGAGAGAGAGAGAACCCGGGAACAGAGAGAGAGAACCTGGGAACAGAGAGAGAGAACCTGCGAACAGAGAGAGAGAACTCAGGAACAGAGAGGGAGAATCTGGGAACAGAGAGAGAGAACCCGGGAACAGAGAGAGAGAACCCAGGAACAGAGAGGGAGAATCCGGACAGAGAGAGAGAACCCGGACACAGGGAGAGAGAGAACCCGGTAACAGAGAGAGAGAGAACCCGGGAACAGAGAGAGAGAGAACCCGGGAACAGAGAGAGAGAGAACCCGGGAACAGAGAGAGAGAACCCGGGAACAGAGAGAGAGAGAAACTGGGAAACGAGAGAGAGTGAACCCGGGAACAGAGAGAGAGAACCTGGACACAGGGAGAGAGAGAACCCGGGAACAGAGCGAGAGAGAACACCGAAACAGAGAGAGCAAGAACCGGGAACAGAGAGAGAACTCGGAAACAGAGAGAGAGAGAACCCGGGAACAGAGAGAGAGAACCCGGGAACAGAGAGAGAGAGAACCCGGGAACAGAGAGAGAGAACCCGGGAACAGAGAGATAGAGAACCCTGGGACAGAAAGAGAGAGAACCCGGGAACAGAGAGGGAGAACCCAGGAACAGAGAGAGAGCGAACCCGGGGACAGAGAGAGAGTACCAGGGAAAAGTGAGAGAGAACCCGGGAATAGAGAGAAAGAACCCAGGAACAGAGAGAGAGAGAACACGGGAACAGAGAGAGAGAACCCGGTAACAGAGAGAGAGAACCCGGGAACAGAGAGAGAGAACCCGGGAACAGAGAGAGAGAGAACCCGGGAACAGAGAGAGAGAACCCGGGAACTGAGAGAGAGAACCCGGGAACAGAGAGAAAGATCCCGGGAACAGAGAGAGAGAACCCGGGAACAGAGTGAGAGAAACCCGCGAACACAGAGAGTGAACCCAGGAACAGAGAGAGAGAACCAAGAACAGAGAGAACCCGGGAACAGAGATAGAGAATCCGGGAACAGAGAGAGAGTACCCAGGAACAGAGAGAGAGAGAACCCGGGAAAAGTGAGAGAGAACGCGGGATCAGAGAGAGAGAGAACCGGGAACAGAGAGAACCCGGGAACAGAGTGAGAGAGAACCCGGGAACAGAGAGAGAGAGAACGTGGAAACAGAGAGAGAGACAACCCGGGAACAGAGAGAGAGAGAACCCGGGAACAGAGAGAGAGAATCCGGGAACAGAGAGAGATCCTGAACAGAGAGAGAGAGAACCCGGGAATAGAGAGAGAGAACCCGGGAACAGAGAGAGAGAACCCTGGAACAGAGAGAGAGAACCCAGACACAGAGAGAGAGAACCCGGGAACAGAGAGAGAGAGCCTTGGAACAGAGATAGAGAGAACGCGGGAACAGAGAGAGAGAACCCGGGAACAGAGAGCGAGAACCCGGGAAGAGAGAGAGAGAGAACGCGGGAACAGAGAGAGAGAACCTGGGAACAGAGAGAGAGAGAACCCGGGAACAGAGAGAGAGAATCCGGGGACAGAGAGAGAGAGAAGCCGGGAACAGAGAGGGAGAGAACCCGGGAAAAGAGAGAGTGAACCAGGGAACAGAGAGAGAGAACCCGGGAACAGAGAGAGAGAACACGGGAACAGAGAGAGAGAGAATCGGGAAACAGAGAGAGAGAACCCGGGAACAGAGAGGGGGAGAACCCAGGAACAGAGAGAGAGAAACCAGGAACAGAGAGAGAGAAACCGGGAAAAGAGAGAGAGAGAACCCGGGAACAGAGAGAGTCAGAACCCGGGAACAGAGAGAGCGAGAACCCGGGAACAGTGAGAGAGAGAACCCGGGAACAGAGAGAGAGTGAACCCAGGCACACAGAGAGTGAGAGCCCGGGAACAGAGAGAGAGAGAACTCGGTAACAGAGAGAGAGAGAACGCGGGAACAGAGAGAGAGAGAACGCGGGAACAGAGAGAGAGAACCCTGGGACAGAGAGAGAGAGAACCCGGGAACAGAGAGAGAGAGAACCCAGGAACAGAGAGAGAGAACCTGGGAACAGAGAGAGAGAGAACCCAGGAGCAGAGAGAGAGAGAACCCGGGAACAGAGAGAGCGAGGTCGCGGGAACAGAGAGAGAGAGAGAGAGAGGTTGAAACAGAGATGCATTTCCTCCTAAAATGCGAAAAATTCAACACATCAAGAAACATATTATTCAACAAGCTAAGCCAAACAACCCCAGATTTCAAGGAATTGGATGACCTGTCAAAATTGAGATTAGTCCTAGGAGAAGGAGACAGACCATACCTTGGGGCCAAATATGTAACAACATGTCACAACCTGAGGACTGTTTAAAAATTAAGACTGTTTAAAATTAATATTGAGCGTACCAAATGAAGTACAAAGACTGTTTAAAATTAATATTGTTTAAAAGTATTATTGTATGTAACCAACAAATGTCAAATCGATTGACACCTACAGAATGTTGGAAAACTGTACCTTTTTGCTATGTAAGCTTTGGCAATATGGTTCTCTGTAAACTTTCATGCCAATAAAGCATTTGAATTGGAATTGGAAAAAATTGGAGAACCCGGGAACAGAGAGAGAGATCCCGGCAACAGAGAGAGAGAGAACCCGGGAACAGAGAGAGAGAGAACCCGGGAACAGAGAGAGGGAACCCAGGAACAGAGAGAGAGAGAACCCGGTAACAGAGAGAGAGAGAACCCGGGAAGAGAGAGAGAGAGAACGCGGGAACAGAGAGAGAGAGAACCCGGGAACAGAGAGAGAGAGCCCGGGAACAGAGAAAGAGAAGCCGGGAGCAGAGAGAGAGAACCCAGGAACAGAGAGAGAGAGAACCCAGGAACAGAGAGCGAGAACCCGGGAACAGAGAGAGAGAGAACCCGGGAACAGAGAGAGAGAGAACCCGGGAACAGAGAGAGAGAACCCGGGAACAGTAAGAGAGAACCCGGGAAAATAGAGAGAGAGAACCCGGGAACAGAAAAGGAGAGCCTGGGAACAGAGTGAGAGAACCCGGGAACAGAGAGAGAGAGAACCCGGGAACAGAGAGAGAGAGAACCCTGGAACAGAGAGAGAGAACCCGGGAACAGAGAGAGAGAAACCCGGGAACAGTGAGAGAGAACCCGGGAACAGAGAGAGAGTCCGGGAACACAGAGAGAGAACCCAGGAACACAGAGAGAGAAACCGGGAACAGAGAGAGAGAGAACCCGGGAACAGAGAGAGAGAACCCGGGAACAGAGAGAGAGAACCTGGGAACAGAGAGAGAGAGAACCCTGGAACAGAGAGAGAGAGTACCCAGGAACAGAGAGAGAGAGAACCCGGGAACAGAGAGAACCCGTGAATAGAGAGAGAAAGAACGCGGGAACAGAGAGAGGGAACCCGGCAACAGAGAGAGAGAGAACCCGGGAACAGAGAGAGAGAACCCGGGAACAGAGAGAGAGAACCCGGGAACAGAGAGAGAGAACCCGGGAACAGAGAGAGAGAGAACCTGGGAACAGAGTGAAAGAGAACCCGGGAACAGAGAGAGAGAGCCCGGGAACAGAGAAAGAGAAGCCGGGAGCAGAGAGAGAGAACCCGGGAACAGAGAGAGAGAGAACCCGGGAACAGAGAGAGAGAGAACCCGGGAACAGAGAGAGAGAACCCGGGAACAGAGAGATAGAGAACCCTGGAACAGAGAAAGAGAACCCGGGAACAGAGAGAGAGAGAACCCAGGAACAGAGAGCGAGAACCCGGGAACAGAGAGAGAGCGAAGCCGGGAACAGAGAGAGAGAACCCGGGAACAGTGAGAGAGAACCCGGGATCAGAGAGAGAGAACACGGGAACAGAGAGAGAGAGAACCCGGGAACAGAGAGAGAGAACCTGGGAACCGAGAGAGAGAACCCCGGAACAGAGAGTGAGAACCTGGGAACAGAGAGAGAGAACCCGGGAACAGAGAGAGAGAAACCCGGGAACAGTGAGAGAGAACCCGGGAACACAGAGAGAGAAACCGGGAACAGGGAGAGAGAGAACCCTGGAACAGTGAGAGAGAACCCAGGAACAGAGAGAGAGAACCCGGGAACAGAGAGAGAGAGAACCCAGGAACAGAGAGAGAGAGAACCCGGGAACAGAGAGAGAGAGAACCCGGGAACAGAGAGAACCCGGGAATAGAGAGAGAAAGAACGCGGGAACAGAGAGAGAGAACCCAGCAACAGAGAGAGGGAGAAACCGGGAACAGAGAGAGAGAACCCGGGAACAGAGAGAGAGAACCCGGGAACAGAGAGAGAGAACCTGGGAACAGAGAGAGAGAGAACCCGGGGAGGATGAGCCCGGCTTGAAAACCGGCGGCAGCTACAAGGCCCGACCAGTTCGGGGGAGAGCAGCAACGGAGGAGGAGCCCGGCTTGAAAACCGGCGGCAGCTACAAGGCCCGACCAGTTCGGGGGAGAGCAGCAGCGGAGGAGGAGCCCGGCTTGAAAACCGGCGGCAGCTACAAGGCCCGACCAGTTCGGGGGAGAGCAGCAGCGGAGGAGGAGCCCGGCTTGAAAACAGGCGGCAGCTACAAGGCCCGACCAACTCAGCAGCGGGGAGAGACGTAAAAAGTAATCAGTTTGTGACGTCACCAGGGAGCAGGTAAGTGATTTGTTGGTGAGTATTTCTCTTTTTTAAACTTTAACTCGGTAGTTTATAGTTACTAGGGTCTTTTCTGGTGTAGCAGGGACTGTGCTAGACTATACAAGCGCCTTAGAGATATCTTAAATTGGTGATAGTAAATTAATTTAAATTAATTAAAGGGTAAGTCATGCCAGGAGAGCCCAGCCCCGTGATGTGCTCCTCTTGCTCTATGTGGGAATTCAGGGACACTGCCCCTGATGACCACGTGTGCAGGAAATGCATCCATCTGCAGCTACTAGCAGACCGCATTGAGACGCTGGAGATGCGGGTGGATGGGTTGTGGAGCATTCATGATGCTGAGAAGTTCGTGGATAGCACATTTAGTGAGTTGGTCACACCGCAGGGAAGGGTTGCACAGGAAGAAAGGAAAGGGGTGACCATCAGGCGGAGCAATAGAAGTAGGCAGGTAGTGCAGAAAACCCCTGTGACCATTCCCCTCTCAAACAGGTGTACCGATTTGGATACTGTTGAGGGGGATGACTCACCAGGGGAAGGCAGCAGCAGCCAGCTTCCTGGCACTGGGGGTGCTCCTGCTGCCCAGGAAGGGAGGAAAAAGAGTGGGAGAGCAATAGTGGTAGGGGATTCTATAGTCAGGGGAACAGATAGGCGTTTCTGTGGCCGTAGACGTGAATCCAGGATGGTTTGTTGCCTCCCTGGTGCCAGGGTCAAGGATGTCACTGAGCGGCTGCAGGGCATTCTGGAGAGGGAGGGCGAACAGCCAGAGGTCGTGGTCCACATTGGTACCAACGACATAGGTAAAAAGAGGGATGAGGTCCTGCAGCAAGAATTTAGGGAGCTAGGGGCAAGATTAAGGAGCAGGACCTCAAAGGTTGTAATCTCTGGCTTACTCCCGGTGCCACGTGCTAGTGAGTATAGGAATAGGAGGATAGAACAGATGAATGCGTGGCTAAAGGGATGGTGCAGGAGGGAGGGCTTTAGTTTCCTGGATCACTGGGTCTGCTTCTGGGAAAGGTGGGACTTGTACAAGTCGGACGGTTTACACCTGAACCAGAGGGGAACCAATATCCTTGCGGGGAGGTTTGCTAGCACTGCTGGGGGGGGTTTAAACTAACTCGGCAGGGGGATGGGATACAGAGTGGAGCTATAGTAGGGGGTGATGTACAGCCAAATACGGAGGAAAAAACAAGTCAGCAGGGAAGGCAGAGCAAATATGTGAAGGCAAAAGGGAATATGGCAGGGCTGGAAGGCATTTATTTTAATGCAAGGAGTCTTGCAAATAAGGTGGATGAACTGAAGTTGTTGTTGAACACATAGGAGTACGATATTGTTGCTATCACGGAGACATGGTTGAGGGAGGGTCAGGACTGGCAGCTCAATATTCCGGGGTATAGAATCTTCAGGCGAGACAGAGGGGGGTGTAAAAGGGGAGGGGGTGTTGCAATATTAATTAAGGAGTCAATTACTGCTGTAAGGAGGGATGATATATTAGCGGGTTCCTCTAATGAGGCCATATGGGTAGAACTTAAAAACAAAAAGGGGGCAAGCACTTTGCTGGGAGTGTACTATAGGCCCCCATACAGTCAGGGGGAGATAGAGGAACAGATATGTAGGCAAATCTCAGAAAAGTGTGAAAATAATAGGGTAATAATAGTGGGGGATTTCAACTTCCCCAATATAAATTGGGATAGTCAGAGTGTGAAAGGCTTCGAGGGTGCAAAATTCTTAAAGTGCATCCAGGAGAGCTTTTTGAGCCAACATGTAGAAAGTCCTACAAGAGAGGGGGCGGTACTGGACCTAATTCTAGGGAATGTAGCCGGGCAGGTGGTGGAAGTGTCTGTAGGAGAGCATTTTGGCGATAGTGACCTTAATTCGGTGAGATTTAAGGTGGTCATGGAAAAAGACAAAGACGGCCCGGAAATAAGGGTTCTAAATTGGGGGAAGGCCGATTTTAATAAGATAAGGCAGGATCTGGCCAAAGTGGACTGGGAGCAGCTACTTATAGGAAAATCCACATCAAAACAGTGGGAGGCTTTCAGAAGGGAAATAGAGAGAGTACAACACCAACATGTTCCTGTAAAGGTCAAGGGTGGGACCAACAAGCAAAGGGAACCTTGGATGACAAGGGATATACAAAAATGCATTCGGAAAAAAAGGGGGGCTTTTGGCAGTTACAAAAGACAAAAGATGGAGGAAGCCCTAGAGGAGCATAAAAGGTGCAGGGGCATACTTAAAAAGGAAATTAGGAGGGCGAGGAGGGGCCATGAAATAACACTGGCGAGCAGAATAAAGGAAAATCCTAAGATGTTTTATAAGTATATTAAGGGCAAGAGGATAACCAGGGAAAGTGTAGGGCCCATTAGGGACCAAAGTGGCAAGCTGTGTGTAGAGCCAGATGAAGTAGGTGGGGTTTTAAATGAATTTTTTGCCTCTGTGTTCACTATGGAGAAAGACGATGTAGACATAGAAGTCGGGCAAGGGGACTGTGACATACTTGAACATATTAGCATCGAGAGGGAGGAGGTACTAGCGGTTTTAGCAGACCAAAAAGTGGATAAATCCCCAGGCCCAGACGAGATGTATCCCAGGCTGTTGTGTGAGGCAAAGGAGGAGATTGCAGGGGCTCTGACACAAAGTTTCAGAACCTCTCTGGCCACAGGGGATGTACCAGAGGACTGGAGAACAGCTAACATAGTACCATTATTCAAGAAGGGTAGCAGGGATAGACCAGGGAATTACAGGCCAGTGAGCCTAACATCTGTGGTAGGGAAATTATTGTAAAAAATTCTGAGGGACAAAATTAGTCTCCACTTGGAGAGGCAAGGATTAATCGGGGATAGTCAGCATGGCTTTGTCAAGGGTAAATCATGTCTGACCAATCTGATTGAATTTTTCGAGGGGGTGACTAGGTGTGTGGATGAGGGAAATGCTGTGGATGTGGTTTACATGGACTTCAGTAAAGCTTTTGACAAAGTCCCGCATAGGAGACTGGTCAAGAAGGTAAGAGCCCATGGGATCCAGGGGGCCTTGGCGCGTTGGATCCTAAACTGGCTGAGTGGCAGGAGGCAGAGGGTGATGGTCGAAGGTTGCTTTTGTGACTGGAAGCCTGTGTCCAGTGGGGTACCTCAGGGATCGGAGCTGGGTCCCTTGCTGTTTGTGATCTACATTAATGATTTGGATGAGAATGTAAAAGGTATGATCAGTAAGTTCGCGGATGACACGAAAATTGGTGGGGTGGTAAATTGCGAGGAGGAAAGCCTCAGGCTACAGGACGATATTAACGGGTTGGTCAGATGGGCAGAAAAGTGGCAAATGGAATTTAACCCTGAAAAGTGCGAGGTGATGCATTTTGGACGGACAAATAAGGCAAGGGAATACACAATGAGTGGTAGGACCCTAGGAAGTACAGAGGGTCAGAGGGACCTTGGTGTACATGTACATAGATCCCTGAAGGCAGCGGAACAGGTAGATAAGGTGGTTAAAAAGGCATATGGGATACTTGCCTTCATTAGCAGAGGCATAGAATATAAGAGCAGGGAGGTTATGATGGAGCTGTACAAAACGCTGGTGAGGCCACAGCTGGAGTACTGTGTGCAGTTCTGGTCGCCTCACTATAGGAAGGATGTGATTGCTTTGGAGAGGGTGCAGAGAAGATTCACCAGGATGTTACCTGGGATGGAGCGCCTCAGCTATGATGAAAGACTAAACAGGCTGGGGTTGTTTTCCTTGGAGCAAAGGAGGCTGAGGGGGGACCTGATTGAGGTGTACAAAATGATGAGGGGCATAGATAGGGTAGATAAAGAGGAACTTTTCCCCTTAGTAGGGGAGTCAATAACAAGGGGGCATAGATTCAGGGTAAGGGGCAGGAGATTTAGATTGGATTTGAGGAGGAACTTTTTCACCCAGAGGGTGGTTGGAAGCTGGAACTCACTGCCTGAAAGGTTGGTAGAGGCAGGAACCCTCACAACATTCAAGAAGCATTTGGATGGGCACTTGAAATGCCATTGCATACAAGGCTATGGACCAAATGCTGGAAAATGGGATTAGACAGGACAGGGATTGATGGACGGCGCAGACACGATGGGCCGAAGGGCCTCTTTCTGCGCTGTAAAACTCTATGACTCTATGACTCTATGAGAGAGAGAGAGAAGGGCTGAAAGGAGAAAAGGAGCAAAGAGAGGTAACTGCACCTAGAGAGAGAGAGACGGAGCGAGAGAGCGTGAGAGAGAGAGAGAGGAGAGGAAACACCAGCTGGAGAGAAAAAGCCGGAGAAATAAGTTTTACCTAACTCTACCTAAGTTTCATTTTAGTTAAAGTTAGTTCGGAAAAAGTTTAATTTTATTTAAATTTAGCTCGAAAAAAAAACCTGGAAAAAGAACAACAAACCCGCGAGGAAAAGGAATAGAAACCCGAGAGAAACGATAAACTACCCGAACCAAGAGCCTGTGAGAAAAAGAGAAAGATAAACCTTTAAGAGCAGCTATATCAAAGATGAACCCCTGAAAAACTCCCAATTTTGGACCTAAAAGTGGGCTAAGGTGGAACACGACACAAAAAAGAGAAAAAAAAAAAGTTATCTATCTGAGACAAAAAACAAACGACTACAATGAGCAGGGAAATGATATATCCTGAGCAATGCACAAAAAATAAAGCAAAGGAAAAATACAAGTACACAACACTAAAAAATAACCCAGAAATCCTCTACGTGGACTATACCACACACAAAGGGACTAAGCTGAAGAACAACCTCATATTCTACACCGAATACGTCACCTCCTGGAAGGAGACTTTACAAAAACACTACACATACGTCTCCAGTGAAGGTATTGGCAGTGGAGGCAGACTGAAAATATGTAAAGATGGAAACCTAGATAAAGATGACCCCCTGCTAACCATAAGCTACTACAACAAAAATAGAAAGATCATGATACAGGGGAATGTGGAAAATCTGGACACCTTCGAAAAGGAATTCCCCCAGTTGAAAACTAAGGCAGACACAAAGAGGACCAATGGACAGGAAGCAAAAGAGAGTCGAACAGAGGATGATGAGAGCCAAGTGGAGGAAGAAGAAGAGAGACCAGCAGAGGAAAACACCTCCCTGTACATCTCCACCCCCCCCACACCTCTCAACGAAAACAAAATGATGAAAGAGAATCTGGCCAAACTAGAACTTGATTTCAACGAATACAGAGAAACACTGGCCAAGAATTTGAAGGAGGAATTCAAACAGCTAAAAACGGAACACGAGTCCACCATCCACAAGCTGAGAAAGACCATAGAGGAGCAAAGAAATGAGATCAAAGAACTCCGTACTCAACTAAACAAAATGAAGGAGACCGTAGAAAGGCTCAGCAGGCAACACAAACCTCTTAAGGTCCAAAAACCTGAGGACACAAAAACAACACACACAAGGACACAGAACCCGCCGGATGCCACCCCACACGAAGACACACCGAAAGCCACAAACCCCGCTCCAACCAGCCCTCAGTCGAGTCATGCCCAGACTACTGCTACCCAGTCCTCACACACAGGAACACAAAAACCGACAGATACCCCCCCAAACGAGGACACACCGAAAGCCCCAAACCCCGCTCCTGCCACACAACATATCCCAGAAACCCAGCCAACAACCAGCCACCAGGCGAGTCCTACCCAGACTACTGTTACCCAGTCTGAAAAACCAGCCCCTCAGGCGGTCCTGCTGACCGACTCCAACGGAAAGTTTCTGGACCCCCAGAGGCTGTTCCCAGACCATCAAGTCCTGAAAAAATGGTGCAGCAACACAGGCCAAGCAATGAAGATCCTGAACAAAGAATCCCTTGGAAGCCCCAAATGGATTGTGATCCACACAGGCACGAACGACCTACGCACCCTACAGGAAGGCACGGCTTGGGCGGTGAGCAGGATGGCAGAAAAGGCCAGCAGGGAATTCCCCGAGGCGCGGATGGTGATCTCCACACTACTGCCCAGAAAGGACACCCCAGCCTATATAATCCACAACACCAACAGGGAGATCGACACGAGATGTTCTGTCCTCCCCAACGTCTCCCTGGCCCATCATCCAAACATCAACACAAGGGACCTCTATGACGAAATACATCTACTCAAACAGCGGATGTGGGTCTTCGCAAGAAACCTCATATGTTAAGTATGTGTA
The DNA here is from genome assembly GCF_052327205.1 of Somniosus microcephalus. Classification (NCBI taxonomy): domain Eukaryota; kingdom Metazoa; phylum Chordata; class Chondrichthyes; order Squaliformes; family Somniosidae; genus Somniosus; species Somniosus microcephalus. Next base: position 54,862,889 of record NC_141012.1, on the reverse strand, counting down.
TTGTATTGAACAATTAACACAAAGACTTAAACGTATAACTCAAACAGGCCTTTACTGGTTGGAGGTAGGGACTGCACATAGGTCTTTACTTCATGCCCACAGGCGGGAACTGAGGGGAATCAGTACCCACAGTACTATTTATACCCCTATGGCCAGGAGTGGTACTGCGTATCACTACGCCCAACAAGTAGTGCAGTCCTGTCCATAGGTTCAAAGTAGCACACATATTACATACACAACATTCCTCCCTTCCTAGCTTTACAGTCATCTCCCCATTTAACATAACGTAATAACATATATACATATATAACTTCAGGTTTACATAACAGAATAACATAAATACATAGATAACTTCATGTCAAAAACAGATCACAGATTCAGTCTCTGCGGAAAACAGTTCACAGATTCAATCTCTGTGGTGTAGTCGGTTCACGTTGCTAGAGTGACTCATTCAATAGTCCTTCCATGGATTTAACAGTTTGAACTTCCGAACTGAATTGGCTCCGTTCGGAGGGACCACGTGTGTGATCTGGTAGAGGTGATAATGGTTCAGATGGGTCATCTTCTGTTTTTACTTTTCCTTTTCTGCTTCTTGGAGACTCTCTGGGCTCCATTGTCAGCTGCCACAGCTGCCAGCTGCATGCGCAGTTCCTCCTTCTCTTCCTCCTGTTTCCGTCGTAGAGCCAGCTTCTCCCGATGTTCCGTAGACTTTTGGTGCTCCTCCATGATTTCTGCACTTTGGGAGTCGAAGTTACAAGCTGGGCAGGACAGGACATCGTAATATTCGGTGTCGTCCTGAGCTAGACCAGTGAGAGGGTCGTCTATTTCCTCCATACCTAGCTGGACGTTAGCCAGCTCTTGTTCCAAATCCAGACATCTTTCCTGAAGAGACTTCTTCATGTGTACCTCTGCATCCAGCTTTTTCTGGGCTTTCAGCAAGTCGTTTACTAGTGACCTCATTTGTGATTTTAATACTTCAACTTCCTTTGGAGATTGATTGATCGGACTATGCAATCCCTCTACCGGAGCAGCTGTTTCAGCGGTCTGTTGTTCTACGTTGACGTGAGTCAGCGTACTTTTGGCATCCAAGGGCTGCTCTGTTGCAGTCATCTCAGTCTGTGTTGCCACCTCAGCTCTTCCAATAACCTTTGAGAGCTCCGAACCCCTTTCGTTTGAATATTGAAGTTCATGTTCAAGTTTTTCCCATTTCAGAGTCCTGTCCTTCAGCATATGCAGGAGTTGGCTGACCGTTAACTCCTCTGACATCAGACGTTTTGTGTGCTCCTGCTCCATTTTCTCCATCAGCTGCTTCTGTTGTCTTTCCAGATTCTCCAACTCTATATCAAAGAACTCTTTCGTTGCATTCAACTCTTGCTCAAAACGGCGAAGCATTTGTTCTAATTGCTGTTGTAGTTTGAAATGGAGTTGAGTTCGAGCCCGGTGTCCCTCAGAAATGGGCACATCAGTAGACTTGCCAGACTCAGAATCCACAGTTAAACTATGTTGTTGTTGCTCAGTGGAATTCTGTGCTGAAACTTTGTCTTTTGCACCTGAGTTGGGCTTACCATCATCCGTTCCAGAGTCTGGGCCGACTATCTTCACCGAGTTCTCACTCGTTATTGTTTGTAGGAAATGCCAGTCCATATTCATTTTCCTAATCCACTCCCGTCCTAGTAGTGGAGGACCTCCTTCAGATATCACATATAAGTCCATTATTTGACTGTCTTCGCCCTTGTGGGCCACTGCAACCTCTATTTTCCCGATGGGGTACACTCTTTGCCCCGTGTATGTTTTCAATATAATCCCCGTATCCTGTAGGGGAATATGTTGGAATAACTTTCCGTAATCTTTCTTATTTATGACCGTCAATGCCGATCCAGTGTCCAATTCCAGTTTTACTTGGACTCCTTCTATCTGAAGAGTGACCCAAATTGTCTGGAGGTCTGCACCCTTACCAGCGTTGAGTACTCTTAAGCTAGCCAGTTCATTACAGCTTAAGCTAGCCAGTTCATTACTGCTAGCGTCTGAATCGGACTCCTGTTCGGTCACCTTGTGTACCTTTGCGTATTTTCCTTGCGGTGACTTCTTGTTGCTGGTCTTCTTCCCTGACCTGCATACTCTAGCTATATGTCCAAGCCTACCACAAGTTCTACATTCTTGGTTTTTAAACCAACACTGGTTCTGATCATGCGTTGTCTTTCCACAACGATAACATTTGCCAGAACTCACACCCAATTTGTGTGCACTGAGCTCCGGTGACCGTAGCTGCATTACTGCCGTGCCTCTCGCTGCGGCTTCGTGTGCTGCTGCCATAGTGACCGCCTTCTCAAGCGTCAGCTCATTCTCCTCGAGCAGTCGCTTTTGTGTATCCTGTTTAAATAAACCACACACAAATTTGTCTCGTAGTGCATCTGTCAATCCCGTTCCAAACTGGCAATATTTCGCTAATTTACGCAATTCCAGCAAATATTCAGCATTGCTTTCATGCTGTAGCTGCCTTCTGTCGTAAAATTTAAATCGTTCCGCTAGCATCAGCGGCGTGGGGTTTAGATGATCTTTCAGGACAGTAACAATCTCATCGAACGTCTTATCCGCCGGTTCATCTGGTGATAACAGGTGTTTCAATTGCCCGTACGTCTTCGCACCCATTAAATTTAATAATGTTAGAGCTTTATCTTGGTCACGAATTTTATTGGCCTTACAATAATTTTTTACTCTTTCAACATATATGGCCCAATCTTCGAGGTCACTATCAAAGGTGCTAATATTCCCGTGTTTAGGCATTGTAGATTTGCAATTTCTCAGATTTTATTTTCTTTACTTGTTATCAAAGATGGCGGCTTCCCGCTCTTGCCGTCGTCCTCCGCCCACAAAATGGCGGTTTTCCCGCGCTTGGCGGTCTTCACCCGTCCCCCGACGCCGTCTCCCTTCAGCCCTCGAGTGCGGCCCTTATCTTCGCCGCGATCGATAGCCCGCGCTGTGCACCGCGACTCTCGCACCTTGAGCTTCTGCAGCCGCCGCGCCTTTCAGTCCGAGTGCGGCTCTTATCTTTGGTCCCGATCGCTGGCCCGGCTGCGCCCCTCACTTCAAAGCGGCCCGGCCCTTATCTGCCGATCGCTATCGCCCTACCTCTCTCTCTTCCCCAGTCCTGTCTTTACTCCGGTTCACAAGCTGATGGAGGCTTCAGGGTCCTAATGCCTGTCTTTTCCAGTCGCTGGAAGCTGTCAGGATTTCTGCTGCCCTTCAGTTTTGAGTGGGGTGTTGAGGATTGAAACCTCTCTTCAACGTCCTGTCTTTGGACGAAGCCGCCTGGAATAACTGCCGCAGGGTAAGAGCCTGACTCGTCGCCAGTGTTAAGTATGTGTATTGTATTGAACAATTAACACAAAGACTTAAACGTATAACTCAAACAGGCCTTTACTGGTTGGAGGTAGGGACTGCACATAGGTCTTTACTTCATGCCCACAGGCGGGAACTGAGGGGAATCAGTACCCACAGTACTATTTATACCCCTATGGCCAGGAGTGGTACTGCGTATCACTACGCCCAACAAGTAGTGCAGTCCTGTCCATAGGTTCAAAGTAGCACACATATTACATACACATCATAAACACTGCCAAAAGACGCAGCCCTCCCACCCCCCCTACCATTGGGAGCCCAAACAGGACCACCAATGTCCCCCACCCCCCTTTACAAAACCGACAACAGAACCGTGCTTTTATACCTGACCCAAGACCCCCCTCTAGACCACAGACTGTAGACCAAGAACTGAGAAAGATCATGACGATGCTGAACAGCCTGATAGAAAGCCGGAGAAATTATTAATATTGTTATTTATCATTATCATTATTGTTATCTTATCAGTATTATTACTATTATTAGATAGATATATGTGCATGCCTCATGAAATTTATACTAAATCATCATTTAGCATTATAGAAAATAGTGTTTCCACACTCATCCCACAAAATAGGTCCATTTTATTTCGTTTTATTGAACTATATAAATGCGTTCTTTCCACATAAGCTGCTGGAATATCCAGGGCCTCCGCTCCTCAACTTTTGGGATGAAGAGTACAGACCCTGAATTCCTAAAAGCTATAAAAGACATTGATATAATTGTGTTAACAGAAACATGGTGCCAAAAGGACATGCCGACCTACTGTCCTCCAATGTACCATGAAATCATTGTGCCCTCAGTAAAGAACACTAAAACACGCAAGGGCAGAACCTCCGGGGGAATATTGGTGTGGTATAAGGGAGAACTGGACAAACACATCTCACCGGTAAAACAGGGGAAATCACACGTATGGCTAAAACTAGATAAAAATATAGGAATAGCAAAAAAAGATGTTTACTTATGTGCGATCTACATACCTCCAATAGATTCGCCATATTTCGAAGAGGAGTTATTTGATACTCTCCACATGGAAATCAGCCATTTCCAGGCCCAAGGAAAGGTGATAATATGTGGGGACCTAAATGCAAGGACCGGTTGTGAACCTGACTTCATAGACCCACAGGGAAACAACCATGTGTTTGGCCAGACCCCTTTAGATGTCACACCAGCCATCGCAAATCGGAACAACCTTGATCGTGAAATAAATAAAAGCGGTAGGGAGGTAGTGCAACTCTGCCGAGCCTTAGGCCTGTACATAGTTAATGGTAGGTTCAGAGGGGACTCCCTAGGGAGACTCACATACTCCTCAACTCTTGGGTCTAGTGTGGTGGACTATACAATCACTGACCTGGACCCCTGCGATATCAATGCATTCACTGTCAGGCAGCAATCCCCCCTCTCAGACCATAACCAAATAAATGTGTACCTTAAACTTTCTGCCCAAACTACAGACACAAAAAAGGAACACAGTAAGCTACATAAAATAAACCAGACATACAGATGGGCCCCAGACAGTGGAGATAAATTCATCACAGCACTAAATTCACCTGATCTCACAAGTAAAATTTCAAAATTTAAAGAAAATCTATATGAGATCACCAGAGATGGTGTAAACACGGCCATAGAGGATATAAATATGATCTTCCATGAGGCAGCTGTAAAAGCCGACCTCGTGAAACAGAAGAGGAAGCATCACAAAAGACAAAATAAAAATATGAAATGGTTTGACCACGAATGCAAAAATGCCAGAAAAGACCTGAGAAAAATATCAAACCAAAAGCATCGGCAACCAAACAATCCGGACCTACGTACTAGATACAATGAAACCCTCAAAAGATATAAACACACCATTAGGAACAAAACACAAAACTATACCCACAAAATACTCGAAGAAATTGAAAACTCCACCAATCCAAAACAATTCTGGGAAATGTGGAATAACCTGAGTACAACACAATTGCAAGCATTACCAATCCAAGATGGCGACATCTGGAGAACACATTTTGAAAACCTCTACAAAGACATCCCAAAAAACAAAACAAACCCAAGTCAACATCAGGTCACAGAAAAACTCCACACATTAGAAGCAACAATTAAAGACAACCAAAACCCTCTAGACTCCCCAATCACATGGAAAGAACTGGCCACAAAAACAAAATCTCTCCACCTAAAGAAAGCCTGTGGCCCAGACAACATCAAAAATGAAATGCTAAAGTTCAGCAATATGGAGATGCAGGGTGCGATACTCAAACTATTCAACATCATATTACGCTCAGGCTGTTTTCCCGATATCTGGTGCCAAGGACTAATCTCCCCCATATATAAAAGTGGAAACAAATCAGACCCAAATAACTACCGCGGCATCTGTGTCAACAGTTGTCTAGGGAAGTTATTCTGCAGTATTCTAAATAGTAGATTACTTGATTTTCTTAACAAACATAATATCCTCAGAAAAAACCAAATAGGCCTTCTTCCAAAACACCGCACCGCCGACCATATCTATACCCTTCACACCCTCATTGAAAAACATAAACACCAAACAAAAAATGGGAAAATATTCGCCTGTTTCATCGACTTCAAGAAAGCCTTTGACTCTATATGGCACGAAGGGCTCTATTATAAACTTCTTCAGTGTGGAATAGGGGGCAAAGTCTATGACCTTATTAAATCAATGTATCTGAAAAACAAATGCGGGGTCAAAATTGGAGACAAACGCACCGATTTCTTCACCCAGAGAAGAGGCGTCCGGCAGGGCTGCAATTTGAGCCCGACCCTGTTCAACATATACATAAATGAATTAGCAGACATGCTGGAGCAAAGCGAGTCACCAGGTCTCCGTCTCCTGGATGGAGAAGTGAAGTCCCTGTTCTATGCGGATGACCTGGTTCTGCTGTCTCCCACAGAACAGGGATTACAGCAACAACTAGACCTACTCGACAAATACTGCCAAAATTGGGCTCTAACAGTAAATCTAAAGAAAACCAACATCATGATTTTTCAGAAAAGACCCAGATGTCAGGAAAACAAATACCAGTTTACCCTCAGTGATACCACTATAGGACACACTATGAGCTACACCTACCTTGGTCTAACTATTACAGCATCAGGGAGCTTCAGCATAGCAGTGAATGCACTAAAAGAAAAAGCCCGAAGAGCCCTATATGCAATAAAAAGAAAATTCTACAACATCCAAATCCCAATCAAAATCTGGCTCAAAATGTTTGACAGCATAATCCTGCCCATTGCACTGTACGGTAGTGAAGTATGGGGCCCGCTAAATCACCAAAGCTACACTAAATGGGAAAAACACACAATAGAAGCCCTACATGCAGAATTCTGCCGAAGCATCCTTCGCACCCAAAGAAAAACGCCAACAAATGCATGCAGAGCCGAACTAGGCAGATACCCACTGATAATAAACATCCAAAAACGAGCACTAAACTTCCTAAATCACCTCAAATCTAGCTCCCCAGACACCCTTCATTTCAAAGCCTTTCAGACCCAAGAGCTAAACCCAGAAAAGAGTCCCCTGAGTCAGCTGCTACTGAAACTAAGTACTCAGCCGGACCCTGACCAGCCCCAGACCAACACAGCCGTCCAAACACCAATCCGAGTGAACCAAATCATTAAAAAATGCAAAGAAACCTACCTGGAACATTGGAACAAAATAACCGAAAGCCAAAGCAGATTAGAATGTTACCGGGCCCTAAAAAGAGAATATAAACTGGCAGACTACCTCACGACCATCAGAGACACAAAACAGAGACAGACCCTCACCAGGTACAGACTAAGCGACCACCAACTGGAAATTGAAAAAGGCAGATACAAGAAATCCTGGCAGCCTAGAGAGAATAGAATATGCGATCAATGTCTGGCTGGCGAGGTTGAAACAGAAATGCATTTCCTCCTAAAATGCGAAAAATTCAACACATCAAGAAACATATTATTCAACAAGCTAAGCCAAACAACCCCAGATTTCAAGGAATTGGATGATCTGTCAAAATTGAGATTAGTCCTAGGAGAAGGAGACAGACCATACCTTGGGGCTAAATATGTAACAACATGTCACAACCTGAGGACTGTTTAAAAGTAAGACTGTTTAAAATTAATATTGAACATACCAAATGAAGTAGAAAGACTGTTTAAAATTAATATTGTTTAAAAGTAATATTGTATATACCCAACAAATGTCAAATCGATTGACACCTACAGAATGTTGGAAAACTGTACCTTTTTGCTATGTAAGCTTTGGCAATATGATTCTCTGTAAACTTTCATGCCAATAAAGCATTTGAACTGAACTGAACTGAACTGAGAACCCGGGAACAGAGTGAGAGAGAACCCGGGAACAGAGAGAGAGAGAACCCGGGAACAGAGAGAGAGAGCCCGGGAACAGAGAGAGAGAAGCTGGGAACAGAGAGAGAGAACCCGGGAACAGAGAGAGAGAGAACCCAGGAACAGAGAGAGAGAACCCGGGAACAGAGAGAGAGATCCCGGGAACAGAGAGAGAGAACCCGGGAACAGAGAGAGAGAACCCGGGAACAGAGAGAGAGAACCCGGGAACAGAGAGAGAGAGCCCGGACACAGAGAGAGAGAACCCGGGAACAGAGAGAGAGAACCTGGGAACAGAGAGAGAGAGAACGCGGGAACAGAGAGAGAGAACCCGGGTACAGAGAGAGAGAACCCGGGAACAGAGAGAGAGAGAACCTGGGAACAGATAGAGAGAACCCTGGAACAGAGAGAGAGAGAATCCGGGAACAGAGAGAGAGAATCCGGGGACAGAGAGAGAGAGAACCCGGGAACAGAGAGAGAGAGAACCCGGGAACAGAGAGAGAGAGAACCCGGGAACAGAGAGAGAGAACCCGGACACAGAGAGAGAGAGAACCCGGGAACAGAGAGAAAGAATCCAGGAACAGAGAGAGAGAACCCGGACACAGAGAGGGAGAACCCGGGAAAAGTGAGAGCGAACCCAGGATCAGAGAGAGAGAGATCCGGGAACAGAGAGAACCCGGGAACAGAGAGAGAGAACCCGGGAACAGAGAGAGAGAACCCGGGAACAGAGAGAGAGAGAACCCGGGAAAAGAGAGAGAGAACCCGGACACAGAGAGAGAGAACCCAGGAACAGAGAGCGAGAATCCGGGAACAGAGAGAGAGAGAACGCGGGAACAGAGAGAGAGAATCCGGGAACAGAGAAGAGAACCCGGGAAGAGAGAGAGAGAGAACGCGGGAACAGAGAGAGAGAATGAATTAGCAGACATGCTGGAGCAAAGCGGGTCACCGGGTCTCTGTCTCCTGGATGGAGAAGTGAAATCCCTGTTCTATGCGGATGACCTGGTTCTGCTGTCTCCCACAGAACAGGGATTACAGCAACAACTAGACCTACTCGACAAATACTGCCAAAATTGGGCCCTAACAGTAAATCTAAAGAAAACCAACATCATGATTTTTCAAAAAAGGCCCAGGTGCCAGGAAAACAAATACCAGTTTACTCTCAGTGATACCATCATAGGACACACTATGAGCTACGCTTACCTTGGTCTAACCATTACAGCATCAGGGAGCTTCAGCATAGCAGTGAATGCACTAAAAGAAAAAGCCCGAAGAGCCCTATATGCAATAAAAAGAAAATTCTACAACATCCAAATCCCAATCAAAATTTGGCTCAAAATATTTGACAGCATAATCCTGCCCATTGCGCTGTACGGTAGTGAAGTATGGGGACCGCTCAATCACCAAAGCTACACTAAATGGGAAAAACACACAATAGAAGCCCTACATGCAGAATTTTGCCGAAGCATTCTTCACACCCAAAGGAAAACACCAACAAATGCATGCAGAGCCGAACTAGGCAGATACCCACTGATAATAAACATCCAAAAACGAGCACTAAAATTCCTAAATCACCTCAAATCTAGCTCCCCAGACAACCTTCATTTTAAAGCCTTCCAGACCAAAGAGCTAAACCCAGAAAAGAGTCCCCTGAGTCAGCTGCTACTGAAACTAAGTACTCCTACTCAGCCGGACCCTGACCAGTCCCAGGCCAACACTGCCGTCCAAACACCAATCCGAGTGAACCAAATCATTAAACAATGCAAAGAAACCTACCTGGAACATTGGAACAAAATAACCAAAAGCCAAAGCAGATTAGAATGTTACCGGGCCCTAAAAAGAGAAGATAAACTGGCAGACTATCTCTCGACCATCAGAGACACAAAACAGAGACAGACCCTCACCAGGTACAGACTAAGCGACCACCAACTGGCAATTGAAAAAGGAAGATACAAGAAATCCTGGCAGCCTAGAGAGAATAGAATATGTGATCAATGTCTGGCCGGCGAGGTTGAGACAGAGATGCATTTCCTCCTAAAATGCGAAAAATTCAACACAACAAGAAACATATTATTTGACAAGCTCAGCCAAACAACCCCAGATTTCAAAGAATTGGATGACCTGTCAAAATTAAGATTAGTCCTGGGAGAAGGAGACAGACCATACCTTGGTGCCAAATATGTAACAACATGTCACAACCTGAGGACTGTTTAAAATTAATACTGAATGTACCCAACAATGTTCAACGACTGTTTAAATTAATATTGTTTAAAGTAGTATTGTATGTACCCAACGAAGGTCAAAATTGTTTGACACCTACAGAATGTTGGAAAACTGTACTTTTTGTTATGTAAGCTTTGGCAATATGGTTCCGTGTAAACTTTCATGCCAATAAAGCATTTGAATTGAATTGAAAATTGAATTGAGAGAGAGAGAACCCGGGAACAGAGAGAGAGAGAACCCGGGAACAGAGAGAGAGAACCTGGGAAGAGAGAGAGAGAGATCCTGGGAACAGAGAGAGAGAGAACCCGGGAACAGAGAGAGAGAGAACCCGGGAACAGAGAGAGAGAGTACCCGGGAACAGAGAGAGAGAGAACCCGGGAACAGAGAGAAAGAGCCCGGGAACAGAGAGAGAGAGAACCCGGGAACAGAGAGAGAGCCCGGGAACAGAGAGAGAGAACCCGGGAACAGAGAGAGAGATCCCGGGAACAGAGAGAGAGAACCCGGGAACAGAGAGAGAGAACCCGGGAACAGAGAGAGAGAGAACCCGGGAACAGAGCGATCCCGGGAACAGAGAGAGAGAGAATGCGGGAACAGAGAGAGAGAACCCGGGAACAGAGAGAGAGAGAACCCGGGAACAGAGAGAGAGAACCCGGGAACAGAGAGAGAGAACCCGGGAACAGAGAGAGAGAACCCCGGAACAGAGAGAGAGAACCCGGGAACAGAGAGAGAGAGAACCCAGGAACAGAGAGCGATAACCCGGGAACAGAGAGAGAGAGAGCCCGGGAACAGAGAGAGAGAACCTGGGGACAGAGCGAGAGAGAACCTGGGAACAGAGAGAGAGCGAGATCCCGGGAATTAAATTTTGAAAAAAATAATTTTATTTTCTAACGGGGCTAAAAATAAACTTACCTTTCTTTAAAGTATTTTAAAATAATAAACCTGTAGAAAAAATGTTTTAATTTTAATTAATTCACCACTTACCTTGTGAAAAGCAGGCCTTGCGACTGCTTTTTATATGTGTAACTTCTGGAGACTTACCCTCTCGGGAAAACCTGCAAAAAAAACGTAAGTTCGATGCGCAAGTGCAGCCTCTCCTGCGCACGCGTTCGACCTTTCAACCCCTTCTTTCAGGGGAACGGAAGTGCCGGTTCCCTGCGCATGCGCAGTGCATGCAGGAAACCGGCACTTCCATTGGGCTTATGGGTTAGTATCCCGTGCGCACTCGCCCGTGGTGACCCGAATTTCTGGGCCAATATAATGCTGTAAGAACTTAGAATTCATTAACAAAACTAATTGCAACAATATTTAAAGTATAATTAGTATAAATTCCAATAAATGAGAGAGATCATGGAAGTTAAGGTATTTATCTGGTAGATTAAAGTGAGATAGTCTGGATACATCAAGACCAGTGAAACAGCGCTGAAATGATCTGGGCCCTTGGTGTAGAGAAAGGCCTTGTACTGCTTGAGGCATGAATTGAAAGAGATATGGTAAATTCCAATGGGGTGAAAAGCTACAAACAAGATAACACGACAGCAGAACAGGGTTAATGGAAATGTACTGGAAAAGGAGTGGCCAGGTTACTAGCCTTAACCTGAGTGACAATGGTATTTTGACCATTAGAACCAATTAAAAAAGGTGATTTTGTTAAAGACCATGGCCTAGAAATTCGGTATTGCCACGTTTCGGGCGCTGCAGCCGGGTGTTCGCTAAATTTAGCGCCCGGTGCAACTTAGCGCCACCTTCGCCGAAATTGAGTTGCATCGCCCCAAGAAGTTGCTGCTGCGCTAAAGCAGGCAATGCACGACTATCATAAGGCGCTAAGCCAGTGAGCCGAGGCGCTAACACCGAGGGCGGGCGCAGCGCAGGTGCGGCGAGTTGCTGATTGAAGGCAGACACGCTGGCGCCGGTCAGCTCTTAAAGGGGGAGGGTGGACTTGTTTGGCTGCCACGCCCTGCACACTGCAGCCCTGAAGCAAGGCCTGACCATTGCTGGATCATCATTTCTACGCCCAGGACCATGCAGAAGGCTAGGGAGCGAGCGGAGCGCTTCAGCGAGGGTGCCCTGAGGCTACTGGTTGGCACAGTAGAGCGCAGGCAACCTGTCCTCTTCCCTGACAGTGGGAGGAGGCCGCTTCCCAGCGAATACCGAAAAGCCTGGAGGGACGTGGCAAACAGGGTTACCACCAACAGCATGGTTGCCAGGACTCCACTTCAATGCAGGAAAAGGTTCAACGACCTCACTCGGGTTGTCAGGATGAGTACCCTTTCCACTATCCTGTTCATCCCTGCATGTGCACCTCAGTTTCTGGCCAGAGGGACCTGAAAGCCCCAATGCCCAGCCCTCATCCAAGAGCTATGGGACTCTCATGAAAACCACTTGCACATTCAGCACTTTACACACTGTCAGGGCTATTCCACCATGGGAGGCAGTGCAGGCAAGATGAAGGCTTGACACTGTCAGGGCTATTCCACATGGGAGGCAGTGCAGGCAAGATGAGAGCTTGACACTGTCAGGTCTATTCCACCATGGGAGGCAGTGCAGGCAAGATCAGGGCTTGACACTGTCAGGGCTATTCCACCATGGGAGGCAGTGTAGGCAAGATCAGGGCTTGACACTGTCAGGGCTATTCCACCATGGGAGGCAGTGCAGGCAAGATCAGGGCTTGACACTGTCAGGGCTGCTCCACCATGGGAGGCAGTGCAGGCAAGATGAGGGCTTGACACTGTCAGGGCTACTCTACCATGGGAGGCAGTGCAGGCAAGATCAGGGCTTGGCACTGTCAGGGCTATTCCACCATGGGAGGCAGTGCAGGCAAGATCAGGGCTTGACACTGTCAGGGCTATTCAACCATGGGAGGCAGTGCAGGCAAGATGAGGGCTTGACACTGTCAGGGCTACTCCACCATGGGAGGCAGTGCAGGCAAGATCAGGGCTTGACACTGTCAGGGCTATTCGACCATGGGAGGCAGTGCAGGCAAGATCAGGGCTTGACACTGTACTTAGAAGCCGTCCTTTCTCTTGCAGGGCAAGCTGGCCCACAATCGCAGGCAGCAGCTACGGACCGGGGGAGGCCGTCCTGACCTCAAAGAGCTCAGTGACCTGGAGCAGCGTGTGGAGCGCATTATGGCAGGCCGGCTGATTGGTCCCATTGCCAGTGGAGATGCCGACCCTGTTCTGGACAGCAATGGTAAGGTCATCACCTTTTTGACCTCTCTCTTTCCACTTGTGCCTCACACCAGCATACTTTGCCACTATCGAACCAATGCAGTGCATAGCAGCACTCATGCCTCCCTCGCTGCCGCCCTGTCCTCACTCTAAAGCAACTCTTGTGCCTCCCTGCTTTCAGATGCTGATTCGCCAGGTGAGGAGGCGGGCCCTCAAGCTGCCACTGTCAGTGATTCTGAATTCGAGGAGGAGGAAGAGGAAGCCGGTCCATCAGTGCCACCCTCAGCCGAGGCAGCCCATGGCCATGATGGGGACACATCTTCCCTAGAGGGGAGCAGGGGGGAAGGGTCTGAGGAGAGTGAAGCTCTGGGGCCCAGCGGGCTGCAGCAACGCGGGAGGGGTGGGGAAGCTCAGCGGCCTTCTCCCCGGAGGGTGAGTGCGGTCTCCAGTCCTGCTACGGTGAGCGCAGAGGAGGTGTGGCTCCTTGGTGAAATGGGCGCCCAGGCTGAGCGCAGGCACACTGAGCTCGTGGCTGCAGTGGCAAAGATGCCTGACTCCATAGAGTCACTGGCAAGGAGTGCTCAGGAATTCAGGGCAGCACAGGCCAGGAGTCTGCAAGAATTCAGTGCAGTACAGGCAAGGAGTCTGCAGGACTTCGCGGCAGCACAGGCTAGGAGTCAGCAGGACTTCGCTGCATCACAGGCGGCTTCCAGCCAAGTGCTCAGTCGTGCCGTGCATTCACTGGCTGGTCTGATGCAGACACAGATCAGGGCCACACGGGCACTAACTGCTGCCACCCTCGCTGGATCGGCCAGGCATCACCGGGGCCCTTGCCGCGCCGCTGCAGCCCAGCAGTCTGTGCTTCAGCAGATTGCTGCAGTGCTGGCCCGTGCGAGTGCCAGTGTATCAGCCGACCAGGGAGTGCCTGTGCTCTGTCAGGTTGGCAGCATTCCTGCAGCCAACACTGTCACTCCTCCACTGCAGCTGCCACCACCCATAGGACAGACTGCTGCCGCCCAAGCAGAGTTGGAGCAGTCAGCAGCCGGCCCCTCCAGGCCCAGAGCTGGTCCAGGCCGAACCCCAAGGGCATCTGCCATCTCACCATCTGACCCTCAGCAGCCTTCCCCCAGCCTTGCTGCAGCCACTGGAGTCCCATTGAGGAGGAGCTGCAGGGTGGGAAGGGACCATTCGCGGAAGCGAGGCGGATCACCCTCACAGGGGAAAAAGTAGAAGGTGTGGCCAAATGTTGTGTTTATATATGAAGGCCGAGAATGTTTTGTTTATATATGAAGGCCGAGACTGTTGTTTGTTTTTTATGAAGGCCGAGACTGTTGTGTTTGTTTTTTATATGAAGGCCGAGGATCGTGGTCATTTTTGTTTAACTTTTTTTCATTTTCTGAAGGTTGTGAGAGCCAGTTATGTCTCTGGCTGTTTTTTGGGGGGTTTATCTGAATTAGTTTGTCATGCGGGAAGGGCACAGAGTTTGCACAGTAAAAAATTTTCTTTAATCACATTGTCCATGTTTGCACTTTGAACTATTTGTTGCCTTGACTGGCTGAGGGCTTGTGGAGCGGCTCCATTCATGTTCTTTCATTGGCACAAGCCATTCCCTGAGAGGGGGCCTAGAACCGAGTTGCAATAAGCCGCTGATGGACGGCCCTTGCACTTTGTGCCTCCCTCCCGTCTTGGTGCTCCTCCTCCTCCTCCTCCTCCGGTGGTCCTCCTGGCAGTGGCTGAGTCCTGAGGATAGCCAGCTTGTGCAGCATGCAGCACACTACAACGAAATGGGAGACTCGCTCAGGCGAGTACTGTAGGGCTCCTCCGGAACGGTCCAGACAGCGGAACCATTGCTTGAGCACGCCGATTGTGTGCTCAATGATGTTCCTGGTAGCTTGATGGCTGTCATTGTATCGCTCTTCAGCAGGGCTGCTGGGCGCACGGAGCGGGGTCATCAGCCAGGTGCACAAAGGATAGCCTTTGTCCCCGAGAAGCCATCCTCGTGGGTGAGCCTGGGCTTCAAAAATGTCTGCCACAGAAGTCTGGCGCAGGATGAAGGCATCGTGGCTGCAGCCTGGAAAGCGGGCATTGACAGCTAGGATGAGCTGCCTGTGGTCACACACCAACTGGACATTGAGCAAATGGTAGCCCTTCCGGTTGTGGTAATCCTCGGCATTCTCTAGAGGTGCCCGCAAAGCCACATGCGTGCAGTCAATGGCGCCCTGGACCATGGGGAAGCCCGCTATTCCTCCAAATCCCATTGCACGCTCTTGCTGCTTGTCCAGGGTCATGGGGAAGGAGATGTACTGACGTCTCCTTCTGAAAGGGGCATTGGTCACCTGGCGGATGCAGCAATGTACCGCGAACTGGGAGATGTTGGCAATGTCCCCAGGAGCGGATTGGAAGGAGCCGGTGGCATAGAAGTTGAGAGCCACCGTCACCTTCACTGCCACCGACAGAGACATCCTGCTCCTCAGCTATGGCTACAGATCTCTGCGAAGCAGGTGGCAGATCTCAGTGACCACCTCCCTTCTGAATCGCAGCCTCCGAACACACTGCTCCTCAGACATGTTCAGATATGAGAACTGCTGGCGGTATACCCTGGGTGGGTAAGGCCTCCTGTGCCGACGCCTGTTGGCCCTTCTCCATCTGGCCATGACTGGCACTCTCTCACGGTGTCTCTGAGCCCTTTGAATGCAATGCAGTAAGCCAACATTTCCACCCATTGCGGCCCCCATTATATGTGGCGACTCAAAGCTATGGCACTGAAAGTTAAATCCAAGTGCAAAGCTCTGGCCTGAAGCCAGAAGTACCTGTGCGAATGCTGAGTCAAAGCAGAAAGCTCTCTCCCTTTGTGTCTCTCCAAATATCCATCTCTCACACAGAAGGATTGCCACAAAATGGCTGCCACTTATAATGCAGGAGGAGTCCCCTTTAAATAGCGCCCCCCGCGCCCCGCAGCGACTGGGAACCATTCCCCTCTACCAGTCGCTGGGGGCGCCAGGCGCACAGAAGGGCGGCGCCACTGAAGTTCCGGTTCGGGGCGCACCAAGGGCGTTGCACCATGAAATGACGTCAGGATCTGCGCGCGCAGCTGAGCGGGCGCTGCAGTTTTGCGCCGCCGCTAAATCTTGAGTGAAGTTTGCGAGAGGCGCAGATCGCACCGCGCCCAGGCGCTAGCTGCTTAGCACCCCACTTCTCCTCCTCCTCCTAAGGCGCTAGCGGCTGCGCTAACAACTGAATTTCTAGGCCCATATATGGACACTGACCAACCAAACTGTTGCTAAGGAATGGGTTAAAACCTCAATACTCAAACAATAACTTCACACAGACGTACTGCGAGGACAAAGGAACAGACTTATCTGTGTCCGAGAGGTTCCAGAGACCAAGGGCTGTGAGCTACTCGTTAAAGCTATCGCCTAATATTAAGTATATTACAGGAAACTCTTTTTTATCCGGGGCCGGCATGGTGCCGGTTTATCAAAAAGTCCGGATTACAGAGATGTGTAATAAAAGGTACGAGAGCTCCGTACACAGCAACAAATCCAGGCTTCCCTGTTGCTTAGCAACAGGTGCAGGAACTCCAGCCACAAGATCCAAGCGTCCCTGTTGCTTAGCAACAGGTGCAGGAACCCGGCCACAAGATCCAAGCGTCCCTGCTGCTTAGCAACAGGTGCAGGAAACCGGCCACAGATCCAGGAACGGCCACTAATATGAAGTAAAACTTACCTGAACCTACTCCTGAATTTTGTCGGTTAACAGAGATTTCCGGTTATTTAGGTGCCGGTAAATTGAGAGTTTCCTGTACGCTGTATACTTAATAAATCTTGATCTATTGCTCAAACATACTGGCTGCTGCCTATTGGTGTCTTGTCCAAGAACTCAGCGATCGTAAAGATCTTACAAGACCAACTGTTTGATCAAAGAGGTAGATTTTAAAGAACATCTTAAAGGAGGAAAAAGGTGTCGAAGTGGAGTGGTTTAAGGAGGGAATTCCTGAGCTTGGAGCAAGGCAGCTGAAAGTACGGCCACCATTGGTGGGCGATTAAAATCTAGGATGTGCAAGATGCCAGAATTGGAGGAGCGCAGAGATCTAGAGGCTTGTAGGGCTGGAGGAGGTTACAGAGATAGGGAGGGGCGAGTTCAATAAGGAATTTGAATTTGAGGCATTGCTGGACTGGGAGCCAGTGTAGGTCAATGAGTACAGGGGTGATGGGTGAAAGAGACTTGGTGCGAGTTAAGACACGGGCAGCAGAGTTTTGGATGAGCAAATTTATGGAGGGTAGAAGATGGCTGGCCATCCCGGAAAGCATTTGAATAGTCAAGTCTGTATTGATTTCTTTGTGAGTTCAATGACGAGACATTTATGAAAGAGAATGAGATTTTATCTAAAGTATGTTCAACTCTTGTTAACAGCATTTACAGGAGACACGATGCTAGTGATGCATCTAGAACGAAACTGAAACTAAACTAACTGCCTTACTTCTCTCAGTCACATGCCCTCTGCTGGTCAGGCACAAGCAATCAATACATGCAAACATGCTATTAAGGCATCATAATCGAACAGGCAAATACCATCTCTATTTGCTGATATCATTACATCTCCTTTTCTTAAAACAAAAGTATTTTACTTTTAACTAACATGTTTTCTTTGCATTAATCTGCATTTTAACTGTAACACTTAATGAACTTACATTATCATTATCATGATCAAGGTTTTTTAACCTTGCTTTGTGTGTTCACATGAAATATGTCAATACACTAGAACTTGAAGAAAGAATAAGATAACATTACTTCCTTCTATAACAATAGTCCTTAAATTTGCTCAATGAGTCTCTCAGGAGGCTTCACGTGTCTTGAGGATTTTCTGATTGATTGTCCTTGAATCTGAGTTGTTGCCTCAGATGATTGGTTCTCAGCTGTGTGATCAGGTTGTTCAACAGTATCAGTCTCTTGACCTGCTGTGGCTGGTCCCATGAGAAGATCTCGACGATTTCTTCTCAGAACAGCACCCTCATCTGTCTGAATGGTGTATGATCTTGGTTGAACTTCACTCAGGACAGTTCCCTTCTGAGTCCATGTGTTTGTTTTGTCTTTGAACCTTACTTGGTCACCAGTGTGGAGTTCAGGTAGGTTTTGTGTTCCTCTGTCATAGTAGTACTTTTGCTTTTCTTTCTGTTGTTCTTTGAACTTCCTCACTTTCTCCCCCTCTTTTGTTTTCAGGAGGTTCTCCGGGATGGGTAGGTTTAACCTTAGCCGATGTCCCATCAGGAGTTGGGCTGGTGACATACCACACTCGAGCGGCATTGTGCGGTATACAAGCATGCTCTGGTAGAAGTCAGTTCCACTGTCTTTTGCCTTGTACATCAGTCTTTTCACTGTCTGGACCGATTTTTCCACTAGTCCATTGGACTGTGGATAGTGAGGACTTGACGTTGTGTGGACAAAGTCCCACTCTTTGGCAAAGTGTCGGAAACTTGCATTGTAAAACTGGGGTCCGTTGTCTGTGAAGACCTCGCTTGCCACGCCATGTCTGGAGAATATGGCTATCATACATGTTATCACAGCATCTGCAGTGGTGGTGTACAGTCTACAAACCTCTGGATACAGGGAGTAATAGTCTGTGACTACAAGATAGTCCTTCCCTTGACATACGAATAGGTCAGCGCCTACCTTCTGGTAAGGTCTGTCTGGTGCTGGGTGTGGCTTTAGTGGTTCTGCCGGATTGCTTGCTCGATATTTCAGGCATATTGTGCAGTTCGACACCTCATTTGTCACATCTTGGTTGATTCGTGGCCAGTACATCACCTCTCGTGCTCTTTTCTTACACTTTTCGATTCCCAGATGTCCTCCATGGATCTTTTTTGACATCTCTTTTCTCAGACTCTTTGGGATAACTATTTTACCTCCTTTGTAGATGATGTCTTCGACCACTGGTAGTTCCGCCCTGCAGTTCCAGTACTCTGCCATGTCAGGTCTTGCTTCATGTTGGGCCATCCATCCAAGATGCTTTTTCTCAGTCGTCTCATTGTTTCATCTTTGTTTGTCTCAGTCTTTATGAGCTCCATTTTTGCATCTGCTATGGGCAGTGCACTTGTGATCATGTCCATGTAGGCGTTCACTTTTTCATCCATTGTGGTGTTTGCGGGCTCACTTGGGTCAACAGCTCTGGACAACGTGTCTGCTGTATACATCAGCTTACCCGGTGTGTACGCAACATTCAGTGTATAGCGTTGCAGCCTGATCATCATTCTTTGTATTCTAAGCGGACAGCTATTTAGTGGCTTTTGGAACAATGCAATCAAGGGCTTATGGTCAGTCTCTACACTGATTGCTTGTCCTGACACAAACTGGTGAAATCTTTCACAGGCATATGTGATGCTGAGCAGCTCCTTTTCTATTTGAGCATATCGCGTCTCCGCGTCTGTCATTGAGCGCGATGCATATGCAATAGGTTGCCAGTCGTCATATTGTTGCAGAAGAATGGCACCGAGCCCACTCTGTGATGCATCTGATGATATCTTAATGGGTCTCGCTGGGTCATAAAACCTCAGAACTGGTTCCTCTGTGAGCAGTTTCTTTAGATCGCTCCATGACTTCTCATGCTCATGATTCCATTCCCATTCTATGTTCTTTTCAGTTAGTCTTCTCAGTGGCGCCATCTTTTCTGAGAGGTTGGATATGAATTTACCCATGTAGTTGATCATTCCATTAAACCTCTGCACGTCCTTTTTGCATTGTGGCTTTGGCATATTCTCAATGGCGGACACCTTTCTGGGATCTGGTCTGATGCCCTCACTGCTAAGGATATCTCCCACGAATGTCAGTTCTGTCACCCCGAGTTGGCATTTCTCTCTATTCAGCTTCAGGTTTGTTTTCCTTGTTGCTTCCAGCACTTTTTTCAGTCTCTCGTCATGCTCAGTTCTCGTGGTTCCCCAGACTATGATGTCATCCATTGATGTATCAACTCCCTCCAGGTGCTCATAGATCATATGGATAGTTTTGTGATACACTTCAGGAGCTGAGGCAATGCCAAATGGTAACCTTAGGAGCCTGTATCTGCCAAATGGACTGTTGAACGTGCACAGTCTTGAACTTGCTTCGTCCAGCTTCATCTGCTAAAATCCTGATGATGCATCTAACTTGCTGAAATATTTTGCATTTGCAAACTGTGCCATGATTTCCTCACGTGTAGGAAGCTTGAAGTGCTCTCTCTTTATTGCTCTGTTTAGATCTCTTGGATCCAGGCAAATTCTGAGCTTTCCATTCTTTTTGTCCACTACGACGAGGGAACTCACCCACTCAGTTGGCTCATCTATCTTCTGAATCACGTTCAGGCTTTCCATCCTGTCCAACTCTGCCTTCAGTTGCTTTTGAAGAGCAAACGGAACTTTTCTGCATGGATGTTATCTACTCTGATCGTGTGTTCTCCTGGAATGCAGCCCAGACCCTTAAATAGGTCTTTGTACTCTTTCATGAGTTCATCATAGACTGTCTCTCCTTCGCTTTCCACAACGAGGACTCTCTTTACCAGGTTCAGTCTCTCACAGGCTTTTAAACCTAGTATGGCTTGCACATCCTTTGGCACCACGATTAATGCTAGCGTGTGCTCTCTGTCCTTGTGTGTTACTTTGACAATGCATCTTCCTTTCACTGGTATATCAGTACCTAAGTATCCTGTCACTTTCACTTTTATTCCATGTATCTTTGGTCTGGGTCTAATTTTCTTAAAATCAGTCTCTCATATCACATTAACTTGTGCTCCAGTATCCAATTTAAATGGAATGTGTATGTCATTCACTTTTAGTGTCAACATCCAGTCTCTTTCTTCTTTTTTGTTTTCAGACACAACATCTACATAGAACTCCTCTATGTCGCTTTCATCTACTGCATGGACCTTGCTTTGTTGCACTTGGTTCTTGCAGCAACGGGCATAATGGTTGTTTTTGGTGCAACTATTGCATGTTTTACCATATGCTGGACACTTTTTTGGTGGATGCTGTGTACCGCATCGACTACATGTCTTTCAATTGTCCCTTTCATTTTCGTTCACTGGCCACGCCTCTTTTTTCACATTGGCGCTCTTTTTGTTAAACAGTTTGTATCCGTTCTTTCTCACTGCATCCACGTTGCAGCTACTGTCACTGAACAGCTCTTTTGCTTGCGACTTCACAGTCTCTGTAGCCCTACACAGTGCTATGGCTTTTCCCAGGTCTAGATCTTGCTCTCTTAGCAGTCTTTCCCTTAGACCATTATCTGGAATACCACACACCAGTCTGTCTTTTATCAGCGAGTCTGTCAATCCCCCAAATTCACACGATTTGCTTCTGTTTCTCAGTTCAGTCACATACTGATCAATAGTCTCACCCGTTTTCTGAACACGTGAAAAATCTGTGCCTCTCAAACGTCACGTTACGTTTAGGTATGCAGTAGGCCTCAAACTGTTCCATTATTTTATCTAGCTTCATTTTGTCTCCATTAGCAGCAAATGTGAAGTTATTATACACCTCCAGCGCTTCATCACCCACGACATGTAAGAACAGTGACGATTTCCTTTCATAACTTTTCTTGTCAGCTCCGATTGCTGATAAATACAACCCCAAACGTTGTTTGAACCTTCTCCAATTTTCTGCCACATTACCTGTCAACTGAAGCGTCGCCGGTGGGAGTAAACCTTCCATTTTTCACTTCGTTAGCTATTCTCTAATGGTAAGCAACGATGTTCTCTTTTGGCTTGCTAATTTGTGGAGAGCTGATTTAACTTCAGATTTTTTCTCTTCATCTCTTTCAATTACTTCTGACACCATGTATTGATTTCTTTGTGAGTTCAATGACGAGACATTTATGAAAGAGAAACTGAAACTAAACTAACTGCCTTGCTTCTCTCGGTCACATGCCCTCTGCTGGTCAGGCACAAGCAATCAATACATGCAAACATGCTATTAAGGCATCATAATCGAACAGGCAAATACCATCTCTATTTGCTGATATCATTACAAAGTCTAGAGCTAACAAAGACATTGATGAGGGTTTCAGCAACAGGTGAGCTGAGGCAGGGTTGGAGTCGGGAGATGTTACAGAGGTGGAAGTAGGCCGTGATGGAGCGGATATGTCGACAGAAGCTCATCTCAGGGTCAAACACACCAAGTTTGTGAACGGTCTGGCTCAGCCTCAGACAGTTGTCAGGGAGAGGAATGGAAACGCTGGTTAGGGAATGGAGTTTGTGGCGGGGACCAAAGGCAACAACTTCGATCTTCCCAATATTTAGTTGGAGGAAATTTCTGCTCATCCAATACTAGATGGAGGACAAGCAATGTGACAAATTAGAGGCAGTGGAGGGGTCATGATAGGCGGTGGAGAGATTGAACTGGGTGTCGTC
This sequence comes from Somniosus microcephalus, assembly GCF_052327205.1. Lineage (NCBI taxonomy): Eukaryota > Metazoa > Chordata > Chondrichthyes > Squaliformes > Somniosidae > Somniosus > Somniosus microcephalus. The sequence goes on along the minus strand of NC_141012.1, from coordinate 54,840,395 downwards.
AGCGTACATGTGGAACCTGATGTTGTGTTTTCGGATGATGTCATCGAAGGGCAGCATGTAGGTGAGAAATAGAACTACTATACAATAATTTCCAAAAGGCGTTCAACAAAGTGCCACATAATAGACTTGCCAGCAAAGTTGAAGCCCATGGAATAAAAGGGACAGTGGCAGCATGGATACGAAATTGGCTAAGTGACAGGAAACAGAGAGCAGTGGTGAACGGTTGTTTTTCAGACTGGAGGAAGGTATACAGTGGTGTTCCCCAGGGATCGGTACTAGGGCCACTGCATTACTTGATATATATTAATGACTTAGACTTAGGTGTACAGGGCACAATTTCAAAATTTGCAGATGACACAAAACTTGGAAGTATAGTGAACAGTGAGGAGGAGAGTGATAGACTTCAAGAGGACAGACAGGCTGGTGGAATGGGCGGACACGTGGCAGATGAAATTTATCGCAGAAAAGTGTGAAGTGATACATTTTGGTAGAAAGAACGAGGAGAGGCAATATAAACTAAAGGGTACAATCCTAAAGGGGGTGCATGAACAGAGAGACCTGGGGGTATATGTGCACAAACCGTTGAAGGTGGCAGGGCAGGTTGAGCCCCAGCCTGTTCAGCCTTTCCTGATAGGCATATCCTCAATGTTCTGGAGATGGATGTATGTGGTCTTTTATCTGGAGGGGAAACAGATTTTGAAGCTAAGTTCCAGATCGATGAGGACCCCTTGATGGTGCAAATGTCTGGGTCAACCCAAGCGAGTAGCATCGGCCGCGATCGGTCAGCCTGGCACGCCTCTCGAGTGCCGGGCTCTTTTACCAGCACCCCGCTCCCCGGTGGTCCAGCAGGGCCCCAGTGCGTGCTGCGCTCGGCCCCTCCCCTTTAATCAGGGGAGGGAGGCCTGCAGTACCGCGGCACCACGTGCCGGTGCGCGTGGCGTTGCTGCAGATGGCGCCACGATATTCAATGGGAGCGCCCCAAGAGGGAGGGGGAGCAATTCCTGTAGCCTCCTGCTTGGGGCGCTACCATTCAATTTACAGCATGGGGGTGCTAACTTTTTTGGGGCGCTAAAAATAGTGCCCTGGCGAAGTTAGTGCCCCAAAGGGGGCGCGACCCAATTTTTCCCCCTTAGTCTCCTGCAGAGGGCTGTCCTTCCAGGGTTTTCATGCCCTTTCCTTCGGGTTGTCAACACTGGTTGGATGTATTCCCGGAGGTTTCATCATATGACCTCTCGCCTCCGACCTCTCGCCTCCGACCTCTCGCCTCCGACCTCGTGCCTCCGACCTCGTGCCTCCGACCTCTCGCCTCTGACTGCCCCGCCCCCACACTCCCACCATTGGCTGCCCGACATGTCTATCCTCATGGTGCCCATCTTCGCCCCGACAACTGCAAAGCGAACAGACTCTTCATTACCCGATTGGCTGATCCTTGACTGTCAGACAAAACACTTTTTCCCCCATCTCCAATATTTTTATTAACTAATACACGAAAGTGTTCAAAGGAAATTGAAAACACACTGGCCTAGAAATTCGGTTGGTTGCGTCAGCGATTAGCGCCTAAAGAAGCCAAAAAGTGGGGCGTTAGCCAATTTTCGCCCGTGCGCAGTGAACCCAGCGCCTCTTGCTATATTGAGTGGGTTTTAGTGCCGGCGTTAAATCTTAGCGGCCGCTCGCGGGCGCAGGCAGATCATGACGTCATTTCAGTGTGCAACGCCTTTTTGGCGCCCCGGACCGGAAATTGAGTGGCGCCCGCCTCTGTTCTGCCTGGCGCTAATAGAGACAGCTTGATGGAACGTTCCCAAGTCCTTCTCGGGGGGCGCTATTTAAAGGGCACTGCACTAGTATAAAAGCGGCAGCCATTTTGGGTGGGCATCTTGCTGGTTGTTGGAGAGAGTTGCTGACCTTCAGTGGGAGAGCGTACTCTTCATTGAGCAAGCGGTTCCTTTGGACCTTCAGCCCTGTCCACAACAGTTTGCTGGTGAGATATTACTGCGTCTTACTTCTCTCACATTATAATGGGAGCTGCTTTGGAGGGGAACGTCCTGCTGGCTGAACATATGGCAAGGGCACAGAGGCGGAGGGAGAGAGGGCCGGGAATGGCCAGAAGGAGGAGGGACAATGGACGTTGCCAAATGCGGCCGTACGCTGCCAGGGTTTTCAGGCAGCAGGTGTCATACATTGCCATGTCGGAGGAGCAGTGTATGCGAAGGCTCCGATTCGCAAAGGATGTGGTGACTGAGCTGTGCCACCTGCTTGCTGAGGATCTGCAGCCGCGGCTACGGTGCAGGACCTCTCTGTCGGTGGCCGTCAAAGTCACTGTTGCACTAAACCTTTTCGCCAGCGGCTCGTTTCAGGCAGCAACTGGGGACATTGCAAATATTTCTCAATTTGCAGTGCATTGCTGCATCCGGCAAATTACAGCTGCCCTATATAGAAGGAGGCGGGAATTAATCACCTTCCCTTTGACCCTGGAGAAGCAGGGTGAGCGCGCACAGGGCTTCGCGGCTATAGCGGACTTCCCCATGGTGCAGGGCGCCATTGATTGCACACACGTGGCTTTGCGGGCGCCATTACAGAATCCCAAAGAGTTCCGCAACCGCAAGGGGTTCCACTCCCTCAATGTGCAGCTGGTCTGTGACCACCGGCAGATGATCCTCGCGGTCAACGCCCAATTCCCTGGCAGAAGCCACGACGCGTTCATCCTGCGGCAGATCTCAGTGGCTGACCTTTTCGAGGCCCCGACTCACCCACGAGGCTGGCTTCTTGGTGACAAGGGCTATCCTCTCTGCCCATGGCTCATGACCCCGCTCCGTTTGCCCAGCACCCCGGCAGAAGAGCATTACAACACCAGCCATCAGGCGACCAGGAACATTGTCGAGCACACAATCGGTGTGCTCAGGCAGCGGTTCCGTTGTCTCGACCATTCAGGGAGCGCCCTGCAGTACTCGCCGGAGCAAGTGTCGCGCATCGTCGTGGTCTGCTGCATGCTCCACAACCTGGCCATCCGACGCACCCAGCCAATGCCAGCCGACCTTGAAGGTCCAGCAGAGCAGGCGGACGAGGAGGAGGAGGAGGAGGAGGAGGAAGAGGAGGAGGAGGAAGACGGGAGGGGTCCAGAAACTGGAAGGGCCATCCGTCAGAGGCTCATAAGGACTCGGTTCTAGGCCTCTCTGATGGAATGCTGGGTGTAATTGGATCAGTGCCCTCCGGTTCGCCCAAAGCCTTTGAAGGCCACCATGCTTGTAAATAGTCTAGAGTTCCAGTGTAAATAAAACATTTTCTTTATTTTCCAAAAAGTGCTTCCTTCCAGCATGACAAAGCAATGGCAACAGAAAGCATAACTAACGAACTAACACATAACTGTCTGACAAACCCGCGACACTACCCAAAACATTACTAACATTCACAGCAGGTGTAGACGGCCTTGAATTCTACAAATGAGACATCTCAACAGCTCCCTCTACTCTTTACCCCTTGATGGAGATCTACTTCTCTTATGAGATCGGCCCCTTCCCTCCCTGCAGCTCCTCCGTAATTGTACCTCAGTGGCTGCGTCAAGGCTGGGGGATGCCTGCTGAGTGTCCGAAAGGGCAGAAGCCCCTGAGGGACGGCCTGGACGACCTCTGGGCTTGGAGGGCCCGGATGATGATTGGTCCAACTGTGAATGGTTGGAAGCAGTCTGTCCTGCAGGTGGTGGCAGCTGCAGTGGAGACTTGCCAGCGGTGGCATCAGCAATGCTTACATCCTGAGAGCGGACACCTGCTCCGTGGTCGGCCGACACACTGGCACTCTGATGGGGCAGGACCGCAGCATGCACCACAATTGGCTGGTCCAAAGATTGATGGCCTGCTGTGGTGCTGCAAGGGCCCCGGGTAATCCTGCCTGATCCAGCTAGGGTGGCAGCAGTCAGTGTTTGCATGGCCTCAATCTGCGTGTGCAGGAGGCCAGCAAGTGACTGCATGGCAGCACTGAGCACTTAGAAACATAGAAACATAGAAACATAGGAGCAGGAGTAGGCCATTCGGCCCTTCTCCGCCACTCAACGAGATCATGGCTGATCATCCAAACCCTAGCACCCGGTCCCTACACCGACAGCCATCCCACCCAAGCCCTATCCCCATAACCCCACGTATTTAATCCCCCCTAACACTAAGGGCCAATTTTTTTTTTTATCATGGCCAATCAACCTAACCCGCACATCTTTAGACTGTGGGAGGAAACCGGAGCACCCGGAGGAAACCCACGCAAACACGGGGAGAATGTGCAAACTCCACACAGTCACCCGAGGCCGGATTTGAACCCGGGTCCCTGGCGCTGTGAGGCAACAGTGCTAACCACGATGCCACCATGCTGCCCTTGCGTGGCAGGTGCCAGTGCTTCGGAGAAGCCCTGGACAGTCCTTTCCACAGCTTTGGACAAGGCCAGGACAGTCCTTTCCACAGCTTTGGACAAGGCCGGGACAGTCCTTTCCATTGCTTTGGTCAAGCCCTGGACAGACCTTTCCAGGGCTGGCCCGAAGCCTTGGACAGTCCTTTCCATTGCTGCCCCAAAGCCCTGGACAGTCCTTTCCATTGCTGCCCCAAAGCCCTGGACAGTCCTTTCCATTGCTGCCCCAAAGTCCTGCACACTCTTTGCCAGTGTGTCGATGGAGGCAGGCATCCTCCCCACTGCAGCCATCAGCTCAGTGTGCCTGAGCTGAGCCTGGGCGCTCATTTCCGAAAGGCTACGCACCTCCTCTGCACTCTGTGCAGCAGTCATCGTGGCCTGCCTCGCCCTCCGGGGAGACGGCCCCCGAGCTTCCCTACCCCCCTCGCGTTGCTGCAGCCCGCTGGTTCCTGCAACTGGTTCCTCATCAGAGACCCCCCCCTCCCCTCCAGGGAACTACTATCCCCAGTCTCCAGATGGGCTGGCTCCCCTGAGGCTGGCACGGATGTTCCGGGTTCCTCCTGCTCGTCACCTCCGGAGGCAGTGGCAGCTTGAGGGCCCGGCTCCCGAGCTGGTGATGCAGCATCTGAAAGCAAGGAGGTTGAAGAGTGGCTTTAGCGAAAGGACAGGGTGGCAGCAAGGGATGCAAGATTGCTGCAATGCTATGACATGGGTCCAGAGTGAAAAAGCATGCTAGTGGGGGGAACAAGTGAAAGGAGACAGCTCAAAAAGGTGAGGACCTTACCATCACTGTGCACAATGGGGTCGGCAGCTCCAGTGGTGACAGGACCAATCATACAGCCTCCAACAATCTGGTGGACTCTCTCTTCGAGATCCGTGAGAGTCTGGAGTTGAGGACGTCCTCCTCCGGTGCGAAGCTGCTCCTTGCGTTTCCTCGCCAGCTTGGCCTGCAGGAGAAAGGACGGGAAGTAATGAAACATGATGCCCTGAGTTGTCATCTCATGCCCCCCATGGTGGAATAGCCCTTACATGATGCCCTGAGTTGTCATCTCATGCCCCCCATGGTGGAATAGCCCTTACATGATGCCCTGAGTTGTCATCTCATGCCCCCCATGGTGGAATAGCCCTTACATGATGCCCTGAGTTTAATGTGCATGTGTGTTCCCAGAAAGGGCCATGGGTGCTTGCTGACAGATGGCTAATGGGGCATCGCGCATCCTCTGGCCATAAGGTCAGGTGCAGATGGAGGGATGAAGAAGTTTGGCGAAACACCACTCACCCGCACGACCCGAGTGAGGTCGTTGAATTTCTTCCTGCATTGCACAGGGCTCCTGGTCACCATGCTGCTGGAGTTGACCTTCTGAGAAACTTCCCTCCAAGCTCTGCGGTATTCCTTCTGATTAGGCCTCCTGCCATTGTCGGGGTACAGCACATCTCGCCGGCGCTCCACTGCACCCACCAATTCATCCAATGCCCCATTGGTGAAGCGCTCCGCTCTCTGCCTCACCCTCTCCATCTTCTCAAAGTTTTTAACGCCACAGAATGGCCAGCTCTGATTTTGAGGCCTACAAGGAGCAGAGTGTGGCTGCTGATCCTTACTGACCCACCCCTTTAAGAGCTGGCCGGCGCCTGAAAGTCTCGTGGTCAGCGGTAATTGACAGCACCTGCGCTGCGCCCATCCGCCCCGATATTGAGTAGCGCCGCAAGGTTAGCGCCTTAGGAGTCCCGTGTAATGCCTGATTTCGCGCCTCAATCACCTTTAGGGGTGCTGCAACCCAGTATCGCACGAGGTAGCGATAAGTTGCGTCTGGCTATAAAATTTGTGCAGTGCCAATTCTAACGCCCCAAGCGGGGCTATACCCAATTTCTAGGCCACAATGTTTTCTTAATGCCCCTATGACAGGGTTTGCTCCCCAGTGTCCAGAAAATGAATCTTGACCTCCTGGAGACTCTAGGGAAATCCTGGCGATCTGGCAACCCATACCAGTCCTTCAGCTTTAATAAAGAGGAAAGGGCTTGAGAGTCCGGGATAGGCCAGATGTCCGCCATTTTGGGGCGGGACTGCCACCAGACATTAAACCAGGAGCGCCCTCACAGAATTTCAGAATCAAAATTTAAAAATGTTCAATTTACAGTGGCGCTTGATCCTGCAGTAGGCCTCTCCAGCTGTTGTCCCACCAGATATTGGGCAGTTTAGTGCAGGAACGCCGAACCGCTATTCAGACTTTCAATACAAATGATAGAAACTGTGAAGATAAAGCCAGGCACAGGGACACTGGGAATGAAAGTTGCCGCCCAAGGAATCCAACTGGAATTAAAGCCCGTTAAACTCCAATTGAAAATACCATGAGTTTTTCTTAATTCATTCTCAGGATGTAGGCATTGCTGGCAAGGTAGCATTTATTGCCCATCCCTAGATGCCCTGAGGTGGTGGTGGTGGGCCTTCTTCTGATACAACTGAGTGGCTTGCTGGGCCACTTCAGAGAGCAGTTAAGAGTCAACTACATTGGTGGAGTCTGGAGTCTACTGGAGTCTACAGGCTCAGACCCGGTAAGGGTGGCAGGTTTCCTTCCCTAAAGGGCATCACTAAACCAGTTGGGTTTTTACTGAGGCCAACTTTTTGTTTCCAAATTTTAAAACTGCATTCAAATTCTCAACTCCCATGGTGGGATTTGAATGTTCTCTCGATTATTCGTCCAGCTACTGAGTTACTAGCGCAGTAACAAAAACGCCCCAGTACCGTAACCCGATAGAGCTTCAGGCTTCTTATTGCTCACTTGTAACAAATGGCAAGAAAAACCACAAGAGTCATTGATCATCAGAGTGAACTTTCTCTTATTGAGAAGATTACTGCGCGACGCCTGGATTACTGCGCGACGCCTGGATTACTGCGCGACGCCTGGATTACTGCGCGACGCCTGGATTACTGCGCGACGCCTGGATTACTGCGCGACGCCTGGATTACTGCGCTACACCTGGATTACTGCGCGACGCCTGGATTACTGCGCTACGCCTGGATTACTGCGCGACGCCTGGATTACTGCGCTACACCTGGATTACTGCGCGACGCCTGGATTACTGCGCGGCGCCTGGATTACTGCGCGGCGCCTGGATTACAGCGCGACGCCTGGATTACTGCGCTACACCTGGATTACTGCGCGACGCCTGGATTACTGCGCGACGCCTGGATTACTGCGCGACGCCTGGATTACTGCGCGGCGCCTGGATTACAGCGCGACGCCTGGATTACTGCGCTACGCCTGGATTACTGCGCTACGCCTGGATTACAGCGCGACGCCTGGATTACTGCGCGACGCCTGGATTACAGCGCGACGCCTGGATTACTGCGCTACACCTGGATTACTGCGCGACGCCTGGATTACTGCGCTACACCTGGATTACTGCGCGACGCCTGGATTACTGCGCTACACCTGGATTACTGCGCGACGCCTGGATTACTGCGCGGCGCCTGGATTACTGCGCGGCGCCTGGATTACAGCGCGACACCTGGATTACTGCGCTACACCTGGATTACTGCGCGACGCCTGGATTACTGCGCGGCGCCTGGATTACTGCGCGGCGCCTGGATTACAGCGCGACGCCTGGATTACTGCGCTACACCTGGATTACTGCGCTACACCTGGATTACTGCGCGACGCCTGGATTACTGCGCGGCGCCTGGATTACAGCGCGACGCCTGGATTACTGCGCGACGCCTGGATTACAGCGCGACGCCTGGATTACTGCGCGACGCCTGGATTACTGCGCTACACCTGGATTACTGCGCGACGCCTGGATTACAGCGCGGCGCCTGGATTACAGCGCGGCGCCTGGATTACTGCGCGGCCCCTGGATTACAGCGCGGCGCCTGGATTACTGCGCTACACCTGGATTACTGCGCGATGCCTGGATTACTGGCCAGTCGCTATACCTCCTGACTGCGGTGAGTATTCTCTGTGCAAAAGGTTTAAATGTTCTCCGGGATTGACTATAAAAATGATCCTTTTGCGATGTCAAGGATGATGCTGGGCGAGGTTGCCGAAGGAACTCTGGCTGAGTGTGATGGAGGATTTAGCCACATGAACTCAATCCTCACCCTCACCCGCGAATCGGACACTTGTCTTCCCTGATGTTTAGCAAACTTCACGAGCCTCCTTCGAAACTGAACCCAAACCTTCCTGCTCTGTCCAAACAGTTCATCTACAATCTCAGCTAAATCGCTCCCTTCCCTAAAGAATTTGCGTATTACTCTTTCTTTGATCGTATTTACATAGAATTACAGGGAGTTTTGCAGCACAGAAACAGGCCATTCGGCCCAACAGGTCTGTGCCGGTGTTTCTGCTCCACACGAGCCTCCTCCCACCCCTCTTCATCTCACCCTATCAGCATATCCTTCTATCCCTTTCTCCCCTATGTGTTTATCTAGATTCCCCTGGAATGCATCTATACTATTCGCCTCAACCACTCCCTGTGGGAGCGAGTTCCACATTCTCACCACTCTCTGGGTAAAGAAGCTTCTTCTGAATTCCAAATTGGATTTATTAGTGACTATCTTATATTTATGGCCCCTAGTTTGGGACTCCCCCACAAGTGGAAACATCTGCTCTACATCTACCCGATTGAAACCCTTTCATAATCTTAAAGACCTTCATTAGGTCACCCTCAACCTTCTCTTTTCTAGAGATAAGGCCCAGCCTTTCCCGATAGCTGTACCCTTCAGTTGTGTCATTTTATGTTTAGGGGAGAGGGGAGGTGTTATTTATTGAATCTGCATACATTGGAAATTCAGGGCACACTGCCTGCAATCTCCATCCAGTAAAACGAATGCTTGGAAAATCTTTGGCAGCATTTCCCCCAGGAAAGGCTCATCCTCCAGGAATGCATCCTCGCAAAATTGCCTCCAGGGTGTAGAACAAGAGTCAAGTAAGTGTTACATTCACCTCCTACATTTGTGCAGAGAAAGAAAGATAAAAGACTTTCATTTATATAGCGCCTTTCACGACCTCAGGACATCCCAAAGCTCTTTACAGCCAATGAAGTACTTTTTGAAATGTAGGCACTGTTGTAATGTAGGAAACGCGGCAGCCAATTTGCACAGAGCAATGTGATAATGACCAGATCATCTATTCTTTTTTAGTGATGTTGTTTGAGGGATAAATATTGGCCAGGATACCGGGGAGAACTCCCCTGTTCTTCTTCGAAGAGTGCCATGGGATTTTTCATGTCCACCTGAGAGGGCAGACGGAGCATCAATTTAACGTCTCATCCGAAAGACAGCACCTCTGACAGTGCAGCACTCCCTCAGTACTGCACCTCTGACAGTGCAGCACTCCCTCAGTACTGCACCTCTGACAGTGCAGCACTCCCTCAGTACTGCACCTCTGACAGTGCAGCACTCCCTCAGTACTGCACCTCTGACAGTGCAGCACTCCCTCAGTACTGCACCTCTGACAGTGCAGCACTCCCTCAGTACTGCACCTCTGACAGTGCAGCACTCCCTCAGTACTGCACCTCTGACAGTGCAGCACTCCCTCAGTACTGCACTGGAGTGTCAGCCTAGATTTTGTGTTTAAGTCTCGGGAGTGGGGCTTGATATGATAGACAACTTTACTGGAAACTAGAGCAGGACAACCAAAGGCAGGTTCAAAATATAGACTAACCTCAGCTTTGAATTGGTTCTATACTTTTATTAATACAAGTCAGGTTTAAAAATGCATTCACAAAGCCATTCTCAAGCGATATAGTTAGGGTGCCGCACCTCACTTTGGACTCAGACCCAGCACTCCAGAGCATGGTGTAACAGATCTGTAGATTATAACTGGTGCTGACGGGTCTTATACTCAACATGGTGCATAAAAAAGGAACAAATAGGCAATCTGGTGGATCAAAATTGATGTCTGTGCCCTGAAATACTTGGATGCCTTTTTCGAAACAATCCATAAGGATTTCACTGTGTCATCAACAGGAAATCCAATTTAAGGGGGCACAACTAATAAAGGAACTTAACCATAAAATAAACTTTCAACAAAGGATAACTTACAAAACTAAATCGTAATACTATTACTGATATCGAAAAGACACTCCACTCCTTGCCGTGCCCGTTGGTCACACAAGGGAAATGCCAGTCGAGATTTATGCCATTTTAGAAGGTAACATGTCCACACATTCTTCACATAGGGTTTGGTCCACATCAGGTAATGGGGCAGAAGGGGTTGATTGAGAATTTCCAGAAAACTGGAACACATGGTTCCATCCGGTCACACTGTTTCCTGTGGAGAAAAATATACCCTCAGTTTGAATTTTACAAATCTGGTCACAGCTATTTTTCCAACCCCTCCACTTTTGAAGGTGCTGACTCTGACTGAGATTGAGATGTCCTTTCACAGCCTCTGCTTGAGGTATACTTTCAGGGGCTCTGCCTGAGTTGTACTTCCATGAGCTCTGGCAGTCCTGCAGTACCTTGCTCAAGTGCCCACACTTCATGTGCGAGCTTAGTCAGTGAGTGTCAGGAGTCTATTCCATCTCAGCCAAGCCCAGTCCTGTTCTGACACAATATGCACATGCACACACATTCTGGGACGAGTCAGTAGATCAGGACCGGGAACTCAGGCTCCTTCCTAACCCAATGGCACTGAAGCACATCACAGTGTCCCATTGGCTGTTGTCAGCTGGGACCGGCTAACTCGGCACAGACTAGGGATTGAATCTTGAACCTTTCCGTGGTCTGTGCGGCTTTAGTATCATAACATGCAGAGCATTTAGCCACTGCTTACTTTGTATGCACAAACTGTAGTAACCTGGGAGGTTATGAGTAACCTGATCCACCAGGTGGTGCTGTGGCAATTGCTCTCCTGAGTTAAGTCTGATCTGTACTGTTGTACTCTGTGTATGCTGCCTCATGGCAGAAGCTTTTATGTGCAAGGGTTGATTAAACCATGTTAAGGAGTTAACCGGTGTCAGTCAGCAGTTTGCACATTCTCCCCGTGTTTGCGTGGGTTTCCTCCGGGTGCTCCGGTTTCCTCCCACAATCCAAAGATGTGTGGGTTAGGTTGATTGGCTATGATAAATTGACCCTTAGTGTTAGGGGGATTAAATACGTGGGGTTGCGGGGATAGGGTGGGATATGTGTTGATGTAGGGGTTACGGGGATTGGGTGGGATATGTGTCGGTGCAGGCTCGATGGGCCGAAATGGCCTCTATCTGCACTGTGGGGTTTCTGTTCTGTTCTGTTCTGTATGGCCACTTCAAGATACCACATATGGCGACGAGGATAAAGGACGGAAGAGTTTTGGAGTATTCGGAAGAGGTGCTCGGGTTGGTTAGCAAACTAGTCGGAAAAGCACGAGGCTAGGCCGCGGGAGTCGAAACGGAGTTGGATTTTTTGGCTGAAGTGACCGGACTCCAGGGATGGCAGGAACGGTAGGCTCCGTGGTACCTTTTGACAGCAAGTCGCAGTCTTGGGAGGAGTATATTGAAATACTGAGCCATTTCTTTATGGCAAACGAGGTGGACAATGCTGAAAAGAAAAGGGCTATTTTACTGAGTTGTGTGGGAGCGCAAACCTATACACGGATGAGGAATCTGCTGAGCCCGGAGCGGCCAGGAGAAAAATCTTTTGACGAGTTGGTGAGTCTACTAAAGAATCATTTCAATCCGAAACCTAGTGAAATAGTACAGAGATGGAAATTCAATTCGAGGATTAGGAGGCCGGAAGAAAGCGTTACTGAGTATGTGGAGGAGCTTCGGAAGCTCGCACAGGACTGTAATTTTGGAAATGCGCTCAGTCATGTTAAGGGACAGACTAGTATGCGGAGTTAACGACGACAGTATACAGCAAAGGTTGCTGTCAGAAGAAGGATTAACGTTTGAGACGGCACTTAAAAAAGCACAAGCCATGGAGATGGCTAACAAGGACATTAAGGACTTAAACAGTATGAGCAAGGAGAAATGGAGTAAACCAGTGGGAGGAGCTGTTTTCAAGATGGAAGCTGGCACGAAAAGTCCACCAGTCGGGGTTGGGGATTGCTACCGATGTGGCGGGATGAGCCATTATGCAAAGGACTGCAGGTTTGCAAAGGCAAAATGCCACAATTGTGGAAAAATAGGGCACTTAAAGAAAGTCTGTAAAAGGGCAGTGAGTGAGAGAAGCAGTGCTAAAGGGGCAAAGCATGCTAAAGGGGGGAGGGAGAAGTACACAAAGCGGGCAAATTACATACAAGAGGAGGAAGAGTCTAGTGAGTCTAGTGAGGAGGTTTTCACTGTATACAGTATGGACACTTCAAGGCCCAACGTACCCCCTCTCACTCAGTATTTGATAGTGAATGGAGGTCAAGTAAAGTTTGAGATTGACACCGGATGTAGTGTAACCATAATGTCGCAGACTGAGTACGCCAAGCTATGGGGGGAAGCAAAAGTACCAGAGCTAGGTACATGCCCCATTAGTCTCAAAACCTACACAGGACAGAAGGTGGACATTTTGGGGGCGGCCGAAGTACAAGTGGAACACAAAGGAGTCACCAAAGAGCTTACGGTGGTAGTGGTAGCAGGGTCAGGGCCAAACCTGTTAGGGCGAGGGTGGGTCAGTGAGTTGAGTGTGTACTGGCAGGCAATGAATAAAATGGAGGACAGTACAGAGGCACTGCAAGAAGTGCTGATGAAGCATGAGTTAGTGTTCAAGGACGAACTGGGCACCTTAAGGGGAGCCACAGCCAAGATTCATGTAGCCAGTGATGCCACGCCTCATTTCTTTAAACCAAGGTCGGTACCTTTTGCAATGAAAACCAAGGTTGAGGCGGAACTAGATCGCCTGCTAAGGGACAAAGTAATAGAACCAGTGACATTTTCAGACTGGGCGGCACCAATAGTCCCGGTATTGAAGCCCGACGGTAACGTAAGGGTGTGTGGTGACTATAAGTTAACAGTGAACAGAGTATCATCACTGGAACAGTACCCCATTCCGAGAATGGAGGACATGTTAACATCGCTCGCTGGGGGAGAAAGATTCAGCAAACTGGACATGAGTCATGCGTATCAGCAGATATTGCTAGATGAAGAATCAAAAAAGTTTGTCACAGAGAACACGCACAAGGGGCTGTTCACGTATGCCAGGTTACCATTTGGTGTCAGTTCTAGCCCAGCAATATTCCAACGGACTACGGAGGGCATTCTGCAGGGCATTCCAAAGGTGGCCGTGTACTTAGATGATATTCTGCTAACAGGAAGTGACGATCAGGATCACTTAAAAACACTGGACAAAGTGCTACAGCGGCTGGAAGAGGCGGGGCTACGCCTGAAATGGAGTAAGTGTAGTTTCATGGAGAAGGAAGTTACATTCCTGGGACATCGGGTGGATGCCACAGGCCTCCATCCATTACCAGGGAAAGTGCGGGCAGTGCAGGATGCACCTGCACCCACCTCAGTGACTGAACTGAAAGCCTATCTAGGGCTCCTGAATTATTATAACTGGTTTCTTCCAAACTTATCGATGCTGCTGGCACCCCTGCACAAACTGCTGAGAAAGGAGGAGCCATGGCGTTGGGGGCCAGAGCAAGCGAAAGCGTTTCAGCAGTCAAAGGAGCTACTTCAGTCCAGCAGGGTGTTGGTGCATTACGACGAGAAGAAGGAGCTGATAATGTCCTGCGACGCATCACCCTATGGAGTGGGGGCAGTGTTGGCCCACCGCATGCCAGATGGAGCAGAAAGGCCCATCGGGTTTGTTTCACGCACGCTCATAGCTACGGAAAAGAACTATTCACAGCTTGATAAAGAGGGGTTGGCCATTATATTTGGAGTAAAGAAATTCCATAAGTACATATATGGGAGGAAGTTTGTAATCAGTACTGACCACAAGCCTCTTATTAGCTTACTGAATGAGATGAAAGCGGTGCCTCAAATGACATCACAGAGAATAATGAGATGGGCAGTAATACTAAGAGCCTATGAATATGTGATCACGTACAGAGCCGGCAAGGAAAACGGGAACGCGGATGCTCTCAGCCGCCTGCCCCTCTCAAAATCTCCTCGCAGTACTTCCCCTGAGGAGCACATCCTGATGCTGGATCAGGAGATCAGTCCCCTGATGACTTCAGCGCAAATCCAGGGCTGGACAGCCAAGGACCCCGTTCTTTCAAGGGTCCGTGAGTATGTGTTGAAAGGCTGGCCAGATCACCGTGAGGGACTGGAGTTCGTGCCGTACAGACAGAGACAGCACGAGCTCAGTGTCCAAGATGGATGTGTGCTATGGGGAGCACGCATCATAGTCCCAGAGCGGGGACGCTCTACTTTGATGGAACAGTTGCATCAATCGCACCCAGGAATGACTAGAATGAAAGGACTGGCTAGGAGCTACCTGTGGTGGCCTAACTTGGATGCTGAAATTGAGTCAAAGGTAAAGTCATGCACTATATGTCAGGAACAGAGGAAAGTGCCTGCCGGGGCACCACTCCATCCCTGGGAGTGGCCCAGCAAACCCTGGAGGAGAATTCACATAGACTATGCGGGACCTTTTATGGGCAAAATGTTTTTGGTGCTGGTTGACGCTCACTCAAAGTGGATCGACGTTTATCCAGTAAGCTCTGCAACGACTGATGCCACACTGAATTGTCTCAGGAACAGCTTCAGCACGCATGGTATTCCAGAAATGATTGTATCCGACAATGCACAGTGTTTTGTTAGTGAAGGGAGCAAAGAATTCATGGTAAGGAATGGAATCACACATGTCACCTCAGCTCCATATCACCCAGCCTCAAATGGGTTAGCCGAGCGAGCCGTGCAGACTTTTAAGGAGCTCATGAGGAAGAGCTCAGGTGACACCCTGGAGACCAAGCTCAATAGAGCCTTGTTTAGTTATCGTATAACACCCCAAGCTACCACGGGGCTTTCTCCGGCTGAGTTGATGATGGGGAGAAAGTTGCGGTGCACGTTAGACCTGATACATCCAGATCTCAAAAGCAAGGTTGAGACAAAACAAACAAACCAAAAAGCGTACCATGACAAACATACTAAAGCTCGCCATTTCGCCATAGGGGACTCGGTGTACACCCGGAACTTCGGTTATGGACCTAAATGGATACCAGGACTAATCCAGGACATTACAGGACCTGTGTCGTACTCCGTGTTACTAGGGGATGGTCGAGGGGTTTGTCGGCATGTGGATCAGCTTTTCAGCCGGCAGCAGGGGGAACTGCCTCAGATGGAACAAAGGGCAGTAGAGGAGGCTGTTCCAGGACCCAGCATGGCTTATAAGGTGCCAGTGGACACTGGTACTGCCAGGCCACAGCAGGACAGAGTAAAACCAACATCAGAGACTACTCCAATCTCAAGTGCGAGTGAATCTGAGAATCCACCACAAGTGGAATTAAGACATTCACAAAGGATTCGCAAGCAACCAGAAAGACTTATACAAACCTGTTAAATTAGTCAGGGGTTAACCATGGTTAGAGCATACTGGTTAATTAAGCGTAGTACCTAGTAAGGGTTATTGTTTAAGAATTGCATACGGCAATCTTAAGGGGGGAGGAGTGTAGTAACCTGGGAGGTTATGAGTAACCTGGTCCACCAGGTGGTGCTGTGGCAATTGCTCTCCTGAGTTAAGTCTGATCTGTACTGTTGTACTCTTTGTGTATGCTGCCTCATGGCAGAAGCTTTTATGTGCAAGGGTTGATTAAACCATGTTAAGGAGTTAACCGGTGTCCGTCTCCATCTATGGCCACTTCAAGATACCACACAAACTTAAACACACGCAGAGCTCTGTGACAGCATATTGAAGCGCACACACAGTGCTGTGCATATTCAAGCGCAGTGTTTGTGTGTACTTATACATTCAGTGTTCATGCAGAGCTCACTATATGAATTGTTAAACACACACAGCTCTGTGAATTTGTACTTAAACACATGCCATTGTCCTAACCGGCAGGGAAAGTTATAAAGGAATTAAAAGCTAACTATCCCATTGATTCTTTTCTAAGTTCCGTGGATGGCCTTAAAAACTGAGCTTCGCACCAGGGGCGAAAGAAAAGACAGCCATCCGTGGCTAAGTAAAGAAATTAAGGATAGTATTCGACTAAAAACAAGGGCATATAAGGTAGCCAAATCTAGTGGGAGGATAGAGGATTGGGAAAACTTTAAAAGACAGCAAAAAATAACAAAAAGATTGATTAAGAAAGGGAAGATAGATTATGGAAGTAAATTAGCAAAAAATATAAAAACAGATAGTAAGAGTTTTTATAGTTATATAAAAAGAAAAAGGGTGGCTAAAGTAAATGTTGGTCCCTTAGAGGATGAGACCAGGAAATTAATGGTGGGAAATATGGAGATGGCAAAAACACTGAATGAATATTTATATCAGTCTTTACAGTAGAAGGCACTAAGAATATCCCAACACTGGACAAACAGGGGGCTAAAGGGGGGGAGGAGCTAAACACGATCAAAATCACTAAGGAAGTGGCACTCGGTAAAATAATGGGACTCAAGGCGGATAAATCACCTGGACCTGATGGCTTACATCTTAGGGTCTTGAGGGAAGTGACGGTAGGGATTGTGGATGCATTGGTAATAATTTTCCAAAACTCCCTGGACTCAGCAAAGGTCCCGGCAGACTGGAAAACTGCTAATGTAACACCCTTATTTAAAAAGGGCAGTAGACAGAAGGCTGGAAACTATAGACCAGTTAGCCTAACATCTGTGGTAGGTAAAATTTTGGAGTCCATTATTAAGGAGACAGTAACAGGACATTTGGATAATCATAATTTAATAGGACAAAGTCAGCATGGTTTTATGAAGGGGAAGTCATGTTTGACAAATTTGCTGGAGTTCTTTGAGGAAGTAACATATAGGGTGGATAAAGGGGAACCAGTGGACGTAGTGTATTTAGACTTCCAAAAGGCATTTGACAAGGTGCCACACAAAAGATTATTGCTTAAGATAAAAAATCACGAGATTGGGGGTAATATTCTGGCATGGATAGAGGATTGGCTATCTAACAGAAGGCAGAGAGTTGGGATAAATGGTTCATTCTCAGACTGGCAATCAGTAACTAGTGGTGTTCCACAGGGGTCAGTGCTGGGTCCCCAACTCTTTACAATCTATATTAACGATTTGGAGGAGGGGACCGAGTGCAACATATCAAAGTTTGCAGATGATACTAAGATGGGAGGGAAAGTAGTGAGGAGGACATAAAAAACCTGCAAGGCTAAGTAAGTGGGCAGAGATTTGGCAGATGGAATACAATACTGGAAAGTGTGAGGTTATGCACTTTGGCAGGAAAAATCGTAGAGCAAGTTATTATCTTAATGGCAAGAAACTGGAAAGTACTGAAGTGCAAAGGGATCTGGGGGTCCTGGTGCACGAAACTCAAAAGGTTAGTATGCAGGTGCAGCAAGTGATTAAGAAGGCCAATGGAATGTTGGCTTTCATTGCTAGGGGGATAGAATATAAAAATAGGGAGGTATTGCTTCAGTTGTACAAGGTATTGGTGAGACCGCACCTGGAATACTGCGTACAGTTTTGGTGTCCATACTTAAGAAAGGACATACTTGCTCTCGAGTCAGTACAAAGAAGGTTCACTCGGTTAATCCCGGGGATGAGGGGATGGACATATGAGGAGAGGTTGAGTAGATTGGGACTCTACTCATTGGAGTTCAGGAGAATGAGAGGCGATCTTATTGAAACATATAAGATTGTGAAGGGGTTGGATCGGGTGGATGCGGGGAGGATGTTCCCGATGATGGGTGAAACTAGAACTAGGGGGCATAGTCTTAGAATAAGGGGCTGCTCTTTCAAAACTTTGATGAGGAGGAACTACTTCACTCAGAGGGTGGTAGGTCCATGGAATATGCTGCCCCAAAAAGCTGTAGAAGCTACATCATTACATAAATTTAAAACAGAAATAGATAGTTTCCTAGAAAGGGAATTAAGGGTTACGGGGAGCGGGCAGGAATTTGGACATGAGTCTAGGTTCGGATCGGACATGGCCCTGTGGGTAGCGGAGCGGGCCCAGGGGCCATGTAGCCTGATCCTGCTCCTATTTCGTGTGTCTAATTCTGTTAGATTCAGGAGATGGTTCTGTGATAGTGGATTGGCGGTTAGGATCAGATCAGCCATGATCTTATTGAATGGCGGAGCAGGCTCGAGGGGCCGATTGGCCTACTCCTGCTCCTATTTCTTATGTTCTTATGTTCTTACACAGCAATTGGTGTGAAGTTGAAGTGCTGCAGAAGTGCTTAGTTCAAGAGTTTTCACTCCACTAAAGGAAATGTGTTTCACTCCACTATGTTACTGGGAAACTGCAGTTATTTAGTGCCCCTTGTGTCGATGTGACGACTGCTTCACACCAACCCCAGATGTGTCACATAAAGGGAACATAACAGGGAACAAATGCTTTTAAATTCATCTTGCAATGTGGGCGTCGCTGGCAAGGCCCAGCATTTATTGCCCATCCCTAATTGCCCTTGTGAAGGTGGTGGTGAGCCGCCTTCTTGAACCGCTGCAGTCCGTGTGGTGATGGTGCTCCCACGGTGCTGTTCGGGGGGGGAGTGCCAGGATTTTTGACCCAGCGACGATGAAGGAACGGCCGATATATTTCCAACTTGGGATGATGTGTGACTTGCAGGGGAACTTGGAGGTGGTGCCTGCTGCCCTTGTCCTTCTAGGTGGAAGAGGTCACGGGTTTGGGAGGTGCTGCCGAAGATATAAGCACACTTACCGATGTGACAGTTAACGGCACTTTAGTGGATTCAGATTCAAATAATCTCTTCCTGGTCTTGCAGACGGGGAAAATCCACTTCTGGTATTCAGCCCTTATCTTAAGAGAAGGTTTTAAAAAAAAACTTATCAAATATCGCACCTGAATGTCGTAAATTAACTGGACTGCACTACAGTAAATTAACTGGACTAGATTACAGTGCATTACAGCCGCGACTACACTTCAAAATCACTGCATTGGCTGTAAAGCGCTTTGGGACATTCGGTGGCCAAGAAAGGCGCTATATAAATGCAGATCTTCCACGTCTTCCTATTAAGACTCTAACCTTCTAATACTATGCTCATAAATTAAGTTATTTATTATAAAAAGCATTATGTGTGGTTTAGAAAACTAGATACGAGAATAGTTGCTGGTGATTCACTGAGAATCAATTGGTTTTCAGACTTTTAACTTTTTGATCGCCAGTAAAACACAGCACACAAACTAAAGTTCAGCCTACAATGCATCAACCTCTACCATAAAGGAATACCAGGGTGAATTGGTCTCTTTCCACCAGCATCGCCATAAGTTTAGGGCCAATTTCTGGCCAATTGCAGGCATTTTGCGTTTGTGGTCCAGTATCACTAGGGTCTGAGTTGGGACTGACCCAAACTCACGTCACACTCCAGGACTTGAGCCGGTAATCTAGGCGGACACGAGAGAAAGAAAAAGAACTTGCATTTATACAGCAAGGCCTCAGTTTAAATCTCATCTGAAAGACGGCACTTCTGACAGGGCAGCACTCCCTCAGTACTGCACTGAAGCATCAGCCTAGATTATGTGCTCAAGTCTCTGAAGTGGGGCTTGAACCCACAACCTCCTGACTCAGAGAGTGAGTGGTACCCATTGAGTCACGGCTGACACACGAGGCTCCTGGCTTGCAGGGTTACCTGGAGCTGAGTGGGCAGAATCCCTGCCCCAGTGAAAGCTCTACTCCTCCATCTCCCATCAACAAGGCAAGTTTGAAGGGCCATCAGCATTGCCCCGAGATACTGCAGTTCGACAGAAATTCACTGGCCAGGAACTTTGACCAGAACCAGTTGTATAACGCTCTGGTCAGACCCTATCTGGACACTGTGTTCAGTTCTGGGCCCCGCACCTCAGGAAGGATTTATTGGCCTTGGAGGGGGAGCAGCGAAGATTCACCAGATTAATACCGGGGCTGAAAGGGTTAAATTATGAGGGCAGGTTGCTTAGACTAGGCTTGTATTCCCTTGAATAGAGATTAAGGGGTGATCTAACCGAGGTATTTAAGTTGATTAAAGGGTTTGATAGGGTAGATAGAGAAAAACTATTTCATCTGGTGGGGGGAGTCCAGGACAAGGGGGCATAACCTTAAAATTAGAGCCGGGCCATTCAGAGGTGATGTCAGGAAACATTTCTTCACACAAAGGGGAGTTGAAATCTGGAACTTGCTCCCGCAAAAACTATTGAGTCTGGGGGTCAACTGAAAATTTGAAGAATGAGCTTGATTGATTTTTGTTAGGTGAGCGTTTTAAGGGTTATGGAACCAAGGCGGGTAAATGGAGTTAAGATACAGATCAGCCATGGTCTAATTGGATGGTGGAACAGGCTCGAAGGGCTGAATGTTCCTAACAAGTTGCAATTTATTCCGTTCCAACTTAAACATTAATAAAACAATAGCACATGCCTTGGGATTTAACACACAGAGGATGATGAAGATAAACATGCCCTGGAAGCTGTTGACGATGGTGAATAAATAGGCCATCACCACGGTTTCCTCCTGAAAGTGGAACAACCCAAGGATCCAGGTGCAGCCCAGGATAAACAGCTGTGCAATGGCTTTAAACGTCAGCATCCTGCAATGAGGAGAAAACTATCGTTAGATATGTTGCCAACAGAAACATATTTATTCGCTAAACCAGTGCCTGAGAACTAGTTTGTCTATTATACCTAAGTGAAATAGTCTGGAAATCACACTCTATAATATTATTGTGGAATCACTATCAACTGAAAATAAACAACTTACTGGCCATGTGCACGCACCTCAGAAACAATTGCATTGCTTTGGGATATTCCTGACAGATGTGATAAGACGCTGTGTAAACTCTTTCTTCTTTCTAATGCCTCCGCTAACATAACAGGTGAACGAGACTTTGAAGTAGAAATTGGTCTCTTGTTGACCTCATCAAACACCTTCTGAAAATCCATATATACACCATCCACCACAGCCCCTTTATTTTTTTTAATTTGTTATGGAATGTGGGCATCGCTGGCAAGGCCAGAATTTATTGCCCATCCCTAATTGCCCTCGAGAAGGTGGTGGTGAGCCGCCTTCTTGAACCGCTGCAGTCCGTGTGGTGAAGGTACTCCCACAGTGCTGTTAGGGAGGGAGTTCCAGGATTTTGACCCAGCGGCGATGAAGGAACGACGATATACTTCTAAGTCAGGGTGATGTGTGACTTGGAGGGGAACTTGGAGGTGGTGGTGTTCCCATGCGCCTGCTGCCCTTGTCCTTCAAGGTGGTAGAGGTCGCGGGTTTGGGAGGTGCTGCCGAAGAAGCCTTGGCAAGTTGCTGCAGTGCATCTTGTAGATGGTACACACTGCAGCCACGGTGCGCCGGTGGTGGAGGGAGTGAATGTTTAAGGTGGTAGATGGGGTGCCAATCAAGCGGGCTGCTTTGTCCTGGATGGTGTCGAGCTTCTTGAGTGTTGTTAGAGCTGCACTCATCCAGGCAAGTGGAGAGTATTCTGTCACACCCCTTACTTGTGCCTTGTAGATGGTAGAAAGGTTTTGGGGAGTCAGGAGGCGAGACACTCACCGCAGAATACCTAGCCTCTGACCTGCTCTTGTTGCCACAGTATTTATGTGGCTGGTCCAGTTAAGTTTCTGGTCAAT
The DNA here is from genome assembly GCF_052327205.1 of Somniosus microcephalus. NCBI lineage: Eukaryota > Metazoa > Chordata > Chondrichthyes > Squaliformes > Somniosidae > Somniosus > Somniosus microcephalus. The sequence goes on along the minus strand of NC_141012.1, from coordinate 54,818,410 downwards.
GGTGACCCCCAGGATGTTGATGGTGGGGGATTCGGCGGTGGTAATGCCATTGAATGTCAAGGGGAGGTGGTTAGACTCTCGCTTGTTGGAAATAGTCATTGAATGGCACTTCTGTGGCACGAATGTTACCTGCCACTTATCAGCCCAACCCTGAACGTCGTCCAGGTCTTGTTGCATGCGGGCATGGACTGCTTCATTATCTGAGGAGTTGTGAATGGCACTGAAGACTGTGCAGTCATCAGCAAACATCCCCATTTCTGACCTTATGTTGGAGGGAAGGTCATTGATGAAGTAGCTGAAGATGGTTGGGCCTAAGACACTGCCCTGAGGAACTCCTGCAGCGATGTCCTGGGGCTGTGATGATTGACCTCCAATCACCACAACCATCTTTCTTTGCGCTCAGTATGACTCCAGCCAGTGGAGAGTTTTCCCCCCGATTCCCATTGACTTCAGTTTTACTAGGGCTCCTTGATGCCACACTCGGTCAAATGCTGCCTTGATGTCAGGGGCAGTCACTCTCACCTCACCTCTGGAATTCAGCTCCTTTGTCCATACCAAGGCTGTAATGAGGTCAGGAGCAGAGTGGTCTTGGCGGAACCCAAACTGGGCATCAGTGAGCAGGTTATAGGTGCGTAAGTGCTGCTTGATAGTACTGTCAATGAAATCTATACACTGATTTCCTCAAAATATTCAATTAGTTTAATCAAGTATCACCCACCCGTTATAAATCCATGCCAACTGTCACCAGTTTCATTATCTCCAGAAACTTACCCACAACCAAAGTAAGGCTATAATTAGTTTTGTTTCTCCATTACCATCTCCTTTTGCCTCGCACCATCTCTTAATGTCTCTCAATCTCTCCTGCCTTCCACCCTATCACAGACCTTCCCTTTTGTTCTTTCCTCCCCTCCCCCCTCTCCCTGCCCCTACACTTACTTAAAAACCTGTTCCATCTCCAACTTTTTCCAGTTCTGACGAAGGGTCATTGACCTGAAACGTTAACTCTGTTTCTCTCTCCTCAGATGCTGCCTGACCTGCTGAGTATTTCCAGCATTTTCTGTTTTTATTTCAGATTTCCAGCATCCGCAGTATTTTCTCTTTTTTGTAAGACTATAATTAGTTGGCTTGCCCCTTTCCACTTTTTAAACAGGGCTATTACATTCCTACTCTCCAGTCCTATGTCACAATTCCTATTTCCAAAGATTTTTTGGAAAATCTATAGTTGGTGACTCCATTCTCTCCTCCCTCAGTATTCTGGGTGATACCATCTGGAGCCTGGTGGTTTGTCCCATTACAGTTTCCTCTGGACTAATACTTTCAGCAGCGTCTGTTCCATTACCTCCTCTGGGTCCACTTTCACCTTCCTTTGCAAGAATTGATTTGTAAAATTTGTGCATTTGGGAGAGGACAGATTCAGTGAGGGTGCCTTCAATAGTCAACTAGCTGGCTGATCAGTAAGCCAGGCCGACTGGTCAGTCACACGGTGCCCTGGAGTACTGCGGATCTCTCTGGCTCAGCAATCAGCTTGCCAATTACAGAGTTGTAGATATCTGGAACTCTCGCCCCAAAAGCCTGTGGCTGTTGGGATAATTGGAGCTTTCAAGACTGACATCGATAGATTTTCATTGGTTAAGTATATCAAGAGATGGAGCTAAGGCAGGTAAATGGGGTTGAGGTGTAGATCAGCCATGATCTAATTGAATGGTGGAGCAGACTTGAGGGGCTGAATGGCCTCCTTCTCTTCCTATGGTCCTAGAGATTTAGCTCTGATTGCCCCATTATTAATATGTCACCTTGGAGCTAACTTGGCCCCAAAGAAACACCAATTAATTACCCCCTCCAAGAAAAATGATCATTAATTGCAGTATAACTGTAATTTCACATATTCAGAGCAATGCTACCTGCAAGGGGGATCCCGAGCTTCCGGTCACCTGTCACTTTAATTCTCCACTTCACTCCCACTCAGACCTCACCGTCATCGGCCTCTTACACTGTTCCAATGAAGCTCAACGTAAGCTCGAGGAACAGCACCTCATCTTTCGATTAGGCACTTTACAGCTTTCTGGACTCAACATCGAGTTCAACAATTTCAGACCATAACCTCGGCCCCTATTCTTTTTTTCCATTTATTTCATCTATTATTTTTTTTTCTCTCTCTCCCCCACAGGGCAGCTGCCTTTCATTCTACCCGCGCAATTTACACTTTATCTAGAGCCATCCTTTGTTTCTTAACCTGGCCCATTACCATCTCCTTTTGCCGTGAATACCTCTTAATGTCTCACAATCTCTCCCGCCTTCCCTTTTGTTCTTTCCTCCCCTCCCCCCTTTCCCCGCCCCTACACTTGCTTAAAAACCTGTTCCATCTCCAGCTTTTTCCAGTTCTGATGAAAGGTCATCGACCTGAAACGTTAACTCTGTTTCTCTCTCCACAGATACTGCCTGACCTGCTGAGTATTTCCAGCATTTTCTGTTATTATTTCAGATTTCCAGCATCTGCAGTATTTTGCTTTTGTATATGAATATATAAGCTTGTTACATGGGTTATGTAAAGTTATTTTGGTTAAACTTCACTTGAATTATATGGTGGAACATAGGAACAGGTGGAGGCCATTCAACCCCTCGAGCCTGTTCCGCCATTTAAGTAGATCACGGCTGATTGTATCTTAGCTCCATCTACCCGCCTTGGATCCATATCCCTGAATAACCTTACCCAACAAAAATCTATCAATCTCAGTTTTGACATTTTCAATTGAGCCCCAGCCTCCACAGTTTTTTGGGGGAGAGTTCCAGATTTCCTCTACCCCTTGTGTGAAGATTTACTTCCTGACATCACCCCTAAATGGCCTAGCTGTAATTTCAAGGTTATGCCATCTTTGTTCTGGACTCCCACTCGTGAGCTTACCTTGTGTTTTTAATTTTCGACACTTTCACATCACGATTAGCAAGTTCTTCATTCAATGTGTAGAGAGTCGTCGTGAACAGAAATGTATTGACCTGTCGGATTATTTGACATTTTAGACTTTGTCATCATGAATAAGGCAACGCACTCGAGCAAAGTCAGAGGAGTCTGAACTACAGCCCTTGATCTTTGGTAATTGACCCTATGAACCCCGGGCAACTCAGCTCAGCCTCTGCTTAGATTTATTACTGATTGGTTTGCTCTGTTTGGATTTCATGGGCCAGGAGGTTTGGAAAATGCTATAAGAACAACAACAACAACTTGTATTTATGTAACGCCTTTAACGTAATAAAACGTCCCAAGGTGCTTCACAGGAGCGTTATCAAACAAAACTTGACACCGAACCACGTCAGGAGATATTATGGCAAATGGCAGCTGGTCAAAGAGGGAGGTTTTAAGGAAAGTCTTAAAGGAGGAAAGAGAGGTGGAGAGGCCGAGAGGTTTAGGGAGGGGATTGCTTAGGACCCAGGCAGCTGAAGGCACGACCACCAATGGTGAAGCGATTAAAATCAGAAATGTTCAAGAGGCCAGAATTTTAAGGAAAACTAAACATTAAGCAACTTTGAATTAAGGGAAGATTGTAAATCCTAAATCAAAGAGAGAAAAAAAATTCATGACCTCAGGACATCCCAAAGCGCTTTACAGCCAATTAAGTACTTTTGAAGTGTAATCACTGTTGTAATGTAGGGACCACAGCAGCTAATTTGCACACAGCAAGGTCCCACAAACAGCAATAGTGACCAGATAATCTGTTTTTCTGTTTTAGTGATGTTGGTTGAGGGATAAATATTGGCCCCAGGACACCAGGGATAACTGCCCTGCTCTTAGGGGGGAAAATTCGGTTGCTTTGCGCCTCCAGTTAGCGCCCTAAGACGCAATATGCTAGTCATGGCCTAACCAGCGCTTTATAAAGGTTCAGCATAACTTCTCTACTTTTGTACTCAATACCTCGATTTATGAAGCCCAAGATCCCATATGCTTTGCTAACCACTCTCTCACTATGTCCCGCCACCTTCAAGGACCTATGCACATTGACTCCCAGGTCCCTCTGTCCCTGCACACTCTTTAAAACTGTGCCATTAAGTGTATATTGCCTCTCCCTGTTCCTTCTGCCAAAATGCATCACCTCACACTTCTCTATTAAATTCCATCTGTCACTTGTCTGCCCATTCTGCTAGCCTTTCAATGTCCTGTTACAGTCGATTGGTATTATCATCACTGTTTGCCACACCACCAAGTTTGGTGTCATCAGCAAATTTAGAAATTCTACTCTGTATTCCAATATCCAGGTCATTAATATATATCAAAAAAAGCAGTGGCCCCAGCACTGACCCTTGGGGAACACCACTGTCTACCATCCTCCAGTCTGAAAAGCAGCCATTTACCACGACTCACTGTTTTCTGTCCTTAAGCCAATTCCTTATCCAAGCTGCCACTGACCCACCTATTCCATGAGCCTCAAATTTTGTTAACCAGCCTTCTATGTGGTACTTTGTCAAACGCCTTCAGTTTGTAGAAATCCATGTGTTAAAATCCATGTAGACAACATCCACTGCATTCCCTTCATCAACCTTTTCTGTTACTTAATCAAAAAATTCAATTAGATTAGTCAAATCCGTGCTGGCTCTGCTTAATTAACTTAAACCTTTCCAAGTACCTGTTAATTTTTTCCCTGATTATTGTTTCTAAAACCTTACCCACCACTGATGTTAACCTGACTGGCCTGTAGTTACTAGGATTGTCCTTACACCCTTTCTTGAGCAATGGTGTCACATTTCCCACATTCCAATCCTCAGGCACCTCCCCCGCATCTAGGGAAGATTGGAAAATAATGAAAAGCCCTCCCGCTATCTCCTCCCCCAATTCGCTTAGCAACCTGGGATGCAAGCCATCTGGACCAGACGACTTATCCACTCTAAGCATTTCCAGCCTTTCTAGTATATCCTGTCGATCAATTTTCACCCCTTCCATTGCTTCTACCATTTCCGCTTCTACCGATATTTTGTCAGCATCCTCTTCCTTAGTAAACACCAATACAAAGTACTCATTGAGTATTCTAGCCTTGCCCTGCGCCTCTAAGCATATATCACCTTCTTTGTCCCTAATAGGCCCCACCCCGCCTCTTACTACCCGCTTACTGTTTACATGCCGGTAGAAGATTTTTGGGTTCCCTTTTATGTTAACTGCCATTCTATTCTCATATTCTCTCTTTGCCAGTCACTCTTAACTTCCCCTTCAACTTACTGTATTTGGTCTGGTTCTCCCTTGAAGAATTCACCTGACATGCATCATACACCCTCTTTTTTTGTTTCATCATCTTCTCTATCTCCCTCGTCATCCAAGGAGCCCTGGCTTTGGTTCCCTTACTCTTCCCTCTTGTTGGAATGTACCTAGCCTGTACTTGGAACATCTCCTCCTTAAAGATCACCCATTGTTCTGTTACAGTTTTTCCTGTCAGTCCTTGGTTCCATTTTACTCTGGCTAGATCCGTTCGCATCCCATTGAAGTTAGCCCTATTCCAGTTTAGAAGTTCCACTCTAGATTGTTCCTTGCTCCTCTCCATTGCTAATCTAAATCTTATGATACGATGATCACTCGTACCTAAGTGTTCTCCCACAGACACTTGGTCGACCTGGCCCACCTCATTCCCCAGCACCAGATCCAACAATGCCTCCTTCCTAGTTGGGCTGAGAACATATTGGTCAAGGAAGTTCTCCTGAACACATTTCAAAAATTCCTCCCCCTCCTTTCCCTTTACTCTAACATTATCCCAATCAATAAGGTAATTAAAGTCCCCCAATATCACCACTCTATAGTTCTTGCATATACATAGATACATAGAAGATAGGAGCAGGAGTAGGCCATTCGGCCCTTCGTGCCTGCTCCGCCATTTAATGAGATCATGGCTGATCCTTTAATTCAGTATCCCGTCCCCGCCTTCTCTCCGTAACCCTTAACCCCTTTTGCCCGTAGAAATATATCTAATTCCCTCTTAAATATATTTAATGAGCTGGCGTACACTGCCCTCTGTGGCAATGAGTTCCACAGGTTCACCACTCTCTGAGTGAAGAAATTCCCCCTCATCTCTGTCCTAAATGGTTTAGCCCTTATCCTTAAATTATGTCCTCTAGTTCTGTTCTCACCCGCCAAGGGAAACATTCCTTCTGCATCCAGTCTGTCTAGACCTGTCAGAATTTTATACACTTCTATGAGGTCCCCTCTCAATCTTCTAAACTCCAGTGTGTACATCCCTAAACTACATAGTCTCTCCTCATAGGTCATTCCCGCCATTCCTGGTATCAGCCTGGTGAATCGCCGCTGCACCCCCTCCATGGCAAGAACATCCTTCCTCAGATGAGGCGACCAAAACTGTACACAGTACTCGAGGTGTGGTCTCACCAGTGCCCTGTACAGCTGCAGCAAGGTATCCCTGTTCCTGTATTCTAACCCTTTTGCTATGAAGGCCAGCATACCGTTTGCCTTCTTGACCGCCTGTTGCACCTGCATGCTCGCCTTCAGTGACTGGTGTACAAGAACACCCAGGTCTCTCTGTACTTCCCCCTCTCCCAATCTATTGCCATTTAAATAATAATTTGCCCTCCCGTTCCTGCACCCAAGGTGGATAACTTCGCACTTGTCCACATTATAGTGCATCTGCCATTTATCCGCCCAATCGCCCAGTCTGTCCAAATCGCTCTGGAGCTTCCTGGTCTCTTCCTCTGAGCCCACCCCACCTCCTAGTTTAGTGTCGTCTGCAAATTTGGAAATGCTGCATCCGACTCCCTGATCCAGGTCATTAATGTAAATTGTGAACAGCTGGGGGCCCAGGACAGATCCCTGTGGTACCCCACTTGTTACTGCCTGCCATTCAGAAAATGAGCCGTTTATTCCAACTCTCTGTTTTCTATCTGACAGCCAGTTCCCTATCCACGCCAAAACTTTCCCCTTTATCCCATGAGCCTCAATTTTCCATGCTAATCTTTTATGTGGGACCTTATCGAAGGCCTTTTGGAAGTCCAGGTACACCACATCTACTGGCTCTCCCCCATCTATTCTACCAGTTACTCCCTCAAAAAATTCCAATAGATTAGTCAAGCACGATTTACCCTTTGTAAATCCATGTTGACTCTGTCCTATCCTGTCCCCATTTGCTAAGTGCTCCGCTATTTCATCCTTAATGATGGACTCCAGCATTTTGCCCACAACTGATGTAAGGCTTACAGGTCTGTAATTACCTGCTTTTTCCCTACCCCCCTTTTTGAATAGTGGGGTAACGTTAGCTACCCTCCAATCCATCGGCACTGTTCCCGAGTCTAATGAATTCTGAAAAATCATCCTTAGTGCATCCGCTATCTCTAGGGCCACCTCCTTCAGTACCCTAGGATGCATGTTATCAGGCCCTGGGGATTTGTCCACCTTCAATCCCTTTAGCTTCCTTAACACCATATCCTTAGAGATATTGATTTGCGTCAGTTCCTCCTTTGCCAATGTCCCTATTTTTCCCGATATCCCAGGGAGGTTTTTTGTGTCTTCCTTCGTAAAGACTGACCCAAAGTATGCATTTAGTTGATCTGCCATTTCCTTATTTCCCATTATATATTCCCCCGTATCTGACTGCAATGGACCAACTTTGGTTTTCACCAGTCTTTTCCTTTTGATATATTTATAAAAGCTTTTGGAGTTAGTTTTTATATTTTCCGCCAGCTTGTTTTCGTAAGCTATTTTGCCCCTCTTGATCATGCCCTTTGCCCTCCTTTGCTCTATCTTAAACTGTTCCCAATCTTCCGCTCTGGCGCTTTTTTTGGCTATTTTATACGCTGTGATTTCCCTGTGATTTCCCTGCAGATTTGCTCCTCTATCTCTCTCTTCATCATAATAATGCCATGGGATCTTTTACGTCCACCTGAGAGGGCAGACGTCTTGGTTTAACTTCTCATCCGTAAGGCTGCCCCTCTGACAGTGCAGCAGTCTCTCAGTACTGCACTGGAGTGTCAGCCTAAATTTTGTGCTCAAGTCTCTAGAGTGGCACTTGAACCCACAACCTTCTAACACAGATTCAAGCATGAGCCACAGCTGACACCATACTTTAGCTGTCTATCAAGTGATAGATAGTTAAATCAACTGCCAGAAATATAAATGTATATCAAGATGGGTAGCAATCTTTGCTCTTTGTTTGCCAAATTAGTTGCAAAATGTAATCAGGTTTGCAGTAAGCCACACAACAATTACAACAACCACGTGTATTTATATAGTGCCTTTAACATGGTAAAACATCCCAAGGCGCTGCACAGGAGTGGCATAAGACAACAAAATTTGACACCGAGCCACATAAGGAGAAATTAGGGCAGATGACCAAAAGCTTGGTCAAAGAGGTAGGTTTTAAGGAGCGGCTTGAAGGAGGAAAGAGAGGTAGTGAGGCGGAGAGGTTTAGGGAGGGAATTTCGGAGCCTGGGGCCCAGACAACTGAAGGCACGGCCACCAATGGTTGAGCGATTATAATCAGGAATGTTCAAGAGGTCAGAATTAGAGGAGCTAAGAAGGGGCAAGGCCATGGAGGGATTTGAAAACAAGGATGAAAATTTTGAAATCGAGGCGTTGCTTAACCAGGAGCCAATGTAGGTCAGTGAGCACAGGGGTGATGTGTGAACGGGACTTGGTGCAAGTTAGGACACGGGCAGCAGAATTTTGGATGACCTCAAGCTTACGTAGGATAGAATGTGGGAGGCCCACCAGGAGTGCGTTGGAATAGTCAAGTCCAGAGGTAACAAAGGCATGGATGAGGGGTTCTGCAGCAGACGAACTGAGGCAAGGGCGGAGACGGGCGATGTTATGGAGGTGGAAATAAGAACATAAGATAAGAGCATAAGAAATAGGAGCAGGAGTAGGCCATTCGGCCCTTCAATCCTGCTCCGCCATTCAATGAGGTCATGGCTGATCTTCTGCCTCAACTCCATTCACCGGCCCTATCGCCATATCCCTTGATGCCCTTACTAGTCAGAAATCTAACGACTTCTGTTTTGAATATACCCAATAACTGAGCCTCCACAGCCCTCTGGGGTAGAGAATTCCAAAGATTCACCACCCTCTGTGTGAAGAAATTTCTTCTTACCTCAGTCCTGAATGGCCTACCCTTTATCCGGAGGCTGTGGCCCCTGGTTCTAGACTCCCCAGCCAAGGGAAACATTCTCCCAGCATCCATCCTATCAAGCCCTGTAATAATTTTGTATGCTTCAATGAGATCCCCTCTCATTCTTCTAAATTCAAGAGAATACAGGCCTAGTTTACTCAATCTCTTCTCATACGACAGTCCCGCCATCCCAGGAATCAATCTCGTGAACCTTTGTTGCACTCCCTCTATGGCAAGTATATCCTTCCTTAGGTAAGGAGACCAAAATTGTACACAGTACTCCAGGTGTGGTCTCACCAAGGCCCTATATAATTGGAGTAAGACTTCTTTACTCCTGTACTCAAATCCTCTTGTAATGAAGGCCAGCATACCATTTGCCTTTCTAATGGCTTGCTGCCTAAATAGGCTGTCTTGGTTATGTGGTCGGAAGCTCAATTCAGGGTCAAATATGACACCAAGGTTGCGAACAGTGTGGTTCAGCCTCAGACAGATGTTAGGGAGAGGGATGGAGTCAGTGGCGAGGGAACGGAGTTAGTGGCGGGGACCGAAAACAACGGCTTCGATCTTCCCAATATTTAAATGGATAAAATTTCTGCTCATCCAGTACTGGATGTTGGACAAGTAGTCTGACAATTTAGAGACCATGGAAGGGTCGAGAAAAGTGGTGGTGAGATCGTCAGCGTACATGTGGAAACTGATGCTGTGTTTTCGGATGATGTTGCCAAGGGGTAGCATGTAGATGAGAAATAGGTGGGGGCCAAGGATAGATAAAGTGAGAGGAAATCCTAATAAAAATGAGTTAAACTGTCTGTACAGCAATACACACAGTGTCCGTAATAAAACAGGGGAGCTGGAGGCGATCATGCATTGCAAGGAACCAGACATTGTAGGGATTACTGAGATTTGGCTACAGAAAAATCAGGACTGGGAATTAAACATTGCAGGGTATAACATATTTAGAAAAGATAGCGAGGGAAAAAGGGGAGGTGGAGTAGCTGTACTTATTAGGGATAACATAATGGCAGTAGAAAAAAGTGACGCAGCTATCAGCAAGACAAAAATAGAATCCATGTGGATAGAGATAAAAGATAATAAAGGATCAATTGCACTAATAGGTGTAGCCTAAAGACCAACTAATAGTGGAAGGGAGGTGGAGGAAGAAATATGCAGACAAATTAGGGAAATCAGTAAAAAACACAGAATAATAATCATGGGGGATTTCAACTACCCTGATATTAATTGGACAGAAGAGGTAGGTAAAGGGGATAAGGGAATAGAGTTCCTACAATGTGTACAGGACTCCTTTCTAACCCAATATGTAAAAAGCCCAATAAGGGAGGATTCGCTATTGGATCTAGTAAAAGTAGGGGAACATCTAGGCAATAGTGACCATAATATATTACACTTTAAGATGATAATTGAGAAGGGCATAAGTATGATGAAAACCAGGGTAATAAATTGGAGAAAAGCTGATTTTGAGGGGCTGAGAATAGAACTTGGGAAAATAAAATGGACAACAATATTGGCAAACAACAATGTAGAACGACAATGGGAAACATTTAAAATGGTGTTCAACAGAGTGCAGGAACAATATATTCCACTAAAAGGAAGGAACAAACTAAACACTAATGAGACTCCATGGATGAAAAAAGCCATAAGGGAACAATTGAGGGTAAGGAAAGAGGCATACATGAAGTACATAGACAGCAGAGGAGTGCATGATAAGGGAGAACACAAAGATATTAGGAAGGAAGTCAAAAAAAAATTAGGAAGGCAAAGAGGAACTATGAAATTAAATTATCAAGGAACATAAAACAAAAAAGAGTAAAATATTTTACAGGCACATCAATAAATAAAGGAAGGTTGGGATGGGAACAGGGCCATTAAGGGATAGACAGGACAATACCACAAGTAACAATAGAGAGCTGGCAAAATATTAAATAATTATTTTGCTTCAGTATTTACCAGGGAGATAGAATAGGTGGACATGACATTGGATGATGAGACTAGTAATGAGATAAGTGCATTTAAAATAAAAAGAGGGGATATATTAAATAAGCTAATGAAACTCAGAGATGATAAAACCCTTGTCCGGATGGATTGCATCCAAGCATTTTAAAAGAATCTAGGGAAGAGATAGCAGAGGCATTACTACACATATTTAATAATTCGTTAGAAAAAGGTGTAGTGTCAGAGGACTGGCGGATAGCTAACATAATACCGATATTTAAGAAGGGAGATAGAACATGTCCAGGGAATTATAGACCAGTCAGCTTAACAGCGGTGGTAGGAAAAAAATTGGAATCCCTACTAAAAGAGAAAATAGAAGAACATCTAGAAACCAAAAACATGGTAATGAATAGTCGGCATGGATTTCAAAAGGGAAATACTTGCTTGACCAACCTCATTGAATTTTTTGAAGAGGTAACAGAGAGAGTAGATAATGGTAATGCAGTAGATGTAATTTATCTAGATTTTCAAAAGGCCTTCGATAAGGTACCCCATAATAGACTGATGAACAAGGTCAGAGAATGTGGAGTCAGGGGACAAGTAGCAGAATGAATTGCTGGCTGGCTTCAGGACAGAAAGCAGGGAGTAGGAGCTAGTCACAGTGGCAGAAGGTGGGTCGTGGCGTTCCACAGGGATCAGTGCTGGGACCACTGTAGTTCACCATTTATATTAATGAATTAGACTTTGGAATCAAAAACACAATTTCTAAATTTGCAGATGTCCCCAAATTGGGAGAGATAGTCAATACCGAGGAGAACTGCAACAAATTACAAGAGGACATTAATAAACTTGCAGAATGGGCATATAATTGACAAATGAAGTTCAACACAGATAAATGTGAGGTATTACATTTTGGGAGGAAGAATAGGGAGGTCACTTATTACTTGGAGGGTGCAAGCCTAGGTGGGGTAGAGGAACAAAGGGATCCATATAGATTGGGCTAACCAAATTAGTAACAATACTGTGCAGGAAGAATTCCTGGAGTGTATACAGGATGGTTTCCTGGACCAATATGTCAAGGAACCAACTAGAGATCAGTCCATCTTAGACTGGGTATTATGTAATGAGAAAGGAATAATTAGCAATCTTGTTGTGCGAGGCCCCTTGGGGTGGAGCGATCATAATATGACAGAATTCTTCATTAAGATAGAGAGTGAAGTATTTGACTCAGAGACTAGGGTCCTGAATTTAAATAAAGGAAACTGCGATGGTATGAGGCGCGAGTTGGGTAGGGTTGATTGGGGAATGTTACTCAAAGGGTTGACGGTGGATAGGCAATGGCAAACATTTAAAGATTGCATGGATGAACTACAGAATTTGTTCATCCCTGTTTGGCATAAAAATAAAACAAAAAAGGTGAATCAACCGTGGTTAACAAGGGAAATTAGGGATTGCATAAGATCCAAGGAGAGGACATATAAATTGGCCAGAAAAAGCAGTAAACCTGAGGATTGGGAGCAGTTTAGAATTCAGCAAAGGAGGACAAAGGCTTTAATTAAGAGGGGGAAAATAGAGTATGAGAGTAAGCTTGCAAGGAACATAAAAATGACTGTAAAAGCTTCTATAGATATGTGAAGAGAAAAAGATTGGTGAAGTCAAGCATAGGTCCCTTGCAGTCAGAATCAGGGGAATTTATAATGGGGAACAAAGAAATGGCAGACCAATTTAATACATACTTTGGTTCTGTCTTCACAAAGGAGGACACAAATAACCTCCCAGAGATGTCGGGGAACATAGGGTCTAATGAGAGGGAGGAACTGAAAGAAATCAGTATTTGTAGGGAAATGGTGTTAGGGAAATTGACGGGATTGAAGGCCGATAAATCCCCAGGGCCTGATAATCTACATCCTAGGGTACTTAAGGAAGTGGCCGTAGAAATAGTAGATGCATTGCTGGTCATCTTCCAAAATTCTATAGACTCTGGAACAGTTCCCATGGATTGGAGGGTAGCTAATGTTACCCCACTATTCAAAAAAGGTGGTAGAGAGAAAACGGGGAATTATAGACCGGTAAGCCTGACATCGGTAGTGGGGAAAATGCTAGAGTCCATTATAAAAGATGTAATAGCAGCGCACTTGGAAAACAGTGACAGGATCAGACAAAGTCAACATGGATTTACAAAAGGTAAATCGTGCTTGACTAATCTACTGGAATTTTTTGAGGATGTAACTGGTAAAATAGATAAGGGAGAACCAGTGGATGGGGTGAATTTGGACTTTCAGAAGGCTTTCGATAAGGTCCCGCATAAGATATTAGTGTGTAAAGTTAAGGCACATTGGATTGGGGGCAAGGTACTGACTTGGATAGAGAACTGGTTGGCAGACAGGAAGCAAAGAGTTGGAATATGGTGGCATAGTGGTTAGCACTGTTGCCTCACAGCGCCAGAGACCCGGGTTCGAATCCAGCCTCGGGCGACTGTCTGTGTGGAGTTTGCACATTCTCCCCGTGTTTGCGTGGGTTTTCTCCGGGTGCTCCGGTTTCCTCCCACAGTCCAAAGATGTGCGCGGTTAGGTTGATTGGCTATGATAAATTGACCCTTAGTGTTAGGGGGATTAAATACGTGGGGTTACAGGGATAGGGTGGGATATGTGTTGGTGTAGGGGTTACAGGGATTGGGTGGGATATGTGTCGGTGCAGGCTCGATGGGCCGAAATGGCCTCTATCTGCACTGTGGGGTTTCTGTGATTCTGTGATTCTGTGAAACGTGTCTTTTTCCGAGTAACTAGTGGGGTACCGCAGGGATCGGTCCTGGGACCCCAGCTATTCACAATATATATTAGGGATCTAGATGTAATATCTCCAAGTTTGCAGACGACACAAAGTTGGGTGGGCGCGTGTGCTGTGAGGATGATGTCGAGAAACTGCAGGATGATTTGGACAGGTTGGGCAATTGGGCAGATGCATGGCAGATGCAGTATAATGTGGATAAATGTGAGGTTATCCACTTTGGTGGCAAAAACAGGAAGGCAGATTATTATCTGAACGGCAATAGATTGGGAGAAGGGGAAGTGCAACGAGACCTGGGTGTCCTTGTGCACCAGTCACTGAAGGTAAGCATGCAGGTGCAGCAGGCGGTTAAGAAGGCAAATGGTATGTTGGCCTTCGTAGCAAGAGGGTTCGAGTACAGGAACAAGGATGTCTTGCTGCAGTTGTACAGGGCTTTGGTGAGACCACATCTTGAGTATTGTGTGCAGTTTTGGTCGCCTTATCTGAGGAAGGATGTTCTTGCCATGGAGGGAGTGCAGCGAAGATTCATCAGACTGATACCTGGGATGGCAGGAATGACGTATGAGGAGAGTTTGGGTCGATTGGGCTTATACTCACTGGAGTTTAGAAGAATGAGAGGGGATCTCATTGAAACTTATAAAATTCTAACAGGACTAGACAGACTAGATGTAGGAAGGATGCTCCCAATGGCCGGGGAGTCCAGAAACAGGGGTCACAGTCTAAGGATAAGGGGTAAGCCATTTAGGACAGAGATGAGGAGGAATTTCTTCACCCAGAGAGTGGTGAACCTGTGGAATTCTCTACAACAGAAGGCAGTTGAGGCCAATTCATTAAATATATTCAAGAAGGAGTTAGATATATTCCTTAGGGCTAAAGGGATCAAGGGATATGGGGAGAAGGCAGGGACAGGGTACTGAACTTGGATAATCAGCCATGATCTCATTGAATGGCGGAGCAGGCTCGAGGGGCCGAATGGCCTACTCCTGCTCCTATCTTCTATGTTTCTATGTTTCTATCTCGGAGTACAAATACACAAATCACTAAAAGTTGCGACACAGCTTAGCAAGGCCATAAAAAAAGCAAACCAAGCACTAGGGTTTATTTCTAGAGGGATAGAATTGAAAAGTAGGGAAGTTATGCTAAACCTGTATCGAACCTTGGTTAGACCACACTTGGAGTACTGCGCACAGTTCTGGTCGCCATATTATAAAAAGGATATAGAGGCACTGGAGAGGGTGCAGAGAAGATTTACAAGGATGATACCAGAATTGCGAGGTTATATATATCAGGAAAGGATGAACAGGCTGGGTCTCTTTTCTCTTGAAAAAAGACTGAGGGGTGACCTCATAGAGGTCTATAAAATTATGAAAGATTTTGATAGAGTGGATACAGAGAGAATGTTTCCACTTGTGGGGAAGAGCATAACTAGAGGCCATCAATATAAGATAGTCACCAAGAAATCCAATAGGGAATTCAGAAGAAACTTCTTTACTCAAAGAGTGGTGAGAATGTGGAACTCGCTACCACAGGGAGTGGTTGAAGCGAATAGTATGGATGCATTTTAGGGGAGGCTGGACAAGCATATGAGGGAAAATGGAATAGAGGGTTCTGCTGATAGATTTAGATGAGGAAAGACGGGAGGAGGCTCGAGTTGAGCATAAACACCGGCATGTGGGGGATGTGGGTGGAGAGCGATACGAGGAAGTGGTCAGAGATGGCCTTATCTGCGATTGACACGTTGGGATCAGCGGGGCCATGAGAGATGGCAAGGTCGAGGGGTGGCTGTGAATATGGGTTGGGGGGTTTACATGGAGGGAGGGATTAAGGGAGGATAGGACGCTCGTGAACTCAGAGGAGAGAGAGCATGATGATTTGAGATGGAGATTGAAATCACCGAGGATGAGAAGTTGTTCGGTGCAGAGGCTGAGGGGGGAAAGCAGTGAAGATATCTCAGTGATAATATTTTGTGGTACTTCGGTGGGTGGTAGAGAACAAGAATTTTAAATGAGAGGTGAGGGGGTGGAATAAGTTGAGATGCTCAAAGGAGGAGAGAGTGCCGGAGGAGTAAGGCGACAGACCAAGGGGTGATTTGGTGATGAGAGCCACACTGCCACCATGGTGGTCTGAGCGGGGCAAGTGGTGGAAGGTATAGCCAGGCAGGGAGGCTTCATTTAAGGGTAAGGTGTCATCACCCCTCAACCAAGTTTCCGTCAGGGCCATGATGTCGATGCAATCATCCACGATAAGCTCATGGATGGCAAGGGCCTTGTTCGCAAGTGAACGGACATTCTGGAGGGAGATGCGGAGAGGGTCGATGATGGCTGCCCCACTGCCAGCGTCCACAGGGTCAGCACTGGGAGGGGCAAGTTGGATGAGAGGAGACTGGCAAGATTAGTTCCCAACAGGTGCGCTGAGTGGGAAGCTCGGCGAGAGATTAGGATGAGACAGTTGGTGTTGCTGCTCGTGAGGAGGCAGCGACGAGTGTCACACAGCATAGATCCGAATAATTATATTTTAAAAATAATTACCAAAATGATCAAATAGACTGGGCCCAAGAAGCTCCACACAAACCCATTCTCTATCTGTAGCCAGCAGCTGGAATTCAAAGAGAAACATGTTGAGAAAAATTGGTTAGAATTCAAAGATTAATATTAATTAAAAACTGTGAGCATGAGGGGACTGGGTGGTGCTATGGGTCAGACACTGACCTTTCACCTCTAGGGCCTGGGTTCCAATTCAGCCCAGACCATAGGCGTGGAAGTCTCCTGAGTCTGCCGGCTGGGAAGGTCCTATGTGAGGCACCTGGGGCAGTCTCAATCCACTGCCTCGTGGGCATGGGTTCACACTTCAACACTGCCCCCCACTTTGCCATTTGGCAGAGTTAGGATGGCTTGACGGGGAAATGGAAATCATCAAGTGGTGCTTTCCCTTCTAAAGTTGGGGTTGATGCACTCGTTTCCTTGCTCAACCATTTGAGTGAGGCAATGGAGACCTGCTCAGCTACTGTGGGGCCTTTAGGAGAGATGGGGAGAATGCTGAAGGAAAGCAATTATCAAAGCTAAAAATAATTGGCTGAATTATCACAGCAGATTCGGGGTAAAACAATAAACGATTTACTTTCTCTGTGATCCGTATCCATTGGGGTATACTGCTGCCGAAACTGCCACGATCAGTGCGGGGGACCCATACCCCAGTGGGTAGATATACTTCCCAATGTTACTTGAACGGGACACCCTCATCTTCTTCAGGTTCCTGACCATCAGGTAAAGCTGTGTTGACTCCAAACTCATCCAAGCGAATGCCGTCAGAAACAAGTAATGTAAACATCCCGCTACGATTCCACACATCGTCTGGAAACAAAAATAATGTGTGAGACTCCTAGACAGGAATATAGGAGCAGGAGGAGGCCATTGAGCCCCTCGGGCCTGCACTGCCAATCAATAACATCGTGGCCGATCTGCACCTCAACTCCACCTAACAGAAATCTATTGGTCTGAGCCTTGAAAACTCCAATTGACCCCCAGCGTCCACAGCCTTTTGGAGGGGGAGAGTTCCAGATTTCCACCCCCGTGTGGGAGAAAGCACTTCCTAAGTTCCGTCCTGAATAGCCCAGCTTTAATCTTAAGATTATGTCCCCTTGATTCCACATCAGAGGAAATAGTTTCTCTCTATCTAACCCATCGAAACCTTTTAACATTTTAAACACCTCGATCAAATCACCCCTCAATCATCTACACTCAACGAATACAAGCCGAGTCTATTCAACCTGGCCTCATAATTTAACCCTTTCAGCTGCTCCTTCTCTAAGATGAAATTCTAGGAACTCATTGTGAAAATCATTGACCAATAGTTTTCTTAAATTGGGATTACTTGTTCCACACCTCAGACCATCTTATTTCTTTTTGTTGGTCAGCCCTTGCCTTTGCTCCCCATCTCTTCTGAAGGTGTCGACTCTGGGCAAGGTTCCATGGGTGCTGATCACACTCCTGTGCCTCGCTCCAAGTGGACATTCTTCATGGGTCTGCTTCGACAGTGTGTGCGCATGTCGGCCAGTTGTTTGGTGATGGAGGACATCACAGCTGAACTTCATCCTGACCTCAGACAGTATCCATCGTCGCGACCTTCCCAGCTGGGGTCACAGGAGTGCGAGCAGCAATGGGAATCCTGGTTGACATTCGCAGTCCTTAATCCAGGATGTTGAGGGCAACTGTGCCTCCACAGGTGGGACGATCTAACTCAGTACAAACTCGGTATAGATCCTGGGACATTCTGGTCTGTATGGGCAACGGTGCCTCCACAGGTGGGACTTTCTAACTCAGTGCAAACTCATTATAGATCCCGGGACATTCTGGTCTGTATGGGCAACGGTGCAACACGGGTGGGACTATCTAACTCAGTACAAACTCGGTATAGATCCCGGGACATTCTGGTCTGTATGGGCAACGGTGCAACACGGGTGATATCGAATTGGCCGCCCGTTATATGCCCGCCCGAATTTCCCTTACATTGAAGTCAACGAAGGGATAAATTAGACGTGTCCCTGTGCCACACTGGAGGGCGGGGGAGGGGATGTATACTGCCCCGCTGAGTCATCGGGGAAACTTTTATTGATTATTAATAATAAACCCAATTACTCCTATTGATTACTCCATATAATTCACTCTGGAATTCCCTCCCTAAAACTCTCCGCCTCTCTCTCCCCTCCTTTAAGACACTCCTTAAAACCTCCCTCTTTGACCAAGGTTTTGGTCACCTGTCCTAATATCTCCTTACGTGGCTCAGTGTCAAGTCTTATTTGATAATCGCTCCAGTGAAGCGCCTTGGGACGTTTTACTAGGTGAAAGGCGCTGTTGTTGGTGGATACTCTCTGACCTGCAGTGATACTATCCCAGGTTGAACTGCCTCGTGCATTGCTGGCCGTGGGGGGGGGGGTCGCTTACCCGGTTTCCAGTTCTGTCGATCCCGACAATGAAGAGCAGCTCCGCCAGGAAGAGACTCATGCACAGCTGCGTGTGGGTGGCTGTTATGGCATTCCTAGCCTGCGGGCAGAAGACGAATGTGCTGACAGCAACCACGAGACACGCCAGAGATATCGGAATCCCAATGAACGTAATTACAGAAAGGGTGTCATGCGAATAATCCTGCAACTGAACGGATAAGGAACAACCTATTAGATTTAAAGAAATTGCCAACAAAATGTCACAACGGCTTAGTGGGTAGATGCACTGCCTGGTGCGGACTTGAATCAAAAGGCCAAGAGAAGATTCCCAGGCCTGTCAACACCCTCCCCATCCACATGCTCACTGCCCTTCCCAACCGCAATTAACGCAAAGTTTTGAGGTGAGGCTCAAAACAGACAAGAGGCGACATTTCTTCGCCAATCAATAAGGCCAATTAAGTAACCTTAAGGAGCGCGTAGTTACCCATGATACATGCTACATATCTAACAGACATACCCCCCCACCATGTCCTTCCCTCATGGGGGTCCTTGTCAAGATCAAGAGCTTTTGCCCTTCTGCTCCACGGGAGGTTTCTGTCCTCCCTGAGCTCACGTTAGGACACCTGCGTTACAGTGACAGGTATACCGCCCCAGTCAAACTCCCCACCTTCCACTGCCCCCAGAGTGGGTCACGCCCGGAATCAGCTCTTCTACAAATAATTTAGCACCAGGTTGCCCAAGAGCAGGCTATGCGTATGGAGAGAGGCACCGCCCATCCGTCCGCACTCCAGCCCCGAAACGAGCGGCACTACACCCCGACCGCAGTCGGCTATCCCAGGCCAACCTGTGATCTAGGGTATCGTTCCGTTTAGAGGGGATTCTGACTTAGAGGCGTTCAGTCATATCCCACAGGTGGTAGCTTCGCACCATTGGCTCCTCAGCCAAGCACATACACCAAATGTCTGAAGCTGCGGTTCCTCTCGTTCTGAGCAGGATTCCTGTTGCAACAACACATCATCAGTCGGGTAAAACTAACCTGATGGTCAGACCCCTCTTAAAGGACTGCAGCATATATGTAGTTACTGTATTGATTTGTATGTGGGTTCAATGACGACACATTCATGAAAGAGAATGTCTTTTAATCTAAAGTTTGTTCAACTCAGTTAACAGCATTACAGCAGACACCATCTTAGAGATCCATCTAAAACTGAAACTAAAACTAAACACTCTCTCTCACATGCCCTCTGCTGGTCAGGCATAAGTAATCAAACAGGCAAATATGCTGGTAAGGCATCATAATCAAACAGGCAAATACCATCACTATTTGCTGATATCATTACATCTCCCTTTCTTAAAACAAAAGTATTTTACTTTTATCTAACAACATGTTTTCTTTGTATTACTCTGCATTTCAACTGTAACACTTAATGAACTTACATTATCATTATCATTATCAAGGTTTTTTAACCTTGTTTTGTGTGTTCACGTGAAATATGAAAATACACTAGAACTTGAAGAGAGAATAAGATTACATTACTTCCTTCTATAACAAGAGTCCTTAAACTTGCTCAATGAGTCTCTCAGGAGGCTTCACGCATCTTGAGGATTTTCTGATTGATTGTCCTTGAATCTGAGTTGTTGCCTCAGATGATGATTTCACAGCTGTGTGATCAGGTTGTTCAACAGTATCAGTCTTTTGACCTGCTGTGGCTGGTCCCATGAGAAGATCCCGACGATTTCTTCTCAGAACAGCACCCTCATCTGTCTGAATGGTGTATGATCTTGGTTGAACTTCACTCAGGACAGTTCCCTTCTGAGTCCATATGTTTGTTTTGTCTTTGAACCTTACTTGGTCACCGGTGTGGAGTTCAGGTAGGTTTTGTGTTCCTCTGTCATAGTAGTACTTTTGCTTTTCTTTCTGTTGTTCTTTGAACTTCCTCACTTTCTCCCCCTCTTTTGTTTTCAGGAGGTTCTCCAGGATAGGTAGGTTTGACCTTAGCAGACGTCCCATAAGGAGTTGGGCTGGTGACATACCACACTCGAGCGGCGTTGTGCGGTATACAAGCATGCTCTGGTAGAAGTCAGTTCCACTGTCTTTTGCCTTGTACATCAGTCTTTTCACTGTCTGGACCGATTTTTCCACTAGTCCATTGGACTGTGGAAAGTGAGGACTTGACGTTGTGTGGACAAAGTCCCACTCTTTGGCAAAGTGTCGGAAACTTGCATTGTAAAACTGGGGTCCGTTGTCTGTGAAGACCTCGCTTGCCACGCCATGTCTGGAGAATATGGCTTTCATACATGTTATCACAGCATCTGCAGTGGTGGTGTACAGTCTACAAACCTCTGGATACAGGGAGTAATAGTCTGTGACTACAAGATAGTCCTTCTCTTGACATACGAATAGGTCAGCACCTACCTTCTGGTAAGGTCTGTCTGGCGCTGGGTGTGGCTTTAGTGGTTCTACCGGATTGCTTGCTCGATATTTCAGGCTGTGCAGTTTGACACCTCATTTGTCACATCTTGGTTGATTCGTGGCCAGTACATCACCTCTCGTGCTCTTTTCTTACACTTTTCGATTCCCAGATGTCCTCCATGGATCCTTTTTAGCATCTCTTTTCTCAGACTCTTTGGGATAACTATTTTACTTCCTTTGTAGATGATGTCTTCGACCACTGATAGTTCCGCTCTGCAGTTCCAGTACTCTGCCATGTCAGGTGAGCAGTCTTGCTTCATGTTGGGCCATCCATCCAAGATGCTTTTCCTCAGTCGTCTCATTGTTTCATCTTTGTTTGTCTCAGTCTTTATGAGCTCCATTTTTGCATCTGCTATGGGCAGTGCACTTGTGATCATGTCCACATAGGCGTTCACTTTTTCATCCATTTTGGTGTTTGCGGGCTCTCTTGGGTCAACAGCTCTGGACAACGTGTCTGCTGTATACATCAGCTTACCCGGTGTGTACGCAACATTCAGTGTATAGCGTTGCAGCCTGATCATCATTCTTTGTATTCTAAGCGGACAGCTATTTAGTGGCTTTTGGAACAATGCAATCAAGGGCTTATGGTCAGTCTCTACATTGATTGCTTGTCCTGACACAAACTGGTGAAATCTTTCACAGGCGTATGTGATGCTGAGCAGCTCCTTTTCTATTTGAGCATATCGCGTCTCCGCGTCTGTCACTGAGCGCGATGCATATGCAATAGGTTGCCAGTCGTCATATTTTTGCAGAAGAACGGCACCGAGCCCACTCTGTGATGCATCTGATGATATCTTGATGGGTCTCGCTGGGTCATAAAACCTCAGAACTGGTTCCTCTGTGAGCAGTTTCTTTAGATCGCTCCATGACTTCTCATGCTCATGATTCCATTCCCATTCTATGTTCTTTTCAGTTAGTCTTCTCAGTGGCGCCATCTTTTCTGAGAGGTTGGATATGAATTTACCCATGTAGTTGATCATTCCATTAAACCTCTGCACGTCCTTTTTGCATTGTGGCTTTGGCATATTCTCAATGGCGGACACCTTGCTGGGATCTGGTCTGATGCCCTCACTGCTAAGGATATCTCCCACGAATGTCAGTTCTGTCACCCCGAGCTGGTATTGCTCTCTATTCAGCTTCAGGTTTGTTTTCCTTGTTGCTTCCAGCACTTTTTTCAGTCTCTCGTCATGCTCAGTTCTCGTGGTTCCCCATACTATGATGTCATCCATCGATGTATCAACTCCCTCCAGGTGCTCATAGATCATATGGATAGTTTTGTGATACACTTCAGGAGCTGAGGCAATGCCAAATGGTAACCTTAGGAATCTGTATCTGCCAAATGGACTGTTGAACGTGCACAGTCTTGAACTTGCCTCGTCCAGTTTCATCTGCCAAAATCCTGATGATGCATCTAACTTGCTGAAATACTTTGCATTTGCAAACTGTGACATGATTTCCTCACGTGTAGGAAGCTTGAAGTGCTCTCTCTTTATTGCTCTGTTTAGATCTCTTGGATCCAGGCAAATTCTGAGCTTTCCATTCTTTTTGTCCACAACGACGAGGGAACTCACCCACTCAGTTGGCTCATCTATCTTCTGAATCACGTTCAGGCTTTCCATCCTGTCCAACTCTGCCTTCAGTTGCTTTTGAAGAGCAAACGGAACTTTTCTGCATGGATGTATGACCGTTGGCATACTTTTATCTACTCTGATCGTGTGTTCTCCTGGAAGGCAGCCTAGACCCTTAAATAGGTCGTTGTACTCTTTCATGAGTTCATCATAGACTGTCTCTCCTTCGCTTTCCACAACGAGGACTCTCTTTACCAGGTTCAGTCTCTCACAGGCTATTAAACCTAGTATGGCCTGCACATCCTTTGGCACCACGATTAATGCTAGCGTGTGCTCTCTGTCCTTGTGTGTCACTTTGATAATGCATCTTCCTTTCACTGGTATATCAGTACCTGAGTATCCTGTCACTTTCACTTTTATTCCATGTATCTTTGGTCTGGGTCTAATTTTCTTAAAATCAGTCTCTCATATCACATTAACTTGTGCTCCAGTATCCAATTTAAATGGAATGTGTATGTCATTCACTTTTAGTGTCAACATCCAGTCTCTTTTTTCTTCTTTTTTGTTTTCAGACACAACATCCACATTGAACTCCTCTATCTCGCTTTCATCTACTGCATGGACCTTGCTTTGTTGTGCTTGGTTCTTACAGCAACGGGCATAATGGTTGTTTTTGTTGCAACTATTGCATTTTTTACCATATGCTGGACACTTTTTTGGTGGATGCCGTGTACCACATCGACTACATGACTTTCGATTGCCCCTTTCATTTTTGTTCGCTGGCCACGCCTCTTTTTTCACATTGGCGCTCTTTTTGTTAACGGTTTGTGTCCGTTCTTACTCACTGCATCCACGTTGCAGCTACTGTCACTGAACAGCTCCTTTGCCTGCGACTTCACGGTTTCTGTAGCCCTACACAGTGCTATGGCTTTTCCCAGGTCTAGATTTTGCTCTCTTAGCAGTCTTTCCCTTAGACCATTATCTGGAATACCACACACCAGTCTGTCTTTTATCAGCGAGTCTGTCAGTCCCCCAAATTCACACGTTTTGCTTCTGTTTCTCAGTTCAGTCACATACTGATCAATAGTCTCTCCCGTTTTCTGTACACATGTGAAAAATCTGTGCCTCTCAAACATCACGTTACATTTAGGTATGCAGTAGGCCTCAAACTGTTCCATTATTTTATCCAGCTTCATTTTGTCTCCATCAGCAGTGAATGTGAAGTTATTATACACCTCCAGTGCTTCATCACCCACGACATGTAAGAACACTGACGCTTTCATTTTATCACTTTTCTCGTCAGCTCCGATTGCTGATAAATACAACTCCAAACGTTGTTTGAACCTCCTCCAATTTTCAGCCACATTACCTGTCAACTGAAGCTTCGCTGGTGGGTGTAAACCTTCCATTTTTCACTTTGTTAGCTATTCTCCAATGGTAAGTAACGATGTTCTCTTTTGGCTTGCTAATATGTGGAGAGCTGATTTAACTTCAGATTTTTCCTCTTCATCTCTTTCAATCACTTCTGACACCATGTATTGATTTGTATGTGGGTTCAATGACGACACATTCATGAAAGAGAATGTCTTTTATCCTAAAGTTTGTTCAACTCAGTTAACAGCATTACAGGAGACACCATCTTAGCGATCCATCTAAAACCGAAACTAAAACTAAACTCTCTCTCTCACATGCCCTCTGCTGGTCAGGCATAAGTAATCAAACAGGCAAATATGCTGGTAAGGCATCATAATCAAACAGGCAAATACCATCACTATTTGCTGATATCATTACAGTTACCACATCCAACTAAAACCATGAAGGGTTTAGATAGAGTAAATAAAGAGCAACTGTTCCCATTGGCGGAAGGGTCGATAACCAGAGGGCACAGATTTAAGGTGATTGGCAAAAGAACCAGAGGCGACATGAGGAAAACTTTTATACACAGCGAGTGGTTAGGATTTGGAATGCGCTGCCTGATAGGGTGGTGGATAGAGATTCAATAAAAGTGTTCAAAAGGGAATTGGATAAATAGTTGAAGGAGAAAAAATTGCAGGGCTATGGGGAAAGAGCGGGGGAGTGGGACTGACTGGATAGATCTTCGAAAGAGCCGGCACAGACTCGATGGGCCGAGTGGCCTCTTTCTGTGCTGTATCATTCTATGATTCTAACAGCCTGTTCCAGAGGCAACAACCCTCTGGGGAAATAACTACTCCCTGGCATCTCACCTGACCCTTTGAGGACAATTTTAACCTCACGCACCTGTCGGCAAACTGACGGGATTGGGTGCAATGCTGGTCTAACACCCCGCCTGAGTTTACTCTCCATTGAAGTCATATTGGGCAGGCGTAAATCCTGCGTTTCACCCGAGCCCATGGGTTTCCTGCCTGGTCAGTTAGGCTGAAATTGTCCCCTTTGCCTCTGTATTTTATAAACTCACCCTCTAGTTTGACTCTCATTATCTCTTTCAAATATCTATTATAATTCTTTGATCATTTTGACATTCTCAACCTTATAATGCCTGAGCCTAAATGTTATTGAGCCCTGAGGGACTCCACCTGTAACCAGGACCCAAACTGAATCCTTTCCTTTCAATAACCACTCTCTGCTTAATTAATTTCAACACGTTTCCATCAATGGCCCCCACTTGCCTCTCAGTAGCCCAGCGTATGTTTATTTCTTAGGCACAAAGCAAAGGACAAAGAGGCGGAGATCTGTGTCATAGAAATATAGAACATAGAAACATAGCAAAATAGGAGCAGGAGTCGGCCATTCGGCCCTTCAAGCCTGCTCCACCATTCAATATGATCATGGCTGATCCTCTATCTCAATACCATATTCCCGCTCTCCCCCCATACCCCTTGATGCCTTTTGTGTCTAGAAATCTATCGATCTCCTTCTTAAATATATTCAGTGACTTGGCCGTCACAGCCTTCTGTGGTAGAGAATTCCACAGGTTCACCACCCTTTGAGTGAAGAAATTTCTCCTCATCTCAGTCCTAAATGTCCTACCCCGTGTCCTGAGACTGTGACCCCTCATTCTAGACCCCCCAGCCAGGGGAAACATCCTCCCTGCATCCAGTCTGTCTAGCCCTGTCAGAATTTTATACATTTCAATGAGATCCCCTCTAATTCTTCTAAACTCTAGTGAATACAGGCCTAGTCAACCCAATCTCTCCTCATACG
The DNA here is from genome assembly GCF_052327205.1 of Somniosus microcephalus. Lineage (NCBI taxonomy): Eukaryota > Metazoa > Chordata > Chondrichthyes > Squaliformes > Somniosidae > Somniosus > Somniosus microcephalus. The sequence goes on along the minus strand of NC_141012.1, from coordinate 54,792,424 downwards.
ACAGTCCTGCCATCCCAGGAATCAGTCTAGTGAACCTTCACTGCACTTCCTCTATGGCAAGTATATCCTTTCTTAGGTAAGGAGACCAAAACTGCACACAGTACTCCAGGTGTGGTCTCACCAAGGCCCTGTATAACTGTAGTAAGACATCCTTGCTCCTGTACTCAAATCCTCTTGCAATGAAGGCCAACATACCATTTGCCTTCCTAACTGCTTGCTGCACCTGCATGTTTGCTTTCAGTGACTGGCGTACAAGGACACCCAGGTCCCTTTGTACATCAGCATTTCCCAATCTATCACCATTTAAATAATACTCTACCTTTCTGTTTTTCCTACCGAAGTGGATAACTTCACATTTATCCACGTTACACTGCATCTGCCATGTATTTGCCCGCTCACTCAACTTGTCTAAATCGCCTTGAAGCCTCTTTGCATCCTCCTCACAATTCACAATCCCACCTAGTTTCGTGTCATCAGCAAACCTGGAAATATTACATTTGGTTCCCTCATCCAAATCATTGATATATATTGTGAATAGCTGGGGCCCAAGCACTGATCCCTGCGGTACCTCACTAGTCACCACCTGCCACCCTGAAAAAGACCCATTTATTCCTACTCTCTGTTTCCTGTCTGTTAACCAATTTTCAATCCATGCCAGTATATTACCCCCAATCCCATGTGCTTTAATTTTGCACACTAACCTCTTATGTGGGACTTTATCAAAGGCCTTCTGAAAATCTAAATACAACACATCCACTGGTTCTCCCTTATCTATTCTACCAGTTATATCCACAAAAAACTCCAGTAGGTTTGTCAAACACAATTTCCCTTTTATAAATCCATGTTGGCTTTGTCTAATCCCATTGATATTTTCTAAGTGTCCTTTATAATAGACGCTAGCATTTTCCCTACTACTGATGTTAGGCTAACCGGTCTGTAGTTCCCTGTTTTCTCTCTCCCTCCTTTTTTAAATAGTGGGGTTATATTTGCCACCCTCCAATCTGCAGGAACTGTTCCATAATCTATAGAATTTTGGAAGATGACAACCAATGCATCCACTATTTCCATGGCTACCTCTTTTAGTACTCTGGGATGCAGATTATCAGGCCCTGGGGATTTATTAGTTTTCAGTCCCATTAATTTCTCCAGCACTATTATTTTACTAATAATAATTTCCTTTAATTCCTCCTTCTCACTAGACCCTTGGTTCCCTTGCATTTCTGAGAAGTTATTTGTGTCCTCTTCCGTGAAGACAGAACCAAAGTATTTGTTTAATTGCTCTGCCATTTCCTTGTTCCCCATTATAAATTCTCCTGTTTCTGACTGTAAGGGACCTACATTTGTCTTCACTAATCTTTTTCTTTTTACATACTTGTAGAAGCTTTTACAGTCCACTTTTATGTTCCTTGCAAGTTTACTCTCATATTCTATTTTTCCCCTCTTAACCAATCTCTTGGTCCTTTTCTGATGAACTCTAAACTGTTCCCAATCCTCAGGATTGCTACTTTTTCTGGCAACTTTATATGACTCCTCTTTGGATCTAATACGATCCTTAATTTCTTTTGTTAGCCATGGTTGGGCCGCTTTTCCTTTTGTGTTTTTGCGCCAGAAAGGAAAGTATAACTGTTGCAATTCATGCATTCGTTCCTTAAACATTAGCCATTGCCTATCCACCATCATGTCTTTTAATGAAGCTCCCCAATCTATCATAGCCAACTCACTCCTCATACCATCGTAGTTTCCTTTAGGACCCTAATTTCAGATTGGACTTCTTCACTTTCTATTTTAATGAAGAATTATATCATGTTATGGTCACTCTTCCATAAAGGACCCTGCACAACAAGATTATTAATTAACCTCTTCTCATTGCACAATACCCAATCTAGGATAGCCTGTTCCCTAGTTGGCTCCTCAATGTACTGGTCTAAAAAACCATCTCGCACACACTCCAGGAATTCATCCTCCACAGTACTTTTGCTAATTTGGTTTGGCCAGTCTATATGTAGATTAAAGTCACCCATGATTACTGTAGTACCCTTGTTGCATGCATCTCTGATTTCCTGTTTGATGCCATCCCCTACATTACCACTACTGTTTGGAGGCCTACAGAAAACGCCCACCAATGTTTTCTGCCCCTTGGTGCAGGGTTTCTGCCTCCTTCGATCTCCATGTGCAATTCCTATGGTTTTCCTAAGAGGAACACCTTTGCCTGAAGAGGGCGGAGACATGTAAATAACATGGTAATGAGACAGGAGTGACATCGGCCCACCTCTCACCCCATCGTCCTGGGCCTCGGTTTGACTCCAGGCCTGAAGGCAGTGACTCTTAGTACATGTGACCAGCTGCCTGAGATGGAAGATCTCAGAAGGAGCAGGCAGCATTATCCTAAAAGATCGAACTTGCATTTAAACATCAAGGTTCCGTCTGCCCTCTCAGGGAGACGTAAAAGATGCCAAAACACTATTTCGGAGAACAACAGAGGAGTGTTCGCGACGGTGCTTTCACTAGGTCTCGAACTCTGGAGATAAGCAAGGGAACTACAGCAAAAGGGAACAAACACAATACCTTCTCACTAAATGCCATCAAAATCGCAAAGCTGGACAAGTGATCACATTGACACGTTGTGTGAGTGCCATTGGAAGCCACCAGCTTACAGCTGTTTGAAGACCAGTGACTCCCACTCGTTGTGTGACTCCAGTAGACGCACAGCAACCTCCCACCAACTGTTGGATCCTATAGAAAACAACGTAGATCTATTAGCTGCCAGTCCAGCTCCGAGTGCTGCTTTGTGAGGGAACAAGGAATGGACGGTCAGAGGGAACGAGGAATGGACGATGTGAGGGAACGAGGAATGGGCGGTCAGAGGGAACGAGGAATGGGCGGTCAGAGGGAACGAGGAATGGGCGGTCAGAGGGAACGAGGAATGGGCGGTCAGAGGGAACGAGGAATGGGCGGTGTGAGGGAACGAGGAATGGGCGGTCAGAGGGAACGAAGAATGGGTGGTCAGAGGGAACGAGGAATGGACGGTCAGAGGGAACGAGGAATGGACGGTCAGAGGGAACGAGGAATGGACGGTCAGAGGGAACGAGGAATGGACGGTCAGAGGGAACGAGGAATGGACGGTGTGAGGGAACGAGGAATGGGCGGTCAGAGAGAACGAGGAATGGACGGTGTGAGGGAACGAGGAATGGGCGGTGTGAGGGAACGAGGAATGGGCGGTGTGAGGGAACGAGGAATGGGCGGTGTGAGGGAACGAGGAATGGGCGGTGTGAGGGAACGAGGAATGGGCGGTGTGAGGGAACGAGGAATGGGCGGTGTGAGGGAACGAGGAATGGGCGGTGTGAGGAAATGAGGAATGGGCGGTGTGAGGAAACGAGGAATGGAGGGGCAGAGGGAACGAGGAATGGACGACGTGAGGGAACGAGGAATGGACGGTCAGAGGGAACGAGGAATGGGCGGCCAGAGGGAACGAGGAATGGGCGGTCAGAGGGAACGAGGAATGGACGGTCAGAGGGAACGAGGAATGGACGGTGTGAGGGAACGAGGAATGGACGGTCAGAGGGAACGAGGAATGGACGGTCAGAGGGAACGAGGAATGGGCGGTCAGAGGGAACGAGGAATGGGCGGTCAGAGGGAACGAGGAATGGGCGGTCAGAGGGAACGAGGAATGGGCGGTGTGAGGGAACGAGGAATGGCCGGTCAGAGGGAACGAGGAATGGACGGTCAGAGGAAATGAGGAATGGGCGGTGTGAGGGAACGTGGAATGGAGGGGCAGAGGGAACGAGGAATGGACGATGTGAGGGAACGAGGAATGGACGGTCAGAGGGAACGAGGAATGGGCGGTCCGAGGGAACGTGGAATGGGCGGTCAGAGGGAACGTGGAATCGGCGGTGTGAGGGAACGTGGAATGGGCGGTGTGAGGGAACGTGGAATGGGTGGTGTGAGGGAACGAGGAATGGACGATCAGAGGGAACGAGGAATGGACGGTGTGAGGGAACGAGGAATGGGGGTGTGAGGGAACGAGGAATGGACGGTCAGAGGGAACGTGGAATGGGCGGTGTGAGGGAACGAGGAATGGGGGGTGTGAGGGAACGAGGAATGGACGGTCAGAGGGAACGTGGAATGGGCGGTCAGAGGGAACGTGGAATGGGGGTGTGAGGGAACGAGGAATGGGCGGTGTGAGGGAACGAGGAATGGGGGTGTGAGGGAACGAGGAATGGACGGTCAGAGGGAACGTGGAATGGGCGGTGTGAGGGAACGAGGAATGGGGGGTGTGAGGGAACGAGGAATGGACGGTCAGAGGGAACGTGGAATGGGCGGTGTGAGGGAACGAGGAATGGGCGGTAAGAGGGAACGAGGAATGGGGGGTGTGAGGAGCACATCAACAGTTTACTGATCAGTCATTCAAATCTTCGATGCACTGCTCAAACCGTCGGTCCCTGTTACAGAAAAAAATCAAGGACAAAGAAATTCGGTGCCTCTGTGGGCGGCACTCTCACTCTGAGTCTTAGGTTCGAGTCCCACTCCAGAGAATTGAACACAGAATCTAGGCCTACACTCCAGGGCAGTACTGAGGGAATGGAAGCGTGGTCTGTCACATTAAATGTCAAAATATAACAGTGTACTCACTGTTGTAATGTAGAAGACATGGCAAGTCCCACAAACAGCAATGAAATAAATGACCTGCTGTCGTGCTTTAGTGATGTTGGTTGAGGGATAAATATTGGCCCCAGGACACTGGTGATAACTTCGCTGCTCTTCTTTCAAACAGTGCCATGTCCACCTGAGAGGGCAGTTGGGGTCTTGGTTTAATGTCTCATCTGAAAGACGGCACCTCAGACAGTGCAGCGCTCCCTCAGTACCGCACTGAAGTGTCGGCCTAGATTTTGTGCTCTTAATGTCATGAGGCCTGTAACATTTCCCTGACATATTGGAACAGGAAGATGGGTCCTCACTTTAATGGCCTTGGCTTCATCCAAATAATGGCATCTCCCTACAATGAACAGTTTCGCATTTGGGTGTCATTCTAGAATATGTTTTTAATTCATGGAATGGCGTTTAAACCCACAATCTTCTGGCTTGGAGGCCAGAGTACGACCAACTGAGCCAAACTGGCAGGTCAAATACACTAGAGTGCAGGTAAACATTTTAGGAGCAGGAAGGAGTTCTTTGGTCCAACAAGCCTATCCCTTTTGCACAGGTCAACACCACTTACTCACCTTATCAACCTATCCCTCAATCCCTGCTCTCAAGAATCACATTCGCTCGCACCATGTCGACGGTACTTTACTGATAACACTCGGTCCGTGGAATCTCACGGACTGCTGCCGATTGCCTGAGGAGGTTGGAGAGGAATTTTCCAGAGTGTTTTTTCCTTTATTGGCCCAGAGTTTTTCTATGGTTTTTTTTGCCTCTCCCACAGAACAACATGGCTGCGGGAGGTTAGGAGACGTCGAGTCACGATGCTCCGCCATGGTGAGCGTGGGGCAGGCTTGATGGACCAGTTGGTCTTTACCTGCCCGTCATTCTCGTATACTCTGCCCCTGCCTCAGCTCATCTGCGGCTGAAACCCTCCTCCATGCCTTTGTTACCTCTAGACTGGACTATTCTAACATTCTCCCGCTCGGCCTCCCATCCTCCACTCTATATAAACTTGAGCTCATCCAAACTTCAGCTGCCCCGTGTCCTAACTCGCACCCAGTCCCGTTCACCCATCACCCCCTGTGCTCACTGCCCCGTGTCCTAACTCGCACCCAGTCCCGTTCACCCATCACCCCCTGTGCTCACTGCCCCATGTCCTAACTCGCACCCAGTCCCGTTCACCCATCACCCCCTGTGCTCACTGCCCCGTGTCCTAACTCGCACCCAGTCCCGTTCACCCATCACCCCCTGTGCTCGCTGCCCCGTGTCCTAACTCACACCCAGTCCCGTTCACCCATCACCCCCTGTGCTCACTGCCCCATGTCCTAACTCGCACCCAGTCCCGTTCACCCATCACCCCCTGTGCTCGCTGCCCCGTGTCCTAACTCACACCCAGTCCCGTTCACCCATCACCCCCTGTGCTCACTGCCCCGTGTCCTAACTCGCACCCAGTCCCGTTCACCCATCACCCCCTGTGCTCACTGCCCCGTGTCCTAACTCACACCCAGTCCCGTTCACCCATCACCCCCTGTGCTCGCTGCCCCGTGTCCTAACTCACACCCAGTCCCGTTCACCCATCACCCCCTGTGCTCACTGCCCCATGTCCTAACTCGCACCCAGTCCCGTTCAACCATCACCCCCTGTGCTCGCTGCCCCGTGTCCTAACTCACACCCAGTCCCGTTCACCCATCACCCCCTGTGCTCGCTGCCCCGTGTCCTAACTCGCACCCAGTCCCGTTCACCCATCACCCCCTGTGCTCACTGCACCGTGTCCTAACTCACACCCAGTCCCGTTCACCCATCACCCTGTGCTCACTGCCCCGTGTCCTAACTCACACCCAGTCCCGTTCACCCATCACTCCCTGTGCTCACTGCCCCGTGTCCTAACTCACACCCAGTCCCGTTCACCCATCACCCTCTGTGCTCACTGCCCCGTGTCCTAACTCACACCCAGTCCCGTTCACCCATCACCCTCTGTGCTCACTGCCCCGTGTCCTAACTCGCACCCAGTCCCGTTCACCCATCACCCCCCGTGCTCACTGCCCCGTGTCCTAACTCGCACCCAGTCCCGTTCACCCATCACCCCCTGTGCTCACTGCCCCGTGTCCTAACTCACACCCAGTCCCGTTCACCCATCACCCTCTGTGCTCACTGCCCCGTGTCCTAACTCGCACCCAGTCCCGTTCACCCATCACCCCCTGTGCTCACTGCCCCGTGTCCTAACTCACACCAAGTCCCGTTCACCCATCACCCCCTGTGCTCACTGCCCCGTGTCCTAACTCGCACCCAGTCCCGTTCACCCATCACCCCCTGTGCTCGCTGCCCCGTGTCCTAACTCACACCCAGTCCCGTTCACCCATCACCCCCTGTGCTCGCTGCCCCGTGTCCTAACTCGCACCCAGTCCCGTTCACCCATCACCCCCTGTGCTCACTGCACCGTGTCCTAACTCACACCCAGTCCCGTTCACCCATCACCCTGTGCTCACTGCCCCGTGTCCTAACTCACACCCAGTCCCGTTCACCCATCACCCCCTGTGCTCACTGCCCCGTGTCCTAACTCACACCCAGTCCCGTTCACCCATCACCCCCTGTGCTCACTGCCCCATGTCCTAACTCGCACCAAGTCCCGTTCACCCATCACCCCCTGTGCTCACTGCCCCGTGTCCTAACTCACACCAAGTCCCGCTCACCCATCACCCCCTGTGCTCACTGCCCCGTGTCCTAACTCATACCCAGTCCCGTTCACCCAACACCCCCTGTGCTCACTGCCCCGTGTCCTAACTCGCACCAAGTCCCGTTCACCCATCACCCCCTGTGCTCACTGCCCCGTGTCCTAACTCACACCAAGTCCCGTTCACCCATCGCCCCCTGTGCTCACTGCTCCGTGTCTTAACTCACACCAAGTCCAGTTCACCCATCACCCCCTGTGCTCACTGCCCCATGTCCTAACTCACACCCAGTCCCGTTCACCCATCACCCCCTGTGCTCACTGCCCCGTGTCCTAACTCACACCCAGTCCCGTTCACCCATCACCCCGTGCTCACTGCCCCGTGTCCTAACTCACACCCAGTCCCGTTCACCCATCGCCCCGTGCTCACTGCCCCGTGTCCTAACTCACACCAAGTCCCGCTCACCCATCACCCCCTGTGCTCACTGCCCCGTGTCCTAACTCACACCCAGTCCCGTTCACCCATCGCCCCCTGTGCTCACTGCCCCGTGTCCTAACTCACACCCAGTCCCGTTCACCCATCACCCCATGCTCACTGCCCCGTGTCCTAACTGACACCAAGTCCCGCTCACCCATCACCCCCTGTGCTCACTGCCCCGTGTCCTAACTCACACCCAGTTCCGTTCACCCATCACCCCCTGTGCTCACTGCCCCGTATCCTAACTCACACCCAGTCCCGTTCACCCATCGCCCCCTGTGCTCACTGCCCCGTGTCCTAACTCACACCCAGTCCCGTTCACCCATCACCCCGTGCTCACTGCCCCATTTCTAACTCACACCCAGTCCCGTTCACCCATCACCCCCTGTGCTCACTGCCCCATGTCTAACTCACACCCAGTCCCGTTCACCCATCGCCCCCTGTGCTCACTGCCCCATGTCTAACTCACACCCAGTCCCGTTCACCCATCACCCCGTGCTCACTGCCCCGTGTCCTAACTCGCACCAAGTCCCGTTCACCCATCACCCCCTGTGCTCACTGCCAAGTGCCCTAACTCACACCCAGTCTCGTTCACCCATCGCCCCCTGTGCTCACTGCCCCGTGTCCTAACTCACACCCAGTCCCGTTCACCCATCACCCCCTGTGCTCACTGCCCCGTGTCCTAACTCACACCCAGTCCCGTTCACCCATCACCCCCTGTGCTCACTGCCCCGTGTCCTAATTCACACCCAGTCCCGTTCACCCATCACCCCCTGTGCTCACTGCCCCGTGTCCTAACTCACACCCAGTCCCGTTCACCCATCAGCCCCTGTGCTCACTGCCCCGTGTCCTAACTCACACCCAGTCCCGTTCACCCATCACCCCCTGTGCTCACTGCCCCGTGTCCTAACTCACAACCAGTCCCGTTCACCCATCGCCCCCTGTGCTCACTGCCCCGTGTCCTAACTTGCACCCAGTCCCGTTCACCCATCACCCCCTGTGCTCACTGCCCCGTGTGCTAACTCGCACCCAGTCTCGTTCACCCATCACCCCCTGTGCTCACTGCCCCGTGTCTAACTCGCACCCAGTCCCGTTCACCCATCACCCCCTGTGCTCACTGCCCCGTGTCTAACTCGCACCCAGTCCCGTTCACCCATCGGCCCCTGTGCTCACTGCCCCGTGTCCTAGCTCACACGCAGTCCCGTTCACCCATTGGCCCCTGTGCTCACTGCCCCGTGTCCTAACTCTCACCCACTCCCGTTCACCCATCACCCCCTGTGCTCACTGCCCCGTGTCCTAATTCTCACCCACTCCCGTTCACCCATCACCCCCTGTGCTCACTGCCCCGTGTCTAACTCGCACCCAGTCCTGTTCACCCATCACCCCCTGTGCTCACTGCCCCGTGTCTAACTCGCACCCAGTCCCGTTCACCCATCGGCCCCTGTGCTCACTGCCCCGTGTCCTAACTCACACCCAGTCCCATTCACCCATCGGCCCCTGTGCTCACTGCCCCGTGTCCTATCTCGCACCCAGTCCCGTTCACCCATCGCCCCCTGTGCTCACTGCCCCGTGTCCTAACTCGCACCCAGTCTCGTTCACCCATCACCCCCTGTGCTCACTGCCCCGTGTCCTAATTCGCACCCAGTCCCGTTCACCCATCACCCCCTGTGCTCACTGCCCCGTGTCTAACTTGCACCCAGTCCCGTTCACCCATCACCCCCTGTGCTCACTGCCCCGTGTCCTAATTCACACCCAGTCCTGTTCACCCATCGGCCCCTGTGCTCACTGCCCCGTGTCCTAACTCGCACCCAGTCCCGTTCACCCATCGCCCCTGTGCTCACTGCCCCGTTTCCTAACTCACACCCAGTCCCGTTCACCCATCACCCCCTGTGCTCACTGCCCCGTGTCCTAACTCGCACCCAGTCCCGTTCACCCATCGGCCCCTGTGCTCACTGCCCCGTGTCCTAACTCACACCCAGTCCCGTTCACCCATCACCCCCTGTGCTCACTGCCCCGTGTCCTAACTCACACCCAGTCCCGTTCACCCATCGCCCCCTGTGCTCACTGCCCCATGTCCTAACTCGCACCAAGTCCCGTTCACCCATCGCCCCTGTGCTCACTGCCCCGTGTCTAACTCGCACCGAGTCCCGTTCACCCATCGCCCCCTGTGTTCGCTGCCCGGGTCTAACTCTCACCCAGTCCCGTTCACCCATCGCCCCTGTGCTCACTGCCCCGTGTCTAACTCGCACCCAGTCCCGTTCACCCATCGCCCCCTGTGCTCGCTGACCTACACTGGCTCCCAGTCTGACAATGCCTCGATTTTTTAATTCTCATCCTTGTGTTCAAATTCCTCCATGGTCTCACTCCTCCCTATCCCTGTAACCTCCTCCAATCCTACAACCCCCCCTGAAATCTATGCGCTCCTCCAGTTCTGGCCTCTTGCGCATTCCTGGTCTCCATCGCTCCGCTATTGGCGGCCGTGCCTTCAGCTGCCTCGGCCCCAAGCTCTGGAATTCCCTCCCTAAACCTCTCCGCCTCGCTTCCTCTCGCTCCTCTTTCAAGTCGCTCCTTAAAACCTACCTCTTTGACCAAGCTTTTGGTCACCTGCCAGAATATCTCCTTATGTGGCTCGCTGCCAAAGTTTGTTTGATAATCGCTCCCCTGAAGCGCCTTGGGGCGTCTAACTATGTTAAAGGCGCTAAATAATTGCAAGTTGTTGTTGTTGTAGTGCTGAACTGATCACATTAATTTCACAAACCTCTTTATGTTTTAGGATGAAGTTTGCAGCTACTGCCAAGCTGTCGCTGGCTGAGGATCCCACAGCAGCTGAAATGACTCTCGAGTGCAGCTGAACGTCTTTATATTTGTCGGCAGTTTCTTTGTTTTCATAGCGTGCTCCATGCAGGAGAGAATCCATGTTGTTGTACACGATGAAAGCAACAGCAACAAGACCTGGTACCGGTATGAGTTACAAACTTAAGCAACACGAGAAATACAATGAGGTACAGTAATAGATGGGCACTGTCCACAGGGTGCACTGCAGCAACTCGCCAAGGCTCCTTCCACAGCACCCTGCAAACCCGTGACCTCCACCTCATCCACCACCTTAAACATTCACTCCCTCCACCACCAGCGTACCGTGGCTGCAGTGTGTACCATCTACAAGATGCACTGCAGCAACTCACCAAGGCTTCTTTGATAGCACCACCCAAACCCGCAACCCCTACCATCTCAAAGGACAAGGACAGCAGCCGCATGGGAACACCACCACCTCCAACTTCCCCTCCAAGTCACACACCATCCTGACTTAGACATGTATCGGCCGTTCCTTCATCGTCGCTGGGTCAAAATCCTGGCACTCCCTCCCTAACAGCACTGTGGGAGCACCTTCACCACACGGACTGCAGCAGTTCAAGAAGAAGACCCACCACCACCTTCTTGAGGGCAACTCGGGATGGGCAATAAATGCCGGCCTTTTGAAAAAATTCAGGCTATGGGGAGAGAGCAGGGCAGTGGGACTAGTTTTCAGAAGGGAAATAGAGAGAGTACAACGCCAACATGTTCCTGTAAAGGTCAAGGGTGGGGCCAACAAGCAAAGGGAACCTTGGATGACAAGGGATATACAAAAATGCATTAGAAATAAAAGGGGGGCTTTTGGCAGTTACAAAAGACTAAAGGCGGAAGAAGCCCTAGAGGAGTATAAAAAGTGCAGGGGCATACTTAAAAAAGAAATTAGGAGGGCGAGGAGGGGCCATGAAATAACACTGGCGAGCAAAATAAAGGAAAATCCTAAGATGTTTTATAAGTATATTAAGGGCAAGAGGATAACCAGGGAAAGGGTAGGGCCCATTAGGGACCAAAGTGGCAATCTGTGTGTAGAGCCAGAGGATGTAGGCGGGGTTTTAAATGAATTTTTTGCATCTGTGTTCACTATGGAGAGAGACGATGCAGACATAGAAATCGGGCAAGGGGACTGTGACATATTTGAACATATTAGCATCGAGAGGGAGGAGGTGCTAGCGGTTTTAGCAGGCCAAAAAGTGGATAAATCCCCAGGCCCGGACGAGATGTATCCCAGGCTGCTGTGGGAGGCAAAGGAGGAGATTGCAGGGGCTCTGACACAAATTTTCAGAACCTCTCTGGCCACAGGGGATGTACCAGAGGACTGGAGAACAGCTAATGTAGTACCACTATACAAGAAGGGTAGCAGGGATAAACCAGGGAATTACAGGCCAGTGAGCCTAACATCTGTGGTAGGGAAATTATTGGAAAAAATTCTGAGGGACAAAATTAGTCTCCACTTGGAGAGGCAAGGATTAATCGGGGATAGTCAGCATGGCTTTGTCAAGGGTAAATCATGTCTGACAAATCTGATTGAATTTTTCGAGGGGGTGACTAGGGGGTTGGATGAGGGAAATGCTGTGGATGTGGTTTACATGGACTTCAGTAAACCTTTTGACAAAGTCCCGCATAGGAGACTGGTCAAGAAGGTAAGAGCCCATGGGATCCAGGGTGCCTTGGCGCGTTGGATCCTAAACTGGCTGAGTGGCAGGAGGCAGAGGGTGATGGTCGAAGGTTGCTTTTGTGACTGGAAGCCTGTGTCCAGTGGGGTACCTCAGGGATCGGTGCTGGGTCCCTTGTTGTTTGTGATCTACATAAATGATTTGGATGAGAATGTAAAAGGTATGATCAGTAAGTTCGCAGATGACACGAAAATTGGTGGGGTGGTAAATTGCGAGGAGGAAAGCCTCAGGCTACAGGACGATATAAACGGGTTGGTCAGATGGGCGGAAAAGTGGCAAATGGAATTTAACCCTGAAAAGTGCGAGGTGATGCATTTTGGATGGACAAATAAGGCAAGGGAATACACAATGAGTGGTAGGACCCTAGGAAGTACAGAGGGTCAGAGGGACCTTGGTGTACATGTACATAGATCCCTGAAGGCAGCGGAGCAGGTAGATAAGGTGGTTAAAAAGGCATATGGGATACTTGCCTTCATTAGCCGAGGCATAGAATATAAGAGCAGGGAGGTTATGATGGAGCTGTACAAAACGCTGGTGAGGCCACAGCTGGAGTACTGTGTGCAGTTCTGGTCGCCTCACTATAGGAAGGATGTGATTGCTTTGGAGAGGGTGCAGAGAAGATTCACCAGGATGTTACCTGGGATGGAGCACCTCAGCTATGAAGAGAGGCTGGACAGGCTGGGGTTGTTTTCCTTGGAGCAGAGAAGGCTGAGGGGGGACCTGATTGAGGTGTACAAAATGATGAGGGGCATAGATAGGGTAGACAAAGAGGAACTTTTCCCCTTAGTAGGGGGGTCAATAACAAGGGGGCATAGATTCAGGGTAAGGGGCAGGAGATTTAGAGGGGATTTGAGGAGGAACTTTTTCACCCAGAGGGTGGTTGGAATGTGGAACTCAATGCCTAAAAGGGTGGTAGAGGCAGGAACCCTCACAACATTCAAGAAGCATTTGGGTGAGCACTTGAAATGCCATTGCATACAAGGCTATGGACCAAATGCTGGAAAATGGGATTAGACTGGACAGGGATGGATGGGCGGCGCAGACACGATGGGCCGAAGGGCCTCTTTCTGTGCTGTAAAACTCTATGACTCTATGACTCTATATGTAAAGAGTCAGCACAGAAATGATATGCCAAATGGCATTCACCTGTGCTGTAAACCTCCACGGTTTCATATTGGGTGGGTTATATTTAGAGATGGCAAAGGCAAAGTTACCCTCTGAGGGTAAGAGATCGGAGAATTGAGTTCACCAGCAGACCTTCTGCATCTGATATAATGGCCAATTGAAAAAATGTCATTGGAAAAGATTAAGAGATTGATACGTATAAATTGACCTAATAATCAAAGATGAACAAGAGCCATTAGAAAAGTGTTGTTGCAGTGGATCCCAACCATTGCTGCCCTTGGACTAAGGAGGGGAACATCAGCCAAATTGTTTATATTATAGTTATATGTTTATGTAAATATATATATTATACTCATATTACCATATATTTATCATATTACATTATTATTATTTCCAGTGGTAATTGAGGCTTTTTTGTACTATTCATCATATCCTGCAACTTGGACTGTTATTGCTATACTTTTTGCTTATTTGCTTATTGTTTTTATTTATACTTGTTTTTACTTTTTTGCTTTTATATTGGGCCAGAAATTCGGGTCCAAATGCGTGAGTACGGTCTGGGTACTCACGCGTCTGGCCGGTGGAAATGCCGGCGTTCAGCATGCACAGCGCATGCGGGGAACGCCGGCATTTCCAGTCCTCTGAACGAAGGGGTTCAGAGGCACAGCGCGTGCGACTGCACAGGCAGCGCTTGCGCAGTGAACTTCGTCGATTTCATTCATGGATTCAGTGAGGGCAAGTCCTTACAAGTTACACTTGAAAAAAGCATGTGTAAAGTTGGTCCAAGGCTGCGGAGGAAGATATATTTTATCGTGGAGCTTCTGAAAGGCAATATTTTTGTTTGGGAAAGGGAGGGAAGTTATTTTAAGAAATTTTAAGTAAGTTTTAAAGTTTAAATTTTTTTTTTTTTAAACGGGTTTTCAGAACGGTAGGTAGAAGGAGCAATAGTGGCTGTGTGAATTTCTGTGTTCTAAAATGAGTAATGTAACATTTCCAGCACTTTTAAGAAAGAAACTTTTCATCAGTAATAAGTAATTATGTATGTATGTCCGCATATATTCCTTTACGTATATGTATGTATGTTTTATATTCCTTTACTTATGTGTATGAATGTATGTTTTTAATTATGATTTTCCAATAAGTTACTTTCTCTGAAAGTCATAATTAAATAATACATTCATACACATAAGTAAAGGAATATATACATAACACGCAAAGGAATATATACAGACATACATACTTTCAGAAGCTCCACGATAAGAAATATCTTCCTCCGCAGCCTCTGGAGCAACTGTACCCATGCTTTTTTCATGTGTAAGTTGTAAGGACTTGACCTCACTGAAAGCATGAATGAAAGCGGCGAATTTTACTGCGCACGCGCTGCCTGTGCAGTCGCACGCGTTCTGCCTCTGAACCCCTTCGTTCAGAGGACAGGAAATGCCGGTTTTCCCCACATGCACTGTGCATGCTGAAAACCGGCATTTCCTCCGGCCAGACGCGTAAGTACCCCCGACCGTACTCGCGCATAAAAGTTACCAAAATCTTCAAAAAACTTCCAAAAACCTATTTAAACTGCTGCTTTGCATGTAAAAATGCTTAGCAGCTTGGCAGAAACATTGGGGGCGTGTCCTGTTAAACTGAGACCTCAAGGGGCGTGTCTCAGTTGCACAGCGCGCTACAGGCTTCGCGCTGGCTGCACTGCTGGGCGGCGTGACGTCATACGCTGCCCGGGATTCTTCTTTTTCAAAATCGAATTCCAGGCGTCCCTGGAGGTCAACGGCCAGCGCGTCGGGTAAGTGCATATCGGGGCCTTGCACGCGCGGCAGGCCCCCGATCTGAATTTCTGGCCCATTATATGCTTGTATTGTGGGAGCGAGTGGGGAGTAAGCATTCCATTGTACTAGTTACATATGGCAATAAAATGATCTTGAATCTTGAATCTTGAATCTTGACTGCAATCCAGCGCCCCCTGCGAGCCAGTGTGAGCATGTGTGGAAATGTGGTCAAGCTCGGCTGTGATACACCGCCCACAGTGGAATAGCACACCCACACTCACTATCCAGGTACACATATGAAAAGTGGCCAACATGGGCAAGGTCCCACAGGGCTGCTGGCACCCATGAAACCCAGCCCAAATATGGAGTCAGTGCCTTCTGGAGAGGTGGGAGAAAAGACTGAAAAAGGCAACTAACTTTACCAGTCATCTTGGAGCCCGAGACTGTTCTCCAAGAAATGTCCATCGCATCGCCCTTGGCCTGCAGTCTCACGCTATCATCTGTGGAGGTGTTGTTCACACGAATAACTCGTAACTGCAGATCTAAGAGTGAAACAAAAGATCACAAGCTGAATTTGGATGAAATAAAGGCCGTTTTGCCCCGGCACTCTCATCCGTCCTGAATATCGACCCTTCTACTTTCCCATTAGAGCTTTAGCTTTGACCTGGTTTATGTGTCTCTTGTATCAAGCATATTTGATGCAGAATCATGCAAGGTCTTCCCGTGCACTGGAATGAAGAAAGTAATCATTCCAGAAAGACACATGAAGGATGTTTCCCTCTCCGTGTGCTGCTGGAGCTGTCGTGCGTTTCCAGAGCTTTCTGCCCTTATTTCTCCGGCCTTGTTCCAAGCTCTGATTCCACTCCAGTTGCTGCATTTTCCTTCCTCCCCTCGTGTTGGAATTGATGCATCATTACACATCTCCGATTCCACCCACCATCCAGATAACCCTCAGCACATCGCTACTAATGTACAATGTGTACAGTAGCACAAAAAGCAGCGTGACCATCAAACACAGGGCTAACAGGCTGACACCTGCCCCAAGAGATCGATGTTTGCCAATACTTGCTCTACACAGCACAGGAGGAGGCCATTCGGCCCATCGTGCCTGTGCCGGCTCTTTGAAAGAGCTCTCCCATTAATCCCACTCCCCTGCTCTTGCCCCGTAGCCCTGCAAATTTTTTTCCTTTCAAGTATTTATCCAATTCCCTTATGAAAGTAACTATTGAATCTGCTTCCGCCGCCCTTTCAGGCAGCGCATATTATATAACTTGATAAAAGTGAGCTTGTCTGAATACCAATTGTTGCTGTATTTTCTCTCGTGCCTTGTGAATCGCGTGGGTGGCCGCTGTACATTTACCCATGTCCTTGCTGGTGATGTCTTTCAGTCTTTGATCAGCTGAGTTCAGGGCGACTGCAATGGCAGCTCCTTCCACAGCCTGCAGCATCTTGGAGGCTGAACTCAGCCGCTCCTCCCGCCCCATATCCTTCCACAGGGATTCGTCCGTCAGCAGCTGTGTCATAAATAAAATGACATCCTGTGGAAGAAAAATAACCTGCTGAGACGTTAGGCCAAGGACCTGTCTGCCCTCGCAGGTGAATGCGAAAGATCTCATGGCACTAATCCGAGAAAAGCAGGGGTGTTCTCCCCGGTCCCCGGTCCCCGGTCCCCTGGGGCCAATATTTATCCCTCAACCAACATCACTAAAACAGACTATCTGATCATTGCTGTTGTGGGATCTTGCTCCATGTGAACTGGCTGCCACGTTTCCTACATTTCAACAGTAACAACACTTCAAAGAGTACTTCATTGACTGTGAAGTGCTTTGGGACATCCTGAGGTTGTGAAAGGCGCTATATAAATGCAAGTCTTTCTTGAGGAAAGCAATTAGAGTCATTTAGAGTCATTCCGGCACAAAAGGAGGCCATTCGGCCCATCAGGTCCATACTGGAGACCTCTATTAGGTCACCCCTTGGCCTTCTCTTTTCAAGAGCCTGTTCATCCTTTCCTGACAAAGGAGGACACAACTAACCTCCCAGAGATGCCGGGGAACATAGGGTCTGATGAAAGGGAGGAACTGAAAGAAATCAGTATTTGTAGGGAAATGGTGTTAGGGAAATTGAGGGGATTAAAGGCGGATAAATCCCCAGGGCCTGATAATCTACATCCTAGGGTACTTAAGGAAGTGGCCCTAGAAATAGTAGATGCATTGCTGATCATCTTCCAACATTCGATGGAATCTGGAACAGTACCCATGGATTGGAGGGTAGCAAATGTTACCCCACTATTCAAAAAAGGTGGTAGAGAGAAAACGGGGAATTACAGACCAGTAAGCCTGACATCAGTAGTGGGGAAAATGCTAGAGTCCATTATAAAAGATGTAATAGCAGAGCACTTGGAAAACAGTGACAGGATCGGGCAAAGTCAACATGGATTTACAAAAGGTAAATCGTGCTCGACTAATCTACTGGAATTTTTTGAGGATGTAACTGGTAAAATAGATAAGGGAGAACCAGTGGATATGATGTATTTGGACTTTCAGAAGGCTTTTGATAAGGTCCCGCATAAGAGATTAGCGTGTAAAGTTAAGGCACATGCGATTGGGGGCAAGGTATTGACTTGGATAGAGAACTGGTTGGCAGACAGAAAGCAAAGAGTTGGAATAAACGGGTCTTTTTCCGAGTGGCAGGCAGTGACTAATGGGGTACTGCAGGGATCGGTCCTTGGACCCCAGCTATTCACAATATATATTAATGATCTAGACAAGGGAACTAGATGTAATATCTCCAAATTTGTGGTTAGGCCACAGCTGGAATACTGTGTGCAGTTCTGGTCGCCACACTACAGGAAGGATGTGATCGCGTTAGAGAGGGTGCAGAGGAGGTTCACCAGGATGTTACCAGGGCTGGAGCGCTTCAGCTATGAAGAGAGTCTGGGCAGATTGGGTTTGTTTTCCTTGGAGCAGAGGAGGCTGAGGGGGGACATGATTGAGGTGTACAAAATTATGAGGGGCATAGATAGGATGGATGCTGAGGAGCTTTTTCCCTTAGTAGAGGGGTCAATAACTAGGGGGCATAGATTCAAGGTAAAGGGTGGGAGGTTTAGAGGGGATTTGAGAAAGAACTTTTTCACCCAGAGGGTGGTTGGAGTCTGGAACTCACTGCCCGAAAGGGTTGTGGAGGCAGAAACCCTCACAACATTTAAGAAGCATTTGGATGTGCACTTGAAATGCCATAGCATACAAGGCTACGGGCCAAATGCTGGAATATGGGATTAGATTAGACAAGGCTTGATGGCCGGCGCGGACACGATGGGCCGAAGGGCCTCTATCCGTGCTGTATTACTCTATGACTCTATGACACAAAGCTGGGTGGGCGTGTGTGCTGTGAGGAGGATGCCGAGAAACTCCAGGATGATTTGGACAGGTTGGGTGATTGGGCAAAAGCATGGCAGATGCAATATAACATGGATAAATGTGAGGTTATCCACTTTGGTGGCAAAAACAGGAAGGCAGATTATTATCTGAATGGCAATAGATTGGGAGAAGGAGAAGTGCAACGAGACCTGGGTGTCCTTATGCACCAGTCGCTGAAGGTAAGCATGCAGGTGCAGCAGGCGGTTAAGAAGGTAAATGGTATGTTGGCCTTTGTAGTGAGAGGGTTTGAGTACAGGAACAAGGATATCTTGCTGCAAGCGTACAGGGTCTTGGTGAGACCACATCTTGAGTATTGTGTGCAGTTTTGGTCGCCTTATCTGGGGAAGGATGTTCTTGCCATGGAAGGAGTTCAGTGAAGATTCATCAGGCTGACACCTGGGATGGCAGGAATGACGTATGAGGAGAGATTGGGACAATTGGGCTTGTACTCGCTGGAGTTTAGAAGAATGAGAAGGGATCTCATTGAAACTTATAAAATTCTGACATGACTGGATAGACTAGATGCAGGAAGGATGTTCCCCATGGCGGGGGAGTCCAGAACCAGGGGTCACAGTCTAAGGATAAGGGGTAAGCCATTTAGGACAGAAATGAGGAGGAATTTCCTCACCCAGAGACTGGTGAACCTGTGGAATTCTCTACCACAGAAGGCAGTAGAAGCCAATTCATTAAGGAGCTGGATATATTTCTTAAGGCTAAAGGGATCCAGGGGTATGGGGAGAAAGCAGGGACCAGGTACTGAACTTGGATGATCAGCCATGATCGCATTGAATGGCGGAGCAGGCTCGAAGGGCCGAATGGCCTACTCCTGCTCCTATCTTCTATGTTTCTATGTTTCTATGTTTCTATGATAGGTATACCCTCGCATTTCAGGACACAATTCAAGGGGCAGGTGTGTAAATGTGTTGTGTGGTACAGAGCTGGACAGATTGAGGGGTTCCTGTGTTGAGTCTTTGGTTTGTACATTCAGCTAAACTCAGCCTGGACTGGGGTAAGGGTTGGGGAACAATCAGCCAGGGCTCCTTCTGATCACCATCCCTACTGGAAAATGCAGCTGTGAGATTTATCATAGGATCAGAGACTGTCACAGCACAGGAATAGGCCTTTCAGTCCATCCAATCTACATTGGGGTATTTCTCCAAATGAGCCAGCTAGTCTAATCCCACACCTTGGGGACAATTTTAACATGAAAGAACGGGTGGGTTGGAAATGGGCAGGGGGGAGTTAAAGTTTAAAAATCTAAAACCCGACCGTGACTGGCCTCTGACCCGACCCGACCCGACCCGACCCCAACCGGCCTCTGACCCCCCACTTTGACCTTTCACTCAGGCAGTCAGCCAACCCGCTGCCAGGAGGTGGATGGGCAATTTGAATATGATACTGAGGCCCAGAAGCCTGTGCTTTGTGCTGTTGGGTTTTACGGCAGGCGGCCGGGGATGGCGATGGCGATGGCGATGGCGGGGGCGGGGCTCGGGATTCCCGGTGGCTGCAGCGAGGTGAGCACAGCCTCGGGGAGCAATGCTTGTGGGCTGGGAGGAGCAGGAGAGCTTCCTCCTGGCCCCCCAATCTCCCCACCATCAGCCCGCACCCCCCCAGGGACAGGGATCGGACCCTCCCGGGGCTTGGACAACCTCCCCCGGACCCCCTCCCGGGGCTTGGACCCCCTCCCCGGGACCCCATCCCCCGGACCCCCTCCCCTCTCCCCCGGACCCCCTCCCCCGGACCACCTCCCCCAGACCCCCTCCCCTCTCCCCCGGACCCCCTCCCCCGGACCCCCACCCCCAGACCCCCTCCCCTCTCCCCCGGACCCCATCCCCCGGACCCCCTCCCCCAGAACCCCTCCCGGGGCTTGGACCCCTCCCCCGGACCCCATCCCCCGGGACTCCATCCCCCGGACCCCGGACCCCCTCCCCCGAACCCCCTCCCCCGGACCCCCTCCGCTCTCCCCCGGACCCCCTCCGCTCTCCTCCGGACCCCCTCCACCGGACCCCCTCCCCTCTCCCCCGGACCCCCTCCCCCGGACCCCCTCCCCTCTCCCCCAGACCCCCTCCCCCGGACCCCCTCCCCCGGACCCCCTCCCCCGGGCCCCGAGCCTACCTGGCCCTGTGGTGTCCTGGTCGAGTTCCCAGCCTGTCAATCAGCCTGATGTCTGGGCGGAGAAGCTGCTGGTGATGTCAAACTCCACAGCCTGTGGGGTAACCCGCGGTCTACCCGCCCCCCGCGGGTGGGAAATGACAAAATCCAGCCCCTTGTCTCTAAAGTTCTTTTTCTCAAGCAACTACCCAATTCTTTTATAAAATAACGTATGGATTCTTGTTCAACAATGGTCTGTTGCTGAGCATGCACCATCCTATGTTTCGAGACATTTTCCTAACCTTCCCTTTTTGTAATTGCCTTAAGTTTGTAACTTTCAATATTGTTTCATTCACAAATGGAAACAGTCGATCACTTTTTAGTCTAATATGACCCCTCGTAATATTAAAGGCCTCTATCAGGTTACTCTTTAACCTGCTCGATTCTAGTGAGAGAAAGAAGCCCTAAGTGCTGACGTTGGATGGAATCAGGCTCGACAGTGATACGCAAGACCTGACTGAATAGCCTGTCGACCTTCTCTGCCCTGGTTCAGTACCAGAAGTCATTGAGAGTTGTGCAGCTGTACTTCAGCAAGAAGTCAACAGCTTCAGGAGAAAGAAAGAGAAAATCCAAGTTGGGGGAGGATGGCCAAACATGAGATAATTTTCCTTAAGCACTTTAGGAAAGATGTCAAGGCCTTGGAGAGGGTGCAGAGGAGATTTACTGGAATGGTTCCAGGGATGAGGAACTTCAGTTACATGGAGAGACTAGAGAAGCTGGGATTGCTCTCCTTAGAGCGGAGAAGGTTATAGCGAGATTTAATAGAGGTGTTGAAAATTATCAGGGGTTTTGATAGAGTAAATAAGGAGAAACTGTTTCCAGTGGCAGAAGGGTCAGTAACCAGAGGACACAGATTTAAGATAATTGGCAAAAGAATCAGAGGCAACATGAGGAGAAGGGCGGTGGAAGCAGAGTCAATAGTACCATTCAAAAGGGAATTGGATAAATACTTGAAGGGAAAATTTTGCAGGGCTCTGGGGGAAGAGCTGGGGAGTGGGACTAATTGGTACAGGTACAGTGGGCCAAATGACCTCCTCCTGTTCTGTGCTGAATTATTCTATGAACTCAAGATCTCCAGCTTCCCAAAGCAAACCTGCTCGAATCATGGGCGCTAACACAGTGTATTCTTATCGTAATCTGGGATGTAATGTTTAAGTTATCCACCAGAGGGAGCCAAATAGTAAGGGTTCACATTCACCAGTATTTAAGGTAATGGGTCATGTATTCAATGTCCTGGTACACCAGTTAGTACGGTAATGTGGCATTGCATTATGGGTATGACTCAGAGGTGAATCCTCCATCTTGTGCTCTTGCAATAAGAAAAGGTGCCTTGCTTTCAGCTTGTAAGAGATATGGTTCTCTGCTACACCGTGTAAATAAACAGTTGGGCTTTGTTCCTAATATCTCGCTTCTCTCAAGTTTCTGACCTTACCACTCAGATATCACATATTGGCGACGAGGATCGACAGATCACATCGTGACGGAGAAAGAAAATAAAAGAGCACTGAATAACGGATCATGGCTGCTACGGTAGGAAAGATCTCTGCTTTTGATGTTCAGACGCAGACCTGGGATGAATACTGCGAGGTGTTGATGCATTTCTTTGAAGCAAATGATATAAATGATGTCGGAAAAAGGAGAGCAGTTTTGCTCACTTCCGTGGGAAGTCAGACGTATAGTTTAATGAGAAACTTATGCAGTCCTGCAAAGCCTGGAGACAGATCATTTGCCGACTTAGTGGCCTTGTTAAAGGACCATTTCAATCCCAGACCGAGTGAGATTGTACAGCGTTTCAAATTTAATTCACGGAACAGAAAACCGGGAGAGACTGTATTGGATTATGTAGCGGTGTTGCGAAAATTGGCACACGATTGCAATTACGGCAACAACCTGAAAGACATGCTGAGAGATAGGCTAGTTTGCGGGATAATGGATGATCGAATGTAGCGGAGATTATTGTCCGAGACTGGGCTTACGTATGAAAAAGCGTTGGAACTTGCTCAAGCCAGAGACAGCGAACCGAGATGTAAAAGAAATACAAGGTTCAGACTGGGCTACTACAAAGCAAGTTGGAGGTCAGGTTATTGTGCACAAGTTAAACATGCATCAGAAACCACAAAGGGAGCATGTAAAGGCATGTTATAGATGCAATGGCGATCACATGGCGAGGGAATGCAGGTTTCTGGAGGAAAAGTGCCATAAGTGTGGGAAAAAAGGACATATAAAACATGCATGCAGGGCAAAAGCGACCGTGGAGGAATACAAACCAAAAGGGGGAGGAAAGCAAAACCTAGGAAGAGAAGGGAGCACATCACATCAGTGGAGAAGCTGAGAAAGAAGATGACATGTTCATAATGCATAGTATGCTAGAGAACATTCCAAAAGTGGATCCTATCACTTTGCAACTGACAGTAAATTACTCTAAGGTCAACTTTGAAGTGGATACAGGATGCGGCATAACCATAATGAACAGGGAAGAGTACTCAAAATTGTGGAACCGTGCCAAAGTTCCAGAGTTAAAGTCTTGCTCTATGCAGCTTAAAACATATACCGGTGAACGAGTGGCGACATTGGGTACAGCTACTGTAACTGTGCAACACAGGGACACCGTGGAACAGCTACCTGTAGTTGTAGTATCGGGTTCCGGACCAAAGCTGTTAGGTCGGGGCTGGATACAAGAACTTAAATTAGATTGGGGAGCAATAAATCAAATAGAGGGAGGCAAACAGTTGTCTTTGCAAGAAGTGTTGATTGAACATGAGAAGGTGTTCAAGGAAGAACTTGGCACATTTAATGGCCCCCCAGCTAAGATTTCTGTAGACAAGGAGGCACTGCCAAGGTTTTTTAAACAACGACCTGTGCCTTATGCCATGAAACCGAAGGTAGAGGTTGAGCTTGATCGTCTTTTGAGAGAACATACTGGAACCCATGAAATGTTCAGAATGGGCAGCTCCCATTGTACCTGTTTTAAAACCGGACAATTCAGTAAGACTCTGTGGAGATTATAAATTGACAGTAAATAGGGTGTCTAAACTAGAACAGTATCCTATTCCCAAAACAGAGGATCTCTTTGCAAACCTGGCTTGAGGGAAGAAATTCACAAAGCTGGATATGAGTCATGCATACTTGCAGATTACACTAGATGAGGAATCCAAGAAGTATGTAACCATAAATACACACAAGGGTTTGTTTACCTATAACCGCTTACCATTTGGTGTCTCATCTAGTCCAGCTATTTTCCAGAGGACTATCGAGGGTGTACTGCAAGGGATCCCACATGTTTCAATATATCTGGATGACATTCTGGTGACAGGAAGAACCGACCAGGAGCATCTGAGCACTCAGAGAGGTACTACGAAGATCGGATAAGGCTGGGTTATGGCTCAAGAGGAGTAAGTGCACTTTCCTGGGGAATGAGGCCGTGTTCCTGGGACACAGAGTGGACGCCACCGGGCTCCATCCAATCAAGGGGAAGGTACAAGCACTGCAGGAGGCCCCAGCTCCTACCAATGTGACTGAGTTAAAAGCTTACCTGGGACTGCTAAATTATTATAACAGATATTTACCAAACTTGGCAACATTATTAGCACCTCTTCACAGACTTCTGCGCAAGGAGACACAGTGGCAGTGGAAAGAGGAACAGAGGGTTTCATTTGAACAATCCAAGAAACTGATGCTGTCCTCGGATGTGCTGGTTCACTACAATGCAGAGAAAGACATCATTCTCTCTTGTGATGCTTCACCTTACAGGGTGGGGGTGGTTCTTTCACACAGCTTGGAAGATGGAACAGAAAGACCAATAGGGTTTATGTCTCGAACTCTGACACCAGCGGAAAAAAACTATTCCCAGTTAGATAAAGAGGGGTTAGCAGTAATGTTTGGGTTACAGAGGTTTCACAAGTACATATATGGCAGGAAATTCACCATATGCACCGATCATAAACCTCTTCTATCTCTTTTTAATGAAATGAAAGCAGTACCAGATGGTTTCACCCCGGATCCAGAGGTGGGCAGTGACGTTGAGGGCATATGAGTATGTCATCGTTTACAAGGCGGGCAAGTACCATGGGAACGCAGATGCCTTGAGCCATCTTCCACTGCCAGGTACACCTATCCGTGCAGCACCAGAGGACAGAATTTTGATGTTGGAGGACATGGACACGGCAATTGTGACCGCAGAACAAGGACATGGACCAGTAAAGATCCAGTACTGTCTAGAGTCCGAGAATATGTGATATGGGGTTGGCCACAGCTTTCGGAAGGGACTGATTTCACAGCTTACAGTGTCAGGAAAACAGAGCTGGGTGTGCAGGATGGTTGCGTGTTGTGGGGAGCACGAGTGATTATTCCACAGCCAGCACGACAGTCTATCCTAGGGCAACTATATCAGTGTCATCCTGGAGTTTCGCTTGGCAAGGAGTTACTTGTGGTGGCCAAAGCTAGATGAGGAGATAGAAAATCTAGTCAAGACATGCAGCACTTGTCAAGTACACAGGAAGGCACCAGCAGCGGCTCCTCTCCACCCCTGGGAGTGGCCGGATAAACCATGGAGAAGATTACATGTAGATTATGCAGGTCCATTCATGGGAAAGATGTTCCTCATAATCATTGATGCACATTCCAAATGGATGGATGTTTATCCTGTAAATTCTGCTTCATCTACTGTTACTATAGACTGCCTGCGTCGGAGTTTTAGTAATCAAGGGCTACCGGAGATCGTAGTAAGTGACAATGCCACATGTTTTGTGAGTACAGAAACAAAAGAATTCATGAGAAACAATGGCATAGTGCACGTGACCTCAGCTCCATATCATCCGTCTTCAAATGGACTTGCGGAGAGAGCCGTACAAACATTTAAGGAGATGATGAAAAAAAGTGCGGAAGGGAGTTTGGCAGCCAAGGTGTCACGAGTTCTGTTTAGCTACAGAATAACACCTCAATCTACCACAGGACTCTCTCCTGCTGAGCTGTTGTTAGGACGTCGACTATGCTCCACTCTTGACCTGGTTCACCCAGACCTAAAAAGGAAGGTGGAAAACCGACAAATCAAACAAAAGGAGAACCATGACAGAAGGACAAATAGCCGCAGTTTTGGAAAAGGAGATGCGGTCCTTACCAGGAATTTCAGTTATGGTCCAAAATGGATTCCTGGCGTCATAGGCTCAATGACCGGTCCAGTATCATATACGGTCATGGTGGAAACTGGTCAGGTAGTATGCAGACATGTAGATCAGATACTGACCAGACAAGGGGAAATCGAACTGGAGGTTCCAGAGGAGATGTCGGAGGACAAGTTGGCCCCCAGTTATCCAAAGGCATCGGTGGTACCACCACCACGAACAGAGCCAGTTCCACCTGGACCCCTTCGTCAAGAGGAAACCATCGTAGCAGAGTCAGATACTCTGAGTACTGCTCAGGAGCAGCAGGTGGCTCTACCACAACCAAGCAGGGACTTGACTGTAAGACGTTCACCAAGGACTCACAAGCTGCCAGAGAGATTGATAACGACCTGCTAGATTCATTCAGAATGGACTATCGTTAAAGGAGTTTCCTTATGGGACTTTTTAAGAATGCTGTTAAGAAATTAATGTTCAACTTAAGAGGGGAGGGATATAGTAATCTGGGATGTAATGTTTAAGTTATCCACCAGAGGGAGCCAAATATTAAGGGTTCACATTCACCAGTATTTAAGGTAATGGGTCATGTGTTCAATGTCCTGGTACACCAGTTAATACGGTAATGTGGCATTGCATTATGGGTATGACTCAGAGGTGAATCCTCCATATTGTGCTCGTGCAATAAGAAAAGGTGCCTTGCTTCCAGCTTGTAAGAGATATGGTTCTCTGCTACACCATGTAAATAAACAGTTGGGTTTTGTTCCTAATATCTCGCTTCTCTCGGTTTCTGACCTTACCACTCGGATATCACAATTCTAAATCCTGAATTCCAGGGACAGTATTAAAGGATGATGGGTAACACCTCACCTCAATTGGTAATCCATTGGCAGCTTTATGGCACAGTTTGTCAACTAGCCAACTGGCGTTAGTCATCATAGAACAAAATAATCCCCCAGGCGAAGCTGGCTAGGGAAAAAGAAGAGCAAAGTTTTAGTTTAAATGCGCCAAGCTCTGTTTATTACAAGATGTGCTGCTTGCTGGCGCCCTCTATGGTTAGCATGAAGAACTCGATGAAGTACTTCTGACGTGTAGTCTCATTTCCCACATTACAACAGTGACTACACTTCTAAAGTACTTCATTGGCTGTAAAGCACTTTGGGACTTCCGATGGTTGTGAAAGGCGCTATAGAAATGCAAGTCTTTCTTTCTTTAGTTACCAGCAGTATATGCAAAACAATGACCAATTACTCCGTTTGGTGGCATTTCTCTGCTCTGTTAGCACCGATCATCATTGCATGAGTGTTTCCTGCTCCCTTTAACCAACACACGGCCTCTGATATACAAAGAACATTTGTGTAAAACGCACCATTTTCACAATTGGAAACTTCAATAACGAGCAAAGCTAACCACAGCCTGATTTACAACTAGGTGAATAGAATTAGGCCACTGCCCAGTGGGGGGGCTGAAGTATAGTGAGCTGGAGTCTCTGGTCCCTGATCTCAGCCACGTTGATAATAAAGGGCCCATGCAAGTTGTCGAAAAGGCCAGCCAGGGTCCCTGCTCCTGATCACCATCCAATGGCCCTGCTGGTAAGTGTTCATGCGCGTGCGAGGACAGGATGGTGCTCAGGTACGATGACCCCCATGAATGAATAGCCAGCTGTGCCACTCACTGCCCAGGCTCACGGTTGAGGAATGGTCAGTTGGGTGACCAGCGACTTTAGGAGAGGAGGGGAACGCGCCCCCAAATTTGTGAAGGAAATGCCATTTCAAAATTCATTGAGGTAGATAATACTGATGACCCTACCTGCTCTGGTACTGCTGACAGGCTGGGATCACGTTGTCCAACAGCAGAATCATTGTGGCTTCTGTCATCGGCGAGAGGGTTAGAAGACGGGGCAGAGGCTGGAACAACAGCACATTAGAAATACCGTTCAATGCCTTTATCTTATCTGCGGACACTTTTTACCAGGGGAATCTGAATGGCTGTTAAAGTGAGCGATATTAGTGCGGGAAGTAGAATGCTATGCATTTCAGGCACCCAGTCCCAGGTCAGGTACATCAGGTAGACAGAGAGTAAACTCCCTCCACTCTGCTGACAATGTGCCTCAGTCCCACCAGCATGTAACTTTTCCAGTTCCCGCACAAGACATCCTTTATTAAGGTGGTGGTGAGCCGCCTTCTTGAACCGCTGCAGTCCGTGTGGTGAAGGTACTCCCACAGTGCTGTTAGGGAGGGAGTTCCAGGATTTTGACCCAGCGACGATGAAGGATCGGCGATATATTTCCAAGTCAGATGGTGTGTGACTTGGAGGGGAACTTGGAGGTGGTGGTGTTCCCATGAGCCTGCTGCCCTTGTCCTTCTAGGTAGAAGAGGCTGCGGGTTTGGGAGGTGCTGCTGAAGAAGCCTTGGCTTCGTTTAGCCTTTCGAGTGAGGCGGACAATTTGGTGGCAATTAGTGGAGGCACCATGCCCTAGGCCCAGACCCACAGAGGCTGGCTTGACATTGGCCAAATTAATTTCAACTTTGACCATTAAAGGCAACAGCAGAGACTTTCAGTCCCATCTGTCAGGTTTGGTGGCAAACCAAGGCCCCAGAATTTAAAACCATCATCAAATCCACTGCACCACACAGTTCCTCCACATTGAGCCAATTAGGAAAGGTTACAAACATGGTTTTAAATTGCATCGTAGGTCACATGCTACTCCTTTGACCTTAAATTCAAAGCAATCATTTTTACCCGGTAAAATTCAACTCCATTGCTAAGCAACATTGCACAAGCACGTCTAAATAAATCGAACTTCAAAAATCCTGTAAACAGCTGCA
Source organism: Somniosus microcephalus (assembly GCF_052327205.1). Lineage (NCBI taxonomy): Eukaryota > Metazoa > Chordata > Chondrichthyes > Squaliformes > Somniosidae > Somniosus > Somniosus microcephalus. Next base: position 54,763,705 of record NC_141012.1, on the reverse strand, counting down.
GGAAAATATGAAATAAATAAGCTGTGTCACAAAGTTTTAACTAAAGAAGGGAGGCAAGGGGGCGTCAGTGAGCAGCGTGACTGAAACAGCAGCCGAGATAAAAGGAAATTAAACTGCGAATGCTGGAAATCTGAAATAGAAAAGAAAAACTGTAGGTAGTCGGTCAGGCAGCGTTCTCCGCTCACCGGGAACCTTAGACCTTTCCACCTGGAGACCAGCTGATGCTCTTGGCTGAAGTTTGGCTTTTGTTACGTAGATTTTACAGTTTATATTTCCTAAACTGAACCCGGGGACACACAGGACGGGAGCACAGCAAAGTCGCCAGGGTGGAAAATGTAGGTTGTGCAACGTAGAAAGTCAACATTTTTTAGCAGCCTGTATTTTAACAGCTGCACAGTTACACTACACATGCAAAAGAAATAGGCACTTAATTCCCGCGGATGTGGCGTCACACTATTGAAGCGCATTCAGACACAGCCCAGAGATGCCCGACTCCCACTCTCCCACCCACGCCGCTCCCAACCCCACTGCAGCGACGTTCCCAGAGAGTTCAGCTATTACACCAGTACCTGCAGTAATGGGAATGCAAATGAGCACACCCAGGAAACGTGTGTGCAACTCCCCAACTGAGACATTAAAAGTTAGGGCATTCGTGGATGAGTCTCGTGACCCGGGGACTCTTCCAGGGACATTGTTTGCCCGGGGACACAGTACTTCATCCGAGACTGACCCCGGGACCGTACGGTCACCCTAGGTAACAGCAGAGAGACAGGCCAGTCGGCCCAGCAGGTCTGTGCCGGGGTTTATGCTCCACACGAGCCTCCTCCCATCTCATCCTAGCAGCATCCTAGTCCTTCCTGCCTCATGTGCTTATCTAGCTTCCTCTTGACTACACACTTAAAATGGAGCCGGGCTCAGCTTTGTTTTTTGAATTCATTCTCGGGATGTGGGCGTCGCTGGCAAGGCCGGCATTTCTTGCTCGTTTTTCCCGAGAGGTGCTGGTGAGCAATGTTCCCTCTTGTTTTTTTGGGGTGAGCGGCCCATTCGCCGTTTCGCACACTTTACATTGAAGAAGCCGGTTCCGTGCCGCGGGGAGTGGCAGAGAGGTGCGGGCGCGCACCATATAGGGAATGTTGGTGGTGAGCCTTCTCTCGCGGCTTTGATACAACCAAGGGGGGCACGGTGGCATAGTGGTTAGCACTGTTGCCTCACAGCGCCAGGGACCCAGGTTCGAATCCGGCCTCGGGTGACTGTGTGGAGTTTGCACATTCTCCCCGTGTTTGTGTGGGTTTCCTCCGGGTGCTCCGGTTTCCTCCCACAGTCCAAAGATGTGCAGGTTAGGTTGATTTGGCTATGATAAATTGACCCTTAGTGTTAGGGGATTAAATACGTGGGGTTACGGGGATAGGGTGGGATATGTGTCGGTGCAGGCTCGATGGGCCAAAATGGCCTCTATCTGCACTGTAGATTCTGTGATTCTGTGAAGTGGCCACATCAGAGGGGCAGTTAAGAGTCAACCACTTGGTGAGGGTCTGGAGTGACAGATAGGCCAGACCGGGTAAGGACGGCAGGTTTCCTTCCCTGAAGGACATTAGTGAATCAGTTGGGCTTTTACGACAATCCGACAGCTTCATGGTCACTTTTACCGATACTCGCTTTAAATTTTCTGATTTTTTTAAAAAAAACAATTCAAATTTTCCCTGCTGTGGTGGGATTTAAACTCACATTCTCTGGATTATGAGTCCAGACCCTCTGAATTACTATTCCAGTGACATAACCACTGTACCCACAAACACAAATCCATTCGAGTGAAGCGGACACCACTGAGATTCTGGAAGTTACTGGGCAGTTTCATTCCTTCTAATTAAATGCAGCCCAGCCACTGATTCTCGTTCCCAGTGACTAGACTCAGTGGTGTATAGATTTTGGATTTCATTCATCATTTTGAATTTTTAACTAGTCAGCGACTATTCAATGGCAGCATTCATCTGGACTGAGCCAAGGCCTCCTGTCAGCTGAGAAATGCTCGTTGGCTTTTGTAGTAAGGGACCAGATATGGGGAGGACCGACTGATTGGTGGTCAGTGCTTTAGATCAGTAACAAAAGATAAGGGAATCTCCAGACTTGATAAGGTGCTACATAATTAAAGGTCCTCCATCCTTCCTTTCTGTGCAATATAATTAAACCCTGATTAAACTGGGCTGATTGATCATGTGATGGATGTACAAAGAGTGAGAAAGTATGATCAGCTCAGGTGTGTCCCAATTAACAGGCGCTGGTGTGTTTCCAATAACAGTCTCAGATGTGTCCCTATTACCAGGCTCAGGTGTGTCCCTATTACCAGGCTCAGGTGTGTCCCTATTAACAGGCTCAGGTGTGTCCCTATTACCAGGCTCAGGTGTGTCCATATTAACAGGCTCAGGTGTGTCCCTTTTACCAAGCTCAGGTGTGTCCCTATTAACAGGCTCAGGTGTGTTTCCATTAACAGTCTCAGATGTGTCCCTATTACCAGGCTCAGGTGTGTCCCTATTAACAGGCTCAGGTGTGTCCCTATTACCAGGCTCAGGTGTGTCCCTATTAACAGGCTCAGGTGTGTTTCCATTAACAGGCTCGGGTGTGTTTCCATTGCCAAGCTCAGGTGTGTCCCTATTACCAAGCTCAGGTGTGTCCCTATTAACAGGCTCAGGTGTGTCCCTATTACCAAGCTCAGGTGTGACCCTATTAACAGGCTCAGGTGTGTCCCCATTAACAGGCTCAGGTGTGTCCCTAGTAACAGGCTCAGGTGTGTCCCTATTACCAGGCTCAGGTGTGTCCCTATTACCAGGCTCAGATGTGTCCCTATTACCAGGCTCAGGTGTGTCCCTATTACCAGGCTCAGGTGTGTCCCTATTACCAGGCTCAGGTGTGACCCTATTAACAGGCTCAGGTGTGTCCCCATTAACAGGCTCAGGTGTGTTTCCATTAACAGGCTCAGGTGTGTCCCTATTAACAGGCTCAGGTGTGTCCCTATTACCAAGCTCAGGTGTGACCCTATTAACAGGCTCAGGTGTGTCCCTATTACCAGGCTCAGGTGTGTCCCTAGTAACAGGCTCAGGTGTGTCCCTATTACCAGGCTCAGGTGTGTCCCTATTACCAGGCTCAGGTGTGTCCCTATTACCAGGCTCAGGTGTGACCCTATTAACAGGCTCAGGTGTGTTTCCATTAACAGGCTCAGGTGTGTTTCCATTAACAGGCTCAGGTGTGCCCCTATTAACAGGCTCAGGTGTGTCCCTATTACCAAGCTCAGGTGTGTCCCTATTACCAGGCTCAGGTGTGTCCCCATTAACAGGCTCAGGTGTGTCCCTATTACCAGGCTCAGGTGCGTCCCTATTAACAGGCTCAGGTGTGTTTCCATTTACAGGTGCTGGTGTGTTTCCATTAACAGGCGCTGGTGTGTTTCCATTAAAAGGAGCTGGTGTGTTTCCATTAACAGGAGCTGGTGTGTTTCCATTAACAGGAGCTGGTGTGTTTCCATTAACAGGAGCTGGTGTGTTTCCATTAACAGGTGCTGGTGTGTTTCCATTAACAGGAGCTGGTGTGTTTCCATTAACAGGAGCTGGTGTGTTTCCATTAACAGGCTTAGGTGTGTTTCCATTAACAGGAGCTGGTGTGTTTCCATTAACAGGAGCTGGTGTGTTTCCATTAACAGCAGCTGGTGTGTTTCCATTAACAGGCGCTGGTGTGTTTCCATTAACAGGAGCTGGTGTGTTTCCATTAACAGGAGCTGGTGTGTTTCCATTAACAGGAGCTGGTGTGTTTCCATTAACAGGAGCTGGTGTGTTTCCATTAACAGGAGCTGGTGTGTTTCCAGTAACAAGAGCTGGTGTGTTTCCATTAACAGGAGCTGGTGTGTTTCCATTAACAGGAGCTGGTGTGTTTCCATTAACAGGAGCTAGTGTGTTTCCATTAACAGGCTCAGGTGTGTTTCCATTAACAGGCGCTGGTGTGTTTCCATTAACAGGAGCTGGTGTGTTTCCATTAACAGAAGCTGGTGTGTTTCCATTAACAGGAGCTGGTGTGTTTCCATTAACAGGCACTGGTGTGTTTCCATTAACAGGAGCTGGTGTGTTTCCATTAACAGTAGCTAGTGTGTTTCCATTAACAGGAGCTGGTGTGTTTCCATTAACAGGAGCTGGTGTGTTTCCATTAACAGGAGCTGGTGTGTTTCCATTAACAGGAGCTGGTGTGTTTCCATTAACAGGAGCTGGTGTGTTTCCATTAACAGGAGCTGGTGGGTTCCCATTATCAGACACCGTCGTGTTCCCATTATCAGGCACTGCCGTGTTCCCAATATCAGGTGCCTCCCGCTCTCGGAGTCTTGTATGCGCACCAGATGGGATTTCTGTGGAATTTGAAAATGAGAAGTTGCAGCCTAGTTCAGGAATTACACAACCCGTTTTATGGCCATGGTTAACTCGGCCGTATTGGGACATATCAGACTTTAAATACCATCGGCTTCTAGGCACCAATGGGTCAGGAAGTCATAGGAACATCAAACTGAAACAGGAGAAGGAGCCAATTGATATTTATACAAAGCACAAAGAGAAACTGATCCAATCTCTAAATATTTAAATAATAATCTGTTGACACAATTCTCACTGAATTTTTTGAAGTATTACGGAATCTAGGTGAAGAACTCCAAAGTTACAAAGAGTAGGAAAAATAAGGAAATGATGTCAAGCTTGGGTTTTAGAATACCTGTTCATTTTAGGAGGTAGGGAATCATAGAATCACACAGCACAGAAGGAGGCCATTCGGCCCATTGTGCCTGTGCCGGCTCTTTGAAAGAGCTCTCCAATTAGTCCCACTCCTCCCGTGCTCTTTCCCCATTGCACTGTAATTTTTTTCTTTTCAAGTATTTATCTAATTCTCTTTTGAAAGTTACTATTGAATCTGCTTTCACTGCCCTTTCAGGCAGTGCATTCCAGATCACAACAACTCGCTGCATAAAAATATTTCTCCTCATCTCCTCTCTGGTTCTTTTGCTAATTATCTTAAATCTGTGCCCTCTGGAATTCCCTAAATGACCAAGGATACCGATTGGCTAAGGATGGACACATCTCAGACAAAATGGCTGAATCTGCAGACGGCACGCCTTGACCATTCTGTTGTGATGATCACAGAAGCTGTGAGCTGTCAAGAGGTCTCATGACTGATTAGAGCAACCTTGTGCAAATGGTCTTATCGGGGGGGGGGGTGGCTCATAGGTAGTAAAAATATAGATATATAAAAGAAGGGAGCCAAGAGCTAGTTTAGCAGCGAGAACCTAGGAATCACACTCGAGAAGGGAGGAGCCACAAGTCCGGGACTTGTTGTAGGACACCAGTGCGAAGACTGATCAACTTTCAAACGTATTGTTTTAAGCTAGCACACATGGGAATGACACCCGGTGTCATTTTCCTTGTAAGTTATTCAAACAACTTGTTAACCAAGTACTGAATGTATGCAACTTATTGAGCCTGACCGACATTTGACACTCTGAACTAGTTAACAAGAAGGATAAATTAAGAGTGTCGAATGGAACGAGTTGGAATCTTAAAAATAAGACGCTACGTTACGGGATAACAATGGCGAGTAATAAAGGGGAGACGTCCCAGAGTTGGAAAGAACAGTATAATAAATTAATGGTAGGAAATTATAAAAACTGGGCACTCACCGCAGCTAGAGTATGGCCCACCCAGAATACGGGACAAAGGTTTATGGAAACCTCTGTAACCAGTACAGGAAAGAAAATAAAGAAAAGGGAATATAAATACTTCCTAATGGCGGCCTGTTATCTTGAATTAGTAAATGAATGAAATTTGGCCCAAGAAGCGAAAGATGAGCTGCAAAGGGTGAACAGCCAGCGATGATTCTGAAACCTATAGGAACAATACTGAGGAGTTAAAAAGGGAGGTGAGTGAGCGCCGAGATGAGAAGCGATTACATACCCTCCACATGGCTGCCAGCATCACAACTGTAGATTTGAGCAACTCCCGAGTTCAAAAATATAAAACCCAGGTAGAGCAATTACAGACGGAGCGACATGCCTTAGAAGGTAAATGTCAGGATTTAAAATCAGTCCTTAGGGTAATACAACAGTCCCACCAATGGGAGAAATATGTTCATGCCAACCATACCCGTTGTAATAAAGACATTGAGGGATTAAGATCACAGTTGTCCTCACTAATGGGGTAATTTGCGTCTTTTCAGACGAAGGGGATGCCGATATAGACTACTCAAGTCCAGCTGAGGCTGCTCACGCATATGATCAACGGGAAAGGGAGGAATGGCCTGAGCCAGTGGAGAAAGGGAGACCACCACCCTACGCCCCCGAACCGCCTGATAAAACTCCAACTCCGGAGCGACCCATCAACCCCATGGTAACAACTGCAACCCTAGGGCAAAATGCCAACGACCCCATCAGCTAATCTACCCCGTTTAGTCTTTCCCAACTAAACGACATTGCTAAGAATGTCCCGAAATACGATGGGAAAACTAGTTTTGAGTTACGGAAAGCCGCTGTCAAGCAAGCCTCTCAAATCCAGGGTTTAGATGACGGGGAACTAAGGAAATTAATAACCCGGTGCCTAGGGCCAATTATTGATAACCCAGTGTCTAGGACCGATTATTGATAACCCTGTGTCCAGGACCGATTATTGATAACCCTGTGTCTAGGACCGATTGTTGATAACCCTGTGTCTAGGACCGATTATTGATAACCCGGTGTCTAGGGCCAATTATTGATAACCCTGTGTCCAGGACCGATTATTGATAACCCTGTGTCTAGGACCGATTATTGATAACCCAGTGTCTAGGACAGATTATTGATAACCCTGTGTCTAGGACCGATTATTGATAACCCTATGTCTAGGACCGATTATTGATAACCCTGTGTCTAGGACCGATTATTGATAACCCTGTGTCTAGGACCGATTATTGATAACCCTGTGTCTAGGACCGATTATTGATAACCCTATGTCTAGGACCGATTATTGATAACCCTGTGTCTAGGACCGATTATTGATAACCCTGTGTCCAGGACCGATTATTGATAACCCTGTGTCCAGGACCGATTATTGATAACCCTGTGTGTAGGACAGATTATTGATAACCTGTGTCTAGGACCGATTATTGATAACCCTGTGTCTAGGACTGATTATTGATAACCCTGTGTCCAGGACCGATTATTGATAACCCTGTGTCTAGGACCGATTACTGATAACCCTGTGTCTAGGACCGATTATTGATAAGCCTGTGTCTAGGACCAATTATTGATAACCCTGTGTCTTGGACCAATTATTGAAAGCCCTGTGTCTAGGACCGATTATTGATAACCCTGTGTCTAGGACCGATTATTGATAATCCTGTGTCTATGACCGATTATTGATAATCCTGTGTCTAGGACCGATTATTGATAACCCTGTGTCCAGGACCGATTATTGATAACCCTGTGTCTAGGACCGATTATTGATAATCCTGTGTCTATGACCGATTATTGATAACCCTGTGTCTAGGACCGATTATTGATAACTCTGTGTCTAGGACCGATTATTGATAACCCTGTGTCTAGGACCGATTATTGATAACCCTGTGTCCAGGACCGATTATTGATAACCCTCTGTCTAGGACCGATTATTGATAACCCTCTGTCTAGGACCGATTATTGATAACCCTGTGTCTAGGACCAATTATTGATAACCCTGTGTCTAGGACCGATTATTGATAACCCTGTGTCTAGGACCGATTATTGATAACCCTGTGTCTAGGACCAATTATTGATAACCCTGTGTCTAGGACCGATTATTGATAACCCTGTGTCTAGGACCAATTATTGATAACCCTGTGTCTAGGGCCGATTATTGATAACCCTGTGTCTAGGGCCGATTATTGATAACCCTGTGTGTAGGACCGATTATTGATAACCCTGTGTCTAGGACCGATTATTGATAACCCTGTGTCTAGGACCGATTATTGATAACCCTGTGTCTAGGACCGATTATTGATAACCCTGTGTCTAGGACCAATTATTGATAACCCTGTGTCTAGGGCCGATTATTGATAACCCTGTGTGTAGGACCGATTATTGATAACCCTGTGTGTAGGACCGATTATTGATAACCCGGTGTCTAGGACCAATTATTTATGGGGCTTGACACAAGAACAGAATATCGGAGGAGGTACCACAGCCGAACTCTGGGCTGCGGGACGCGAGGTAGCAGGGATAAATAGTAAGGACCCTGTGATGCAATTAGCAAGTATTAAACAGGCCACTGGGGAACACTGCAGAATGCCTTTGGATCGTTTCCTGCAATGTCTTTGGAACATTGGAGCGTGACGACTTGGATGATACCCAAAAACCATTGTGGCTAAAGTCCATCATCTCGCATGCTTCTGACCATGGCCAAGAGGCGTGTAGAATGTTTGACCCTAATGAGGCCACTCACAATGAAGCTTGGGTCTTAAGATGAATGATTATGGCCTGGCAAAACGAACAAAGTAAACCCCCATCCCAGCAAAAAGGGGAGGTGCATGCGTTTCAGCAAAATCAAGGGAGGAATGGTCCTCCAACATGGAAGACTGAGGGACCACCGGGATACACAGGAGGGAACCAAGAGTACAGGGGAATTGGAGTACCGAAGGCAGCGTGCTTTAACTGTGGGAAACAGGGACATTGGTCCCGAGAATGTAGAGCCCCAAAAAGAAGTACTAGGCCAGGAGCGGTAGGAGGCTTAGGACGAATGGCACTCTACCAGGAACAGCCAGGGCCAGAGCAGGAAGACCAATGACTGGGTCCGACCTCGGACATCGTATGTGGGACAGGATATGACAAACATGGACGACCTATAGTTTCAGGTACCATAGGAGGTCACGATACCACATTTTTATGGGACACAGGTGGATCCGGGACGTGCCTGGGAAACCAGCGCCCTCTCTCACACAGATGGATCCGGGACGTGCCTGGGAAACCAGCGCCCTCTCTCACACAGGTGGATCCGGGACGTGCCTGGGAAACCAGCACCCTCTCTCACACAGGTGGATCCGGGACGTGCCTGGGAAACCAGCGCCCTCTCTCACACAGGTGGATCCGGGACGTGCCTGGGAAACCAGCACCCTCCCTCACACAGGTGGATCCGGGACGTGCCTGGGAAACCAGCGCCCTCTCTCACACAGGTGGATCCGGGACGTGCCTGGGAAACCAGCGCCCTCTGTCACACAGGTGGATCCGGGACGTGCCTGGGAAACCAGCGCCCTCTCTCACACAGGTGGATCCGGGACGTGCCTGGGAAACCAGCGCCCTCTCTCACACAGGTGGATCCGGGACGTGCCTGGGAAACCAGCGCCCTCTCTCACACAGGTGGATCCGGGACGTGCCTGGGAAACCAGCACCCTCTGTCACACAGGTGGATCCGGGACGTGCCTGGGAAACCAGCACCCTCTCTCACACAGGTGGATCCGGGACGTGCCTGGGAAACCAGCACCCTCTCTCACACAGGTGGATCCGGGACGTGCCTGGGAAACCAGCGCCCTCTGTCACACAGGTGGATCCGGGACGTGCCTGGGAAACCAGCACCCTCTCTCACACAGGTGGATCCGGGACGTGCCTGGGAAACCAGCGCCCTCTGTCACACAGGTGGATCCGGGACGTGCCTGGGAAACCAGCGCCCTCCCTCACACAGGTGGATCCGGGACGTGCCTGGGAAACCAGCACCCTCTCTCACACAGGTGGATCCGGGACGTGCCTGGGAAACCAGCGCCCTCTCTCACACAGGTGGATCCGGGACGTGCCTGGGAAACCAGCGCCCTCTCTCACACAGGTGGATCCGGGACGTGCCTGGGAAACCAGCGCCCTCTCTCACACAGGTGGATCCGGGACGTGCCTGGGAAACCAGCGCCCTCTCTCACACAGGTGGATCCGGGACGTGCCTGGGAAACCAGCGCCCTCTCTCACACAGGTGGATCCGGGACGTGCCTGGGAAACCAGCACCCTCTGTCACACAGGTGGATCCGGGACGTGCCTGGGAAACCAGCACCCTCTCTCACACAGGTGGATCCGGGACGTGCCTGGGAAACCAGCACCCTCTCTCACACAGGTGGATCCGGGACGTGCCTGGGAAACCAGCGCCCTCTGTCACACAGGTGGATCCGGGACGTGCCTGGGAAACCAGCACCCTCTCTCACACAGGTGGATCCGGGACGTGCCTGGGAAACCAGCGCCCTCTGTCACACAGGTGGATCCGGGACTTGCCCGGGAAATCAGCGCCCTCTCTCACACAGGTGGATCCGGGACGTGCCTGGGAAATCAGCGCCCTCTCTCACACAGGTGGATCCGGGACGTGCCTGGGAAACCAGCACCCTCTCTCACACAGGTGGATCCGGGACGTGCCTGGGAAATCAGCGCCCTCTCTCACACAGGTGGATCCGGGACTTGCCCGGGAAATCAGCGCCCTCTCTCACACAGGTGGATCCGGGACGTGCCTGGGAAACCAGCACCCTCTCTCACACAGGTGGATCCGGGACGTGCCTGGGAAACCAGTGCCCTCTCTCACACAGGTGGATCCGGGACGTGCCCGGGAAACCAGCACCCTCTGTCACACAGGTGGATCCAGGACCTGCCTGGGAAACCAGCACCCTCTCTCACACAGGTGGATCCAGGACCTGCCTGGGAAACCAGCACCCTCTCTCACACAGGTGGATCCGGGACGTGCCTGGGAAACCAGCGCCCTCTCTCACACAGATGGATCCGGGACGTGCCTGGGAAACCAGCGCCCTCTCTCACACAGGTGGATCTGGGACGTGCCTGGGAAACCAGCACCCTCTCTCACACAGGTGGATCCGGGACGTGCCTGGGAAACCAGCGCCCTCTGTCACACAGGTGGATCCGGGACGTGCCTGGGAAACCAGCACCCTCTCTCACACAGGTGGATCCGGGACGTGCCTGGGAAACCAGCGCCCTCTGTCACACAGGTGGATCCGGGACGTGCCTGGGAAACCAGCGCCCTCTCTCACACAGGTGGATCCGGGACGTGCCTGGGAAACCAGCACCCTCTCTCACACAGGTGGATCCAGGACGTGCCTGGGAAACCAGCGCCCTCTCTCACACAGGTGGATCCGGGACGTGCTGGGGAAACCAGCGCCCTCTGTCACACAGGTGGATCCGGGACGTGCCTGGGAAACCAGCGCCCTCTCTCACACAGGTGGATCCGGGACGTGCCTGGGAAACCAGCGCCCTCTCTCACACAGGTGGATCCGGGACGTGCCTGGGAAACCAGCGCCCTCTCTCACACAGGTGGATCCGGGACGTGCCTGGGAAACCAGCGCCCTCTCTCACACAGGTGGATCCGGGACGTGCCTGGGAAACCAGCGCCCTCTCTCACACAGGTGGATCCGGGACGTGCCCGGGAAACCAGCGCCCTCTCTCACACAGGTGGATCCGGGACGTGCCCGGGAAACCAGCACCCTCTCTCACACAGGTGGATCCGGGACGTGCCTGGGAAACCAGCACCCTCTCTCACACAGGTGGATCCGGGACGTGCCTGGGAAACCAGCGCCCTCTCTCACACAGGTGGATCCGGGACGTGCCTGGGAAACCAGCACCCTCTCTCACACAGGTGGATCCGGGACGTGCCTGGGAAACCAGCACCCTCTCTCACACAGGTGGATCCGGGACGTGCCCGGGAAACCAGCACCCTCTCTCACACAGGTGGATCTGGGACGTGCCTGGGAAACCAGCACCCTCTCTCACACAGGTGGATCCGGGACGTGCCTGGGAAACCAGCGCCCTCTCTCACACAGGTGGATCCGGGACGTGCCCGGGAAACCAGCGCCCTCTCTCACACAGGTGGATCCGGGACGTGCCCGGGAAACCAGCGCCCTCTCTCACACAGGTGGATCCGGGACGTGCCTGGGAAACCAGCACCCTCTCTCACACAGGTGGATCCGGGACGTGCCTGGGAAACCAGCACCCTCTCTCACACAGGTGGATCCGGGATGTGCCTGGGAAACCAGCGCCCTCTCTCACACAGGTGGATCCGGGACGTGCCTGGGAAACCAGCACCCTCTCTCACACAGGTGGATCTGGGACGTGCCTGGGAAACCAGCGCCCTCTCTCACACAGGTGGATCCGGGACGTGCCTGGGAAACCAGCACCCTCTGTCACACAGGTGGATCCAGGACGTGCCTGGGAAACCAGCGCCCTCTCTCACACAGGTGGATCCGGGACGTGCCTGGGAAACCAGCACCCTCTCTCACACAGGTGGATCTGGGACGTGCCTGGGAAACCAGCGCCCTCTCTCACACAGGTGGATCCGGGACGTGCATGGGAAACCAGCGCCCTCTCTCACACAGGTGGATCCGGGACGTGCATGGGAAACCAGCGCCCTCTCTCACACAGGTGGATCCGGGACGTGCATGGGAAACCAGCGCCCTCTCTCACACAGGTGGATCCGGGACGTGCCTGGGAAACCAGCACCCTCTCTCACACAGGTGGATCTGGGACGTGCCTGGGAAACCAGCGCCCTCTCTCACACAGGTGGATCCGGGACGTGCCTGGGAAACCAGCACCCTCTGTCACACAGGTGGATCCAGGACGTGCCTGGGAAACCAGCGCCCTCTCTCACACAGGTGGATCCAGGACGTGCCTGGGAAACCAGCGCCCTCTCTCACACAGGTGGATCCGGGACGTGCCTGGGAAACCAGCACCCTCTCTCACACAGGTGGATCCGGGACGTGCCTGGGAAACCAGCACCCTCTCTCACAGAGGTGGATCCAGGACGTGCCTGGGAAACCAGCGCCCTCTGTCACACAGGTGGATCCGGGACGTGCCTGGGAAACCAGCGCCCTCTGTCACACAGGTGGATCCGGGACGTGCCTGGGAAACCAGCGCCCTCTCTCACACAGGCGGATCCGGGACGTGCCTGGGAAACCAGCGCCCTCTCTCACACAGGTGGATCCGGGACGTGCCTGGGAAACCAGCGCCCTCTCTCACACAGGTGGATCCGGGACGTGCCTGGGAAACCAGCGCCCTCTCTCACACAGGTGGATCCGGGACGTGCCTGGGAAACCAGCACCCTCTCTCACACAGGTGGATCCGGGACGTGCCTGGGAAACCAGCACCCTCTCTCACACAGGTGGATCCGGGACGTGCCTGGGAAACCAGCGCCCTCTCTCACACAGGTGGATCCGGGACGTGCCTGGGAAACCAGCGCCCTCTCTCACACAGGTGGATCTGGGACGTGCCTGGGAAACCAGCGCCCTCTCTCACACAGGTGGATCCGGGACGTGCCTGGGAAACCAGCGCCCTCTCTCACACAGGTGGATCCGGGAGGTGCCTGGGAAACCAGCACTCTCTCTCACAGAGGTGGATCCGGGACGTGCCTGGGAAACCAGCACCCTCTCTCACACAGGTGGATCCGGGATGTGCCTGGGAAACCAGCACTCTCTCTCACAGAGGTGGATCCGGGATGTGCCTGGGAAACCAGCGCCCTCTCTCACACAGGTGGATCCGGGACGTGCCCGGGAAACCAGCGCCCTCTCTCACACAGGTGGATCCGGGACGTGCCCGGGAAACCAGCGCCCTCTCTCACACAGGTGGATCCGGGACGTGCCCGGGAAACCAGCGCCCTCTCTCACACAGGTGGATCCGGGACGTGCCCGGGAAACCAGCGCCCTCTCTCACACAGGTGGATCCGGGACGTGCCCGGGAAACCAGCACCCTCTGTCACACAGGTGGATCCGGGACGTGCCTGGGAAACCAGCACCCTCTGTCACACAGGTGGATCCGGGACGTGCCTGGGAAACCAGCACTCTCTCTCACACAGGTGGATCCGGGACGTGCCTGGGAAACCAGCGCCCTCTCTCACACAGGTGGATCCGGGACGTGCCTGGGAAACCAGCACCCTCTCTCACACAGGTGGATCCGGGATGTGCCTGGGAAACCAGCGCCCTCTCTCACACAGGTGGATCCGGGACATGCCTGGGAAACCAGCACCCTCTCTCACACAGGTGGATCCGGGACGTGCCTGGGAAACCAGCGCCCTCTCTCACACAGGTGGATCCGGGACGTGCCTGGGAAACCAGCGCCCTCTCTCACACAGGTGGATCCGGGACGTGCCTGGGAAACCAGCACCCTCTCTCACACAGGTGGATCCGGGACGTGCCTGGGAAACCAGCACCCCCTCTCACACAGGTGGATCCGGGACGTGCCTGGGAAACCAGCCCTCTGTCACACAGGTGGATCCGGGACGTGCCTAGGAAACCAGCACCCTCTCTCACACAGGTGGATCCGGGACGTGCCTGGGAAACCAGCGCCCTCTCTCACACAGGTGGATCCGGGACATGTCTGGGAAACCAGCCCTCTCTCACACAGGTGGATCCGGGACGTGCCTGGGAAACCAGCGCCCTCTCTCACACAGGTGGATCCGGGACATGTCTGGGAAACCAGCGCCCTCTCTCACACAGGTGGATCCGGGACGTGCCTGGGAAACCAGCACCCTCTCTCACACAGGTGGATCCGGGACGTGCCTGGGAAACCAGCGCCCTCTCTCACACAGGTGGATCCGGGACGTGCCCGGGAAACCAGCGCCCTCTCTCACACAGGTGGATCCGGGACGTGCCCGGGAAACCAGCGCCCTCTCTCACACAGGTGGATCCGGGACGTGCCTGGGAAACCAGCACCCTCTCTCACACAGGTGGATCCGGGACATGTCTGGGAAACCAGCACCCTCTCTCACACAGGTGGATCCGGGACGTGCCCGGGAAACCAGCGCCCTCTCTCACACAGGTGGATCCGGGACGTGCCTGGGAAACCAGCGCCCTCTCTCACACAGGTGGATCTGGGACGTGCCTGGGAAACCAGCACCCTCTCTCACACAGGTGGATCCGGGACGTGCCTGGGAAACCAGCACCCTCTGTCACACAGGTGGATCCGGGACGTGCCTGGGAAACCAGCGCCCTCTCTCACAGGTGGATCCGGGACGTGCCTGGGAAACCAGCGCCCTCTCTCACACAGGTGGATCCAGGACGTGCCTGGGAAACCAGCACCCTCTCTCACACAGGTGGATCCGGGAGGTGCCTGGGAAACCAGCGCCCTCTCTCACACAGGTGGATCCGGGACGTGCCTGGGAAACCAGCGCCCTCTGTCACACAGGTGGATCCGGGACGTGCCTGGGAAACCAGCGCCCTCTGTCACACAGGTGGATCCGGGACGTGCCTGGGAAACCAGCGCCCTCTCTCACACAGGTGGATCCGGGAGGTGCCTGGGAAACCAGCGCCCTCTCTCACACAGGTGGATCCGGGACGTGCCTGGGAAACCAGCGCCCTCTCTCACACAGGTGGATCCGGGACGTGCCTGGGAAACCAGCGCCCTCCCTCACACAGCGATTTGACAGACGTGACAGTTTTACTAAGCGGTTTTACTGGACACGGGCAAATGGCCACATTTACTAAACCGCTAGGCATCCAATTGGGTAATTTAAAATTTAAGCATGTCTGTTTATCGGTACCACAAATGCAGGGAGAAGAAGCGATACTCGGGATAGATTTCATGAGGAAATTTAATCTAGCCTATGATCCTGCGAACAGAGGTATTTGGAGATTGCATGAAATATGTAAGGATGGTTTGATACCGACCGGTCAATATGGTGAACGGGTGTGTTGTATGAAAATGTTTT
Source organism: Somniosus microcephalus (assembly GCF_052327205.1). Lineage (NCBI taxonomy): Eukaryota > Metazoa > Chordata > Chondrichthyes > Squaliformes > Somniosidae > Somniosus > Somniosus microcephalus. The sequence continues at coordinate 54,748,016 of NC_141012.1, read as the reverse complement.
CTTTAACCCCATATTAATGACAAGTGAACCAGGGTTGCAGAAGGTGCTAAGTCAGAATTTAAATGCCTTTGCCACTCACAAACATGAATGTGGTAGGACCAGCGGAGAGGTGCTAATTACGGGACCCGATCCCCCACCCCAGAAACAGTATAAAATCCCAGTAGAAGCTGAAAAAGATGTGGATCGTGGAACAAGGCAGACTTAGACCTATCGCGTCTACCAGTAACTCCCCCATTTGGCCAGTCCAAAAGCCTGATAAATCATGGCGCATGACTATAGACTACCGAGTATTAAATAAAGTCACGCCTTCAGCAGCGCCCACGATCATCACCGCACCAGAGGCTGCCCTCAATTTTTCCCCAACCGCAAAATTCTTCACAGTATTGGATATTAGTAATGGATTTTGGTCCATACCATCGGCCAAGGAATGTCAGTATAAATTTGCATTCACTCATAAAGGACAACAATACTCTTCGACTTGTTTGCCCCAAGGTTTCCATAATAGCCCCTCGATATTCTCGAATATAATGGCAAATGGGTTAAAGGGATTTTCTCAACCCTCAGCCCTTGTTCAGTACGTAGATGATATCCTACTCCAAACAGACACCCTTGAGGAACACGAGATCCTGTTACAAGAACTATTAGTAACTCTGTACAGATTAGGGGTTAAAATAAACCCGAAAAAGGCACAGATTGGAAAACCAAAAGTGCAATATTTAGGGATGCAAGTAACCCAGGGGGCACGGGAGGTGACCGAAGATAGAAAGAAGTCCGCCGCCACCTTACCCACCCCCACAGACGTAGAATCCCACAGGTCCTTTTTAGGGATTACAGGGTACTGCCGGGATCACATGGAGGACTACTCTGTGGTCACCAAACCCTTGTATAATTTAAGAAAGGGGGTGCTATGGGAATGGACCCAAGAACATGCAAACTCGTTCGGTAAATTAAAATCAGCATTGATCCAAGCCCCTGCACTACGAAACCCAGACATGTCTTCGAGCTTTTATCTGGAAACGGCCTCTAGCGAAGATGGTCTGTCAGCGGTATTACTGCAGGAACACTCTGGAAAGCTCCAACCTGTTGGTTACGCGTCCAGCGTTCTGACCCCCATAGAAACAGTGTTCTCACCCTGTGAGTAAAACTTACTCAGTGTATTTTGGGCCGTACATAAATTCTCCCCTACAGTTAGACTGAACCCTTTGATTATTCTCACCCCACATACTCCTATTAAAATGCTCCTGGATGGAAACTTTAAAGAAGGGGCAGTTAGTTCCAACGAATAGCTAGCTGGACGCTACTCCTACAAGGAAGGGATATCCATATTTGATATGAGCCAAAGCAAACTAGCCTAGCACAAAACATGTTATACCCCGGGGACCAACATGAGTGTAAAATTTTGTCATTGAGTGCCCTGACCAGACAAAATTAAGGGAGGGTGATAATGATTAATTAAAACTCATGTTTACGTAGATGGTTCATCATCAATACGGGAAGGACAACAGTGTACAGGATTCGGAGTGGTAACTATGACCGAGGATGGGAAAAAGGTTCTTGAAACAACCCCAATTAAACTAGAAGGATCAAAAGGAACACAAATAGCTGAACTAAGTGCCATAGCATATGTAGTATTGCACCCAGAATCATTTCTCCCACCGGTGGAACTTCATTCAGACAGCAGTTACACCTGCAACAGCCTAACAGACTTTTCACCCATTTGGCAAGCGAGAGGTTTTACGCGGCAGACGGGAAACCATTAACAACGGGCCCATTTCTTAAAGTTATCTTTGATGTGGCCATGGCCAATCAGGGACAATATATAATGATAAAGGTTAAAGCCCATGTAAAAACCACACCATTAGGAAATCAATTAGCAGATGAAACAGCAAAACAAGGAGCCACTGATGGTTACCTATGGGACCCTCTGCGGGGAAAGGAAGAGACACTAACAGAAACCCTCTCGGCTGTCAAGGTATCCTCCAAGACAGTAATAGATCTAAGGGAGAGTCAAAGCGCTGACCCAGATCTGAACAATATCCAATTAGGAAAGCCTTATCCCGAACCATATCGTCAATATAGAACTGGTTTAACTTTAAATCAAGGAGTGGTGCTAAAGAATGGAAAATATGTGGTACCGGAGGTGGATAGACCCGAAATAATTGACCAGTTCCATGATGTGGGAGGATGTGGTATACATGGATTTCAGTAAGGCCTTCGATAAAGTCCCGCACAGGAGACTGGTCAAGAAGGTAAGAGCCCATGGAATCCAGGGTGCCTTGGCACGTTGGATACAAAACTGGCTTAGTGGCAGAAGGCAGAGGGTGATGGTCGAAGGTTGTTTTTGTGACTGGAAGCCTGTGGCCAGTGGGGTACCACAGGGATCGGTGCTGGGTCCCTTGCTGTTTGTGGTCTACATTAATGACTTGGATATGAATGTAAAAGGTATGATCAGTAAGTTCGCGGATGATACAAAAATTGGTAGGGTGGTAAATAGCGAGGAGGGTAGTCTCAGTCTGCAGGACGATATAGATGGGTTGGTCAGATGGGCGGAACTGTGGCAAATGGAATTTAACCCGGAAAAGTGCGAGGTGATGCACTTTGGGGGGACTAACAAGGCAAGGGAATACACAATGAATGGTAAGACCCTAGGCAAGACGGAGGGTCAGAGGGATCTGGGTGTGCAAGTACACAGATCCCTGAAGGCGGCAGAACAGGTGGATAAGGTGGTAAAAAAAGCATATGGGATACTTGCCTTCATTAGCCGAGGCATAGAATATAAGAGCAAGGAGGTTATGATGGAGCTGTATAAAACACTGGTTAGGCCACAGCTGGAATACTGTGTGCAGTTCTGGTCGCCACACTACAGGAAGGATGTGATCGCTTTGGAGAGGGTGCAGAGGAGATTCACCAGGATGTTACCAGGGCTGGAGCGCTTCAGCTATGAAGAAAGACTGGGCAGATTGGGTTTGTTTTCCTTGGAGCAGAGGAGGCTGAGGGGGGACATGATTGAGGTGTACAAAATTATGAGGGGCATAGATAGGATGGATACTAAGGAGCTTTTTCCCTTAGTAGAAGGGTCAATAACAAGGGGGCATAGATTCAAGGTAAAGGGCGGGAGGTTTAGAGGGAATTTGAGAAAGAACATTTTCACCTAGAGGGTGGTTGGAGTCTGGAACTCACTGCCTGAAAGGGTTGTGGAGGCAGGAATCCTCACAACATTTAAGAAGCATTTGGATGAGCACTTGAAATGCCATAGCATACAAGGCTACGGTCCAAAGGCTGGAATATGGGATTAGATTAGACAGGGCTTGATGGCCGGCGCGGACACGATGGGCTGAAGGGCCTCTATCCGTGCTGTATAACTCTATGACTCTATGACACCAGGGAGTGATAGAACTACTGCCAAGATTAGGGATGTATGTTGGTGGCCAGAAATACAATCAGATGTCTCCTGGATTTCACTTCGGTCCAGACCCATAAATACCTCGATACCTTTCATAATCCCTCCTGTCATAACTCATGTGGTGAGTAGCTGGTGGAAGATAGATTATATAGGGCCACTGCCCACCTGCCCAGGAGGAAAGAAGTACACATTGGTAATAGTAGATGTATTTTCTAAATGGATTGAGGCCTTCCCAGCCAATAACAATTCAGCTACCACTACTGCCAAAATCCTAATGGAAGAAGTGTTCTCCCATTGGGGATTACCAGAAAGCATCGACTCAGCGCGAGCGACCCATTTTACTGGGCAGGTCATGAGATCGGTCATGCAGTTGGCTGGGGTAAAACAGGATTTTCACATTTCATACCATCCAGAGTCCAGTGGGATAGTAGAAAGAATGAATAGGAACCTAAAAACTATGATGAGGAAATTGGTCCAACAAAATCATCCCTCCTGACATAGGGTGCTCCCTTATGCATTAATGGCCGTCCGGAACACGGTGGTAGCACCCACCAGCTACTCACCACATGAGTTATGACAGGAGGGATTATGAAAGGTATCGAGGTATTTATGGGTCTGGACCGAAGTGAAATCCAGGAGACATCCTTGTCATCTGAAAAATACATGACTGATTTGGTGAAGTATTTGGAAGCGGCAAAAATGACCGCAGCCGTAAAAATGGGAAAAAGGCATCAGAAAAGTAAAGCCTATTTTGACAGGAAAACCCACCCATGGGGAGTCAAGATAGGTGACCAGGTCATGGTTAAGGTCCAAAGGGAGGGAACATTCCTGAGCTCAAAATATGCAGGACCCTTTAGAGTAATGGAAAAAGCTAGTCCGTCCGTATATAAGATAATGGACGGACAAGGAAAGTACAAATGGCACCACAGCAATCAGTTAAAAACTGTCGGGAAAGTGGATAGTTTTCACCAGTACCATGTACAACTGGAAGCTTCAGATCCCCAGGGATTGGATGAAGGAAATGATGGTTCAGATGACGATAACCAATCAGATAGGTCCGATCAGGACTCAACAGGTCTGGTGGACAGAGTAGGGACCCTGTTCCTAAATGACGAACGGGACCCAAATGAATCTCCTCCTAACTCACCAATAAGGGAGACGGCGAGTTTCATGGCCACCACTCACCAACTCCAGGGTTGGGCACGCCTACCTGGAATGGATCGCTCCTCAAAGGCCCCTCGTTTACAAAGGGTGACTGATATATAAGAAATAATTCATAAACTGGACATAAGAGCAGCTAGTATCTTGATCATGTTTGTATGTGTTTAGAAATGAATGCCGGAAATAATTCCAGTCGAAACCTCAGACAACTATCGCAAGCGCGATCAAGAATGGAGTGAGGAGCTGTTCGGGACCTTTCTCCATCTGGGACTTTTGATGTTCGGAACATTCTTTATCCTATGGATTCAAATATGAAAGAATAGGGGACACCAACAGAACAACGAAGAAGGACAAGAGGAAATAGAGGTGGTTCGACAATGACGTGTTATATAATAATAACTTGTGTATTTATGATATGTGTAGAATTAAACAGGGTACTAGGTGAACAGAAGGTGATTCTCACCTCCGGGGAAAAAGACTATAATAGCACGAATTGTATCACTGAGTTTAGTCACTGGAAGGCCCTACCCACGGAAACCATGAATGTAGCTGTAGTGGGATGACTAGGACATGCCACGAGACTAGCTATGCAGGGAACCTGACTAGGGTGTGTGTGACTTGCCGCCATACTAACCAAGGTAAAGACGGGCAAACAGTGTAACCCAAACCGAGGTATTGTGCAGCATCTATGGAGACTGGATTTTAAATCAATTACGGGAAAACCTAATGTTAGCCAATCATGGAGACATACCCCTCTGGATCAATAACACCTAATTGAGAGGATTACTCAGAGGGAATCAGTCAAACCAGATTTGAGATTGTGAGTTGAGGAAGCTCAGCAAGGTGTGGTTCAACGAAGAATGCTCAGGGAGCAGTAACAGCATGGCTTTGGCAATGATTATCGGTGTACCAGTAATGGGAGAGCAAGAAGGAATGAAGTTAGTGGAGTCTAAGGATATAGGGATAATACAGGAAGGAATATGGATGAGGTTTGATAATCTGTTACCATATGCTGTCGAATTAGATGGTGCCCTAGTCGGTACCACCCTAAATCAATGTCAACAAACTGACCAAACGGTAATATGCCCCTATAAGATTTATCCAACTAACACGGCAAGATGTGGGTTCAATGGGATCATTGTACGCTGGTAGTGGAATCTACCGCTGGAAGAATCGTGAGGACCAGCTATCAGAGAAATTGAACTTACTGTTTTACCACAACCGAGGTCAGTTATCACTATGGGAACAGGGAATGTCCCATAGAAACCCCGACTTTCTGTCTGCACCCTTTAATACCTATGAGATTGGGTAATGAAGAAATTATCGCTATCGAGCAAAGAGAAACTGTTCTGATTAATGTGGCTGACAGCCTGAAAGGAAACTTGGACAATTACCTTGGAAAATATGACATCAGTATCCAATTAGAGAAGGAACATTTGATTCGGAGCAAGCATCAGCTTGAACTGGTACAGACTTACAGACCAGTGGAACAGAACACACAGGAAATTGGCAAGGACATAAAGAGCATCAAGACAGACACATGGTGCGATGAAATATGGAATTGGGGTACAAATGTCAATATACGCCCATGGATTAGAATATTCTCAGACATTACAGTTATTCTAATTACTGTAATATTCCTGTGTCTGTGTGTCACCTGGAGAAGTATGATGCGATTGGAAAAAAGATTGAAAGGGTGACTCGAAATGATGGAAATGGGGCAAGTGATGAAGATGGAAGACCGAAGGAGACTACTAACTATGAAAGGTGATCAATATAATCTATGATTAAAATGATCAAAGGGAGGAGTGTAGAAATATGAACTCGTGAATTGTGTAAAATGGTTGCCTTGCGAAAACTGCAGCCACAGTGAGATCTCAAATAAACAAAACCTTGAAGTTGGGGGCCTAGGGCTGTTCAAATAACAGTTAACAGGCCTGCAAGAGATGACAAGCTTGCAGGATGATCGAGTCTATGACAATAATTAACTCAAGATAAGGGTGACAATCTAGTCTAACGGTTGAGCTGTCGCAAATCACATAATAAGGGACCTCTGGAATTCCCTAAATGACCTTGGATACCGATTGGCTAAGGATGGACACATCTCAGACAAAATGGCCGAATCTGCAGACGGCACGCCTTGACCATTCTGTTGTGATGATCACAGAAGCTGTGAGCTAACTGTCAAGAGGTCTCATGACTGATTAGAGCAACCTTGTGCAAACGGTCTTATCTGGGGGGGGGCAGCATATAGGTAGTAAAAATATAGATATAATAAAAGAAGGGAGCCAAAAGCTAGTTGAGCAGCGAGAACCTAGGAATCACACTCGAGAAGGGAGGAGCCACAAGTCTGGGACTTGTTGTAGGACACCAGCGCGAAGGCTGATCAACTTTCAAACGGGTAATATTGTTTTAAGCTAGCACACAGGGAAGTGAGCCCTGTGTCATTTTCCTTGTAAGTTATTCAAACAACTTGTTAACCAATAAAGTACTGAATGTATGCAACTTATTGAGTCCGACCGACATTTGACTCTCTGAACTAAGAACCATAATCGTTGAACTGTTGTTGAGCTGACTACTTGTTACTAGCTCAATAGATACAGTGAATTTGGGACAACGTCTCTAACTACTCTATCAAAACCCTTCATTATTTTGAACACCTCTATTAAATTTCCTTTTAACCTTCTCTGCTCTAAGGTGAACATTCCTAGCTTCTCCAGTCTCTCCATATAACTGAAGTCCCTCATTGCTGTAAGACTGAGGGAGGTGAGGGGTTCCAAAGTTGGGAGGTCCTGGGAAAACAATTAGTTAAAGTATGAAACAGTGCGATGAGCCCAATTGGATGTGGGGAGGAGGGAGACCGCGTAGGACTGCTAGCCTTACCTTGACACTGAGGCTTAGTTAAATCAGAGGAATGTATCTCTCCTGAAGACTCAAATCCTTGGTTGCAGGAGCAGATGTAACTTCCTTCTGTGTTGTGGCAACTTTCATTTGGCCCACATAATTCATCATCTTCATCACACTCATTAATATCTGAAATAAATGGGAAACTAAAATGCAAATTTACTGCTGAAAGTTACTATTGAAGTATAACATTATATAATATTTTTAAATGATTCATTCTCAGGATGTGGGCATCGCTGGCAAGCCTGGCATTTATTGCCCATCCCTAGTTGCCCTTGAGGAGCTGATGGTGGGCCTTCTTCTTGAACCTCTATAGACCGTGTGGTGAAATATTCAGTGGCTACAAGCAAATTAGTTGAATGGGAATATCAATCTATTTGGTCTCTTTGCATTTAAAAAAGAAAGCCCTGCATTTATATAGCACCTTTCACAACCTCAGGATGTCCTAAAGAGCTTTACAGCCAATGAAGTACTGTTGTAATGTGGGAAACACGGCAGCCAATGTGCACACAGCAAGGTCCCACAGTCAACAATGTGATAATGACCAGATAATCTGTTTTTTAGTGATCTAGGTTGAGGGATCAATATTGACCAGGACACCAGGGATAACTCCCCTGCTGGTCCTCAAAATAGTGCCATGGGATCTTGTATGGCCACTTGAGAGAGCAAACGGGGCCTCGGTTTAACATCTCATCCAAGAAACAGCACTGCAGTGGAGTGTCAGTCTGGATTCTGGACTGGGACTTAAACGCACAACCCTCTGACCCAGAGGCAAGAGAGCAACCTACAGAGCCACAGCTGACAGCAGACAGGTGCCAGCCTTTATATATCATGGGACAAAAGTCTGTGGGGGAGAAATTCATTCCAGCCCCGTTTGGGGGGCTAAAACTTCAAAAACTGAAAAATTAGAGCCAGGCACTAATGACGATAGGCTCCCGCGAAATTCAGTTGCAGCGCTCCAAGAGGAAAGCTAAATCAAGCATTAACCACTTCCCTTAGGGCGCTAAAGTTGGAGAGCGGGGCGGTGCCAGCAGAGCGCGAGACAATTTGCAGCGCATTCCAGGCGACACTCTTCAATCACAGAAGCTGCTTCCCTCACTTAAAGGGAAGGGCCAATACTGCACCGGAAGCTGTTTATCGGCACTGCAGTCTTGCAAGGCGGCTGCCAATACAGCCCCAAACACTGTCACCAAGTGGAGAGATCGGACATCCTGCAACAATGAAAGTGAGTGCTTTGCGCAGGCACTGGTGGAAATTAGAACGGTTCACCAATCTGAAAAGTATTCCCTTTCATTACCGCTCCCAAAGAGGCCATCTGACTTCAGGACACCTCCTCTTGGCGTTGTCAGCACGAGGCGATAATTGCAGGGGGCGAAAGTCAATTTCACATCCGGGGCGGTAACGGGGCGCTGCGCACTTGATGATGTCATGATCTACAGGGCGCTACAGACCGAGGCGGTAAGTATTAGCGTCAGCGCAAAACCACCAGGGAAGTTCACGGGCATCACTGATTTCACCACGCCCGGTCGGTAACCCCTTAGCGTCCCGTTACCGCCCCCCACCGGCACTAATGGGAGGCACAAAGCAGCCGAATTTCTAGCCCAGATCTCTGTCTAGTAGCTGCAAAGATCTTCTGTCAAATGTCCCAAAGCATCTCCTAGTGGGTATGGACCTCGCAGCTGAATCAAGACTACACGTGCCCATCTTACAGTTATGGGCACAGAAACACTCCCTAATTTGGTACTAATCTGGTCATCTCACCCCAAAGGCTACAGGATGTGTCAGGGTGTGAAATAGATAAACATGTGAGTGTATATAGTGAGGGCTATTCTTATGCTTTTGGGGGCTGAGGCAGATTGTTGGGGCTCTAGTATACTGTACATCCGACTGTGCCGCACCAGAATAGGGAGTGTCTGATACTGTCGCAGGGTGTCAAAATGGAATGGGTGCCCCATCCCCAGCTCTAACACGCCTTGCCATGCTGACCAGTTACATGTGAAAGAACTAATTCAAAGAGGAATCGAAATGATTCTTACCGACACAGTCTGTTCTCGTATCAAAGATAGTCTGAGCGCTGGTGGAAGTATACCCATCCTTACAGTTACAGTTGAATCTGATCTGTGTACCGTAACACTCCGTGTTAGCACCACACTCGCTGATAACATAAGGTTCATCCCTATCGCAATCATCATCATCTGCAACGAAGCACAACATAAACAAAAGGTTCCCTTCCTTTTTAGGTGATTTAAGGTGTACAGTGGGTGACATCAGCCGCTCGGCACAGGCTGGGGTCAAACAAGGGATGTTCCTGGTCTGTACAAAAGAGTTACTCATTGAGATAACTATTAGGGAGCCTATAACCGCTGTGTTTTTTTTAGTGTCAGCTGTGGCTCAGTGGGCAGCACTCTCGCCTCTGAGTCAGGAGGTTCTGATTTCAAATCCCACTCCAGAGACTTGAAACATAGAAACATAGAAGATAGGAGCAGGAGTAGGCCATTCGGCCCCTCGAGCCTGCTCCGCCATTCAATGAGATCATGGCTGATCATCCAAATTCAGTACCCGGTCCCTGCATTCTCCCCATACCCCTTGATCCCTTTAGCTTTGAGAAATATATCCAACTCCTTCTTGAATATATTTAATGAATTGGCCTCTACTGCCTTCTGTGGTAGAGAATTCCACAGGTTCACCACTCTCTGAGTGAAGAAATTCCTCCTCATCTCTGTCCTAAATGGCTTACCCCTTATCCTTAGACTGTGACCCCTGGTTCTGGACTCCCCGACCATCGGGAACATCCTTCCAGCATCTAGTCTGTCTAGTCCTGTCAGAGCACAACATCAGATTCCACACGTACACTGACAGCACCCAGCTCAACCTCACCACCACCTCTCTCGAACCCTCCACTGCGACTGATCTCTCACACAGCTTGTCTGGCATCCAGTATTGAGCAGAGATTTCATCCAATTAAATCATGGGAAGACTGGAGTCACTGCCTTCGATCCCCGCCACAAACTCCATTCCCTCGCCACCGACTCCATTACTCTCTCTGGCCACTATCTGAGGCTGAACCAGACTGTTCGCCACCTTGGCGTCCTCTTTGACCCTGAGCTGATCTTCCGAAAACATCCCCTCTCCATCACCAAGACTGCCGATTTCAACCTCCGTAATATCGCCTCACTCCGCCCCTGCCTCAGCTCATCCACTGCTGAAACCCTCACTCATGCCGTTATTACCACCAGGCTCAATTATTCCAATGCTGTCCTGGCCGGCCTCCCACCTTCAATCCTCTGGTGAAAGTCTTTCTTTTCTTTCTTTTCTGTAAACTTGAGCTCTTCCAAAACTCAGCTGCCCGTATCCTAAGTCACACCAAGTCCCATTCGCCCATCACCCCTGTGCTCACTGCCCGTATCCTAAGTCGCACCCAGTCCCGTTCGCCCATCACCCCTGTGCTCACTGACCGTATCCTAAGTCACACCAAGTCCCGTTCGCCCATCACCCCTGTGCTCACTGACCGTATCCGAACTCACACCAAGTCCCGTTCGCCCATCACCCCTGTGCTCACTGCCCGTATCCTAACTCGCACCCAGTCCCGTTCGCCCATCACCCCTGTGCTCACTGACCGTATCCTAACTCGCACCAAGTCCCGTTCGCCCATCACCCCTGTGCTCACTGACCGTACCCTAAGTCACACCAAGTCCCGTTCGCCCATCACCCCTGTGCTCACTGACCGTATCCTAAGTCACACCAAGTCCCGTTCGCCCATCACCCCTGTGCTCACTGACCGTATCCTAAGTCACACCAAGTCCCGTTCGCCCATCACCCCTGTGCTCACTGCCTGTATCCTAAGTCACACCAAGTCCCATTCGCCCATCACCCCTGTGCTCACTGGCCACGTTGGCTCCCGGTCCAGCAATGGCTTGATTTTAAAATTCTCATCCTTGTTTTCAAATCCCTCCATGGCCTCGCCCCTCCCTATCTCTGTAATCTCCTTCAGCCCCCCAACCCTCCGAGATATCTGCGTTCCTCCAATTCTGGCCTCTTGCGTATCCCTGATTTTAATCGCTCCACCATTGGCGGCCGTGCCTTCAGCTGCCTGGGCCCTGAGCTCTGGAATTCCCTCCCTAAACCTCTCCGCCTCTCTGCCTCTCGCTCCTCCATTAAGTCGCTCCTTAAAAGCTACCTCTTTGACCAAGCTTTTGGTTACTTGTATCTCTTTATGTGGCTTGGTGTCAAAATTTTCTTAACGTTCCTGTGAAGCGCATTGGGATGTTTTTACTACATTAAAGGCGCTATATAAATGCACATTGACCACTGACACTTCAGTGCTGTACCAAGGGATTTCTGCAATGTTGCAGGTGCCATCTTTCCGATGGGATGATAAACCCTCCAACAGGGCTGAAGAGGAAAATGAGGGTAGGTGCTGTAGGGACACCACGCCAAGACCACGCTGTGCAAAGAGGGACCTTCGAGGGACACAAAAGCCCCTCATAAGGCAGGAGTGGCAGCTTTTTAGGCCTTGACAGAAAACTGAGGCCCAGAAAGTTGATGCGCAGGAGCAAGATTGGAGGGAGAGGGCCTCGTGGAGGCCTCCTCTCCCTCCAGTTACAGACATGGGGACCATTACCACTGCGACTCTGGGCCTTCTGCCATCCATCAGGCGGTTCCAGGGAGTGGCATAAACATGGGAGGAAATGGGGGTTGGCAGGCTCCCACCCCCATCACCAGCAGCCAGTGGGAGCAGGAGGAGGGAATCAAGGCTGGGGCTGGGAGGCAGTAGTAGGCCTCACTACCCCATTTTCCTGCGATTTTGGTGGAATAGCCAGGGGCAAATTCAGCCCTAGAGTTGGGTATAGTGCAGAGTAGAGTATAAACTTGATGGGCTGAATGGCCTTTAATTGTTTCGTGCTTTCATATGTTTTAATCTTCAACGCAACTTTACCTCTTTCCCAAATACTCTGTACTTCGTCTCCAACATTGATTCTCCCTTCACATCAGCTTCGCCTCTCCGAGCTCCCACCCACATATGTCACTGTGATACCTGGTCCACACACATATCATATCAGAGATTCGTGCCTGTAACCTTGTCGAGGACTTCTAAAACCTTCCTCTTCTGTGTCTCACTCTTCATGTGCCTATACATGCACTACCCTCGGAGGAGGAGGAGGACAGGTTCAACATTTGGAACTGAGAAAAGTACAAATTACTTCACCTTTCCACACACCAGTCACAGGGACAGGAGTTGGTCATTCAGCCCCTCGAGATTATGGCTAACCTAATCATGGTTAACTCCATCTACCCAGCTTGGTTCAATAAGCTTTAATACCCTTGCCTAAAAAAAATCTATCAATCTCAATTTTGAGTCTTCAATTGACCCCACCCCACCTTCACCCCCACCACACCCCACACCCCTACCCCGCCCCACCCCCCCCCACCCCCCCGCCTGCCCCAGCCTTGACAGCTTTTTGAGGGAGAGAGTTCCAGATCTCCACTGCCCTTTGTGTGAAGAAGTGCTTCCTGACATCACCCCGAACGGCCTGGCTCTAATTTTAAGATTGTGACCCCTTGTTCTGGACTCCCCCCACCAGAGGAAATAGTTCCTCTCTAATCATCTTAAGCACCTCAATTAGATCAACGCTTAATCTTCTATATTTGAGGGAATACAAGCCTGGTCTGTGCAACCTGTCCTCATAATTTAACCCGCAGTCAACCTTTGACCCATCACCTAGGTTTCCAAGTATTCAGAAGCGGAACATATTTCCTAAGTGGACACGCAATGCAATCGCACTACCTCTGTGCACTATTTTTAAACATGTGTGGACCTGTTTAAGGTATGTAAGCATAGGGCACAGACAACTATAGTGTGAATGTGTTAAGTGTTCGATTCGAACTTTGCCAGTTGAAATATATATTCCCTGTGGCATTAAAAGAACTCAATTAAGAGAGGGAAGTCCTGGAAGGCAGCTCACCAATGCAATCTTGGTTCCTCATGAGAGCGTGTTCACGTGAGCAGGGTTGAGTTGTAACTACAGAGAGGACCACAAGGTAACCAAAGTAAAGCGCTGTCAAAAATAAAAAGGAAAAAAAGAATCATTGAAGACTTTGAAGAACAATTTTATTTGTGAACTGTGCTTGCTGACCTGCATTGGCCCCTGGTCCACCATAGACTTGATTTTAAAATTCTTATTCTCATGTTCAAATCCCTCCATGGCCTCGCTCCTCTCTATCTCTGCAACCTCCTCCAGCCCTACAACCCTCCAAGATCGCTGCACTCCTCCAACTCTGGCCCCATTTCCATCCCTCACTCTCTTCGCCCCACCATTGGCGGCTGTGCCTTTAGCCGTCTAGACCCTAAGCTCTGGAATTCCCTCCCTAAACCTCTCCACTTCTCTCTCCTCCTTTAAGTCATCACTTAAAACCTCCCTCTTTCACCAAGTGTTTGGTCATCTGTCCTTAATATCTCCTTATGTGGCTCGGTGTCAAATGCGGAATATAGGGAGTTAGGAGGTAAACTAAAAAACAGGACCTCAAAGGTAGTAATCTCAGGATTGCTACCAGTGTCACGTGCTAGTCAGAGTAGAAATAGAAGGATACTTCAGATGAATACGTGGCTAGAGGAATGGTGCCAGGGGGAGGGATTCAAGTTCCTGGGACATTCTGGGGGAGGTGGGACCAGTTCAAACCGGACGGTCTGCACCTGGGCAGGGCTGGAACCGATGTCCATGGGGGAGTGTTTGCTAGTGCTGTGGGGGAGGGTTTAAACTAAAATGGAAGGGGGTTGGGAACTTGAGCAGGGAGACAGAGGAAAGGAAAACAAGGATAAAAGCAAAAGATAGGAAGGAGAAAAACAAAAGTGGCAGTCAGAGAAATCAATGGTTTAAATCAAACGTGGCCACAGTAAATAATAATTCTAATAGGTCTAAGAGCATTAAAAAAACAAGCCTGAAGGCTTTGTGTCTTAATGCGAGGAGCATTTGTGATAAGGTGGATGAATTGGCTGCGCAAATAGAGGTAAACGAATATGATTTGGTTGGGATTACGGAAACGTGGCTCAAGGACAGCCAAGACTGGGAACTCAACATCCAGGGGTATTCAATATTCAGGAAAGATAGGCAAAAAGGAAAGGGAGGAGGGGTAGCATTACTGGTTAAAGAAGGGATTAACACAATTGTAATGAAGGATATTAGCTCTGATGAGGTGGAATCTGTGTGGGTAGAATTGAGAAATACTAAGGGGAAAAAAACATTAGTGGGAGTGGTATATAGATCTCCAAACAGTAAGGTGGAGGTTGGGGATGGCATTAAAAGGGAAATTAAAGAAGCGTGCAATAAGGGCACAGCAGTCATCATGGGTGACTTTAATCTACATATAGATTGGGCTAACCAAATTAGTAACAATACTGTGGAGGAGGAATTCCTAGAGTGTTTACGGGATGGTTTTTGGACCAATATGTCGAGGAGCCAACCAGAGATCAGGCCATCTTAGACTGGGTATTATGTAACAAGAAAGGATTAATTAGCAATCTTGTTGTACGAGGCCCCTTGGGTCGGAGCAATCATAATATGATCGAATCCTTCATTAAGATGGAAAATGAAGTAGTTGACTCAGAAACTAGGGTCCTCAATTTAAATAAAGGAAACTACGATGGTCTGAGGTGCGAGTTGGGTAGGATTGATTGGGGAATGGCACTCAAAGGGTTGACGATGGATAGGCAATGGCAAACATTCAAAGACCGAATGGATGAACTACAGAAGTTGTTCATCCCAGTTTGGCATAAAAATAAAACAAAAAAGGTGACTCAACCGTGGCTAACAAGGGAAATTAGGGATAGCATAAGATCCAAGGAGAGGACATACAAATTGGCCAGAAAAAGCAATAATCCTGAGGATTGGG
Source organism: Somniosus microcephalus (assembly GCF_052327205.1). Taxonomy (NCBI): domain Eukaryota; kingdom Metazoa; phylum Chordata; class Chondrichthyes; order Squaliformes; family Somniosidae; genus Somniosus; species Somniosus microcephalus. The sequence continues at coordinate 54,732,661 of NC_141012.1, read as the reverse complement.
AGCAGTTTAGGATTCAACAAAGGAGGACAAAGGGATTAATTAAGAAAGGGAAAATAGAATATGAGAGTAAGCTTGCAGGGAACATAAAAACTGACTGTAAAAGCCTTTATAGATATGTAAAGAGGAAAAGATTGGTGAAGTCAAGCGTAGGTCCCTTGCAGTCAGAATCGGGGGAATTTATAATGGGGAGCAAAGAAATGGCAGACCAACTAAATACATATTTTGGTTCTGTCTTCACAAAGGAGGACATAAATAACCTCCCAGAAATACCGAGGAACATAGGGTCTGATGAAAGGGTGGAACTGAAAGATATCAGTATTTGTAGGGAAATGGTGTTAGGAAAATTGATGGGACTGAAGGCCGATAAATCCCCAGGGCCTGATAATCTACATCCCAGGGTACTTAAGGAAGTGGCCCTAGAAATAGTAGATGCATTGCTGGTCATCTTCCAGAACTCAATAGACTCTGGAACAGTACCCATGGATTGGAGGGTAGCTAATGTTACCCCACTATTCAAAAAAGGTGGCAGAGAAAAAGCGGGGAATTATAGACCGGTAAACCTGACATCGGTAGTGGGGAAAATGCTAGAGTCCATTATAAAAGATGTAATAGCAGAGCACTTGGAAAGCAGTGACAGGATTGGACAAAGTCAACATGGATTTACAAAAGGTAAATCATGCTTGACTAATCTACTGGAATTTTTTGAGGATGTAACTGGTAAAATAGATAAGGGAGAACCAGTGGATGTGGTGTATTTGGACTTTCAGAAGGCTTTCGATAAGGTCCCGCATAAGAGGTTAGCGTGCAAAATTAAGGCACATGGGATTGGGGGCAAGGTATTGACTTGGATAGAGAACTGGTTGGCGGACAGAAAGCAAAGAGTTGGAATAAACGGGTCGTTTTCCGAGTGGCAGGCAGTGACTAGTGGGGTACCGCAAGGATCGGTCCTAGGACCCCAGCTGTTCCCAATATATATTAATGATCTGGACGAGGGAATTGGATGTAATATCTCCAAATTTGCAGACGACACAAAGCTGGGTGGGAGGGTATGCTGTGAGGAGGATGTCATGAAACTCCAGTACGATTTGGACAGGTTGGGTGATTGGGCAGAAACATGGCAAATGCACTATAATGTGGATAAATGTGAGGTTATCCACTTTGGTGGCAAAAACAGGAAGGCAGATTATTATTTGAATGGCAATAGATTGGGAGAAGGGGAAGTGCAAAGAGACCTGGGTGTTCTTGTGTACCAGTCGCTGAAGGTAAGCATGCAGGTGCAGCAGGCGGTTAAGAAGGCAAATGGTATGTTGGCCTTCGTAGCAAGAGGGTTCGAGTACAAGAACAAGGATGTCTTGCTGCAGTTGTACAGGGCCTTGGTGAGACTGCACCTTGAGTATTGTGTGCAGTTTTGGTCACCTTACCTGAGGAAGGACGTTCTTGCCATGGAGGGAGTGCAGCAAAGATTCACCAGGCTGATACCTGGGATGGCAGGAATGACGTACGAGGAGAGATTGTGTCAATTGGGCTTATACTCACTGGAGTTTAGAAGATTGAGAGGGGATCTCATTGAAACCTATAAAATTCTGTCAGGTCTGGACAGACTAGATGCAGAAAGGATGTTTCTGATGGCCGGGGAGTCCAGAACCAGGGGTCAAAGTCTAAGGATAAGGGGTAAGCCATTTAGGACTGAAATGAGGAGGAATTTCTTCACCCAGAGAGTGGTGAACCTATGGAATTCTCTGCCACAGAGGGCGGTGGAGGCCAGTTCATTAAATATATTCAAGAAAGAGTTGGATATATTTCTTGAGGCTAAAGGGATCAAGGGATATGGGGAGAAGGCAGGGACAGGGTACTGAATTTGGATGACCAGCCATGATCTCATTGAATGGCGGAGGCGGCTCGAAGGGCCAAATGGCCTACTCCTGCTCCTATCTTCTATGTTTCTATGTTATCTGATTATGTTCCTGTGAAGCACCTTGGGATGTTTTACGATGTTAAAAGTGCTGTGTAAATGCAGGTTGCTGTTGTTGATTCTCTACAGCGGCTAATGTCTGAATAGTCTGTTTATTCCCGCCTCCAGTTATCCGTTCTTCTCTGCTGTAGGGACTGATCCCTGCTGTAGGGGCTGATCCCTGCTGTAGGGGCTGATCCCTGCTGTAGGGGCTGATCCCTGCTGTAGGGGCTGATCTCTGCTGTAGGGGCTGATCCCTGCTGTAGCGACTGATCCCTGCTGTAGGGACTGATCCCTGCTGTAGGGACTGATCCCTGCTGTAGGGACTGATCCCTGCTGTAGGGGCTGATCCCTGCTGTAGCGACTGATCCCTGCTGTAGGGACTCATCCCTGCTGTAGGGACTGATCCCTGCTGTAAGTGCTGATCCCTGCTGTAGGGGCTGATCTCTGCTGTAGGGGCTGATCCCTGCTGTAGGGACTGATCTCTGCTGTAGGGACTGATCCCTGCTGTAGGGACTGATCTCTGCTGTAGGGACTGATCCCTGCTGTAGGGGCTGATCCCTGCTGTAGCGACTGATCCCTGCTGTAGGGACTGATCCCTGCTGTAGGGACTGATCCCTGCTGTAGGGGCTGATCTCTGCTGTAGGGGCTGATCCCTGCTGTAGGGGCTGATCCCTGCTGTAGGGGCTGATCCCTGCTGTAGGGGCTGATCCCTGCTGTAGGGGCTGATCCCTGCTGTAGGGACTGATCTCTGCTGTAGGGGCTGATCCCTGCTGTAGGGACTGATCCCTGCTGTAGGGACTGATCTCTGCTGTAGGGACTGATCTCTGCTGTAGGGACTGATCTCTGCTGTAGGGGCTGATCCCTGCTGTAGGGACTGATCTCTGCTGTAGGGGCTGATCCCTGCTGTAGGGACTGATCCCTGCTGTAGGGACTGATCTCTGCTGTAGGGACTGATCCCTGCTGTAGGGGCTGATCCCTGCTGTAGCGACTGATCCCTGCTGTAGGGACTGATCCCTGCTGTAGGGACTGATCCCTGCTGTAAGTGCTGATCCCTGCTGTAGGGGCTGATCTCTGCTGTAGGGGCTGATCCCTGCTGTAGGAGCTGATCCCTGCTGTAGGGACTGATCCCTGCTGTAGGGGCTGATCTCTGCTGTAGGGGCTGATCTCTGCTGTAGGGGCTGATCCCTGCTGTAGGAGCTGATCCCTGCTGTAGGGACTGATCTCTGCTGTAGGGACTGATCCCTGCTGTAGGGACTGATCTCTGCTGTAGGGACTGATCCCTGCTGTAGGGGCTGATCCCTGCTGTAGCGACTGATCCCTGCTGTAGGGACTGATCCCTGCTGTAGGGACTGATCCCTGCTGTAAGTGCTGATCCCTGCTGTAGGGGCTGATCTCTGCTGTAGGGGCTGATCCCTGCTGTAGGGGCTGATCTCTGCTGTAGGGACTGATCCCTGCTGTAAGTGCTGATCCCTGCTGTAGGAGCTGATCTCTGCTGTAGGGACTGATCCCTGCTGTAGGGACTGATTCCTGCTGTAGGGGCTGATCCCTGCTGTAGCGGCTGATCCCTGCTGTAGGGGCTGATCCCTGCTGTCGGGGCTGATCCCTGCTGTAGGGACTGATCCCTGCTGTAGCGGCTGATCCCTGCTGTAGGGACTGATCCCTGCTGTAGGGGCTGATCCCTGCTGTAGGGACTGATCCCTGCTGTAGGGACTGATCCCTGCTGTAGGGGCTGATCCCTGCTGTAGGGGCTGATCCCTGCTGTAGGGACTGATCCCTGCTATAGGGACTGATCCCTGCTGTAGGGACTGATCCCTGCTGTAGGGACTGATCCCTGCTGTAGGGGCTGATCCCTGCTGTAGGGGCTGATCCCTGCTGTAGGGGCTGATCTCTGCTGTAGGGACTGATCCCTGCTGTAGCGGCTGATCCCTGCTGTAGGGACTGATCCCTGCTGTAGCGGCTGATCTCTGCTGTAGGGACTGATCCCTGCTGTAGGGGCTGATCCCTGCTATAGGGACTGATCCCTGCTGTAGGGACTGATCCCTGCTGTAGGGACTGATCCCTGCTGTAGGGGCTGATCCCTGCTGTAGGGGCTGATCCCTGCTGTAGGGGCTGATCTCTGCTGTAGGGGCTGATCCCTGCTGTAGGGGCTGATCTCTGCTGTAGGGGCTGATCCCTGCTGTAGGGGCTGATCTCTGCTGTAGGGGCTGATCCCTGCTGTAGGAGCTGATCCCTGCTGTAGGGACTGATCCCTGCTGTAGGGACTGATCCCTGCTGTAGGGGCTGATCCCTGCTGTAGGGACTGATCCCTGCTGTAGGGACTGATCCCTGCTGTAGGGGCTGATCCCTGCTGTAGGGACTGATCCCTGCTGTAGGGACTGATCCCTGCTGTAGGGATTGATCCCTGCTGTAGGGGCTGATCCCTTCTGTAGGGACTGATCCCTGCTGTAAGAGCTGATCTCTGCTGTAGGGGCTGATCCCTGCTGTAGGGACTGATCCCTGCTGTAGGGACTGATCCCTGCTGTAGGGGCTGATCCCTGCTGTAGGGACTGATCCCTGCTGTAGGGGCTGATCTCTGCTGTAGGGGCTGATCCCTGCTGTAGGGACTGATCCCTGCTGTAGCGACTGATCCCTGCTGTAGGGACTGATCCCTGCTGTAGGGACTGATCCCTGCTGTAAGTGCTGATCCCTGCTGTAGGAGCTGATCTCTGCTGTAGGGACTGATCTCTGCTGTAGGGACTGATCCCTGCTGTAGGGGCTGATCCCTGCTGTAGGGACTGATCCCTGCTGTAGGGACTGATCCCTGCTGTAGGGACTGATCCCTGCTGTAGGGACTGATTCCTGCTGTAGGGGCTGATCCCTGCTGTAGCGGCTGATCCCTGCTGTAGCGGCTGATCCCTGCTGTAGGGGCTGATCTCTGCTGTAGGGGCTGATCCCTGCTGTAGGGACTGATCTCTGCTGTAGGGGCTGATCCCTGCTGTAGGGACTGATCCCTGCTGTAGGGGCTGATCCCTGCTGTAGGGGCTGATCCCTGCTGTAGGGACTGATCCCTGCTATAGGGACTGATCCCTGCTGTAGGGACTGATCCCTGCTGTAGGGGCTGATCCCTGCTGTAAGTGCTGATCCCTGCTGTAGGGACTGATCCCTGCTGTAGGGGTTGATCTCTGCTGTAGGGACTGATCCCTGCTGTAGGGGCTGATCTCTGCTGTAGGGGCTGATCCCTGCTGTAGGGACTGATCCCTGCTGTAGGGACTGATCCCTGCTGTAGGGACTGATCCCTGCTGTAGGGGTTGATCTCTGCTGTAGGGACTGATCCCTGCTGTAGGGGCTGATCTCTGCTGTAGGGACTGATCCCTGCTGTAGGGACTGATTCCTGCTGTAGGGGCTGATCCCTGCTGTAGCGGCTGATCCCTGCTGTAGCGGCTGATCCCTGCTGTAGGGGCTGATCCCTGCTGTAGGGACTGATCTCTGCTGTAGGGGCTGATCCCTGCTGTAGGGGCTGATCCCTGCTGTAGGGGCTGATCCCTGCTGTAGGGACTGATCCCTGCTATAGGGACTGATCCCTGCTGTAGGGACTGATCCCTGCTGTAGGGACTGATCCCTGCTGTAGGGGCTGATCCCTGCTGTAAGTGCTGATCCCTGCTGTAGGGACTGATCCCTGCTGTAGGGGTTGATCTCTGCTGTAGGGACTGATCCCTGCTGTAGGGGCTGATCTCTGCTGTAGGGGCTGATCTCTGCTGTAGGGACTGATCCCTGCTGTAGGGGCTGATCTCTGCTGTAGGGGCTGATCCCTGCTGTAGGGGCTGATCCCTGCTGTAGGGGTTGATCTCTGCTGTAGGGACTGATCCCTGCTGTAGGGACTGATCCCTGCTGTAGGGGCTGATCCCTGCTGTAGGGGCTGATCCCTGCTGTAAGTGCTGATCCCTGCTGTAGGGGCTGATCCCTGCTGTAAGAGCTGATCTCTGCTGTAGGGACTGATCACTGCTGAGGGGCAGTTCCCTGCTGTAGAGGCTGATCCCTGCTGTAGGGGCTGATCCCTGCTGAGGGGCTGATCCCTGCTGTAGGGGCAGTTCCCTGCTGAGGGGCAGTTCCCTAGGCACTGGCAGCCCTCTGATACATCAAGGCTATTCTTCCTTTCTGAGCTTAGATATGGAGTTGGCTATTCAACTATAGATGCATCACAGTTGAGCCCAAGTCCAAAGATGTGCGGGTTAGGTTGATTGGCTATGATAAATTGACCCTTAGTGTTAGGGGGATTAAATACATGGGGTTACGGGGATAGGGTGGGATATGTGTTGGTGTAGGGGTTACGGGGATCGGGTGGGATATGGCAGGCTCGATGGGCCGAAATGGCCTCTATCTGCACTGTGGGGTTTCTGTGATTCTGTGATTCTGTGAATACCGTCCTCACCCAACACCCACATTTCTAAAAAAGGACCGCTAGATGGCAGTGATGAGCCGGAAGTCTGATTTTTCACCACTCGAACTGATGCTCTGACTGAGGTTAGACACCGTACCATGATTTGTACCTGGGATCTTTCTGGTCTGTATGGCTTAGGACCAATCCTAGCTGCACATTTATCAACTACGTCCACTGCAGGAGATCTGAACTGTGTGTGTGATTGAGAAACTAGGAATTGAAGGAAGGAAAGGAAGGTCCAGTGACTATAGCAGAACCTGCGCTTCGGGTGGCCAGCTCTGGTTGGATATATTCCCGGAGGTTTCATCACATGACCTCCTGCCTCCAATGGGGTAGAATCCATGAATGGGCCGATTGTACATGATCTGTAGAAGGCTTTTCCTGGTAGATTTTTGCAAAAATCTGGATGAAAAGGCCATAACTTCCTTTCTTACTACTGATTCCCTATTTATAACCAGCTCATGGCCCCTGCTACTTGAACTCTTCATCCCCAGGAATGGTTTGCCTGGATCATTTTTTTAAATCAATTTTTTCATAGTCTTGAAAACTTCAATTAGATCATCTCACAGACTCCGCGCTTCCAAAAAAAACATGCCTAACTTCCTTAACCTTTCCTCGTAACTGCATTGCTCCTCTCCATTCCCACTCAATGGGAATAATCTCGGAGTACAAATACACAAATCACTAAAAGTTGCGCCACAGGTTGGCAAGGCCATAAAAAAGCAAACTAAGCACTCGGGTTTATTTCTAGAGGGATAGAATTGAGAAGTAGTGAAGTTATGCTAAACCTGTATCGAACCTTGGTTAGACCACACTTAGAGCACTGCGTGCAGTTCTGGGCGCCATATTATAAAAAGGATAGCGAGGCACTGGAGAGGGTGCAGAGAAGATTTACAAGGATGACACCAGAAGTGCGAGGGTTTACATATCGGGAAAGGATGAACAGGCTGGGTCTCTTTTCTCTTGAAAAAAGAAGGCTGAGGGGTGACCTAATAGAGGTCTTTAAAATTATGAAAGGTTTTGATAGAGCGGATACAGAGAGAATGTTTCCACTTGTGGGGAAGAGCAAAACTAGAGGCCATCAATATAAGATAGTCACCAAGAAATCCAATAGGGAATTCAGAAGAAACTTCTTTACCCAGAGAGTGGTGAGAATGTGGAACTCGCTGCCACAGGGAGTGGTTGAAGCGAATAGTATCGATGCATTTAAGGGGAGACTGGACAAGTATATGAGGGAGAAGGGAATAGAGGGTTACGCTGATAGTTAGATGAGGAAAGACGGGAGGAGGCTCGAGTGGAGCATAAACGCTGGCATGGACTGGTTGGGCCGAATGGCCTGTTTCTGTGCCCTTTATCCTGTGTAATGTAATCCTGTGTGATGTAACTAGAACAACACGTATTGCCCCAGAGACACCTTCCAGAGGTAACTGAAAGAGTACATCGACAACCTGATTTTTTAGTTTTTACATATAATTAAGCGTAAAGGGGTTTAATTTCATTTGAAAAAGCCCATTGAATCATGGAGCACAGAGGGAGGCCATTCAGCCCATCGTGCTTTGAAAAAGCTCTCCAATTAGTCCCACTCCCCTGCTCTTTCCCCCTAGTCCTGCATGTTTTTTCCTTTTCCAGGATTTATCCAATCCCCTTTTGAAAGTTACTATTGAATCGGCTTCCACCAGTGCATTCCAGATCATAACAACTCGTTGCATAAAGAAATTTATCCTCATCTCCCCCCTGGTTCTTTTGCCAATGATCTTAATTCTGTGTCCTCTGGTTACCGACCCTCCTGCCACAGGAAACGGTTTCTCCTTATTTACTCCATCAAAACCATTCATGATTTTGAACACCTCTATTAACATAGAAACATGGAAACATAGAAGGTAGGAGCAGGAGTAGGCCATTCGGCCCCTCGAGCCTGCTCTGCCATTCAATGAGATCATGGCTGATCATCCAAACTCAGTACCCTGTCCCTGCCTTCTCCCCATATCCCTTGATCCCTTTAGCATTAAGAAATATATCTAACTCCTTCTTGAATATATTTAATGAATTGGCCTCAACTGCCTTGTGTGGTAGAGAATTCCACAGGTTCACCACTCTCTGGGTGAAGAAATTCCTCCTCATCTCTGTTCTAAATGACTTACCCCTTATCCTTAGACTGTGACCCCTGGTTCTGGACTCCCCGGCCATCGGGAACATCCTTCCTGCATCCAGTCTATCTAGTCCTGTTAGTATTTTATAAGTTTCAATGAGATTAAATCTCCCCTTAAATCTCTGTTCTAAGGTGAACATCCCCAGCTTGTTTAGTCTCCCCATATAACTGGTGTCCACTCACTGTCCACACTTACTGTGCTTGTCTACAAATTCCTCTTCAATCTCCAGTATTTTAAAGTGGTTACTGTTAAAATTCTGCTCAAAAGAAATTTTACGTGTTAAATAGTGAAGCACGAGAGGAAAGGAAATCTTCAATGACAGGAATAAGGATGCACTGCCAACATTCCATTGCTCCCATTCGTGATGTTGTTCATATGGAATTTCAAGCTGTTACAGTAGCTGGGGAACAGGAGGAGGCCATTCAGCCCCTCGATCCTGTTCCGACATTCAATTAGCTCACGGCTGATCTGTATTTTAACTCCATCTACCTGCCTTGGTTCTGTAAACCCTTCCATAACAAAAATCTATCAAATCTCAGTTTTGAAATTTGCAATTGACCCCCAGCCTCAACAGTTTTTGGGGGAGAGTTCCAGATTTCCACTCCCCTTTTTGTGAAGAAGTGCCTCCTGACATCACCGCTGAACGACCTGGCTCGAATTTCTGATTGGAGGAAATATTTCTCTATCTACCCTATGGAATCCTTTAATCATCTTAAATCTCAATTAGATCACCCCTTAATCTTCTATACTCAATGATATAAAAACCCAGACTGCGTAGCCTGTCCTCATAATTTAACCCCTTTACCCCGGTATCATTCTGCTGAATCTGCGCTGCCCCCGCTCCAAGGCCAATAAATCCTTCCCGAGGTGCGGGGCCTGGAACTCTCAGACATGCACACGCACTTCCAGCGGGGGGGGGGGGGGGGATCACTGAGCAGCAACCAGGAATGGGAATCCCTCGTTAAGAGAAGAGCGAGCAGGTTATAAAATCGACAGGAGTCCCATAACGCTTTACAACTTTTGACATGCCATTGAGGACTGCCTCACCAGGAAGGGGCAATCCTACACAAGGAGGTCCTTTAACTTAGGGGTGCCCTTGCTTTGTGACCCCTTCAACCCTCATCCTTTTCTAACAGCTTTCCCACTTAAAATTGAACCTTCAGTGTACTTTCTGTCGAGGAAACGCCTTGCCACTCAGTAATTGGAGAGCAATCTATTTTTAAATCAAGTTGAGTATCAGAGGAGCAACTGACTGGAAAGAAATGAGAAGGAACATTTTCCCACACAATAGTTTGCCATAATGGTGTGGGAGGGGCAGGTATTTCTTTACTCACGTTTGGAGCTTGTTTAAGAAAACACATTTCAAAAGCCCCTTTATAACAATAAAAGGAAACAGGAAGTTCCCACCTTAAATAACTTCCCTGGTCACTGTGTGGAATGTTTTGTTTATTGACGTGACTGTGGCCTGATTGTATTCAGCAAACCCTCCAACAGAGTGAAGGCCGGGCTACCAGTCAGAGTGAAGGCCGGGCTACCAGTCAGAGTGAAGGCCCAACTACCAGTCAGAGTGAAGGCCGGGCTGCCAGTCAGAGTGAAGGCCCAACTACCAGTCAGAGTGAAGGCCGGGCTACCAGTCAGTGTGAAGGCCCGGCTACTAGTCAGAGTGAAGGCCGGGCTACCAGTCAGAGTGAAGGCCCAACTACCAGTCAGAGTGAAGGCCGGGCTACCAGTCAGAGTGAAGGCCCAGCTACCAGTCAGAGTGAAGGCCGGGCTACCAGTCAGAGTGAAGGCCCAGCTACCAGTCAGTGTGAAGGCCCAACTACTAGTCAGAGTGAAGGCCGGGCTACCAGTCAGAGTGAAGGCCCAACTACCAGTCAGAGTGAAGGCCGGGCTACCAGTCAGAGTGAAGGCCCAGCTACCAGTCAGAGTGAAGGCCGGGCTACCAGTCAGAGTGAAGGCCCAGCTACCAGTCAGAGTGAAGGCCCGGCTACCAGTCAGAGTGAAGGCCCAACTACCAGTCAGAGTGAAGGCCGGGCTACCAGTCAGAGTGAAGGCCGGGCTACCAGTCAGAGTGAAGGCCCAACTACCAGTCAGAGTGAAGGCCCAACTACCAGTCAGAGTGAAGGCCGGGCTACCAGTCAGAGTGAAGGCCCAACTACCAGTCAGAGTGAAGGCTGGGCTACCAGTCAGAGTGAAGGCCCAACTACCAGTCAGAGTGAAGGTCCAGCTACCAGTCAGAGTGAAGGCCCAACTACCAGTCAGAGTGAAGGTCCAGCTACCAGTCAGAGTGAAGGCCCAACTACCAGTCAGAGTGAAGGCCCAGCTACCAGTCAGAGTGAAGGCCCAACTACCAGTCAGAGTGAAGGCCCAACTACCAGTCAGAGTGAAGGCCGGGCTACCAGTCAGAGTGAAGGCCCAACTACCAGTCAGAGTGAAGGCCCAGCTACCAGTCAGAGTGAAGGCCCAACTACCAGTCAGAGTGAAGGCCCAACTACCAGTCAGAGTGAAAGCCGGGCTACCAGTCAGAGTGAAGGCCCGGCTACCAGTCAGAGTGAAGGCTGGGCTACCAGTCAGAGTGAAGGCCCAACTACCAGTCAGAGTGAAGGCCCGGCTACCAGTCAGAGTGAAGGCCCAACTACCAGTCAGAGTGAAGGCCGGGCTACCAGTCAGAGTGAAGGCTCAACTACCAGTCAGAGTGAAAACCCAACTACCAGTCAGAGTGAAGGCCCAACTACCAGTCAGAGTAAAGGCCGGGCTACCAGTCAGAGTGAAGGCCCAACTACCAGTCAGAGTGAAGGCCCAACTACCAGTCAGAGTAAAGGCCGGGCTACCAGTCAGAGTGAAGTCCCAACTACCAGTCAGAGTGAAGGCTGGGCTACCAGTCAGAGTGAAGGCCGGGCTACCAGTCAGAGTGAAGGCCCAACTACCAGTCAGAGTGAAGGACCAGCTACCAGTCAGAGTGAAGGCCGGCTACCAGTCAGAGTGAAGGCCGGGCTACCAGTCAGAGTGAAGGCCCAACTACCACAGAGTGAAGGCCCAACTATCAGTCAGAGTGAAGGCCGGGCTACCAGTCAGAGTGAAGGCCCAACTACCAGTCAGAGTAAAGGCCCAGCTACCAGTCAGAGTGAAGGCCCAACTACCAGTCAGAGTGAAGGCCCAGCTACCAGTCAGAGTGAAGGCCCAACTACCAGTCAGAGTGAAGGCTGGGCTACCAGTCAGAGTGAAGGCCCAACTACCAGTCAGAGTGAAGGCCCAACTACCAGTCAGAGTGAAGGCCCAACTACCAGTCAGTGTGAAGGCCCGATTGCCAGTCAGAGTGAAGGCTGGGCTACCAGTCAGAGTGAAGGCCCAACTACCAGTCAGAGTGAAGGCCCAGCTACCAGTCAGAGTGAAGGCCCATCTACCAGTCAGAGTGAAGGCCCAACTACCAGTCAGAGTGAAGGCCCAACTACCAATCAGAGTGAAGGCCTAACTGTCAGTCAGAGTGAAGGCCCAACTACCAGTCAGAGTGCAGGCCCAGCTACCAGTCAGAGTGAAGGCCCAACTACCAGTCAGAGTGAAGGCCGGGCTACCAGTCAGAGTGAAGGCCCAACTACCAATCAGAGTGAAGGCCGGGCTACCAGTCAGAGTGAAGGCCCAACTACCAGTTAGAGTGAAGGCCCAGCTACCAGTCAGAGTGAAGACCCAACTACCAGTCAGAGTGAAGGCCCAACTACCAGTCAGAGTGAAGGCCGGGCAACCAGTCAGAGTGAAGGCCGGGCTACCAGTCAGAGTGAAGGCCGGGCTACCAGTCAGAGTGAAGGCCCAACTACCAGTCAGAGTGAAGGCCCAACTACCAGTCAGAGTGAAGGCCCAGCTACCAGTCAGAGTGAAGACCCAACTACCAGTCAGAGTGAAGGCCCAACTACCAGTCAGAGTGAAGGCCGGGCAACCAGTCAGAGTGAAGGCCGGGCTACCAGTCAGAGTGAAGGCCGGGCTACCAGTCAGAGTGAAGGCCCAACTACCAGTCAGAGTGAAGGCCCAACTACCAGTCAGAGTGAAGGCCCAGCTACCAGTCAGAGTGAAGGCCCGATTACCAGTCAGAGTGAAGGCCCGGCTACCAGTCAGAGTGAAGGCCCAACTACCAGTCAGTTCTGAGAAGCTACACTCCTTCTGAGACTGGTTGTGGAGGGGGTGGTGGTTTGCCACGATTGAGAGGAAAATCACCCCGTGTTCCTTCTGATTGCAATCCGGTGGCATCGTGCTGGAACGTGTGCAGACATCGGGTGAGCAGAGGATGGGGCTCGGCTGTGGTGCCCCATGATCTGAGGATCCCATCAGCACTCAATATCGAGGCTTAAATATGAAAAATGACCACTTGAATGAGGCGCGAATTGCACCTCGAGAAGGAATCATCATCTTCAGAGGGAGCATGGAAGGAAATTCAGAGGGAGGGTGATAAAAGATAATAATATTCCTCAGAGACTCAGTGCCATTGTGTATTGGTGCCTTCCTTTGATTCCCTGTGCTGTCTGAGGAAGTATTTGGGCACAGCTTGTCACCCATAGGGCGGACCAAGTATCGGAAGGTATGACAAAGCAAAATACTGCGAATGCTGAAAATCTGCTGGAAACACTCAGCAGGTCAGGCAGCATCTGTGGAGAGTTAACGTTTCAGGTCAATGACCTCTCGTCATCTTGAAGAAGTTCTGCTCTTCTCTCCGACGGAATTTCCGTTTGTCTCTTTTACCTTGTGCATCTTCATTGCTTTCTGTTTCCCTTCTCGTGTTACCTGTTACATCTCTAACTTTTTCCAGTTCTGACGAAGGGTCACTGACCTAAAACTTTCGCACTGTTTCTCTCTCCACAGATGCTGCCTGACCTGCTGGGTCATGGAGTCATAGAGTCATAGAGTTTTACAGCACAGAAAGAGGCCCTTCGGCCCATCGTGTCCGCGCCGCCCATCCACCCCTGTCCTGTCTAATCCCATTTTCCAGCATTTGGTCCATAGCCTTGTATGCAATGGCATTTCAAGTGCTCATCCAAATGCTTCTTGAATGTTGTGAGGGTTCCTGCCTCTACCACCCTTTCAGGCAGTGAGTTCCAGATTCCAACCACCCTCTGGGTGAAAAAGTTCCTCCTCAAATCCCCTCTAAATCTCCTGCCCCTTACCCTGAATCTATGCCCCCTTGTTATTGACCCCCCTACTAAGGGGAAAAGTTCCTCTTTATCTACCCTATCTATGCCCCTCATCATTTTGTACACCTCAATCAGGTCCCCCCTCAGCCTTCTTTGCTCCAAGGAAAGCAACCCCAGCCTGTTTAGTCTTTCTTCATAGCTGAGGCGCTCCATCCCAGGTAACATCCTGGTGAATCTTCTCTGCACCCTCTCCAAAGCAACCACATCCTTCCTATAGTGAGGCGACCAGAACTGCACACAGTACTCCAGCTGTGGCCTCACCAGCGTTTTGTACAGCTCCATCATAACCTCCCTGCTCTTATATTCTATGCCTCAGCTAATGAAGGCAAGTATCCCATATGCCTTTTTAACCACCTTATCTACCTGTTCCGCTGCCTTCAGAGATCTATGTACATGTACACCAAGGTCCCTCTGACCTTCTGTACTTCCTAGGGTCCTACCACTCATTGTGTATTCCCTTGCCTTATTTGTCCGTCCAAAATGCATCACCTCGCACTTTTCAGGGTTAAATTCCATTTGCCACTTTTCCGCCCATCTGACCAACCCGTTTATATCGTCCTGTAGCCTGAGGCTTTCCTCCTCGCAATTTACCACCCCACCAATTTTCGTGTCATCTGCGAACTTACTGATCATACCTTTTACATTCTCATCCAAATCATTTATGTAGATCACAAACAACAAGGGACCCAGCACCGATCCCTGAGGTACCCCACTGGACACAGGCTTCCAGTCACAAAAGCATCCTTCGACCATCACCCTCTGCCTCCTGCCACTCAGCCAGTTTAGGATCCAACGCGCCAAGGCACCCTGGATCCCATGGGCTCTTACCTTCTTGACCAGTCTCCTATGCGGGACTTTGTCAAAAGCTTTACTGAAGTCCATGTAAACCACATCCACAGCATTTCCCTCATCCACCCCCCTAGTCACCCCCTCGAAAAATTCAATCAGATTTGTCAGACATGATTTACCCTTGACAAAGCCATGCTGACTATCCCCGATTAATCCTTGCCTCTCCAAGTGGAGACTAATTTTGTCCCTCAGAATTTTTTCCAATAATTTCCCTACCACAGATGTTAGGCTCACTGGCCTGTAATTCCCTGGTTTATCCCTGCTACCCTTCTTGTATAGTGGTACTACATTAGCTGTTCTCCAGTCCTCTGGTACATCCCCTGTGGCCAGAGAGGTTCTGAAAATTTGTGTCAGAGCCCCTGCAATCTCCTCCTTTGCCTCCCACAGCAGCCTGGGATACATCTCGTCCGGGCCTGGGGATTTATCCACTTTTTGGCCTGCTAAAACCGCTAGCACCTCTTCCCTCTCGATGCTAATATGTTCAAGTATGTCACAGTCCCCTTGCCCGATTTCTATGTCTGCATCGTCTCTCTCCATAGTGAACACAGATGCAAAAAATTCATTTAAAACCCCGCCTACATCATCTGGCTCTACACACAGATTGCCACTTTGGTCCCTAATGGGCCCTACCCTTTCCCTGGTTATCCTCTTGCCCTTAATATACTTATAAAACATCTTAGGATTTTCCTTTATTTTGCTCGCCAGTGTTATTTCATGGCCCCTCCTCGCCCTCCTAATTTCTTTTTTAAGTATGCCCCTGCACTTTTTATACTCCTCTAGGGCTTCTTCCGTCTTTAGTCTTTTGTAACTGCCAAAAGCCCCCCTTTTATTTCTAATGCATTTTTGTATATCCCTTGTCATCCAAGGTTCCCTTTGCTTGTTGGTCCCACCCTTGACCTTTACAGGAACATGTTGGCGTTGTACTCTCTCTATTTCCCTTCTGAAAGTCTCCCACTGTCTTGATGTGGATTTTCCTATAAGTAGCTGCTCCCAGTCCACTTTGGCCAGATCCTGCCTTATCATATTAAAATCGGCCTTCCCCCAATTTAGAACCCTTATTTCCGGGCCGTCTTTGTCTTTTTCCATGACCACCTTAAATCTCACCGAATTATGGTCACTATCGCCAAAATGCTCTCCTACTGACACTTCCACCACTTGCCCGGCTACATTCCCCAGAATTAGGTCCAGTATCGCCGCCCCCTCTCTTGTAGGACTTTCTACATGTTGACTCAAAAAGCTCTCCTGGATGCACTTTAAGAATTCTGCACCCTCTAAGCCTTTCACACTCCAGTATTTCCAGCATTTCCTGTTTTTACATCAGAAGATATAAGTTCTCGCGCTCTCACAGCCGTGCAAGAGCGGTATTGACTTTGGCCTATGAGCAAGCTTCCAGCCCACTGTCTTGGCTGCAGAGTTGTGCTGCTCAGATGGACGGATATAAATCGGTATAAGGGGCGTGCCTTGTTGGAGAGCAACATTGTCTTCAAAATAAACGCACTCCCGGAAAAGCAACCCAGCTAGTTCAGAATGATGGACAGGTGAAAAAGAACAGTGGGAGGCCAGCAAGACCCAACGATGCTCATCCAGTGCGTTAGACCTCGTGTACAACCCTCCTCAATCACTAGTAAAGGCCATTCGGCCCATCAGCGGGAGGTTGGCAGCGGCGGTAACCAGTAGCGCCCCGCAGCGCTGCGCCGTCAGCGATGACGTCATCACCATGCGCAGCGCCCCGCTCGTGCCCCGGCCGCATGTCCAGCCGGGTCAGGGGCCGTTTTTGCAGCCGCAGCAGCCCAGGCTAAAGGGCAGGTGACGGGCAGCCATTTTTTGTTTTTGGCTCACTGCCAGCACCTGCTCCCTTCCCCTTTTTTCTTCAGGTGCCGGCTGCGATTGCTCAGCCCAGCACACCTCTTGAGTGCGGGGCTGTTTTGCCAGCACCCCGCTCCCCGATGGTCCAGTGGGGCCCCGGTGCACGCTGCGCTCAGCCCCTCCCGTTTAATCAGGGGAGGGAGGCCTGCAGTACCGCGGCACTATGTGCCGGTGTGCATGGCGTTGCTGCAGATGGCACCATGATATTCAATGGGAGCGCCCCAAGAGGGAGGGGGAGCAATTCCTGTAGCCTCCTGCTTGGGGCACTAACACTCAATTTACGACGCAGGGGCGGTAACCTTTTCGGGGTGCTAAAGTTAGCGCCTCAAAGGAGACGCCTCCAAATTTCTCCCCCAATGTCTTCTGTTGATAGATAGATAGATAGATAGATAGATAAATAGACAGACAGACAGGCAGGCAGACAGATAGACAGACAGATAGACAGATAGATAGAGAGATAGATAGAGAGATAGATAGATAGATAGACAGACAGGCAGGTAGACAGACAGATAGATAGATAGATAGATAAATAGACAGACAGACAGACAGGCAGACAGATAGACAGACAGATAGACAGACAGATAGACAGATCGATAGAGAGATAGATAGATAGCTAGACAGACAGGTACACAGACAGACAGACAGACAGACAGACAGACAGATAGATAGATAGATAGATAGGTAGGTAGATAGATAGAGAGAGACAGACAGACAGACAGACAGACAGGTAGACAGACAGACAGATAGATAGACAGATAGATAGACAGGTAGATAGATAGATAGATAGATAGATGAAATATATATATATATATAAATAGTAACACTGGTAGTTAAATAATAGATAGATTAATAACATTTAAAAACTTGCGTTTCTCCAGCGCCTTTCACAACTTCAGGACGTCCCAAAGCACTTTACAGCCAATGAAGTACTTTTGAAATGTAGTCACTGTTGTAATGTAAGAAACGCAGCAGCCAATTTGCGCACAGCAAACAGCAACGTGATAATGACCAGATAATCTGTTTTTAGTGATGCTGGTTAATAAGTAGATAGATTATAGATAGCTCACTTGCATAGGGGAGAGGGAGAAGACAATATTTAAGTGCAGAAAAGATTTATTTTCCTTTTTATTGTACTCTCTAATCGCGCAGATTTTAAGCAATACTCACTCAATACCAGATGGCACTGTCTCCAGTCCATGATTTTCCCAGGTACAGTCTCTGGCAGTATAGATCCCAGTTACTTCAGACAGTGTCTCTCCCACTCAGTATCAGTGTCTGAAAACAACTTCAACCCTTGTAGATAGCCTGGCCCAATACCAGGAACTGCGAACAATAATCAGGGTGGGACGATTCTTAAAGCTGTACAGCATTTCTACAGGCGAGTCTGTGACTGGCTTTTCAGGAACTGTTATAATGTTATTATTCTGTAATAATAATCGGTTCATAGTATTAGCTTGCAAGAAAAATCTGGTGACAATAACGCGCGTGAATAACGCCAGAAGGGAACAACGTCATAAGGGAACAACTGAGGGGAAGGAAAGAGGCATACATTAAGTACATAGACAGCAGGAGAATACAAAGAGATTAGGAGAGAAGTCAAAACAACAATTAGGGAGGCAAAGAGAAACAATGAAATTAAATTATCAAGGAACATAAAACAAACAGCAGTTTCCAGTTAAAACCTGTTTTGTTCCATTAAAGTTCATTATTTTGATTGCCTGAGTCGAACTCAGTCTTTTCGTTAGGAACCTACAATAGTAAAATATTTTATAGGCACATCAATAAAAAAAGGAAGGTTGGGATGAGAATAGGGCCCTTAAGGGATAGACAGGATAATACCACAGGTAACGATAGGGAAATGGCAGAAATATTAAATCATGATTTCGCTTCAGTATTTACCAGGGAGATAGAACAGGTGGACGTGACATTGGATGATGAGATTAGTAATGAGATAAGTGCATTTAAAATTTTTAAAAAGGGATATATTAAATAAACTAATCAAAATCAAAGAGGATAAAACCCCTGGTCCGGATGGATTGCATCCATGCATTTTAAAAGAATCTAGGGAACAGATAGCAGAGGCATTACTATGCATATTTAATAATTTGTTAGAAAAAGGTGTAGTGCCAGAGGACTGGCAGATCGCTAATGTAACACCGATATTTAAGAAGAAGGATAGAACATGTCCAGGGAATTATAGACCAGTCAGCTTAACATCGGTGGTAGGAAAAATAATGGAATCCCCACTAAAGGAAAAAATAGAAGAACATCTAGAAACCAGCATATAGGAGTAGAAAAGAGGAATAAGGTGCATAAAAGAGTGTGTTGGATAGTACTAGAGAAGAAAGTACTAGAGGCGGAAGTAGTACCATATTAGATAGGAGCAGACTAAGAAAGACTACGAAAAATTCAAAAATGTGTTTAGAATGCATGTACGTAAACGCACAAAGTGTGGTGAATAAGGTTGGTGAGCTACAAGCACAATTAGCCATGTGGCAATATGATGTTGAGGCAATAACGGAAACGTGGCTTAAAAACGGTGAGGACTGGGCACTTAATATTCAAGGGTACAAGGTGTTCAGAAAAGATAGGGAAGGAAAAAAGGGAGGTGGGGTGGCAGTGCTGATTAAGGAAGACATTGTAGTTTTGGAAAGGGAGGATGTTCTAGAGGAGACAAGGACATAATCTATTTGGTTAGAGTTGAGGAGCAAAAAGGTATTGGGGGTATTCTACAGGCCTCCAAATAGTGAGAGGGAGGTAGAGGAGCAAATCTGCAGAGAAATCGCAGAGATATGCAAGAGCTATAGAGTGGTGATATTGGGGGACTTTAATTATCTTATTGATTGGGATAATGTTAGAGTAAAGGGAAAGGAGGGGGAGGAATTTCTGAAATGTGTTCAGGAGAACTTCCTTGACCAATATGTTCTTGGCCCAACTAGGAAGGAGGCATAGCTGGATCTGGTGCTGGGGAATGAGGTGGGCCAGGTTGACCAAGATCCTGTGGGAGAACACTTGGGTATGAGTGAACATCGTATCATAACATTTAGATTAGTAATGGAGAGGAACAAGGCACAATCTAGAGTGGAACTTCTAAACTAGAATAGGGATAACTTCAATGGGATGCGAAAGGATCTAGCCAGGGTAAAATGGAACCAAAGGCTGACAGGAAAAACTGTAATGGAACAATGGGTGATCTTTAAGGAGGAGATGTTTCAGGTACAGGCTAGGTACATTCCAACAAGAGGGAAGGGTAAGGGAACCAAAGCAAGGGCTCCTTGGATGATGAGGGAGATTGAGAAGATGATGAAACAAAAAAGAGAGTATATGTGTGAAGGGATAAGCCATATAACCTATTCAGAAAAATACACTATCTTATGAAAGAATTCTGGCCTTACTAAAACATGACAAACTGGGTTTGGAAATTTAGCAACCTAATTATGAAATAGCTATGAAAGCATTCTGGCTATTGAGATAAGACAGTTGTTGACCCTGAATAAATAACCTTATTGAAACAGAAGGTGAAGGGCTCCGACAAGCTGAACTTATGGGAACGAAACAATGGTTCACCCTGGTTAAGGTGTTCTAATTTACACTTCGTAAAGAAGCACATAAGATAAGGAACATCTGCCTTCTTAAAGATGACATAAAGTAAGGAACACCTGCCGTCACACCGTTTTTATATGGTAAACTTAGAACACCTAGAGATGAGACATGAGTCTGGCTGAGGTGGCAGTAAGAGTTGCAGAGGTCGGCAGAATAATGATTAGATATAATTAGCTTGCATCAGCAGAAAACCTTAAAGGAATACCACTGGAAAAAGGTATAAATATTGAACTCTCAAATGGGATATCAGACTTGCTTTAATCGGGCAATGCGATTCTCG
Organism: Somniosus microcephalus; assembly: GCF_052327205.1. NCBI lineage: Eukaryota > Metazoa > Chordata > Chondrichthyes > Squaliformes > Somniosidae > Somniosus > Somniosus microcephalus. The sequence goes on along the minus strand of NC_141012.1, from coordinate 54,712,365 downwards.
GCTTCAGAGGCGGCTCTGTAGTCTCCAACTCTTTGTACCTCGGGGATCAAAGGTATTTGATATTGGTGGATATCCTGTAGAACACTAAGAACTGTAATACTGTAGTGAAGTCAAGATTTAAAAGTAAGATTCACTGTTAATAAGATTGTAAGTTTTCTCTTTTTGGAACTGTTAATGTTGCGATTGACTCACCAACTGTAAATTACATGTCGGTTCTTTAATAAATCTATATATTTTTAGAATTGTCTCACATAAGACTTCTGTATCAAAAACTCGCAAACTCAATCTCTGTACACTCTTTCGTGGGGAGTTGCAGAATTCTGAGGGAGTTTTCCGGACCCTCATAATATCCGGGACGTTACAGTCTAGCTAAACTTATTAAAAGTGCTATCTGGAGGACGGGAACGTTCTCGGGTTGTTCCTTTCCTTTAGGGAGAGATAGCCTGGACCTTTAGACCCAATTAAGCATCTTTAGGATTCGGCTACCTCAAACCTTAGTTGAAGGTGAACGTCTTGAGAAATACGTCTGATCTGGGGTAGCCCTAAAGGGGATAGGACTAGTAATTATCCCTTCATATGATGCATGTCAGGTGAATTCTTCAAGGGAGGACCAGACCAAATACAATAAGTTGAGAGGGGATGTGAAGAGGAAAATAAGACTGGCAAAGAGAGAATATGAGAGTAGAATGGCGGTTAACATAAAAGGGAAGCCAAAAATCTTCTACCAGCATGTAAACAGTAAGTGGGTAGTAAGAGGTGGGGTGGGGCCTATTAGAGACAAAGAAGGTCATATATGCTTAGAGGTGCAGAGCAAGGCTAGAATACTCAATGAGTACTCTGTATCGGTGTTTACTAAGGAGGTGGATGCTGACATAATATCAGTAGAAGTGGAAAAGCTAGAAGTAATGGAAGGGGTGAAAATTGATAGACAGGATGTACTAGAAGTATTGGGTATACTTAGAGTGGACAAGTCGCCTGGTCCAGATGGCTTGCATCCCAGATTACTAAGGAAATTGGGGGTGGAGATAGCGGAAGGGCTTGCCATAATTTTCCAATCTTCCCTAGATGCGGGGGAGGTGCCTGAGGATTGGAAAGTGGCAAATGTGACACCATTGTTCAAAGGATGTAAGGACAATCCTAGTAACTACAGTTTAACATCAGTGGTGGGTAAAGTTTTAGAAACAATAATCAAGGAAAAAATTAACGGGCATTTGGAGAGTTTTAAGTTAATTAAGGAGAGCCAACACGATTTGTAAAAGGAAGATCGTGTTTGGCTAACCTAATTGAAATTTTTGATGAAGTAACAGAGAGGATTGATGAAGGGAATGCAATGGATGTTGTCTACATGGATTTTCAGAAGGCATTTGACAAAGTACCACATAGAAGGCTGGTTAACAAAATTGAGGATCATAGAATAGGTGGGTCAGTGGCAGCTTGGATAAGGAATTGGCTTAAGGACAGAAAGCAGCAAGTTGTGGCAAATGGCTGTTTTTCAGACTGGAGGATGGTAGACAGTGGTGTTCCCCAAGGATTAGTGCTGGGGCCACTGCTTTTTTTGATATATGTAAATGACCTGGATATTGTAATACAGAGTAGAATTTCTAAATTTGCCGATGAGACCAAACTTAGGGGTGTGGCAAACAGTGATGATGATATCAATCGACTGCAACAGGACCTAGAAAGGCTAGCAGAATGGGCAGACAAGTGGCAGATGGAATTTAATACAGAGAAGTGTGAGGTGATGCATTTTGGCAGAAGGAACAGGGAGAGGCAATATACATTTAATGGCACAGTTTTAAAGAGTGTGCAGGGACAGAGGGACCTGGGAGTTAATGTGCATAGGTCCCTGAAGGTGGCAGGACATATTGAGAGAATGGTTAACAAAGCATATGGGATCTTGGGCTTCATAAATAGAGGTATTGAGTACAAAAGTAAAGGTCATGCTGAACCTTTATAAAGCACTGGTTAGGCCACAACTGGAGTATTGCATCCAGTTCTGGTCACCACACTTTAGGAAGGATGTGAAGGCACTTGAGAGGGTGCAGAGGAGATTTACCAGAATGGTTCCGGGGATGGGGGATCTTAGCTACAAGGACAGGTTGGAGAAGCTGGATTTGTTTTCATTACAGCAAAGGAGGTTGAGGGGTGATTTGATAGAGGTGTACAAGATTATGACGGGTTTGGATAGGCTACACGGGGAAAGGCTGTTCCCTCTAGTTGATGGTACAAGGACTAGGGGACACAGATTTAAGGTTTTGGGCAAGAGATACAGGGGGGACGTGAGGAAAAACTTTTTTACACAGCGAGTGGTGATGACCTGGAATTCGCTGCTGACGGAAGTGGTGCAAGCGGAGACACTCAATGTTTTCAAGGGGAGACTGGATAGGCACTTGAGGGAAATAAACTTGCAGGGCTACGGGGATAGAGCAGGGGAATGGAACTGACTGGATTGCTCTACAGAGAGCCGGCGTGGGCTCGATGGGCCGAATGGACTCCTTCTGTGCCGTTATGACTCTATGACTATGAAACCAAAAATATAATAGTGAATAGTCAGCATGGATTTCAAAAGGGAAAGTCTTGCTTAACCAACCTTATTGAATTTTTTGAAGAGATAACAGAGAGAGTAGACAATGGTAATGCAGTCGAAGTAATTTATCTGGATTTTCAAAGGGCCTTCGATGAAGTACCCCATAATAGACTAATAAATAACGTCAGAGAATGCGGAGTCAGGGGACAAGTAGAGAATGGATTGCTGGCTGGCTTCAGGACAGAAAGCAGAGAGTAGGGGTAAAGGGTAGCTATTCACAGTGGCAGAAGGTGGGTAGTGGTGTTCCACAAGGATCAGTGCTGGGACCATTGCTGTTCACAATTTATATTAACGATTTAGACTTTGGAATCAAAAACACAATTTCTAAATTTGCAGATGATGCCAAATTTGGGGAATAGTCAATACCGAGGAGGACTGCAACAAATTACAGAAGGACATTAATAAACTTGCAGAATGGGCAAATAATTGGCAAATGAAGTTCAACACAGATAAATGTGAGGTATTACATTTTGGTGGGAAGAATAGGGAAGTCACTTATCATTGGGAGGGTGCGAGTCTAGGTGGGGTAGAGGAACAAAGGGATCTCGGAGTACAAATACACAAATCACTAAAAGTTGCAACACAGGTTAGCAAGGCCATAAAAAATGCATACAAGCACTAGGGTTTATTTCTAGATGGATAGAATTGAAAAGTAAGGAAGTTATGCTAAACCTGTATCGAACCTTGGTTAGATCATACTTGGAGTACTGCGTACTGTCCTGGTCGCCATATTATAAAAAGGATAGAGAGGCACTGGAATGGGTGCAGAGAAGATTTACAAGGATGATACCAGAAATGCGAGGGTATACATATCAGGAAAGGATGAACAGGCTGGGTCTCTTCTCTTGAAAAAAGAAGCCCTAATAGTGACTTAATAGAGGTCTTTAAAATTATGAAAGGTTTTGATAGAGTAGATACAGAGAGAATGTTTCCACTTGTGGGGAAGAGCATAACTAGAGGCCATCAATATAAGATAGTCATCAAGAAATCAAATAGGGAATTCAGAAGAAACTTCTTTACCCAAAGAGTGGTGAGAATGTGGAACTCGCTACCACAGGGAGTGGTTGAAGCGAATAGTATAGATGCATTTAAGGGGAGGCTGGACAAGCATATGACGGAGAAGGGAATAGAGGTTTCTGTTGATAGATTTAGATGAGGAAAGACGGGAGGAGGCTCGAGTGGAGCACAAACACCGGCATGGACTGGTTGGGCCGAATGGCCTGTTTCTGTGCCGTATATCCTATGACTGTTTTTTGCAGTAGTAATTGGCAGGGTAGATAAGAGGGAACCAGTGGATGTAGTGTACTTGGATTTTCAGAAGGCATTCAATAAGGTGCCAGCTATTTACAATCTATATCAATGACTTAGATGAGGGGACCAAGTGTAATATACCCAAGCTTGCTGACGAGACAAAGCTAGGTGGGAAAGTAAGCTGTGAGGAGGACACAAAGAGGCTGTAAAGGGATAGAGACATGTTAAGTGTGTGGACAAGAATATGGCAGATGGAATATAATGGCCCAGAAATTTGGGTTGGGGGCTTCCCGCGGGTGCAAGCACCCGACCTGCACTTACCTTGGTGCCAGCCGTTGTGCTGTGGGCCCCCGTGGAATTCCGATCCGGGGCCTGATCCAGCTGCCGGCGCACAGTGCTTGCGTATCCCAGGGGCGCAGTTAGTTCAATGCATCTCCTGGGATCACGTGGGCCAATGTAGGGGTCACAAAATCCCTTCAGCCCCCGAAGATCGGGAAATATTAATCCACATTGTGGATGAAGACTTGTGTGACTTAAATTGTCTCTGGGTTGGACAATGTTTTGAAACATACCCAGAACCAGAAAAGGCTGCGTTAAAAAGCTCGTAAGCTAGGCAGCACCTGGACACTGGAATCAAAGAACTTTGTGAAAATCGCACACTTTAAGATTGTACATTTTATTAAAAGATGTACTCCTGAGTTTTGGACTGTTTAAATTGCCCAGGGCATAAAAATGGCTGAACAGACCTCATGGAAACAGAATTATAAAAAGGCAGCAGAACAGGACAGACAGGCTGTTAGCATACGAAAAGCTCAGCGCTGCCCTGTAGTAAGTTTGAATGGAGCCCAAGCTGTCAGTCACCCTGTGGTATTGGGCGGGTCCGATAACCTACAAGCTGCTTGTTTACACTGGGGAGTAGCCCGTTTGAATCAGCCAATCATCGGACAGCAAGCACAATGGGTTGTTTACACACATCCATTCGCTGAAATTGACTCTACTATGTGATGTCTCCATGTATGAATGGAGGAAGCCCTTCTCTTGTGTATTCAGACTTCTCGGCGTGAAATTGCGCACGGACCTTTTCGGCGCGAAAACAGCAGGGACTCCCAGGGTATAAAGATTAAGCCCAGGAAGTCCTCTCTCTCTATTCTCTTTTACTCTTTGGACTGCAGGTGAGCAAGGCTTCTGACCCACTAGCAAGACAATCTAGTGAGAAGTAAAGGGGTGGTAACTTATGGGAAATGTTGCTAAGATTGTAAAATTAACATTGTAACCATTTATCCCTCGTTTTTGCCATCTGCCTTCCCCTGTTAAGCAATTTTACCGTGATTACTTTGATTGTGTGGTGTAGTTTCTTTAGTTTTAATAAAATTTGACTTTCTTGCATCCAGACCATTTGTCCGTTTTTAATATATCTTTAATTATAAGTTCCTCCAGTCAGAACTGGAGGGGGAGGTTTAGCGATTCAAAACTGCTGATTGGAATTGGTCACAGTGCAGTGGCAAAAGGCTGCCTGACCAGGTAAATTACTGTAAACCAGGTAAAGGATGCTCCCCTACAAATTGGCGACCGTGGCAGGAGTGGAGGCATTTTTTGCTATGATAAGTGGCCTGGATCTGGAGAAAGCATCAGCTCTTGCTTTTCTTGCTTTCAGTCTGTGGGTAGCCCTGCAGAAGTTAGCGGCAGCTTGTAAACTGACCTATTATAGTATAGGTGGCTGGTTTAAGAAGGGTGAGATGAGGGTGCAGGAGGAGGTTACAGAGGCAAAGAATCGGGAGTCAGAGTTTGAAAAATGCCAGGCGGAGGTAGAACGCCTCATAAGAGAGGTGAATGAGGCCAGAAATAGTGGGATGAGGGTGCGGGAAGAAAATGCACGCCTCACACTAGAGTTCACGAAATGCCAGGCAGAGATAGAGCGGCTTGTGCACGAAGTCACAGAGGCTAGGGACAGTGAGATGAGACTACAGGAGGAAAACGCACACCTCACCCAAGAAGCTAGCGAGGGCAAAAGCCACGCGAGGCACAAGATAGAGTTCCTAAAGTGCCAAATTACAGAAGCAAAGAGTAATGAGATGAGACTGTGGGAAGAGAATGCCCGCCTCACCTCAGAAGTAACAGAGCAGGAGGAAAAGGTTAGGGAGGTAAAAGCAGCTGATAAGCTGGCCTGCGACCAAAGGTTTAGTGGAGCAGATCATACCCCATGTAACAGAAAGATAGAGAGTTTGGGTGTGGAGTTATTAATGACTACAGGGATGGTATGTGATGTGCCTTCAATAACCACAAAACTAGAAGTTATAGACTTAAACAAGTTGGCTTTTAATCACTAAGATCAGAGCTAACATCTCAACACGCCGACTGGTTCACAGGAATGAGGCATACAGATCCTGGGATCTTTATGTGAGAGAAGTCAGGGGCGGAGCCAAGAGCCAAGACCTGGAACCTTCCAGGTTAGTCAGGAAAGAGGAAGTGAAACTATACACAGTGTGGGGGAGGGTAATATACATGAGTGCAAAACGAATACAGGAAATACAGGATCAAGACAAACAGATTTCATTACATTCACCCATTCTTTAGATTTAGTCCATCGGGGTGATGTTTCTTAAAAGTTGGTATAAGTGAGTCTGTCAGGAGGTTTTGCAGTTCTCAGTGATCAGTGCAAAGCTGGTTGGTATGCCTCTAGGGAGGTAGATTCTGGTTCCTCCGCTGTCCGGGCCTCCGCAGTGTCTTCCAGGTTATCTGCAGTGTTCTCCAGGTTAAAGTTGGGTATTGATACCTCTGGGCGTCCTGTCTCTTTGTAGTGTAGGTCTTCATCGGGTAGTCTCTCATCGTTCTCTCCGCTCCCCAAGGGAGCGAGGTCTTTTATGGAAACAGTGTCCTCTCGCCCGTCAGAGTATTCGATATAGGCGTACTGAGGGTTTGCATGGAGGAGCTGTGCCTTTTCCACAAGGGGGTCCGTTTTATGGCCTCTCACGTGCTTCCGCAATAGTACTGTCCCCGGAGACGTCAGCCACGCGGGTAGAGATATGCCCGAGGTGGATTTCCGGGGGAAAACGAACATCTTTTCGTGAGGGTTAGTGTTAGTGGCTGTACATAACAGAGACCTTATGGAGTGGAGCACGTCTGGGAGGACTTCCTGCCAGCGGGAGGTCGGAAGTCCTTTTGAATTTAATGCTAAAGTGACAGCCTTCCAAATAGTAGCATTCTCCCTTTCCACTTGCCCATTACCCCGGGGGTTGTAGCTAGTGGTTCTGCTAGTGGCTATCCCCTTCGAGAGCAAGAACTGGCGCAGTTCGTCACTCATGAATGACGTCCCCCTATCGCTGTGTATGTAGTTCGGCATGCCAAACATGCAGAATAGATTACAGAGACACTTGATGACCGTGGCACTGGTCATGTCTGGGCAGGGAATGGCGAAGGGGAAGCAGGAATATTCATCAATGATATTGAGGAAGTATACGTTACGGTCGGCAGAGGGAAGGGGTCCCTTGAAGTCCAGACTTAGGCGCTCGAATGGCCGTGTGGCTTTGATAAGGTGTGCACGGTCAGGCCTGTAGAAACGAGGCTTGCATTCCGCACAGATGCGGCAGGCTCTGGTCATTGCCCTGACCTCCTCGATGGAGTGGGGCAGATTGTGGGACTTTATAAAATGGTATAGTCGGGTGACCCCTGGGTGACAGAGGTCGTTGTGGAGACCCTGTAATTTGTCCGCATGAATGCTGGCACACATTCCCCGCGATAGGGCGTCTGGGGGTTCATTAAGGGCTCCCGGCCTGTACATAATATCATAGTCGAACGTGGATCGTTCGATCCTCCACCTGAGTATTTTGTCATTCTTGATTTTCCCCCTTTGTTTGTTATTAAACATGAAAGCCACCGACCGCTGGTCGGTGAGCAGGGTGAAACGTTTGCTTGCTAGGTAGCGTCTCCAGTGCCGCACTGCCTCCACTATAGCCTGTGCCTCCTTCTCGACAGAAGAGTGCCTGATTTCAGGTCCCTGAAGGGTTCGGGAGAAGAAGGCCACAGGTCTCCCAGCCTGATTGAGGGTCGCAGCTAAGGCAAAGTCTGACGCATCGCTTTCGACTTGAAAGGGAATGCGTTCGTCCACTGCACACACTGCAGCCCTTTCAATGTCCTGTTTGATACTGGTGAAAGCCTCCCGAGCTTCAGCTGATAGTGGGAAGGACATCGATTTAATGAGGGGTCGGGCCTTATCAGAGTAATTGGGCACCCATTGGGCATAATACAAAAAAAATCCCAGGCACCTTTTTAAAGCTTTGGGATTGTGTGGCAGGGGCAGTTCCTTTAGGGGGCGTAATCGGTCAGGGTCCGGTCCAATTACCCCATCTTCCACCACACAGCCGAGGATACAGAGACAGGTTGTGTTGAAGACACATTTGTCTTCGTTGTAGGTTAGATTCAGCTTTAGGGCAGTTTTTAAAAATCTCGCAAGATTTAGATCGTGGTCTTGCTGGTTGTGCCCGCAGATAGTGACATTGTCCAGATAGGGGTAGGTAGCTTGTAGTTTATTCTCGTCAACCATGCGGTCCATCTCACGTTGGAAGACCGAGACCCCATTTGTTACCCCGAAGGGCACTCTGAGAAAATGGTAGAGGCGTCCGTTCGCCTCAAAGGCGGTGTATGGGCGGTCCTCCGTTCTAATGGGGAGCTGGTGATACGCGGATTTGAGGTCGATAGTCGAGAAGACTCGGTATTGCGCAATCTGGTTGACCATTTCTGATATGCGGGGTAAAGGGTAGGCGTCCAGCTGGGTATAAATATTAACAGTCTGGCTGTAGTCAATTACCATCCGTTTCTTTTCGCTATTTTTAACTATGACTACTTGGGCACGCCACGGACTGGTACTGCATTCAATAATACCTTCCCGCAGGAGTCTGTCCACTTCCGCCTTGATAAAGTGTCTGTCTTCCAGACTGTACCGTCTACTTTTGGTCGCTATGGGCCTACAGTTCGGAGCGAGATTAGCGAATAAAGAGGGCGGGCTGATTTTTAAGGTTGATAGGCCACAGACTGTGAGTGGCGGCTGGGACCCACCATATGCTAGCGTGACACTTTCGTGGTGGCACTGGAAGTCCAGGCCCAAGATTACATTAACACAGAGTTCTGGCATCACGAGGAGTTTAAAATCCTTGTAGTCCGTGCCTTTTACAGTCAGTGTTACCACACAGTAGCCCAAAATGTCCGAAGTGTGGGGCTTAGCAGCCATAGCAATTCTGCTCCGTGTAGGGGTTACCGTTAATGAGTGCCGCCGTACCAGGCTAGGGTGGATAAAACTCTCGGTACTCCCACAGTCAATTAAACATTTCGTTAAATTCCCGTTTACCTGTATGTCCATCATGGATTTTGTCAACGGGTGTGGCCTGGATTGATCCACCGTGATCGAAGCCACTGTTGGGCCCTGGGCGGCCGTTGATCCAGTGTACAAATTGATTTGATGCTTCAGCAGAATGTGGATCCAAGTCCAGACGCTCTGGTTTTAGGAGTCGATCCATCCTAGTATTCTTTAGTGATTAAAATTGATGTGCCTTCAATAACCACAAAACTAGAAGTTATAGACTTAAACAAGTTGGCTTTTAATCACTAAGATCAGAGCTAACATCTCAACACGCCGACTGGTTCACAGGAATGAGTCATACAGATCCTGGGATCTTTATGTAAGAGAAGTCAGGGGCGGAGCCAAGAGCCAAGACCTGGAACCTTCCAGGTTAGTCAGGAAAGAGGAAGTGAAACTATACACAGTGTGGGGGAGGGTAATATACATGAGTGCAAAACGAATACAGGAAATACAGGATCAAGACAAACAGATTTCATTACATTCACCCCTTCTTTAGATTTAGTCCATCGGGGTGATGTTTCTTAAAAGTTGGTATAAGTGAGTCTGTCAGGAGGTTTTGCAGTTCTCAGTGATCGGCGCAAAGCTGGTTGGGGTGCCTCTAGGGGAGTGGATTCTGGTTCCTCCGCTGTCCGGGCCTCCGCAGTGTCTTCCAGGTTATCTGCAGTGTTCTCCAGGTTAAAGTTGGGTATTGATACCTCTGGGCGTCCTGTCTCTTTGTAGTGTAGGTCTTCATCGGGTAGTCTCTCATCGTTCTCTCCACTCCCCGAGGGAGCGAGGTCTTTTATGGAAACAGTGTCCTCTCGCCCGTCAGAGTATTCGATATAGGCATACTGAGGGTTTGCATGGAGGAGCTGTACCTTTTCCACAAGGGGGTCCGTTTTATGGCCTCTCACGTGCTTCCGCAATAGTACTGTCCCCGGAGACGTCAGCCACGCGGGTAGAGATATGCCCGAGGTGGATTTCCGGGGGAAAACGAACATCTTTTCGTGAGGGTTAGCGTTAGTGGCTGTACATAACAGAGACCTTATGGAGTGGAGCACGTCTGGGAGGACTTCCTGTCAGCGGGAGGTCGGAAGGCCTTTTGACTTTAAGGCTAACGTGACAGCCTTCCAAACAGTAGCATTCTCCCTTTCCACTTGCCCATTACTGCGGGTGTTGTAGCTGGTGGTTCTGCTAGTGGCTATCCCCTTCGAGAGCAAGAACTGGTGCAGTTCGTCACTCATGAATGACGTCCCCCTATCGCTGTGTATGTAGTTCGGCATGCCAAACATGCAGAATAGATTACAGAGACACTTGATGACCGTGGCACTGGTCATGTCTGGGCAGGGAATGGCGAAGGGGAAGCGGGAATATTCATCAATGATATTGAGGAAGTATACGTTATGGTCGGCAGAGGGAAAGGGTCCCTTGAAGTCCAGACTTAGGCGCTCGAATGGCCGTGTGGCTTTGATAAGGTGTGCACGGTCAGGCCTGTAGAAACGAGGCTTGCATTCCGCACAGATGCGGCAGGCTCTGGTCATTGCCCTGACCTCCTCGATGGAGTGGGGCAGATTGTGGGACTTTATAAAATGGTATAGTCGGGTGACCCCTGGGTGACAGAGGTCGTTGTGGAGACCCTGTAATTTGTCCGCATGAATGCTGGCACACATTCCCCGCGATAGGGCGTCTGGGGGTTCATTAAGGGCTCCCGGCCTGTACATAATATCATAGTCGAACGTGGATCGTTCGATCCTCCACCTGAGTATTTTGTCATTCTTGATTTTCCCCCTTTGTTTGTTATTAAACATGAAAGCCACCGACCGCTGGTCGGTGAGCAGGGTGAAACGTTTGCTTGCTAGGTAGCGTCTCCAGTGCCGCACTGCCTCCACTATAGCCTGTGCCTCCTTCTCGACAGAAGAGTGCCTGATTTCAGGTCCCTGAAGGGTTCGGGAGAAGAAGGCCACAGGTCTCCCAGCCTGATTGAGGGTCGCAGCTAAGGCAAAGTCTGACGCATCGCTTTCGACTTGAAAGGGAATGCGTTCGTCCACTGCACACACTGCAGCCCTTTCAATGTCCTGTTTGATACTGGTGAAAGCCTCCCGATGTTCAGCTGATAGTGGGAAGGACGTCGATTTAATGAGGGGTCGGGCCTTATCAGAGTAATTGGGCACCCATTGGGCATAATACGAAAAAAAGTCCCAGGCACCTTTTTAAAGCTTTGGGATTGTGTGGCAGGGGCAGTTCCTTTAGGGGGCGTAATCGGTCAGGGTCCGGTCCAATTACCCCATCTTCCACCACACAGCCGAGGATACAGAGACAGGTTGTGTTGAAGACACATTTGTCTTCGTTGTAGGTTAGATTCAGCTTTAGGGCAGTTTTTAAAAATCTCGCAAGATTTAGATCGTGGTCTTGCTGGTTGTGCCCGCAGATAGTGACATTGTCCAGATAGGGGTAGGTAGCTTGTAGTTTATTCTCGTCAACCATGCGGTCCATCTCACGTTGGAAGACCGAGACCCCATTTGTTACCCCGAAGGGCACTCTGAGAAAATGGTAGAGGCGTCCGTTCGCCTCAAAGGCGGTGTATGGGCGGTCCTCCATTCTAATGGGGAGCTGGTGATACGCGGATTTGAGGTCGATAGTCGAGAAGACTCGGTATTGCGCAATCTGGTTGACCATTTCTGATATGCGGGGTAAAGGGTAAGCGTCCAGCTGGGTATAAATATTAACAGTCTGGCTGTAGTCAATTACCATCCGTTTCTTTTCGCTATTTTTAACTATGACTACTTGGGCACGCCACGGACTGGTACTGCATTCAATAATGCCTTCCCGCAGGAGTCTGTCCACTTCCGCCTTGATAAAGTGTCTGTCTTCCAGACTGTACCGTCTACTTTTGGTCACTATGGGCCTACAGTTCGGAGCGAGATTAGCGAATAAAGAGGGCGGGCTGATTTTTAAGGTTGATAGGCCACAGACTGTGAGTGGTGGCTGGGACCCGCCATATGCTAGCGTGACACTTTCGTGGTGGCACTGGAAGTCCAGGCCCAAGATTACATTAACACAGAGTTCTGGCATCACGAGGAGTTTAAAATCCTTGTAGTCCGTGCCTTTTACAGTCAGTGTTACCACACAGTAGCCCAAAATGTCCGAAGTGCGGGGCTTAGCAGCCATAGCAATTCTGCTCCGTGTAGGGGTTACCGTTAATGAGTGCCGCCGTACCAGGCTAGGGTGGATAAAACTCTCGGTACTCCCACAGTCAATTAAACATTTCGTTAAATTCCCGTTTACCTGTATGTCCATCATGGATTTTGTCAACGGGTGTGGCCTGGATTGATCCACCATGATCGAAGCCACTGTTGGGCCCTGGGCGGCCGTTGAGCCAGTGTCCAAATTGATTTGATGCTTCAGCAGAATGTGGATCCAAGTCCAGACGCTCTGGTTTTAGGAGTCGATCCATCCTAGTATTCTTTAGTGATTAAAATTGATGTGCCTTCAATAACCACAAAACTAGAAGTTATAGACTTAAACCAGTTGGCTTTTAATCACTAAGATCAGAGCTAACATCTCAACACGCCAACTGGTTCACAGGAATGAGTCATACAGATCCTGGGATCTTTATGTAAGAGAAGTCAGGGGCGGAGCCAAGAGCCAAGACCTGGAACCTTCCAGGTTAGTCAGGAAAGAGGAAGTGAAACTATACACAGTGTGGGGGAGGGTAATATACATGAGTGCAAAACGAATACAGGAAATACAGGATCAAGACAAACAGATTTCATTACATTCACCCCTTCTTTAGATTTAGTCCATCGGGGTGATGTTTCTTAAAAGTTGGTATAAGTGAGTCTGTCAGGAGGTTTTGCAGTTCTCAGTGATCGGCGCAAAGCTGGTTGGGGTGCCTCTAGGGGAGTGGATTCTGGTTCCTCCGCTGTCCGGGCCTCCGCAGTGTCTTCCAGGTTATCTGCAGTGTTCTCCAGGTTAAAGTTGGGTATTGATACCTCTGGGCGTCCTGTCTCTTTGTAGTGTAGGTCTTCATCGGGTAGTCTCTCATCGTTCTCTCCGCTCCCCGAGGGAGTGAGGTCTTTTATGGAAACAATGTCCTCTCGCCCGTCAGAATATTTGATATAGGCGTACTGAGGGTTTGCATGGAGGAGCTGTACCTTTTCCACAAGGGGGTCCGTTTTATGGCCTCTCACGTGCTTCCGCAATAGTACTGTCCCCGGAGACGTCAGCTACGCGGGTAGTGATATGCCCGAGGTGGATTTCCGGGGGAAAACGAACATCTTTTCGTGAGGGTTAGCGTTAGTGGCTGTACATAACAGAGACCTTATGGAGTGGAGCACGTCTGGGAGGACTTCCTGCCAGCGGGAGGTCGGAAGGCCTTTTGACTTTTAGGCTAATGTGACAGCCTTCCAAACAGTAGCATTCTCCCTTTCCACTTGCCCATTACCCCGGGGGTTGTAGCTAGTGGTTCTGCTAGTGGCTATCCCCTTCGAGAGCAAGAACTGGTGCAGTTCGTCACTCATGAATGACGTCCCCTTATCGCTGTGTATGTAGTTCGGCATGCCAAACATGCAGAATAGATTACAGAGACACTTGATGACCGTGGCACTGGTCATGTCTGGGCAGGGAATGGCGAAGGGGAAGCAGGAATATTCATCAATGATATTGAGGAAGTATACGTTACGGTCGGCAGAGGGAAGGGGTCCCTTGAAGTCCAGACTTAGGCGCTCGAATGGCCGTGTGGCTTTGATAAGGTGTGCACGGTCAGGCCTGTAGAAACGAGGCTTGCATTCCGCACAGATGCGGCAGGCTCTGGTCATTGCCCTGGCCTCCTCGATGGAGTGGGGCAGATTGTGGGACTTTATAAAATGGTATAGTCGGGTGACCCCTGGATGACAGAGGTCGTTGTGGAGACCCTGTAATTTGTCCGCATGAATGCTGGCACACATTCCCCGCGATAGGGCGTCTGGGGGTTCATTAAGGGCTCCCGGCCTGTACATAATATCATAGTCGAACGTGGATAGTTCGATCCTCCACCTGAGTATTTTGTCATTCTTGATTTTCCCCCTTTGTTTGTTATTAAACATGAAAGCCACCGACCGCTGGTCGGTGAGCAGGGTGAAACGTTTGCCGGCTAGGTAGTGTCTCCAGTGCCGCACTGCCTCCACTATAACCTGTGCCTCCTTCTCGACAGAAGAGTGCCTGATTTCAGGTCCCTGAAGGGTTCGGGAGAAGAAGGCCACAGGTCTCCCAGCCTGATTGAGGGTCGCAGCTAAGGCAAAGTCTGACGCATCGCTTTCGACTTGAAAAGGAATGCGTTCGTCCACTGCACACACTGCAGCCCTTTCAATGTCCTGTTTGATACTGGTGAAAGCCTCCCGAGCTTCAGCTGATAGGGGAAGGACGTCGATTTAATGAGGGGTCGGGCCTTATCAGAGTAATTGGGCACCCATTGGGCATAATACGAAAAAAATCCCAGGCACCTTTTTAAAGCTTTGGGATTGTGTGGCAGGGGCAGTTCCTTTAGGGGGCGTAATCGGTCAGGGTCCGGTCCAATTACCCCATCTTCCACCACACAGCCGAGGATACAGAGACAGGTTGTGTTGAAGACACATTGTCTTCGTTGTAGGTTAGATTCAGCTTTAGGGCAGTTTTTAAAAATCTCGCAAGATTTAGATCGTGGTCTTGCTGGTTGTGCCCGCAGATAGTGACATTGTCCAGATAGGGGTAGGTAGCTTGTAGTTTATTCTCGTCAACCATGCGGTCCATCTCACGTTGGAAGACCGAGACCCCATTTGTTACCCCGAAGGGCACTCTGAGAAAATGGTAGAGGCGTCCGTTCGCCTCAAAGTCGGTGTATGGGGAGCTGGTGATACGCGGATTTGAGGTCGATAGTCGAGAAGACTCGGTATTGCGCAATCTGGTTGACCATTTCTGATATGCGGGGTAAAGGGTAGGCGTCCAGCTGGGTATAAATATTAACAGTCTGGCTGTAGTCAATTACCATCCGTTTCTTTTCGCTATTTTTAACTATGACTACTTGGGCACGCCACGGACTGGTACTGCATCCAATAATGCCTTCCCGCAGGAGTCTGTCTACTTCCGCCTTGATAAAGTGTCTGTCTTCCAGACTGTACCGTCTACTTTTGGTCGCTATGGGCCTACAGTTCGGAGCGAGATTAGCGAATAAAGAGGGCGGGCTGATTTTTAAGGTTGATAGGCCACAGACTGTGAGTGGCGGCTGGGACCCGCCATATGCTAGCGTGACACTTTCGTGGTGGCACTGGAAGTCCAGGCCCAAGATTACATTAACACAGAGTTCTGGCATCACGAGGAGTTTAAAATCCTTGTAGTCCGTGCCTTTTACAGTCAGTGTTACCACACAGTAGCCCAAAATGTCCGAAGTGTGGGGCTTAGCAGCCATAGCAATTCTGCTCCGTGTAGGGGTTACCGTTAATGAGTGCCGCCGTACCAGGCTAGGGTGGATAAAACTCTCGGTACTCCCACAGTCAATTAAGCATTTCGTTAAATTCCCATTTACCTGTATGTCCATCATAGATTTTGTCAACGGGTGTGGCCTGGATTGATCCACCGTGATCGAAGCCACTGTTGGGCCCTGGGCGGCCGTTGAGTCGGGAAAAGATGGCGGATCCCAAGATGGCGGCCTGCACGGCACGCACGAGGCGGTGACGGAGTTGGAAATCGGATTCCCCCTGCTGACTTTGCTAAAATGCCCCTTTTTCTTACATTTGAAGCATGTAGCGTCCTTCGCTGGGCATCATTGTCTGGGGTGCTTGGCCTGGCCGCAGAAGTAGCATTTCGGGCCTCGAGACATTGCCGCTGTAGTAGGACTCCTGGGTGGACTTCTGTGTGGGGACTCCGGCGGCGTAGAGCTGGTCTGAGACCTGGATGGGGAAGATGGCTGATTCCAAGATGGCGGCCCGCTCGGCGCGCACGAGGTGGTGAGGGCCGCATGGCCGGAAGAATAAGAGTCAGAGTTTTTCTGGGCCACGTCCAGCGATCGCGCAGTGGCCACTGCCTTTTTTAAGTCCAGGACCTCCTTCTCCAGCAGTCTCTGTCGGATATAATTCGATATGAGGCCCGTGATGAAGGAATCGCGGACCAATTCATCAGAGTACACGTTGGCCGTCACGGCCTTGCAGTTACAGTTCCGGACCAAGTCTTTTAGGCCCTGTAAGAAATCGTCCATTGATTCCTCAGGTCGCTGCCTGCGTGTAGCCAGCAGATGTCTGGCGTACACTTCATTTACCGGCCTCTGGTATTGGGCCTTCAGGATAGTGATGGCCTCCGTGTCAGAGGTGGCGTCCTGGATGAACGAATAAATCCGATGACTAACGCGAGTAGTCAGTAGGCTCAGTTTATCTACCTCGCTAGCGGATGAGGTCCCCGCGAAGGGTTCGAAGCATTTGAGCCAGTGTCCAAATTGATTTGATGCTTCAGCAGAATGTGGATCCAAGTCCAGACGCTCTGGTTTTAGGAGTCGATCCATCCTAGTATTCTTTAGTGATTAAAATTGATGTGCCTTCAATAACCACAAAACTAGAAGTTATAGACTTAAACAAGTTGGCTTTTAATCACTAAGATCAGAGCTAACATCTCAACACGCCGACTGGTTCACAGGAATGAGTCATACAGATCCTGGGATCTTTATGTAAGAGAAGTCAGGGGCGGAGCCAAGAGCCAAGACCTGGAACCTTCCAGGTTAGTCAGGAAAGAGGAAGTGAAACTATACACAGTGTGGGGGAGGGTAATATACATGAGTGCAAAACGAATACAGGAAATACAGGATCAAGACAAACAGATTTCATTACAGTATGTCTCATAAGTCCGAAGGGAAGTCCGCCCAAATCAAACCGCCCCACAGGCAGCACCCAGACAGGGCTGGCTAGGGAATTAGAGATCCCAAGACCGCAGCCTACAGCTCCGAGTTTTGAGGAGCTCTGGCAGCAAGAAGGGGTGGACAATGGGGTGGTAGGAGAACGCCAGCTGGTCCCGCTAGGCAGGCAGGGACCAGGACCAGTGTACCCCCTCCGACAACGGAGGTACGGTCCGCCCATGAACGATAATGACCCAGGGGCTGTTCAGCATACCTATCTGGTACCCTACAGCTCAGAGGCCTGGTGAAACATATTCCCCTGCTCTCCGAAAAGGGAGACCCCTCAATGTACTTCCAAGAGATAGAACAGGCAGCCTGTGTTAACGGCTGTGATGATGAAGAGAATGCCAAAATGTTGCTTTTCTCTGTAGATAGTAAGCTCTATCAGACCCTTTCAGATGAGGCCAAGAGAGGGCAGAAGGAGTTTGAGGACCTAAAGGAGGAAATACTGGAAGCCATGTGTGCGAACAACGGCAGTCCATTCGATCGCATAGGGAAAACACTGCAGAAGGAAGGGGAGACCCCACAGGCATTTGCAGACAGGCTGTGGCCAGTCTACAACAGCACGTGTACAAGGGGACAAGATAGGGCACACCTGAACCAGCGGCAGCGGACCCAATGGCTTCGTTGCCTGGTGTCCAATTGCCTGCCCCAGATAAAAGCAAAGGCTGATACTTGGTTTGACCACCGAGACCCCCTAGCAACCGAAGAGACTGTAATCCGGCAGCTCACGGTAGCATATAGGAATGGTAGGAATAGTGGGACCCCCCAGCAAAAGGGTAAGGTCCACGAGGTTAAACCGGGGGCTCAATACAAGTAAGAGTGGCGCCAGGAGGGGAGCCATCCCTCCCAGAACAAGGTCACTTGTTACAGGTGCGGGGAGGATGGCCACTGGCGCAGGGATTGTGAAAAGCCTGGGAGAGACGATAAAGCCAGGACCCCCGCAGCCCCAACTCAGAAGGCAGAGACAGAAACTCCTCCCGATACAGTCGAGTATGTCATGGAGGCGATAAAATCTTTCCTCAGGGCCAATCAGGGAAAGGTAGCAGCCATCAGTGGTGCTGCAGCCCCCTCACCCACCTCTGCCTCCCCACAATGACTGGAGCCCGCGCAGCCTGTCCGTCTGTGTAATCTCCGGTATGATGAATGGAAGAGACCGCTCGTACAGATGGAGGTAGAGAAGGTTACAGGGATTGTATCTATTGGATATGGGGGCATCATGCACCGTGATCCATACGGATAATCCCACCACCTCACCTCTGTCTAACGGGGTTCCATACATACTATCGGGATTCCCAGTCAGGAGCAGGCGGGGGTATACTCCAGACCCCTCTCAGTCCATCTGGGCAAATGAATTTATGGGCAGGCAGCAGACAGCATGGGGAAGCAGCATCGGAATAACCAGCTGCTGCTCGAGCCCAGCAAGAGCCACCAGTGGGAGATAGGAGACCTAGTGATGGTAAGAAACTATGCCCGGGTGGGAAGTTTAGAGCCACTCTACATGGGACCCTATAGTATAGTTGATAGGGCCAGCCCCATGGTCTATGCAGTAAAACTACCCCGGTGCACAAAGTGTTTCCACGCCAACCAATATAAATTGTATAAATCTGACCATACAAGTTCAAGTTCACAGGCTGTAAAGACAAGCGCTGTGGCTTGTTTCAAGGGAAAAGTTGTCCGGCCCACCAATTGGGACACTTCCCCGCCCCAGTGGGACCTAAATTTTGGCCAAAGTTTAAATTTGAACCAGTTATTTAGTTCAGAAACAGAGAAACCACAGCCTGAGAGTAGAAATCTGCAGGCTGCTGCGAGTTCATTCACAGAAAATCGCTTGGGGGGCTCCAGGGAGGAGCTGCCTTTTGAAGGGACTGCCCACGCATGCGTAGTCGCTGGTCTGGAGACAGGAATTCCCCAGTCTTTTGAACAAGTCTGTTCACGCAGGCGCAGTTCCCCAGCCCGTGACCACAGTGGCTCCTCTTCAGTTTTCACACGCAGGCGCAGCCACCTTTTTGAATACAGAGGTTTCACAGCCTCTGCCATGGGACTCCAGGGAGGAGGTTCGCACAGGCGCAGTTCCCCAGCCCGTGACCACAGCGGCTCCTCTTCAGTTTTTCCGCGCAGGCGCAGTCGCCTGTTTGAATACAGAGGTTTCACAGCCTCTGCCGTGGGACTCCGGGGAGGAGGTTTGCGCAGGCGCAGTCACCTGTTTAAAGGGACAAGCTTCCCAGACCGCTTCTAGAGTGGTTCCCCCTATGGTGTGGGACTCTGGGGAGGAAGGGATAGCAATTTCTCTTGCAGGGGACATATGGAAGGAGCTGGTACCAGGTTTTGGACCTGGAGAGGAAGACTTTCAGCCACCAGCAGCGGGTGCTGAGGGGATACGTGCCCCCAGTACAGGAGCAGGTAGGGAAAAGGAGACAAACCCGGATTACTGGCAGGCTGCCAGGTATATTAAACAGTGCGGGCTGTTTGCATCAGGGGGAGAAGGTTCCCAGCCAGCTAGGGCTGTGACCCAGGCTCAGGGTCCATCAGCCAAAGTTTCCCCCACAGAGATGCCCCTCAGAAGGTCTCAGCGGGTCCACAAGCCCAAGATAAGATGGTCACCAGAGTACCCGCCACAAAGAGCAATCTCCCGAGCCCGGGAGGAAACAGATCACAGAGGTCCCCAACTAGCAGCCATAAGCTGCCAGGGACGAGAAGCAGGAGGCAGTCCAGCTTCGCTGCAGGCAGCAGTAATCTGCAACAGTGACACCAGAGATTAGCCTGGCCGTCCAGAGATGGGCGGCATTTGTATTATAGCTTTGTGTGAAGTTACCAATGTTTATAGCTTGCTTTTAAGGGGTTTAAATTTTAAGTTTAGAATGTAACTAGTAGTTTTGAGTTTAAGTTTAAAGTTTAAGTTTATAAGTGTGCCAAATGCTTGTATTTTGGTCTGAGGTCGAGGGACCCAACCATGTCTCCACCTAAGGCAGCAGGTCAGTGAGAGACCTGGCTGCATGTCCTTTTAAGTTCTTTTGCAGGAGAGTGGACAAAGGAGCAGCCCTGTTTGCCCAGCCCAAGCTGGGCATCGAATGAAGATATGGTTATACAGAATGTTGGGGATCACCTCGCCACTGGACAAATCCAGGAGGAGACCCCACAGTGACCTTCGGGAGAAACTGGACAGGGTCCGGAGGAACCTGCCTACTCATCCTATGCGGAAGAGATGGCCCCAGCTGGGCAACCCACCACTATCCTGACCAAATTTCACTTGCGGGAGACCTCGCTATTGAGGAGTCATGGTGGGGAAGCGCGGCCGCCTTGTCAGATAGGGACGCGTTCCCCGGGAGTGGGTGGTGATGGCCCGGGAAAGATTGTAAAGGGGAGGGGGAGATCCAAGAGTTGCGTGGGTGCATTCGGGGAAGGGAGGAACTCACCCGGGGCCCACGGGCAAAGTTAGAGTGTAAGTGTGGCCGGGAAGGATGAGTGGGTGGCCGGATCTGGGATCCAAGTTTGAGTGTGGGGCCAGTGAGAGCCGCCACACAGGCACCCATCATTTTCTGCAGCCAGTCGAGGGAAGATGGGAGGGCGAGGGACTGGGAGTCGTGATCCCATACTCCCCGGTCTCGGTCTGTGAAACATGAGGGGTACCCCGCCTCCACAAAGGGACAAGGGAACGGCTCGGGGCTGGCGGATCAGACTGTTCTGTAAAATCCATTCTGTATGTTTTAAAAGTTTAAGACCATTAAAGGGGGGGTGGAAGGAACATTTACTGCCCGGGTGGGAGGAGCAATACCCACTCGAATTTCGCGACCCATCATTGGCACGTGATGGTCGGGGTTTATTTCAGCATTTTGTTTCAAATGTTTAATGAAGATTTTTGTATTTTGTTTTACAGTTCCAAGTGGTGCAGAGGTGTAGGACCCTCTCCGTGCTTGGGATCATTTTGATTACATTGTATAACCAAGATTGCAACATTTTGTAATATGTTATAATGTAACAAGTGGTGCTGGGGTATGAGACCCCTAGTGTAACATTTTGTAATTGATGTATCTGTAGATGCCTACCATACCATGGTTTTTCTCGGATTTGAGGGGAATAGATGGGTCGGGGAATCAATGATAGGTAGCTATAGGTAAATACAGGGGATGATTGTTTGTGGGGGGTCAGAAAATTTTGCTCACTTCTTCAAGAGGATACTACAAGCAAGTTGGAAGTATCCAAGGGGGGAATGTAGGGGTCGCAAAATCCCCTCAGTCCCTGAAGATCGGGAAATATTAATCCACATCATGGACGAAGATGTGTGTGATTTAAATTGTCTCTGGGTTGGACAATGTTTTAAAACATACCCAGAACCGCAAAAGGCTGCGTTAAAAAGCTTGTAAGCTAGGCAGCACTTGGACACTGGAATCAAAGACCTTTGTGAAAATCGCACACTTTAAGATTGTGCATTTTATTAAAAGATGTACTCTTGAGTTTTGGACTGTTTAAATTGCCCAGGGCATAAAAGTGGCTGAACAGACCTCATGGAAACAGAATTATAAAAAGGCAGCAGAACAGGACAGACAGGCTGTTAGCATATGAAAAGCTCAGCAATGCCCTGTAGTAAGTTTGAATGGAGCCCGAGCTGTCAGTCACCCTGTGGTATTGGGCGGGTCTGGTAACCTACAAGCTGCTTGTTTACATTGGGGAGTAGCCCATTTGAATCAGCCAATCCTTGGACAGCAAGCACAATGGGTTGTTTACACACATCCATTCACTGAAATTGACTCTACTACGTGATGTCTCCATGTAAGAATGGAGGAAGTTAAAAGCCCTTCTCTTGTGTATTCGGACTTTTCGGTGCGAAATTGCGCACGGACCTTTTCGGCGCGAAAACAGCAGGGACTCCCAGGGTATAAAGATTAAGCCCAGGAAGTCCGCTCTCTCTCTTCTCTTTTACTCTTTGGACTGCAGGTGAGCAAGGCTTCTGACCCACTAGCAAGACAATCTAGTGAGAAGTAAAGGGGTGGTAATTTAAGGGAAATGTTGCTAAGATTGTAAAATTAACATTGTAGCCATTTATCCCTCATTTTTGCCGTCTGCCTTCCCCTGTTAAGCAATTTGACCGTGATTACTTTGATTGTGTGGTGTAGTTTCTTTAGTTTTAATAAAATTTGACTTTCTTGCATCCAGACCATTTGTCTGTTTTTAATATATCATTAATTATAAGTTCCTCCAATCAGAACTGGAGGGGGAGGTTTAGCGATTCGAAACTGCTGATTGGAATTGGTCACAGTGCAGTGGCAAAAGGCTGCCTGACCAGGTAAATTACCGTAAACCAGGTAAAGGATGCCCCCCTACACCATGGGGAGCCAATCGGAGCAGGGAATGCTCCATTCATAAGTCTGACAGGAAGTGCTGTCAAACTTAGAAATACTACGGGCCCCTTCTTCTTACAAAACATCACTAAATCTTCAAATAAATTTTTTAAAAAGTCACATTTTTAGAATAAACTATAAATTACATTAAATAACGATTTTAATACCTTCCCGGCAAAACTTGTAAAAAAAAAGGAAGTTCGACGCACACGCGCAGCCTCCCCCACGCACGCGTTCGACCACTGAACCCCTTTGTTCAGGGGAATGGAAGTGCCGGTTTCCCGCGCATGCGCAGTGCATGCAGGAAACCGGCACTTCCATTGGGCCTATGGGTGAGTACCCCGTGCGTACTCACCCGTGGAGACCCGAATTTCTGGGCCAATGTGGAGTAATGTGAAGTTATCCACTTTGATAAGAACAATAGAAAAGCAGATTATTTTTTAAATGGTGAGAGATTGGGAGATGCTGGTATTCAGAGGGACCTGGGTGTCCTTGTACACGAATCACTGAAGTTAACATGCAGGTACAGCAAGCAATTAGCAAAGCAAATGGTATGTTGGCCTTTAGTACAAAAGGATTGGAGTATAAGAGTAAAGATGTCTTACTGCAATTATATAAGGCATTGGTGAGACCACACCTAGTGTACTGTGTACAGTTTTAGTCTCCTTACCTAAGGAAGGATAAACTTGCCTTAAAGGGAGAGCAATGAAGGTTCACCAGGCTGATTCCTAGTTTGGGGGGGATTGTCCTATAAGGAGAGATTGAGGAACGCAGATATCTGGGAGGTCGGGGGGGCGGGGTGCTGAAGGAGATTAGAGATAGGGAGGAGCGAGGCCATGGAGGGATTTGAAAACAAGGATGAGAATTTTGACATCATGCGTTGCTTAACCGGGAGCCAATGTAGGTCAGTGAGCACAGGGGTGATGGGTGAACGGGACTTGGTGCGAGTTGGGACATCGGCGGCCAAGTTTTAGATGACCTCAAGTTTACGTAGGGTAGAATGTAGGAGGCCAGCCAGGAGTGCGTTGGAATAGTCAAGTCTGGAGGTAACAAAGGCATGGATGAGGGTTTCAGCAGCGGATGAGCTGAGGCAAGAGCGGAGACGGGCGATGTTGCGGCGCTAGGAAACGGCAGCGCAGTGGTAATGTCACTGGGCTAGTAATCCAGAAACCTGAACTAATGATCCAGAATCGTGAGTTCAAATCCCACCACGGCAGCTGGAGAATTTAAATTCAGTTAATTAAATAAATCTGGAATTAAAAAGCTCGCATCAGTAATGGTGACCATGAAACTATTGGATTGTCGTAAAAACCCATCTGTTCACTAATGTCCTTCAGACTCCAGACCCACACAATGTGGTTGACTCTTAACTGCCCTCTGAAATGGCCCAGCAAGCCACTCAGTTCTAACAAACCACTACGAAACACAATAATACGAATGAAACTGGATGGATCACCTGGCATCGACCTCAGCACTGGCTACAGACACGGCAATGGCACACCCAGCCCAGTCGACCCTGCAAAGTCCTCCTCACTAATATCTGGGGGCTTGTGCCAAAATTGGGAGAGCTGTCCCACAGACTAGTCAAGCAACAGCCTGACATAGTCGTACTCACAGAATCATACCGTTCAGCCAATGTCCAAAATTCCTCCATCAACAGCCCTGGGTACGTCCTGTCCCACCAGGGTGGCAGCACAATAGTATACAGTCGGGAAGGAGTGGCGCTGGGAGTCCGCAACATTGACTCCGGACCCCATGAAGTCTCATGGCTTCAGGTCAAGCATGGGCAAGGAAACCTCCTGCTGATTACCACCTACTGCCCTCCCTCAGCTAATGAATTCTCCATGTTGAACACCACTTGGAAGAAGCACTGAGAGTAGCAAGGGCACAGAATGGGTGAGGGACTTCAATGTCCATCATCAAAAGTGGCTCGGTAGCACCACTACTGACCGAGCTGGCCGAGTCCTGAAGGACAAACTGCCAGTCTGGGCCTGCGACAGGGGGTGAGAGAACCAACACGGGGAAAAACCTACTGGATCTCGTCTTCACCAATCTACCTGTTGCAGATGCATCTGAAGAGTTGTGAATGCATATTGGTAGCAGTGACCACTGCACAGTCATTGTGGAGACGAAGTCCCGTCTTCACACTGAGGACACCCTCCATCGTGTTGTGTGGCACTACCACCGTGCTAAATGGGATAGATTCAGAACAGATCTAGCAGCTCAAAACTGGGCATCCGTGAGATGCTGTGGGCCATCAGCAGCAGCAGAATTGTATTCCACCACAATCTGTAACCTCATGGCTCGGCATATCCCTCACTCTACCATTACCAGCAAGTCAGGGACCAACCCTGGTTCAATAAGGAGTGTAGAAGAGCATGCCAGGAGCAGCAACAGGCATACCTAAAAATGCAGTGCCAACCTGGGGAAGCTGCAATGCAGTTTCAGGTCGGTGAGTAGAGGTGTTCCAGGTAGAATAGACATGGTGAGATTTTAACATATATCCACATGTTTGTACTCTTTCTGTACCGGCTATGCAAGTCGGCCTGGAACCATTGGAGACCTCACCTCATTAACCAGCCATAAGAAGATACAGTAAGTCAGTCACATGAGTGTAGGGAGGTAGTCTGCGATGAACAGGCTTGTTTTATGTATGAACTGGGAAGAGATCAGGAGAAAGGCTATAACTGATACCCACAGTTTCTCACTAGCGAGTAAACAGACGCTATTGCACAGACTCATTGAATGCAGGTTACACACTGACAGAATGACATTACTTTAGGACGTATTTACATTAAAAAGATAGAAACACTGGGACCCCTTCAAGACTTTTCCAGTCTTGCTGAGGCGAGCGTAAGCAGTTAATGCTGACACACTTGCGATGTCCTGAGGAGTCCCTGGTATTTGAGTAAACCGATGCCTATATCTCATATGCACTGCATGTAAGGGCTTGTGTTTTACTATCTTTGTTTCAGGGCCTATAAAAACAGGCTTTGAAGTGCGATTTTGCACTGAGTGCGATTTTCAACAGAGTGCTGAGAGTTGGGCGAGTCAGGGAGTCAGGTGAGGCAAGGCCTCAGAGCTTCGGCGGGTGCTTCAGCGGCAGAGCGGGCCTACAAAGGGCTCCAGAGACCAGGTAAGGCTTACTTTACTGGTGGTATTGAACTAAGTTAACTTAAATTGATTAAAGGGGTAGGCCATGCCAGGAGAGCCCAGCCCCGTGATGTGCTCCTCTTGCTCTATGTGGGAATTCAGGGACGCTGCCAGTGTCCCTGACCAACACGTGTGCCAGAAATGCATCCAGCTGCAGCTACTAACGGGCCATCTTGCAGCGCTGGAGCTGCGGGTGGATGGGTTGTGGAGCATTCGCGATGCTGAGAGGGTCACGAATTACTCGTACTGTGAGTTGGTCACACCGCAGGGTAGGGCTGCACAGGCAGAAGGGAAATGGGTGACCACCAGGTGGAACAATAGAAGCAGGCAGGTAGTGCAGGAGACCCCTGTGGCCATCCCCCTTTCAACCAGGTATACCGCTTTGGATACTGTTGAGGGGGATGACTTACCAGAGGAAGGCAGCAGCAGCCAACTTCCTGGCACTGGGGGTGCTCCTGCTGCCCAGGAAGGGAGGAAAAACAGTGGGAGAGCAATAGTGGTAGGGGATTCTATAGTAAGGGGAACAGATAGGCGTTTCTGTGGCCGTAGACGTGAATCCAGGATGGTTTGTTGCCTCCCTGGTGCCAGGGTCAAGGATGTCACTGAGCGGCTGCAGGGCATTCTGGAGAGGGAGGGCGAACAGCCAGAGGTCGTGGTCCACATTGGTACCAACGACATAGGTAAAAAGAGGGATGAGGTCCTGCAGCAAGAATTTAGGGAGCTAGGTAGAAGATTAAAGAGCAGGACCTCAAAGGTTGTAATCTCTGGATTACTCCCGGTGCCACGTGCCAGTGAGTATAGGAATAGGAAGATAGAACAGATGAATGCGTGGCTAAAGAGTTGGTGCAGGAGGGAGGGCTTTAGTTTCCTGGATCACTGGGTCTGCTTCTGGGAAAGGTGGGACTTGTACAAGTCGGACGGTTTACACCTGAACCAGAGGGGAACCAATATCCTTGCGGGGAGGTTTGCTAGCACTGTTGGGGGGGGTTTAAACTAACTTGGCAGTGGGATGGGATACAGAGTGGAGCTATAGTAGGGGGTGATTTACAGCCAAATACGGAGGAATAAACAAGTCAGCTGGGAAGGCAGAGCAAATATGTGAAGGCAAAAGGGAATATGGCAAGGCTGGAAGGCATTTATTTTAATGCAAGGAGTCTTGCAAATAAGGTGGATGAACTGAAGTTGTTGTTGAACACATGGGAGTACGATATTGTTGCTATCACGGAGACATGGTTGAGGGAGGGTCAGGACTGGCAGCTCAATATTCCGGGGTATAGGATCTTCAGGCGAGACAGAGGGGGGTGTAAAAGGGGAGGGGGTGTTGCAATACTAATTAAGGAGTCAATTACTGCTGTAAGGAGGGATGATATATTAGCGGGTTCCTCTAATGAGGCCATATGGGTAGAACTTAAAAACAAAAAGGGGGCAAGCACTTTGCTGGGAGTGTACTATAGGCCCCCAAACAGTCAGGGGGAGATAGAGGAACAGATATGTAGGCAAATCTCAGAGAAGTGCAAAAATAATAGGGTAATAAGAGTGGGGGATTTCAACTTCCCCAATATTAATTGGGATAGTCAGAGTGTGAAAGGCTTAGAGGGTGCAGAATTCTTAAAGTGCATCCAGGAGAGCTTTTTGAGCCAGCGTGTAGAAAGTCCTACAAGAGAGGGGGCGGTACTGAACCTAATTCTAGGGAATGTAGCCGGGCAAGTGGTGGACGTGTCAGTAGGAGAGCATTTTGGCGACAGTGACCATAATTCGGTGAGATTTAAGGTGGTCATGGAAAAAGACAAAGACGGCCCGGAAATAAGGGTTCTAAATTGGGGGAAGGCCGATTTTAATATGATAAGGCAGGATCTGGCCAAAGTGGACTGGGAGCAGCTACTTATAGGAAAATCCACATCAAAGCAGTGGGAGACTTTCAGAAGGGAAATAGAAAGAGTACAACGCCAACATGTTCCCGTAAAGGTCAAGGGTGGTACCAACAAGCAAAGGGAACCTTGGATGACAAGGGATATACAAAAATGCATTAGGAAAAAAAGGGGGGCTTTTGGCAGTTACAAAAGACTAAAGACGGAGGAAGCCCTAGAGGAGTATAAAAAGTGCAGGGGCATACTTAAAAAAGAAATTAGGAGAGCGAGGAGGGGCCATGAAATAACACTGGCGAGCAAAATAAAGGAAAATCCTAAGATGTTTTATAAGTATATTAAGGGCAAGAGGATAACCAGGGAAAGGGTAGGGCCCATTAGGGACCAAAGTGGCAATCTGTGTGTAGAGCCAGATGATGTAGGCGGGGTTTTAAATGAATTTTTTGCATCTGTGTTCACTATGGAGGAAGACGATGGAGGCATAGAAATCGGGCAAGGGGACTGTGATATACTTGAACATATTAGCATCGAGAGGCAGGAGGTACTAGCAGCTTTAGCTGGCCAAAAAGTGGATAAATCCCCAGGCCCGGACGAGATGTATCCCAGGCTGCTGTGTGAGGCAAAGGAGGAGATTGCAGGGGCTCTGACACAAATTTTCAGAACCTCTCTGGCCACAGGGGATGTACCAGAGGACTGGAGAACAGCTAACGTAGTACCATTATTCAAGAAGGGTAGCAGGGATAAACCAGGGAATTACAGGCCAGTGAGCCTAACATCTGTGGTAGGGAAATTATTGGAAAAAATTCTGAGGGACAAAATTAGTTTCCACTTGGAGAGGCAAGGATTAATCGGGGATAGTCAGCATGGCTTTGTCAAGGGTAAATCATGTCTGACCAATCTGATTGAATTTTTCGAGGGGGTGACTAGGTGTGTGGATGAGGGAAATGCTGTGGATGTGGTATACATGGACTTCAGTAAGGCTTTTGACAAAGTCCCGCATAGGAGACTGGTCAAGAAGGTACGAGCCCATGGGATCCAGGGTGCCTTGGCACGTTGGATCCTAAACTGGCTGAGTGGCAGGAGGCAGAGGGTGATGGTCGAAGGTTGCTTTTGTGACTGGAAGCCTGTGTCCAGTGGGGTACCTCAGGGATCGGTGCTGGGTCCCTTGCTGTTTGTGATCTACATAAATGATTTGGATGAGAATGTAAAAGGTATGATCAGTAAGTTCGCAGATGACACGAAAATTGGTGGGGTGGTAAATTGCGAGGAGGAAAGCCTCAGGCTACAGGACGATATAAACGGGTTGGTCAGATGGGCGGAAAAGTGGCAAATGGAATTTAACCCTGAAAAGTGCGAGGTGATGCATTTTGGACGGACAAATAAGGCAAGGGAATACACAATGAGTGGTAGGGCCCTAGGAAGCACAGAGGGTCAGAGGGACCTTGGTGTACATGTACATAGATCCCTGAAGGCAGCGGATCAGGTAGATAAGGTGGTTAAAAAGGCATATGGGATACTTGCCTTCATTAGCCGAGGCATAGAATATAAGAGCAGGGAGGTTATGATGGAGCTGTACAAAACGCTGGTAAGGCCACAGCTGGAGTACTGTGTGCAGTTCTGGCCGCCTCACTATAGGAAGGATGTGATTGCTTTGGAGAGGGTGCAGAGAAGATTCACCAGGATGTTACCTGGGATGGAGCGCCTCAGCTATGAAGAAAGACTAAACAGGCTGGGGTTGTTTTCCTTGGAGCAAAGAAGGCTGAGGGGGGACCTGATTGAGGTGTACAAAATGATGAGGGGCATAGATAGGGTAGATAAAGAGGAACTTTTCCCCTTAGTAGGGGGGTCAATAACAAGGGGGCATAGATTCAAGGTAAGGGGCAGGAGGTTTAGAGGGGATTTGAGGAGGAACTTTTTCACCCAGAGGGTGGTTGGAGTCTGGAACTCACTGCCTGAAAGGGTGGTAGAGGCAGGAACCCTCACAACATTCAAGAAGCATTTGGATGAGCACTTGAAATGCCATTGCATACAAGGCTATGGACCAAATGCTGGAAAATGGGATTAGATTAGACAGGGCTTGATGGACGGCGCGGACACGATGGGCCAAAGGGCCTCTTTCTGTGCTGTATAACTCTATCTCATTGATTTGCTTTAATGAAGAGTATTCCCGAGACATTTCAGTGTTTTTTAGTCCTCAAACTTGTACTGGAGTTAAAGGATGTACGATAATATCCTGTAATATCTCCACACAAGGCATTAGTGACATCATTTACGTCAAAGGTTGTGAGTCATTGGCTAAATTATGGATGAGAAACTGCTCCAATTGGTTAGTGGGTAAATACGCTGCACAGTGTGATACGGAGCCATTCAGACCACAAGGTCCGAGGTCAGAAATTATTTCTTCTCGAATGAGGGGACACAATGAGACAACCCAACAACTCAGCATACCTGGTAACCTTGAGTCACAGATTACAGAGCGAACAGGTTTTAACTGGTATGTCTAATGGAAAGACTGACATGTTGCAGTGGGGATTTTTCATTCATTGTGTAAGTCTTATGTATAAGAAACGCCATATCCCAGTACTATCAAAGCTCCATTTCACACCTTTCACTTGTGGCCCTTGGCAGACTCATTGCCTCCTGTCTCTCCATTCACTGCCTGCCCACGGGAGGTTGATGGGTTGAGACTTGGTGCCGTTCCCGCTCCTTGTTTTGCTCTACAGCAACAGAAGGCAAGGCATGCTTTGAAGAGACGGAGCTAATTCAGATTTCACATGGCAAGTCTTCCTGCAAGATTTGCTCTTGCTCCATGGAAGTGCCTTTAAGGAAAGGCAGCGTAGCTTAAGAAAACAAATATAAGGAGTCGGGCATTGTTCGAGAGCGCACTGCTTCACGTAGTGAGGGGAGGGGGAGGGAAAGGTAGAAAGGAGTGAGCGGATATGAGGACAGGAAGAGTGAAGCAGGAAGAGACAGAAGGGAGGAGAGGAGAGGAGAGAGAAGGAGAGGAGAGGAGAGAGAAGGAGAGGAGAGGAGAGGGCAGGAGAGAAGAGGAAAGGAGAGGGAAAGAGAGGGAAAGAGAGGGAAGGGGAGAGGAGAGGGAAGGAGAGGAGAGAAGGGGAGAGGAGAGGGAAGGAGAGGAGAGGAGAGGGAAAGAGAGGGAAGGGGAGAGGAGAGGGAAGGAGAGGAGAGGGAAGGAGAGGGAAGGACAGGAGAGGAGAGGAGAGGGAAGGAGGGGAGAGGAGAGAGAAGAGGAGAGGAGAGGGAAGGAGAGGGAAGGAGAGGAGAGGGAAGGAGAGGAGAGGAGAGGGAAGGAGTGGAGAGGAGAGGGAAGGAGAGGGAAGGAGAGGAGAGGAGAGGGAAGGAGGGGAGAGGAGAGAGGAGAGGGAAGGAGAGGGAAGGAGAGGAGAGATCAAAACGGGATCAAACTGAGACCTTGATAACAAAGTGCTTAGAGATTTTTAGGGGGTAATTTTAGCCTAACTGATGAGGCGGGGAGCCCATGGGATCGGGTGTGTTGTGTCTGTGTATAATAAGACACAGACTGCAGGAGAACGGTATAACAGGTGTTTACTCAACGTGGCTCACACGGGAACTGCCTGTACAGATTACTACTCAGTGCTATATACAGGTGTGGTCACTGCCGGTACTACAGTATACATGAGCTGTAAAAAGTAGTTCCCCCCTTAAAGGTATATACATTACAATTCCTCCCCTTTTAGATTAACAGTACCATAACACACATTTAACAATTAAATATCAAACTAATTACAATTAACACTTTTAACATGCAACATTAGCTGAAAATAGTCAATTTATATATTCAGTCTTTGGGGAGGTCTCCTGATCCTTTCTGGATAGCGCCTTTCCCGAGTGTCTTGCTCTTGGTGCGGAGGCGATTCTGGCCCCCTGTCGTCGGTTGGTTCATCAGCTTCCGATGCTACTGTTTCTGGGGTAGATGCTACCTGTACGTCAGGTTCATCACCAGGTACGTATGGGCGAGGCATGGGGTTGACTTGTTCCTGTGACTCTAGGATCTGGTCAGAATGGCATCTCACGATGCTCTCCCCAACGTCCACTGTATACATTAGTGGCCTCTGCCGTGTGCATATCGTTCCTGGCTGCCATTTTTCTGTTCGGTAGTCGCGGGCCAAGACTGGTTGCCCTACATTGAAGCTCCTTGTTGGCTTCTCATGGATGTGCTGGAATTGCTTACTCTCAACATCTCTTCGTACGTTTGGTCTGAGCAAATCCAGACGAGATCTTAACCTTCGGTTAAAGAACATCATGGCTGGGGCCTGGTTGGTGACTGCATGTGTCGCATTCCGGTGGGCAAACAGGAAATTGTCCACCTTGTGCTGCAGCGGAATGTTGTCATTGTACATAGCCTTTATTGCCTTCTTAAAGGTTTGTACGAACCTCTCAGCCAATCCATTTGTGGCTGGATGATACGGGGCGGATGTGTAATGCCTTACCCCATTCTTTTTCAAGAACCTCCGGAACTCTTCGGACACAAACTGTGGTCCGTTGTCAGAGCAAATCTGTTCTGGCAAGCCATTCCTGGCAAAAATGGTCCGTAGGACTGCAATAGTTTTCACCGTGGTGGTGGAGGACATTTTGATGACCTCAGGCCATTTCGAGTGCACATCCACGGCTATTAAAAACATTGAGTCCATGAATGGACCAGCAAAATCAATATGCACCCGTTGCCATGGGATGAGGGCCACTCCCATGGGTGTAGAGGGGCCTGTGGTGGTGCATTTTGGACTTTCTGGCATCCTGAGCAGCTCTTGGTCAGGTCCTCGATTTCTTTATCGATTCCCGGCCACCACACATAAGCCCTGGCTAGGCTTTTCATTTTTACCCCTCCCAGATGACCCTCATGAAGCTCATTGAGCACTCTATCCCTTAACTTGGGTGGAATTACCACTCGGGATCCACACATCAAGGTTCCCCGGCACACTAACAGCTGTTCTCTCCTTGTTGAGAATGCTGGCAACAGTGAGTCGCCATGTGCTGGCCATCCCTTCACCGTCAAATCATATACCCGAGACAGTGTCGGGTCATTTCGGGTTTCCTTTTCGATACAAGCGTTAGTTACCGGTAGGTATTCAACTATAGTCGAATGGAATATTTTGACAGGATCCACTGCTGGTACTTCCTCTGCAGTAGGCAGTGGCAGGCGTGATAGCCCATCAGCATTTCCATGCTGTTTCGTGCCCTTATATTCAATCTCATAGTGGTGCACCCCTAGAAAAAGTGACCATCTTTGTAGTTGTTGCGCAGTCATCACCGGAACGCACTTCTTCGGATTAAAAATGGAGACAAGAGGCTGGTGATCAGTCAGCAAGGTGAATTTCTGCCCGTGCAGATAGTGATTGAACGTTTTCACTCCCCACACTAGGCTGAGGGCCTCCCTGTCAATCTGGGCGTAGTTACGCTCAGCTGAGGTTAGTGATCATGACGCAAAGGCTACTGGCCTCTCCGAGCCGTCCAAGAATTTGTGCGACAGCACCGCTCCAATGCCGTAGGGTGACGCATCACATGCCAACCGAATTGGTAATGCTGGGTTGTAATGGGCCAATACCTCTTTTGATGTGATTAGTGTTTTGCTCTTCTGGAAAGCTCGTCTACATTCGTCACTCTACTTCCATGGCACCCCAATTTGCAGTAGGGTGTTCAGTGGGTGTAGTATTGTAGACAAATTTGGCAAGAACTTATGGTAGTAGTTTACCAGCCCGAGGAACGACCTCAGTTGTGACACATTTTCCGGTGCTGGAGCCTTGACTACTGCCTCAATCTTCTCTGGGGACTTATGTAACCCCTCTTTATCGATGACGTGGCCACAATACGAGATCTGTTTTCTAAAGAACTCGCATTTGGGGTGGTTAGGTCGGAGCCCATATTCCTGCAATCTAGTGAGCACCTGCTCCAGGTTAGCAAGGTGATCACTGTCATTTTCGCCCGTGGCCAGGATGTCGTCCAAATAACACTGGGTCCCTGGGATCCCTTGCAGGACTTGTTCCATTGCCCTCTGCCAAATAGCCAGAGCTGATGCTACCCCGAATACCAGCCGGTTGTATTGGTAGAGACCTTTATGGGTGTTGATTGTGAGGTATTTTTTTGATGCTTCTTCTACCTCCATTTGTAGATACGCCTGGGCCAGATCAATCTTAGTGAAGTGTTTCCCTCCAGATAGCGAGGCGAAAATATCTTCAATCCGCGGAAGTAGATATTGTACGGTGTGAAGGATCGGGTTCACTGTTACCTTAAAGTCCCCACAGATGCGAACCTTCCTTGGTTCCCCAGGCATGCTGCTCAATGACTTTTTCATCACAGGGACGATGGGTATAGCCCACTCGCTCCAGTCTACCTTGGACAGTACACCTGAACGTTCCAGACTCTCCAGCTCTGCTTCGACGGCTGGGCGGATCGCATAAGGTACCTGTCTGGCCTTAAAAAATTTTGGGCTTGCGTTTTCTTCAATTTTAATCGTCGCTGTCATGCCTTTTAGTGTTCCGAGTCCTTGCTGGAACACTCCTTTCGCGTCAGTTAGGATCTTTGACAGTCGCCCAGGTGTGACGTCGTCATCCTTTTTGTCAGCCACAGTCAGTGCCTGTATGGAATGCCAATCCAGTTGGATTTTCCGGATCCATTCACGTCCCAGTAATGGTGGTCCTCCATCTTGCAATACATACAGGTCTAGTTTTGATGTTTCCTTACCGTTATATATAACGGTCACCCTTATTTTTCCTTTGGGGTAGACTTTTTGCCCCGTATACGACTTCAAAATAATTTTTGTGCCTCTCAAGGGTATGTGTGAGAATAGCCACTCATAGTCCCATCGGTTTATGACTGTTAGGGCTGATCCTGTGTCCAATTCCATCTTTACCTGGACTCCTGCTATCTTGAGAGTGACCCAAATGGTTCGGTGATCCTCCGTTGTGATCACATTATATAGTTTCAGACAACTCAGTTCCCTGCTTTCGGAGTTGTTATCACTCTTTTGTTCGTCTGAACTATTCTCCGTCATCTTATGTACCTTCTTGTACTTTCCTTTGGTAGGTTTCTTATTGCTGGTTTTCTTTCCCGACCTGCAGACTCGTGCTATGTGTCCTACTTTTCCACACTGTCTGCACACTTTGTCTTTGAACTAGCAATCATTCTGGTCGTGTGTTGTTCTGCCGCAGCGATAGCACTTCTCTGTTCCATATGACATTTTGTTTGTGCCATATTCTTGCGGTCGTGCTGCTGCTTCATATGATACCGCAATGCTGAAAGCCTTTTCCAGCGTAAGGTCCTTTTCAGATAAAAGCCATTTCTGGGTTCCTTCACTTTGAAGCCCACACACAAACTTGTCCCTGAAGGTATCTGCCAGTCCCGCTCCAAACTGGCAGTGTTTCGATAGTTTGCGCAGTTCTGTTAAATAATCAGCATTGCTTTCATCCTTATGCTGGTTCCGTTTGTGAAACTTGAATCTTTCTGCTATCACCAGCGGTGTGGGGTTTAAATGTTCCTGTAGTATCATTACTATGTCTTCAAAACTCTTTTCCATTGGCTTCGTTGGGGTTACTAGATTTCGTAATAAACCATACGTCTTTGCACCCATTAAATTTAACAATACCGACGCTTTCTTGTCATCTGACACCTCATTTGCCTTGCAGTACACCTCTATTCGTTCGACATATGTAGTCCAATCTTCGACTTCATTGTCAAATGCAGTGATACTGCCACTCTTCGGCATTTTCGGTGTGGTTTAAAATGGCGTCTCCCAATGGCTTAAAATGGCGTCTCCCGCGCTTTCCTTCCTCCCCCGCTGCTGCCAACGCCGCTCCCGGCAGTTCTCGTGGCAATGGTGGCGCCCTGTAGGTTTCGCGCGCTTCTCCTGTGCTGCTGCCAACGCCACTCTCGGCGGTCCTCGTGGCAATGGCGGCGCCTCGCGGGTGTCTGCGCGTCTCTCTCTCCCTCTCTTCGACGCTGCTCAGCCCCTGAACACCGGCTGCACCCTGGGCGCTCTGCCCTCTCTCTCTCTCCCCCGTCGACGCTGCTCGGCCCTTTGCTGTGCCGCTCGGTCGGGCTCTAGCCCACCGCTGTCCGGGAAGGGTCTGCGCACTACCTGTTGCCAGCCCGTTTCGCTGGACCACCTCGACTGGAAAGCCAAGCCTGGCTCTCGACAGCCTTCCCCGCAATTTTCGAGTCTCTGCTGGACGACTGGGCGGTTGCCCGTGGTCGACGCCCGAGTCTCTGGCCTTGACCTCCAATCCACTGATCTACAGGAACGAATCCCCGGGAGGTGATGCAGAGTTGCAGGTAGGTTCGAACTTGCCTTGTCGCCAATGTTGTGTCTGTGCATAATAATACACAGACTGCAGGAGAACGGTATAACAGGTGTTTACTCAACGTGGCTCACACGGGAACTGCCTGTACAGATTACTACTCAGTGCTATATACAGGTGTGGTCACTGCCAGTACTACAGTATACATGAGCTGTAAAAAGTAGTTCCCCCCTTAAAGGTATATACATTACAGGGTGCAATGCCAGTTTACATCCCACCCTGATATTAACTTCAATGGAGATTAAAGTCGGGCAGGGTGTATAACCAGCGTCGCACCCAATCCCGACAGTCTCCCAATGGGCGGGTGAGGTTAAAATTGCCTCCTAGAGTCCTTATAATCACGTGTGAGAAATCTGTAAGATGGGTGGTGCGATTTGCAGTGACATCGGTTCAGTATCCGGCTGGCAATCACTGCCTGGACTCACACACTGAAGGCCGTCCCTTTGAGTGAGGGTTGCCGTGGAGCCCGTACCCCCTTCAGGGGGAGGTGACATGAACACATCGAGGGCGTTCCAATTTAAACAATGGAGAAAATAGAGAGGACTTCCTGTAGTGTCCGAGTATAAATAATACACGGACTGCAGGAGAACAATAATAACAGGTATTTACTGAACAGAGGGTAACTTAAGACTGACGTACAGAAGCCTGCTATGGCTTTATATACAGGGGTGGTCATTGCCGGTACTGCAATATAGAATCAGTTCTTCTCTTAAAGGTACATACACAACAATTCCTCCCCTTTTAGATAAACAGTACATAACATTCATTTAACAACTAAATAATAACTAATTACAATTACAATTTTTTCTGTACTATATACATCAAC
Source organism: Somniosus microcephalus (assembly GCF_052327205.1). Classification (NCBI taxonomy): domain Eukaryota; kingdom Metazoa; phylum Chordata; class Chondrichthyes; order Squaliformes; family Somniosidae; genus Somniosus; species Somniosus microcephalus. The sequence goes on along the minus strand of NC_141012.1, from coordinate 54,675,785 downwards.
TGAAATAATCATTTATAAGTTCAGTCTTTGAGGAGGCTTCCTGATCCTGACTGGATAGCGCCTTTCTCGAGTATCCTGTTCTTGCGGCAGAGTTGATTCTGGTTCATTGTCATTGGTTGGTTCGTCAGCTTCCAATACCACTGCTTCTGAGGTAGACGCAATCTGTACTTCGGGTTGATTACCAGGTGCACCTGCTCGTGGTATGGGTTTGGCTTGTTCCTGTGACTCTAGAATCTGGTCAGCATGGCGTCTCACGATGCTCTCTCCAACGTCCACTGTGTACATTAGTGGTCCCTGCTGTGTGCATATCGTTCCTGGCTGCCATTTTTCTGTTCGGTAGTCGCGGGCCAAGACTGGTTGAAGCTCCTGGTTGGCTTCTCATTTATGTGCTGGAATTGCTTATCCTCAAAATCTCGTCTTATGTTTGGTTTGAGCAAATCCAGGCGACATCTTAGCCTTCGGTTGAAGAACATTATGGCTGGAGCTTGGTTGGTGACTGCATGTGTCGCATTCCGGTAAGCAAACAAGAAATTATCCACCTTGTGTTGTAGTGGTATGTCGTCATTATTCATTGCCTTTATTGCCTTTTTAAAGGTCTGAACAAACCTCTCAGCCAATCCATTTGTGGCTGGATGATATGGGGCAGATGTGTAATGTTCCACCCCATTATTCCTCAGAAACCTCCGGAAAACCTCGGACACAAACTGTGGCCCATTGTCGGAGCAAATCTGTTCTGGCAAGCCATTCCTGGCGAAGATGGTCCGTAGGACTGCAATAGTTTTCTCCGTGGTGGTGGAGGACATTTTGATGACCTCTGGCCATTTCGAATGGGCGTCCACAGTGATTAGGAACATTGAGTCCATAAATGGACCAGCAAAATCAATGTGTACCCGTTGCCGTGGAGATGAGGGCCACTCCCATGGATGTAGCGGGGCCTGTGGTGGAGCGTTTTGGACCTTCTGGCATCCTGTGCATCTCTTGGTCATATCCTCGATTTCTTTATCAATTCCCGGCCACCACACAAACACCCTACTCTTCATTTTTACCCCTCCCAGATGACCCTCATGAAGCTCATTGAGCACTCTATCTCTCAACTTGGGTGGAATTACCACTCGGCCTCCACACATCAAGGTCCCCCGGCACACTGACAGCTGTTCTCTCCTTGGCGAGAATGCTGGCAACAGTGAGTCGCCATGTGCTGGCCATCCCTTCACCGTCAAATCATAGACCCAAGAGAGTGTCGGGTCATTTCAGGTTTCCTTCTCTATACTTGAGTTTGTAACAGGTAGACATTCGACTATGGTCGCATGGAATATCTCAACAGGGTCCACTGCAGGTGATTCCTCCACCGTAGGCAACGGTAGGCGCGACAGCCCATCAGCATTTCCATGCTGTTTCGTACCCTTGTACTCTATGTCGCACTGATGTGCCCCTAGAAAAAGTGACCATCTTTGCAGCCGTTGCGCCGTCATCACCAGAATGCCCTTCTTTGGGTTAAAAATGGAGACCAGGGGCTGATGATCAGTCAGTAGGGTGAATTTCTGCCCGTGCAGATAGTGATTGAACTTCTTCACCCCCCACAGCAGGCTGAGGGCCTCCCTGTCAATCTGGGCGTAGTTACGCTCGGCTGAGGTTAACGAGCGCGACGCAAAGGCTATTGGCCTCTCTGAACCGTCAAGGAATTTGTGTGACAGCACCGCTCCGATGCCATAGGGAGACGCATCACATGCTAACCGAATCGGTAGTGTTGGATTGTAGTGGGCCAATACTTCTTTGGAAGTGATTAGGCATTTACATTTCTGAAAGGCATGCTTACACTCATCACTCCATTTCCATGTTACTCCAGTTTGCAGTAGGGCGTTCAGTGGGTGCAGAATTGTAGATAAATTCGGCAAGAACTTATGGTAGTAGTTCACCAACCCGAGGAACGACCTCAGTTGCGAAACATTTTCCGGTGCTGGAGCCTTGACTACTGCCTCAATCTTGTCCGGCGACTTGTGCAACCCTTCCTCATCAATCATGTGGCCACAATACGAGATTTGTCTCCTGAAGAACTCGCATTTGGGGCGGTTGGCTCGTAGCCCATATTCCTGTAATCTCGTGAGCACCTGCTCCAGGTTGGCAAGGTGTTCACTGTCATTTTCGCCCGTAACCAGGATGTCATCCAAATAACACTGGGTCCCCGGGATCCCTTGCAGGACTTGTTCCATCGCCCTCTGCCAAATAGCCGGGGCTGATGCTACCCCGAATACCAGTCGATTGTACTGGTAAATGACTTTGTGAGTGTTTATCGTGAGGTATTTCCTAGATGCTTCTTCCACCTCCATTTGTAGATACGCTTGGGCCAGATCAATCTTTGTAAAGCATTTCCCTCCAGATAGTGAGGCGAAAATATCTTCTATCCGTGGAAGTGGATATTGTACTGTGTGCAAGACTGGGTTCACAGTTACCTTGAAGTCCCCACAGATGCGAACCTTCTTCGGTTCCCCAGGCGTGCTGCTCAATGATTTCTTCATTACAGGAACGATGGGTGTGGCCCACTCGCTCCAGTCCACCTTTGACAGCACACCCGAACGCTCCAGACTCTCCAGCTCTGCTTCAATGGTTGGGCGGATCGCGTAAGGTACCGGTCTGGCCTTAAAAAATTTTGGGTTTGCGTTATCTTCGATTTTTATCATTGCCGTTACTCCTTTTAGAGTCCTAAGTCCTTGTTGGAACACCTCTTTCACGTCAGTTAGAATCTTTGACAGTCATCCAGGTGTGACGTCATCATCCTTTTTATCAGTCACAGTTAGCGCCTGAATGGAATGCCAAACCAATTGTATTTTTCGGATCCATTCACATCCCAATAATGGTGGTCCTCCATCTGGTAGTATATATAGATACAGTTTCTGTGTTTCCTTGCCGTTGTATTTAACTGGCACCCTTATTTTTCCTCTGGGGTAGACTTTTTGCCCCGTGTATGTCTTCAATACAATGGACGTGTCCTTCAAGGGTATGTGTGGGAATAGCCGCTCATAGTCTCGTCGATTCATGACAGTTAGGGCTGATCCTGTGTCCAATTCCATCTTTACTGGGGACCCTGCTATCATGAGGGTGACCCAAATGGTTCGGTGATCCTCCTTTGCGATCATGTTGTGTAACTTTAGGCAATTTAGTCTCCTGCTCCCGGAGTCCTTATCACTCTCCTGATCTTCCGAACTACTGTCTGTCAATTTCTTTACTTTCTTGTACTTTTCCTTAGTAGTTCTTGTAGTGTTGGTTTTCTTTCCCGACCTGCAGACTCTTGCTATATGTCCCATTTTCCCACATTGCCTGCATACTTTGTCCTTAACCCAACAGTCATTCTGATCATGGGTTGTTCTGCCGCAGCGATAGCACTTTTCTGCTCCATACGCCATTTCGTTAGCGCTGTATTCTTGTGGTTTCTGTTGTATTTCCGCAGCTCCCCGTGCTGCTGCTTCGTAGGATACTGCCATGCTGAAAGCCTGTTCTAGCGTCAGGTCCTTTTCCGCCAGTAGTCATTTCTGGGTTCCTTCACTCTGGAGCCCGCAGACAAACTTATCCCGAAAGGTGTCTGCCAGTCCTGCTCTGAACTGGCAGTGCTTCGATAACTTGCGTAGTTCCGTAAGATAATCAGCATTGCTCTCATCTTTGTGCTGGTTTCTTTTATGGAACTTGAATCTTTCTGCTATCAGCAGCGGTGTAGGGTTTAGGTGTTCCTGTAAGGTATTAACAATCTCTTCAAAACTTTTCTCCATTGGTTTAGCTGGGGTAATTAAATTCTGCAATAGGCCGTACGTTCTCACGCCCATCAAATTTAATAATACCGACGCCTTCTTTCCATCGGCCACCTCATTTGCCTTGCAGTACACTTCAATTCTTTCCACATACGTGGTCCAGTCTTCTACCTCGTTGTCGAAAGCAGTGATACTGCCACCTTTCGGCATCTTGGGTGATTTAAAATGGCGCCTCCCGTGCTTTTTCTTCTTCACCAATGGATTAAAATGGCGCCTCCCACGCTTTTCCTTCTTCCCCAATGGAATAAAATGGCGCCTCCCGCGCTTTTCCTTCTTCCCCTTGCTGCCACGCTGCTCCTAGCGTTCTGCAGGGTAATGGCAGCGACCCGCGGCTTCGGCGCATCTCACTTGTCCTTCCTCTTGTTTTATTTTTGCTACGCTGCCCGGTTCTTGAGCACCGACCACGCCCTGTGCGCTCCACCCTCTCTCTCTCTCTTTTCCTCCTGACGACGCTGCACGGCCCCTTTGCAGAGCCGCTCGATCGAGCTCGAGCCCGCCGCAGTCCGGGAGGGTCAGCGCACTACCTGCTACCAGCACGATTTGCTGGAACACCTTGACTGGGGAGCCAAGCCCAGCTCTCCACAGCCTCTCCTGCAACTCTCCGAACTCCGATGGATCCTTGGGCGGTTGCCCGTGGTCGACGCCTGTTGTTCTGACTTCGACCTCCAAAAGCTTCTTCTCAGGGAAAGATCCCCGTGAGGTGATGCAGTGCTGCAGGTGAGTTCGAACCTGTTCGTCGCCAATGTAGGTCCGAATATAAATAATACACGGACTGCAGGAGAACAATAATAACAGGTATTTACTGAACAGCGGGTAACTTAAGACTGACATACAGAAGCCTGCTATGGCTTTATATACAGGGGTGGTCACTGCCAGTACTGCAGTATAGAATCAGTTCTTCTCTTAAAGGTACATACACAACACTTCCTACCTGCTGATTTAACACACCGAGGATGATGAAGAACCTGTTGACGATGGTGAATAAATAGGCGGTGATGCGGCTGAATCCTAAAAGTGGAACAAGCTGAGAATCCAGGTGCATCCCAGGATAAACAGCTGTGCAACGGCTTTATTCGGCAGCATTCCGTAAGTAGCAGAGAGTTCAGTGAGACTAAAGTAGCAGTTTTACTGGATATGTTAACATTGCTAATTGAAATTATAAATATGTATCTCAATTTAATGTTCTATCATTGCAGGAAAATGAGGAATGATTTTGTCTTTTATATTCCCATCCTAACCTGTTAAATTACACGTCCTGTGCCAGTGCAGTGCAGTTATATAGATATATATAGGTGTCAGTTGTGCTCTGTGGGTAACACGCACGTCTCGGAGTCAGCGGGTTGTGGGTTCAAGTCCCCCTCCAGAGACTTGAACACATAAATCTAGGCTGACACTGTCGGAGGTGCCGTCTTATGGATGAGACATTAAACCGAGGCCCCGTCTGCTCTCTCAGGTGGATGCAAAAGATCCCATGGCACTATTTCAAAGAAGTTCAGGGGAGTTCTCCCTATTGTCCTGGTCAATATTTATCCCTCAATCAATAACATTAAACAGATTATCTGGTCATTATCACCTGGCTGTTTGTGGGATCTTGCTGTGCACAAGTTGGCTGCCCCATTGCCTACAACAATGATGACACTTTAAAAGTACTCAATTGGCTGTGATGCACTTTGGGACATCCTGAGGTCGTGAAAGGCATTATGTAAATGCAAGTCTTTCTTTAACTTAAAAAGGTTAATATAAGACAGATTTGTGTTTGCAATGCTTTTATCAAATCTCTCAGAAACTCCTCAAAACACGTGGCTGTGCAGTCACCGCTGTTACGTTGATAAACACAAACATTAAAGTTTAAAAGCTGGCAACGATAAATTCCACGCGTTTGAAAACTTGCACCAACGGGAGATCAGCGAGCATCGCTCTACTTTCCACTGACTGAGCAATAAAGGTAGAGCAGTATAACTGCTGTCCCTCGCACCACCTTAAAATGGGTACCAGCAGAGTAACTATAAGCACGCACCGTCTGATATTACTGTTGGTGATACTGTTCACGGGACATTTTGTCTGCAGTTTTAGCACAGGTCTTAATCCCGTTCAACTCAAATTGGTTTGGGGAGTGTCACTTAAAGACGTTTGTCTGCTAATATCACCATAAGTCATTTTTAGTCATTGTTCGAGGGCAATCCATTCTGTGGGTCCCTCTGTTTGACTCATAGGAACAGGCCGAGGCCATTCAGCCCCTCAGGCCTGCTCCGTCATTCAATTAGATCATCGCTGACCTCAAACCCATTTACCCGCCTTTGCTCCAGATGCCTTGATACCCTTACCCAACAAAAATCAATCGCTCGCAGTCTCGAAAGCTCCAAGTGACCCCCAGCCTTTGGAGCAGAGGATTCCAGATTTCCACTACCCTATGTGTGAAAAAGTTCTTCCTGATTTCACTCCTGAATGGCCTTTCTCTAATTTTAAGATCATGTCCCCTTGTTCTTGATTCTTCCATCAGATGTAACCTGTCCTCATAATTTAACTCTCTAGGCCCCGGTATCATTCTGGTGAATCTGCGCTGCACTCCCTCCGAGGCCAATATATCCTTCCTGAGGTGCGGGGCCCAGAACTGAACCAGTGCTCCAGTGGGGGTCTGACCAAGAGTGCCTGCGATAGAATCATAGAATCACACAGCACAGAAGGAGGCCATTCGGCCCATCGTGCCTGTGCCAGCTCTTTGGTAAATCTATCCAATTAGTCCCACTCCCCTGCTCTTTCCCCATATCACCACAAAATTTTCCTTTCATGTATTTATCCAATTCCCTTGTGAAAGTTACTGTTGAATCTGCTTCCACCACCCCTTCAGACAATGCATTCCAGATCACAATGATTGCTGTGTAAGAAAATGTTTCTTCATGTCCCCTCTTGTTCTTTTGCCAACTACCTTAAATCGGTGTCCTCTGGTTACCGAACCTTCTGCCACTGGAAACAGTTTCTCCTTATTTACTCTATCAAAACCGTTCATGATTTTGAACACCTCTATTAAATCTCCTCTTAACCTTCCCTGCTCTGAGGAGAGTAATCCCAGCTTCTCCAGTCTCTCCACATAACTGAAGGCCTCCCATTGTTTAATTACAGTTTTGCCTTCCAGTTTTTGATTGGGATTATTCAACTAATACAAATGCAAAATACTGCGAATGCTGGAAATCAGAAATATAAACAGAAAATGTATATATCAGCCTGGCCTGTAGAGCATTTCCAACATTTTCTGTTTATATTATCTCTTTTCAACTCTCTGAACTTTGCCCTCCTCCAGTTAAGTATTTTTATGCTTGATTGTTCCTTGTCCTTTTTCCATCACTATTCTAAACCTGCTGATATTATGATCACTATTTCCAGAATGCTCTCCCACTGACACGTGCTCCACTTGATCTCCCAGAATTAGATCCAGCACTGCTTCCTTCCTCGTTGGGCTGGAAACAAACTGATCAAGAAAGTTCTCTTGTACACGTTTCAGGAATTCCTCCCCCTCTTTGCCCTTGACACTGTTACTATCCCAGACTATATTCGGACAATTGAAGCCCCCCATTATCACTACTCGGTAGTTCTTGCATCTTTCTGTAATTTGCCTGCAAATTTGCTCCTCTATCTCCTTCCCACTATTTGGTGGCCTGTAGTGTACGCCCAGCAGTGTAATAGCTCCTCTATCTCCTTCCCACTATTTGGTGGCCTGTAGTGTACGCCCAGCAGTGTAATAGCTCCTCTATCTCCTTCCCACTATTTGGTGGCCTGTAGTGTACACCCAGCAGTGTAATAGCTCCTCTAGTGTTGCTTAATTCTAACCAAATGGATTCTGCCTTTGGCCCTTCAACTACATTATTACTTTCCAGTGCTATAATAGTTTCTTTGATCAGTACTGCCACCCCAACTTTTTTTCCTTCCCTATCTTTCCTGAATACCTTGTAGCCAGAAATATTAAGTTCTCAATCCTCCCCTTCTTTGAGGCAGATCTCTGTTATTGCCAATATTTCATAGTCCATTGTGGTGACTTGTGCTTGCAGCTCACCAACCTTATTTACCACACTTTGTGCATTTACACACTTGCTCTCCAATCCCATCACATTTCCCCCTGTTTGATCCCTCCTATTTCTGAACTATTCTGTACTCTATTGCTATATGTCTCTCCCAGTCCTCTGTGCACCTTGTTTCTCCTCTCAAATGGTTCATCCTGGTGCCCATCCCTCTGCCAATTTGGGAAAGTGTGAGGTCAGAGTATTTTCTTAATGGTTAGAAGCTAGGAGCTGTGGAGGAGCCGAGAGATTTAGGGGTCCATGTACAGAAATTACTAAAAGCTAGTGGACAGGTTCAAAAACAAATAACTAAACAGGCTAATGGAATGTTGGCCTTTATCTCGAGGGGGCTGGAATACAAAGGGTGGAAGTGATGTCACAGCGATATAAAGCTCTGGTTTGACCCCATCTGGACACTGCGTTCAGTTCTGGGCCCCGCACCTCAGGAAGGATATATTAGCCTTGGAGGGGATGCAGCACCAGATTAATACTGGGGTTAAAAGGGTTAAATTATGAGGACAGATTACACAGACTAGGCTTGTGATTCCTTGAATGTAGAAGATTAAGGGGTGAACTAATGATGGGGTTTAAGATGATCAAAAGATGTGCTAGGGTAGATAAAGAGAAACAATTTCCTCTGGTAGGGGAATCCAGAACAAGGGGCATAATCTTAAAATTAGAGCCAGGCCGTTCAGGGGTGATGTCAGGAATCACTTCTTCACACAAAGGGCAGTGGAAATCTGGAACTCTCTCACCAAAAAGTCCGAACTTCTAAAGTTGTATCAAGGGACCTGGATCAAAGGTGGGTGAAGGGAGCTGAGTTACAGATCAGCCATCATGTAATTAAATGGAGGAACAGACTCGATGGGCTGAATGGCCTCCACCTGTTGCTGTAAATGTTTACAACTACTTAACATCATTGGCAGGAGACAAACAATCCCATCACTGCCCATCGCCCGCGCACCCTGTTCTCTGGGTCATAACCACGTGGAAACCTGTTATTGCATTCTAGCGCATCAAGTCATTGTAACCTACGTGAAGCCCAGGGCTTCACCAACCACTTCAGCAAGTGTAGTGTATGTACTTTGCAGAAGGAACTATATTCTGCAGCCCCTGTATACTGCAGTACCAGTAGTGACCACCCCTGTATATAAGCCTGTGTAGTAACATTTGCATAGTAGTTCCAGGTTGCCTCCATTCAGTAAAGACCTGTTATAACCAACTCCTGCAGTCCGTGTCTCAATTATACACAGACATAATACTGGCGACGAGCAGATACGAACTTACCTACAGTCTGCACCACCTCATGGGGATCCATCCCTGAAGCGAAGTTATCAGAGGTCGAGGCCAGAAGGAAGAAAGAAACAGAAGAAACGGGCGTCGACCGTGGACATCCGCCTCTGAGTCAGCGGAGTTGAAGATTTGCAGGAGAGGCTGTCGAGAGCGGGGCTTGGTTATCCTGTTGATGGTGCTTCAGCTAATCGGGCTGGTGGCAGGTAGTACACTGATCCTTCCTGGGCTGCGGCGGTCTAGAGCTCGAGCGGATGGCTTTGCAACGGGGCCGAGCAGCGTTGTCGGGAAGAGGAGAGAGGGTGGAGCACACAGGGCGCGGCCGGTGCTACGAAGCCGGGCAGCGTACAGACCCGAGAAGAGGGAGGCAAGAGTCCCGCAGGGTTGGTCCGACGATGGGGAAATAATAAAAATTAAACGCGCAGAAAGCCGCGAGGAGCTGCAGTTTGCCACGGGAACCGTGGAGAGCGGCGTTAGCAGCAGCACGGGGGGGAAGTGCGCGAAGACCATAGGGCGTCGCCATCAAGGCATAAAATGCCAGCAACAGCGCTAGCAGCAGCGGAGAAGACAGAAAGCGCGGGAGGCGCCATCTTAATCCAGCGGGGAAGAAGGCAAAGCGCGGGAGGTGCCATTTTGTTAAATTGGGGAAGAAGGCGAAGCGCGGGAGGCGCCATTTTAGATTTCCAAGATGCTGAAGACTGGCAATATCACTGCCTTCGATAATGCAATAGAAGACTGGACCACGTATGTGGAAAGAGTCAAGGTATATTGCGAGGCAAACGAAGTAGCCGATGTGAAAATGGCATCGGTACTGCTAAACTTAATGGGCGCAAGAACGTACGGCCTATTGCGGAACCTGATTACTCCAGCCAAACCGAAGGCGAAGAGTTTTAACGAAATTGTTGCTATCCTACAGGAACACCTAAATCCTACATCGCTGCTGATAGCAGAAAGATTTAAATTCCACAGTAGAAATCAGCATAAAGATGAGAGCAATGCTGATTACCTTACGGAACTATGCAAGCTATCAAAGCACTGCCAGTTCGGAGCAGGACTGGCAGATACCTTACGGGACAAATTTGTCTGTGGACTCCTGAGTGAAGGAACCCAGAAGAGGTTACTCTCAGAGAAAGAGCTGACGCTAGATAAGGCTTTCAGCGTGGCAGTATCGTACGAAGCAGCAGCAAGGGGAGCTGCGGAAATACAGCAAAAGCCACAGGAATACGGCACACACGAAATGACACGGGGATTTGCAAAATGTTATCGCTGCGGCAGAACAACCCATGACCAGAAGGACTGCTGGTCCAAGGACAAAATATGCAGGCAATGCGGAAAGATGGGACACATTGCACGAGTTTGCAGGTCTGGGAAGAAGACCGATGACAACAAAAAGGCTACTAAGGAACCGTACAGGAAAGTACAAAAGATGACGGACAGTAGTTCCGAAGACCAGATGAGCGATAGTGAATCCGGGAACAAGAGACTAAGCTGTCTCAAACTTCACAATGTAACCGCAAAAGAGGATCACCGAACCATTTGGGTCACCCTCACGATAGCAGGGTCCCAAGTCAAAATGGAATTGGATACAGGATCAGCTCTAACCGTCATGAATCAACGAGACTACAAGCGGCTATTCTCACACATACCCTTGAAAGAGACATCCATTGTCTTGAAGACGTATACGGGGCAAAAGGTATACCCCAGAGGAAAAATAAGGGTGCCTGTCGAATACAATGGCAAGGAAAGACAGAAATTGTATCTGTACATACTGCAAGATGGTGGACCACCGTTATTGGGATGTGAATGGATCAGAAAGATAAGTTTAGACTGGCACGCCATTCAGGCACTGACGGTGGCTGGTAAAAAGGATGACGACGTCACTCCTGGTCGATTGTCAACAATCTTAGCTAATGCCAAAGAGGTATTTCAACAAGAACTGGGAACTCTTAAAGGCGTGACAGCCTCGATAAAAATAGAAGAGAATGCAATTCCCAAGTTTTTCAAAGCAAGACCGGTACCAAATGCAATTCGCCCAGCCGTCGAGGCAGAGCTGGAGAATCTGGAGAATGCAGGCGTGTTATCTAAGGTAGACTGGAGGGAGTGGGCGACACCCATCGTTCCTGTCATGAAGAAAACGTTAAACAATAAGTCTGAAGAGCCAAGGAAGGTTCGCATCTGTGGGGACTTCAAGGTGACGGTGAACCCAGTCCTTCACACAGTACAATATCCTCTTCCAAGGATAGAAGATATCTTCGCCTCACTATCTGGAGGGAAGCATTTTACAAAAATTGACCTAGCACAAGCGTATTTGCAGATGGAGGTTGAAGAATCCTCTAGGAAGTATCTCACGATAAACACTCACAAAGGTCTTTACCAGTATAATCGACTGGTATTCGGAGTAGCATCAGCTCCGGCGATATGGCAAAGAGCGATGGAACAAGTCCTGCAAGGAATTCCGGGGACTCAGTGTTACTTGGACGACATCCTAGTGACAGGTGAAGATGACAGTGAACACCTTGCCAACCTAGAGCAGGTGCTCACTAGACTACGTGAACATGGGCTACGGGCCAATCACCCCAAGTGCGAGTCTTTTAAGAAACAGATACCGTATTGTGGCCACGTGATTGATGAAGAGGGGTTACATAAGTCCCCTGACAAAATTGAAGCAGTAGTTAAGGCTCCAGCGCCTGAAAATGTGTCGCAACTGAGGTCATTCCTCGGATTGGTGAATTACTACCATAAGTTTTTGCCGAATTTGTCCACAATTCTGCACCCACTGAACGCCCTGCTACAAACAGGAGTAGCATGGAAATGGAGCGATGAATGTAAGCGGGCCTTTCAGAAGAGTAATGACCTAATCACTTCAAGAGAAGTATTGGCTCACTACAACCCATCACTACCGATAAGACTGGCGTGTGATGCGTCTCCCTACGGCATTGGGGCGGTACTGTCACATAAATTCCTTGATGGTTCGGAGAGGCCGATAGCTTTTGCGTCATGCTCGTTAACTTCAGCCGAGCGTAACTACGCCCAGATTGACAGAGAAGCCCTCAGCCTGGTGTGGGGGGTGAAGAAGTTCAATCACTACCTGCACGGTCAGAAATTTACTCTACTTACTGATCATCAACCTCTTGTCTCCATTTTCAACCCTCAGGAGGGCGTACCAATAATGACAGCACAACGGCTACAGAGGTGGTCCCTTTTCCTAGGGGCACACCAATATGACATCGAGTACAAAGGAACTAAACAGCATGGGAATGCTGATGGATTGTCGCGCCTACCGTTGCCGACGGTGGAAGAAGAACTTGCAGTGGATCCAGTGGAGATATTCCACTCGACCATTGTCGAATGTCTCCCTGTGACGAATGCAAACATAGAAAAGGAAACACGAAATGACCCGACACTCTCCAGGGTCTATGATTTAACGGTGAAGGGATGGCCAGCACATGGCGAACCACTGCTGCCAGCATTCTCGCTGAGAAGAGAACAGCTGTCAGTGTGCAGAGGAACCTTGATGTGTGGATCCAGAGTAGTAATTCCACCCAAATTGAAGGATAGAGTGCTCAATGAGCTTCATGAGGGTCATCTGGGAGGGGTAAAAATGAAGAACTTAGCCAGAGCATTTGTGTGGTGGCCGGGAATCGATAGAGAAATCGAAGAGATGACCAAGAGCTGTACAGGATGCCAGAAGGTCCAAAACGCCCCACCACAAGCCCCTCTACATCCATGGGAGTGGCCCTCATCTCCATGGCAAAGGGTGCACATTGATTTTGCTGGTCCATTTATGGACTCGATGTTTTTAATTGCGGTGGATGCACATCCAAAGTGGCCAGAGGTAATAAAAATGTCCTCAACCACCACAGAAAAAACTATCACAGTCTTACGAACCATATTCGCCAGGAATGGGCTGCCTGAACAGATTTGCTCCGACAATGGACCACAGTTTGTGTCTGAAGAGTTCCGGAGGTTCTTAAAGAACAATGGTGTTAAGCATTACACATCCGCCCCATATCATCCAGCCACTAATGGATTGGCTGAGAGGTTCGTTCAAACATTCAAGAAGGCTATCAAGGCAATGTGTAATGAAGACATACCCCTACAACACAAGGTGGATAACTTCTTGTTTGCCTACCGGAATGCAACACATGCGGTTACCAACCAAACTCCAGCCATGATGTTCTTCAATCGAAGACTACGATGCCGCTTGGATTTGGTTAAGCCAAACATCAGAACAGATGTGGAGAACAGGCAGTTTCAGAATATGAATGAAAGGCCGACCAGGAGTTTTAAGATAGGTCAACCAGTTTTGGCCCGGGATTACCGCACAGAGAAATGGCAGCCAGGAACGATCTGTACACAGCAAGGACCTCTAATGTATACTGTGGACGTTGGAGAGAGTATTGTAAGACGCCATGCTGACCAGATTCTAGAGTCACTGGGAAACGTCAACTCCACACCACGATCTGATACACCTGGCGATGAAACCGAAGTACCAATTGCATCTACCTCAGAATCGGTGATATTGGAAGCAGACGAACCAAACAACAACATTGATCCCGACTCAACGTTGCCAGAAGAACCTGATACCCCAAAGAGGCGTTATCCAGACAGAATCAGGAAGCCTCCTCAAAGACTGAACTTATAATTGCTTAACTTCAACTAATGTATCTAGCAACTGTAATTGTAAATATGTTATTTCATTGTTAATCGAATGTTATGTACTGTTTAGCTAAAAGGGGAGGAATTGTAGTGTATGTACTTTGCAGAAGCAACTATATTCTGCAGCCCCTGTATACTGCAGTACCAGTAGTGACCACCCCTGTATATAAGCCTGTGTAGTAACATTTGCATAGTAGTTCCAGGTTGCCTCCATTCAGTAAAAACCTGTTATAACCAACTCCTGCAGTCCGTGTCTCAATTATACACGGACATAATAGCAAGGTGAGGCCACTTTAACTGGATGGGTCAAACCGTGAGGTCACGGGGCAAGCCTTACCCTCACACTGCGCATCACAGTGAGATCAGACATCACAATAGGTTTGTAAACCGGGTCAATTTTAGACAGGAGGCTGAACAACCAGTTTCAGTGAAGGAAAGGGAGCGGCACTGACTGTGACTAACTGGCTGATCTATCCAGGGTGAATGTGGTCGGGTAGAAGATCGGAACCGGTTTACTTTGTGAAGGAAGCGTGAACAATGGAAATATCACAGTCAGCTGACACTCGGAAGTTTATTGCTGTAGAAGGTTTGTTTGGACCTGTAGTTCCGGCTTGTATCATTCCCTGCAGAAGTCAGTGAGTAATGTAAGCCTCGCTGTCCTATTCTCAGGCTTGTAGTTCGTTTTGACCCGTGAATTATAAGGGAAATAATTAATGAATCACCCAAAAGCTCTTAAGTTAAATAAGATTGTTTATTAAAGGAAAAGAAGAGAGAAAAGGGGGAAAAACGCTTATAGATTTAAATGGCAATACGATGCCCTTATTACTCTACTCTTAGCAATAAAGATGCTCCAGCAATACAATGCCCAAATATGTTCTAAGTAACTGGTCATTCAATCACCCCGAAGTGGCCAGCTCCTGTTGATTGCAGCTCTCTCTCCCACCCCTAGACAGCAGCTCTCCTTCCCACCCTAGACTGCAGCTCTGCTTCCCACCCTAGACTGCAGCTCTGCTTCCCACCCTAGACAGCAGCTCTCCTTCCCACCCTAGACTGCAGCTCTCTCTCCCACCCCTAGACAGCAGCTCTCCTTCCCACCCTAGACTGCAGCTCTCCTTCCCACCCTCGACTGCAGCTCTGCTTCCCACCCTAGACAGCAGCTCTCCTTCCCACCCTAGACAGCAGCTCTCCTTCCCACCCTAGGCTGCAGCTCTGCTTCCCACCCTAGACAGCAGCTCTCCTTCCCACCCTCGACTGCAGCTCTGCTTCCCACCCTAGACAGCAGCTCTCCTTCCCACCCTAGACAGCAGCTCTCCTTCCCACCCTAGACTGCAGCTCTGCTTCCCACCCTAGACTGCAGCTCTCCTTCTCACCCTAGACTGCAGCTCTCCTTCTCACCCTAGACAGCAGCTCTCCGTCCCACCCTAGACTGCAGCTCTCCTTCCCACCCTAGACTGCAGCTCTCCTTCCCACCCTAGACTGCAGCTCTGCTTCCCACCCTAGACTGCAGCTCTCCTTCTCACCCTAGACTGCAGCTCTCCTTCTCACCCTAGACTGCAGCTCTCCTTCTCACCCTAGACTGCAGCTCTGCTTCCCACCCTAGACAGCAGCTCTCCTTCTCACCCTAGACTGCAGCTCTCCTTCCCACCCTAGACTGCAGCTCTCCTTCCCACCCTAGACAGCAGCTCTCCTTCCCACCCTAGACTGCAGCTCTCCTTCTCACCCTAGACAGCAGCTCTCCTTCCCACCCTAGACTGCAGCTCTCCTTCCCACCCTAGACTGCAGCTCTCCTTCCCACCCTAGACAGCAGCTCTCCTTCCCACCCTAGACTGCAGCTCTGCTTCCCACCCTAGACAGCAGCTCTGCTTCCCACCCTAGACTGCAGCTCTCCTTCTCACCCTAGACTGCAGCTCTCCTTCCCACCCTAGACTGCAGCTCTCCTTCCCACCCTAGACTGCAGCTCTCCTTCTCACCCTAGACAGCAGCTCTCCTTCCCACCCTAGACTGCAGCTCTCCTTCCCACCCTAGACTGCAGCTCTGCTTCCCACCCTAGACAGCAGCTCTCCTTCTCACCCTAGACAGCAGCTCTCCTTCCCACCCTAGACTGCAGCTCTCCTTCCCACCCTAGACTGCAGCTCTCCTTCCCACCCTAGACAGCAGCTCTCCTTCCCACCCTAGACTGCAGCTCTCCTTCTCACCCTAGACTGCAGCTCTCCTTCCCACCCTAGACTGCAGCTCTGCTTCCCACCCTAGACAGCAGCTCTCCTTCTCACCCTAGACTGCAGCTCTCCTTCTCACCCTAGACTGCAGCTCTCCTTCCCACCCTAGACTGCAGCTCTCCTTCCCACCCTAGACAGCAGCTCTCCTTCCCACCCTAGACAGCAGCTCTCCTTCTTATAAAGTATGTGTCTATACTTAATCCAATAATGAAGAGACAGCTTGGAAGATTCAACGTAGGTCTTTACTTAATACCAACAGGCGGGAACTGAGGGGAGATCAGTACCCACAGTACTATTTATACCCCTATGGCCAGGAGTGGTACTATGGTATCACTACGCCCTACAAAGTAGTGCTGCCCTGGCCATAGGTTTAAAGTAACATACCTATTACATACACAACATTCCTCCCCTTTTAATTAAAACGTACCCGTGCAATTAAGTCAATAGCTGCCCCATAACTAGGGCTAATAACATTTGGTAACACAATATACATAACATATTTACATCAAGAGTTGTCTACTTATATATATATAAACAGAAACATGTTATAGATTCAGTCTCTGAGGAGGCCTCCTATCTCGACTAGGATAACGGCTTTCTCTAGTCGGTCTCAGTGTAGGCGGCGGTACTTCCGTCACCCCTTCATCGCTGGACTCTGATGGCACATCCTGTGCCGTGGAGATCACTGGAGTGCTGAACTCCTCGCAATCCTGAGACCTCTGTAACAACGAGCTGGGCCGTGATTCCGCTGTAACAATGTGCTGAGACGTTTGAGGTAGTGAATCAGTTGGGTTTCTGGACTCCACAAGTTGATCAGCATGTCGTCTGATTATGCCTTCCCCTGTCTCAACTGTGTACATCAAGGGTCCCTGGCGGGCCTTTATCGTACCAGACCGCCACTTTTCATTCTGATAATCACGGGCCAACACTTGCTGCCCCACCTCGAAGCTCCATGTCTGTCTGTCAGGAGCCCTACGAAATACTCGGTTTTCCACATCTCTCCAAATGTTTGGTCTGAGCAATTCAAGGCGAGACCTTAACCTTCTATTAAAGAACATGACGGCGGGGGCCTGGTTGGTCACCGTATGTGCAGCATTACGGTATGCGAATAGGAAGTTGTCCACCTTGTGTTGTAGTGGCAACCTTTCCTCCCCCATCGCCTTGATGGCCTTTTTAAAAGTCTGTACAAAGCGCTCTGCCAGCCCATTTGTAGCCGGATGATATGGTGCGGACGTATAATGTCGCACTCCATTCCTTTTTAGGAATGCTTGAAATTCTTCTGCCACAAATTGTGGCCCATTGTCCGAACAGACTTGCTCGGGCACCCCGTTTCGGGCAAAAATGGTCCTTAAGACTGCGACTGTCTTTTCGGCTGTCGTTGATGACATCTTTATGACCTCCGGCCATTTTGAATGGGCGTCCACTACAATAAGGAACATCGCATCCAGGAAGGGGCCAGCGAAGTCCACGTGGATCCTTTGCCACGGCGTTGAGGGCCACTCCCACGGATGTAGCGGGGCTTGTGGTGGTACGTTCTGTACCATCTGGCACCCTTGGCACGCTTTTGCTACTTCCTCAATGTCCCTGTCAATGCCGGGCCACCAGACGTAGGCTCTGGCGAGGCTTTTCATTTTGACACCCCCCAGATGACCTTCGTGTAAGTCCTGCAACACTTTATGTTGTAACTTTTGAGGGACCACCACCCTGGCTCCGCACATCAATGTGCCCCGGCAGATGGACAACTGGTCCTTCCTTGCCGAAAACGCCGGCAATGATGCGTCACCCTGCGCTGGCCAGCCTTTCACGGTTAACTCGTAAACCCTTGCCAATGTCGGGTCGTTCCGTGTTTCCTGCTCGATACATTGGCTGGTGATGGGCAAGTGTTCCATAACAGCCGTATGATATATTTCCATGGGGTCCTGTACTATCTCTTCGATCTCGGCAGGCAAGGGTAGCCGCGACAGGCCATCCGCATTGCCATGCTGTTTGGTACCCTTATATTCAATAAGGTACTGGTGTGCTCCTAAGAACAGTGACCATCTCTGTAGCCTTTGGGTCGTCATCAGGGGCACCCCTTTTGTTGGATTAAATATCGACACCAACGGTTGATGATCCGTCAGTAGTGTGAAACGTTGCCCATGCAGGTAGTGGTGGAATTTTTTTACACCCCACACCAGACTGAGGGCCTCCCTGTCGATTTGCGCATAGTTTCTTTCGGCTGTAGTTAACGACCTTGAGGCAAATGCTATTGGCCTCTCTGTCCCGTTGGGAAATTTGTGCGACAACACTGCCCCTATACCATACGGGGAGGCATCACATGCCAACCTCATTGGCATTTTTGGGTCAAAGTGTGCGAGCACTTCCTTTGATGTAATGAGTTGTTTACCCTTTTTAAAAGCAGCCTCACACGCTTCGTCCCAATTCCAGGAGACTCCCTTTTGCAGCAAGGAATTTAGTGGATGTAAAATGGACGATAAGTTCGGGAGGAACTTATGGTAATAGTTTATAAGGCCTAAGAATGATCGTAACTGAGATACATTCTCAGGGGGCGGGGCCTTCACTACTGCCTCGATCTTTTCCGGGGACTTATGCAGGCCTTCCTTATCTATAATGTGACCACAGTATGAGATACATTCCTGGAAAAACTCACATTTCTGCTTGTTCGCCCTGAGTCCGTATTGTTGCAACCGCAGAAGTACTCGCTCCAGGTTAGCGAGGTGGTCGTTATCCATTTGTCCTGTCACCAGGATGTCATCCAGGTAGCACTGCATTCCTGGAATGCCCTGTAGGACCTGTTCCATGGTCCTCTGCCATATTGCCGGGGCGGACGCCACACCAAATACCAGGCGATTGTACTGGTACAATCCCTTGTGTGTGTTAATCGTTAGGAGCTTTTTCGAGTCCTGTTCCACCTCCATCTGTAAATAAGCTTGACAAAGGTCAATCTTCGTAAAGTGTCTACCCCCAGCTAACGATGCGAATATGTCCTCTATCCGCGGCAGCGGATACTGTACCGTGTGCGGGACTGGGTTAATAGTTATCTTAAAATCCCCGCAAATGCGAACCTTCTTTGGTTCCCCCGGTGTGTTATTTGCAGATTTCTTTATAACTGGAACGATGGGCGTGGCCCACTCGCTCCACTCAATCTTTGTAAGGACACCTGCACTCTCTAAGGCATCCAGTTCTGCTTCCACAGCTGGCCGAATGGCGTAAGGCACCGGTCTGGCCTTACAAAACTTGGGGTTTGCGTCTTGAGCAATAGTTATTTTTGCTCTAATGTCCTTTAAGGTCCCCAGCCCTTGTTGGAACACCTCTGGCGTTTTTGCCAATATTTTCGACAGCCTGCTTGTAATGATTGTATCATCCTTGGTGGTCTCTACTTTTAACTCGTGTATCGACTTCCAGTCGAAATGGATTTTTCTTATCCATTCCCTACCCAAAAGTGGTGGTCCACCGTTTGGTAGGACGTATAAATAAAGTCCTGGCACTTTTCTGCCGTTGTATTTAACTGTTACTTGCATTTTTCCCTTCGGGTAAACTTTTTGTCCCGTATATGTTTTTAATTTAATTTCCGTATCCTTTAAGGGAATGCGTTTGAACAGCCTGTTATAATCTTGTTCATTAATTACTGATAGGGCTGAACCCATGTCCAGCTCCATATTAACTTCAACGCCTGCTACCTTCATTTTAACCCACATTGTGCTGTGGTCCTCCGTTTTGTCTACACCATATAACTTGAGACATCCCAGACCTTTAGGCTCTGCTTTTGTGCCTTCCTGTGACTCGTCTGAGCTACTGTCAGACATCTTATGTATTTTTGTCCTTGCCTTGGTACTGCTCGGACTGCCCCCACTATTGGGTTTCGTACCCGACCGACAAACTTTCGCTATATGCCCCTTTTTCCCACACTGCCGGCATATTTTATCATGAAACCAACAATTACTTTGGTCATGGGTGGTTTTGCCACAACAGTAGCATTTACCTTTGTGAAATGTCACCTCATGGGCATCATAGCAGGTTGTGTTTTGTCGCATTTGAGCAGCACCCTGTGCTGCTGCTTCATGGGGAGATGCTATTTCAATCGCCTGATCTAGGCTGAGCTGTTTCTTGGCTAGCAACCGTTTTCGTGTACTCTCATTTAACATGCCACAGACAAATCTGTCTCTGATCGCGTCCGCCAAAAAGGCTCCAAACTGGCAATGTTTGGACAACCTTCTGAGCTCAACCAAATAGGCTGCCTGCGACTCATCATTCCTTTGGTCGCGTCTGTAGAAGCGGTACCTTTCCGCTATAAATGGTGGCTTAGGGTTTAAATGTTCCCTTAACGTATCAACAATTTGGGCATACGTTTTGTCTGCTGGCTTTTCTGGAGTAAGAAGATTCCTCAGCAGACCGTATGTTTTTGCCCCCATAAAATTTAATAAGGTTGCTGCCTTTTTGTCATCTTTCACCTTGTGTACTATGCAATAAAGTTCATGCCTTTCGACATAGGCATCCCACTCTTCTGTGTCCTCAACAAATTTTGACAACCAGCCTTCTTTAGACATTTTAAACTGCTGAAGAGCTTTTCCTGCCTTTCTCCACTAGATGGCATTTTTGCTTTTTTTTTATTTTAAACTGCTGAAGAGAAAAAAAAACTTTTCCCCTTTGTCCACTAGATGGCGTTTTTCCCGCCTTTTCTCCTGCTGCTGCTAACGACCTCTCTCCAGCTTTGTTATTTTTGGCCCTTGCAGCTCCCGTTATTGCCACCGCCGCTATTAACAAAGACCTTCCCCTCTCGTGGCTTGCTAGTCCTCGTGGCTCCGTTTGTTCCCCAGATTGCCTGCCCGTTCTGGCCCTTGCAGCTCCCGTTCCCCGGGAAGGATTTCAGTTTACCTGGCCCTGGGTGGACTTTTGCCCCGTGGCTGGAGCGCCCGTTCAGCCTCTTCTCTCAGCTGCTGCAGCCTCCGCTGGAAACCTCTCTCTCTCGCTCCGTTGCTGCCGCTCCTCCCGAGCCCGGAGTGCTGGGCAGCCTCCTTCAGTCGACGCTGGACTCTGCAGGCTAGCTGGTAAGAAGCCTCTCTCCTTCTCTCTCCGTGCTGCCGTTCCTTTGTTGCACCGTGTACTGGTGAGTTCGAACCCTACTCGTCGCCAGTATAAAGTATGTGTCTATACTTAATCCAATAATGAAGAGACAGCTTGGAAGATTCAACGTAGGTCTTTACTTAATGCCAACAGGCGGGAACTGATGGGAGATCAGTACCCACAGTACTATTTATACCCCTATGGCCAGGAGTGGTACTACGGTATCACTACGCCCTACAAAGTAGTGCTGCCCTGGCCATAGGTTTAAAGTAACATACCTATTACATACACAACACTTCTCACCCTAGACTGCAGCTCTCCTTCCCACCCTAGACAGCAGCTCTCCTTCCCACCCTGGACTGCAGCTCTCCTTCCCACCCTAGACTGCAGCTCTCCTTCCCACCCTAGACAGCAGCTCTCCTTCCCACCCCTAGGCAGCAGCTCTCCTTCCCACCCTAGACTGCAGCTCTCCTTCCCACCCTAGACAGCAGCTCTCCTTCCCACCCTAGACAGCAGCTCTCCTTCCCACCCTGGACAGCAGCTCTCCTTCCCATCCCGAGACTGTAGCTCTCCTTCTCACCCCTAGACTGCAGCTCTCCTTCCCACCCTAGACAGCAGCTCTCCTTCTCACCCTAGACAGCAGCTCTCCTTCCCACCCTAGACTGCAGCTCTCCTTTCCACCCTGGACAGCAGCTCTCCTTCCCATCCCTAGACTGTAGCTCTCCTTCTCACCCCTAGACTGCAGCTCTCCTTCCCACCCTAGACTGCAGCTCTCCTTCCCACCCTAGACTGCAGCTCTCCTTTCCACCCTGGACAGCAGCTCTCCTTCCCATCCCTAGACTGTAGCTCTCCTTCTCACCCCTAGACTGCAGCTCTCCTTCCCACCCTAGACAGCAGTAACGAAGTTATCTTAACAGCTTCATTTATATCTTTTCCTTTCGATGGTGGACCGCATGTTACATCACCAAGGCCTCATTGGCCTATCAATGATAGTCTTAGATCATGATAACCAATAATATATCATGGTTTTTAAGTTTAAAACTTAAAGTTAAAGCCCGCATAATACTGTCCGTCTTACTTAAAGCTCCTTTCAGTAAATTTCCAACATGTGAAGACCACAGTAACAGCTGATTGGCTGGATTGCTCACACAAATCTCAACAGTCTAGCTGGCAAACTTTCTGATAAGGATTGTTTGTTGAAGAGTTCTGTGTTATCTTGTTAAGGCCTAATCCCTCATTGTTGACACAGACATTTTTAGCTACACAAGGGCCCAGAAATTCGGGTCTCCACGGGTGAGTACACACGGGGTACTCACCCGTAGGCCCAATGGAAGTGCCAGTTTCGTGCATGCGCGGGAAACCAGAACTTCCGTTCCCTTAAAGGAAGGGGTTCAGAAGTCGAACACGTGCGCCGGAGAGGCAGCGCGTGCGTATCGAACTTACGGTTTTTTTTGCAGGTTTTTCCGGGAGGGTAAGTCTCCAGGAGTTACACATGTAAAAAGCAGTCGTAAGGCCTGCTTTTAACAAGGTAGGTGGTGAATTAATTAAAATTAAAACATTTTTTCCACAGGTTTATTACTTTTAAATACTAAGTTTATTTTTAGCCCCGTTAGAAAATGTAATGAATTTTTTTCTTAATTTCAATTATTGTTTAAAATAGTTATTTGATGCAATTTAAAAATGTGATTTTTAAAAAAAAATTATTTGAAGTTTTAGTTATGTTTTGGGGCTTATAGTATTTATAGTTTTGACAGCTCTTCCTGTCAATATTATGAATGGGCATTTCCCTGCTACCATTGGCTCTCCATGGCCCACGTGATTCCAGAGGACGCTTCGAACTAACTGCGCCCCTGGTATACACAAGCACTGCGCGCCGGCAGTTGGAGGAGGCCCAGGATCAGACTCCCACGAGGGTCCCACAGCTCAACGGCTGGCACGCTAGGTAAGTGCAGGTCGGAAGCTTGCACCCACGGGAAGCCCCCGACCCGAATTTCTGGGCCAAGGTCTTTGTTCCTTCTTGATAGCACCTCTCGTTTCGCTGCTTTGCCACAGCTCAGCAGGTTTTAATTTTAAAACAAGCTTTTCCCCATCAGCACTGTTCCCAGCTTCCCAAAGCATGCTGGTTGAATGTCCACCTTGAAAATTGTGTCAAAAAGGATTTCTCTTCCTTACATTAACAGTAAAATCCGCTGTAGTGTCCGTGCAAATATAAATGCTCAAATTCTAGAAACTAAAACCAGTCTGTATAAAATGACCAGGTTTTCATGGTCAGTAGATGTTAGTTGTCCTGATCAGCTTGTCCTGGACTCTGGGATAGTCTGTGCGACAGCTCAGCCCGAACCCACAATATAAACAGTGGAGAGAGTCAGCCCGAACCCACAATATAAACAGTGGAGGGAGTCAGCCCGAACCCACAATATAAACAGTGGAGAGAATCAGCCCGAACCCACAATATAAACAGTGGAGAGAGTCAGCCCGAACCCACAATATAAAGAGTGGAGAGAGTCAGCCTGAATCCACAATATAAACAGTGGAGGGAGTCAGCCCGAACACACAATATAAACAGTGCGGTGAGTCAGCCCGCACCCACAATATAAACAGTGGAGAGAGTCAGCCCGAACCCACAATATAAACAGTGGAGAGAGTCAGTCTGAACCCACAATATAAACAGTGGAGGGAGTCAGCCCGAACACACAATATAAACAGTGGAGAGAGTCAGCCCGAACCCACAATATAAAGAGTGGAGAGAGTCAGCCCGAACCCACAATATAAACAGTGGAGGGAGTCAGCCCGAACCCACAATATAAACAGTGGAGAGAGTCAGCCCGAACCCACAATATAAACAGTGGAGAGAGTCAGCCTGAACCCACAATATAAACAGTGGAGAGAGTCAGCCCGAACCCACAATATAAACAGTGGAGAGAGTCAGCCCGAACCCACAATATAAACAGTGGAGAGAGTCAGCCCGAACCCACAATATAAACAGTGGAGAGAGTCAGCCCGAACCCACAATATAAACAGTGGAGAGAGTCAGCCTGAACCCACAATATAAACAGTGGAGAGTCAGCCCGAACCCACAATATAAACAGTGGAGAGAGTCAGCCCGAACCCACAATATAAACAGTGGAGGGAGTCAGCCCGAACCCACAATATAAACAGTGGAGAGAGTCAGCCCGAACTCACAATATAAACAGTGGGGAGAGTCAGCCCGAACCCACAATATAAACAGTGGAGAGAATCAGCCCGAACCCACAATATAAACAGTGGGGAGTCAGCCCGAACCCACAATATAAACAGTGGAGGGAGTCAGCCCGAACCCACAATATAAACAGTGGAGGGAGTCAGCCCGAACCCACAATATAAACAGTGGGGAGAGTCAGCCCGAACCCACAATATAAACAGTGGAGAGAGTCAGCCCGAACCCACAATATAAACAGTGGAGAGAATCAGCCCGAACCCACAATATAAACAGTGGGGAGTCAGCCCGAACCCACAATATAAACAGTGGAGAGAGTCAGCCCGAACCCACAATATAAACAGTGGGGAGTCAGCCCGAACCCACAATATAAACAGTGGAGAGAGTCAGTCTGAACCCACAATATAAACAGTGGAGAGAGTCAGCCCGAACCCACAATATAAACAGTGGAGAGAGTCAGCCCGAACCCACAATATAAACAGTGGAGGGAGTCAGCCCGAACCCACAATATAAACAGTGGGGAGAGTCAGCCCGAACCCACAATATAAACAGCGGAGGGAGTCAGCCCGAACCCACAATATAAACAGTGGAGAGAGTCAGTCTGAACCCACAATATAAACAGTGGAGAGAGTCAGCCCGAACCCACAATATAAACAGTGGAGAGAATCAGCCCGAACCCACAATATAAACAGTGGGGAGTCAGCCCGAACCCACAATATAAACAGTGGAGGGAGTCAGCCCGAACCCACAATATAAACAGTGGAGGGAGTCAGCCCGAACCCACAATATAAACAGTGGAGGGAGTCAGTCTGAACCCACAATATAAACAGTGGAGAGAGTCAGCCCGAACCCACAATATAAACAGTGGAGAGTCAGCCCGAACCCACAATATAAACAGTGGGGAGAGTCAGCCCGAACCCACAATATAAACAGTGGAGAGAGTCAGTCTGAACCCACAATATAAACAGTGGAGAGAGTCAGCCCGAACCCACAATATAAACAGTGGGGAGAGTCAGTCTGAACCCACAATATAAACAGTGGAGAGAATCAGCCCGAACCCACAATATAAACAGTGGGGAGTCAGCCCGAACCCACAATATAAACAGTGGAGAGAGTCAGTCTGAACCCACAATATAAACAGTGGAGAGAATCAGCCCGAACCCACAATATAAACAGTGGGGAGTCAGCCCGAACCCACAATATAAACAGTGGAGAGAATCAGCCCGAACCCACAATATAAACAGTGGAGAGAGTCAGCCTGAACCCACAATATAAACAGTGGAGAGAGTCAGCCCGAACCCACAATATAAACAGTGGAGAGAGTCAGCCCGAACCCACAATATAAACAGTGGAGGGAGTCAGTCTGAACCCACAATATAAACAGTGGAGAGAGTCAGCCCGAACCCACAATATAAACAGTGGAGAGTCAGCCCGAACCCACAATATAAACAGTGGAGAGAGTCAGCCCGAACCCACAATATAAACAGTGGAGAGAGTCAGCCCGAACCCACAATATAAACAGTGGAGAGAGTCAGCCCGAACCCACAATATAAACAGTGGAGAGAGTCAGCCCGAACCCACAATATAAACAGTGGAGAGAGTCAGCCCGAACCCACAATATAAACAGTGGAGAGAGTCAGCCCGAACCCACAATATAAACAGTGGAGAGAGTCAGCCCGAACCCACAATATAAACAGTGGAGAGAGTCAGCCCGAACCCACAATATAAACAGTGGAGAGAGTCAGCCCGAACCCACAATATAAACAGTGGAGAGAATCAGCCCGAACCCACAATATAAACAGTGGAGAGAGTCAGCCCGAACCCACAATATAAACAGTGGAGGGAGTCAGCCCGAACCCACAATATAAACAGTGGAGAGAGTCAGCCCGAACCCACAATATAAACAGGGGAGAGAGTCAGCCCGAACCCACAATATAAACAGTGGAGAGAGTCAGCCCGAACCCACAATATAAACAGTGGAGAGAGTCAGCCCGAACCCACAATATAAACAGTGGAGAGAGTCAGCCCGAACTCACAATATAAACAGTGGAGAGAGTCAGCCCGAACCCACAATATAAACAGTGGAGAGAGTCAGCCCGAACCCACAATATAAACAGTGGAGAGAGTCAGCCCGAACCCACAATATAAACAGTGGAGGGAGTCAGCCCGAACCCACAATGTAAACAGTGGAGAGAGTCAGCCCGAACCCACAATATAAACAGTGGAGAGAGTCAGTCTGAACCCACAATATAAACAGTGGAGAGAGTCAGCCCGAACCCACAATATAAACAGTGGAGAGAGTCAGCCCGAACTCACAATATAAACAGTGGAGAGAGTCAGCCCGAACCCACAATATAAACAGTGGAGGGAGTCAGCCCGAACCCACAATATAAACAGTGGAGAGAGTCAGCCCAAACCCACAATATAAACAGTGGAGAGAGTCAGCCCGAACCCACAATATAAACAGTGGAGAGAGTCAGCCTGAACCCACAATATAAACAGTGGAGAGAGTCAGCCCGAACCCACAATATAAACAGTGGAGAGAGTCAGCCCGAACCCACAATATAAACAGTGGAGGGAGTCAGCCCGAACCCACAATATAAACAGTGGAGAGAGTCAGCCCGAACCCACAATATAAACAGTGGAGAGAGTCAGCCCGAACCCACAATATAAACAGTGGAGAGAGTCAGCCCGAACCCACAATATAAACAGTGGGGAGAGTCAGCCCGAACCCACAATATAAACAGAGGAGAGAGTCAGCCCGAACCCACAATATAAACAGTGGAGAGAGTCAGCCCGAACCCACAATATAAACAGTGGAGAGAGTCAGCCTGAACCCACAATATAAACAGTGGAGAGTCAGCCCGAACCCACAATATAAACAGTGGAGGGAGTCAGCCCGAACCCACAATATAAACAGTGGAGAGAGTCAGCCCGAACCCACAATATAAACAGTGGAGAGAGTCAGCCTGAACCCACAATATAAACAGTGGAGAGAGTCAGCCCGAACCCACAATATAAACAGTGGGGAGAGAGTCAGCCCGAACCCACAATATAAACAGTGGAGAGAGTCAGTCTGAACCCACAATATAAACAGTGGAGAGTCAGCCCGAACCCACAATATAAACAGTGGAGAGAGTCAGCCCGAACCCACAATATAAACAGTGGAGAGAGTCAGCCTGAACCCACAATATAAACAGTGGGGAGAGTCAGTCTGAACCCACAATATAAACAGTGGAGGGAGTCAGCCCGAACCCACAATATAAACAGTGGAGGGAGTCAGCCCGAACCCACAATATAAACAGTGGGGAG
The DNA here is from genome assembly GCF_052327205.1 of Somniosus microcephalus. NCBI lineage: Eukaryota > Metazoa > Chordata > Chondrichthyes > Squaliformes > Somniosidae > Somniosus > Somniosus microcephalus. The sequence continues at coordinate 54,648,196 of NC_141012.1, read as the reverse complement.
AGTCAGTCCGAACCCACAATATAAACAGTGGGGAGAGTCAGCCCGAACCCACAATATAAACAGTGGAGAGAGTCAGCCCGAACCCACAATATAAACAGTGGAGAGAGTCAGCCTGAACCCACAATATAAACAGTGGAGAGAGTCAGCCCGAACCCACAATATAAACAGTGGAGAGAGTCAGCCTGAACCCACAATATAAACAGTGGAGAGTCAGCCCGAACCCACAATATAAACAGTGGGGAGAATCAGCCCGAACCCACAATATAAACAGTGGAGGGAGTCAGCCCGAACCCACAATATAAACAGTGGAGAGAGTCAGCCTGAACCCACAATATAAACAGTGGAGAGTCAGCCCGAACCCACAATATAAACAGTGGAGGGAGTCAGTCTGAACCCACAATATAAACAGTGGGGAGAGTCAGCCCGAACCCACAATATAAACAGTGGAGAGAGTCAGCCCGAACCCACAATATAAACAGTGGAGGGAGTCAGCCCGAACCCATAATATAAACAGTGGGGAGAGTCAGCCCGAACCCACAATATAAACAGTGGAGAGAGTCAGCCCGAACCCACAATATAAACAGTGGAGGGAGTCAGCCCGAACCCACAATATAAACAGTGGAGGGAGTCAGCCCGAACCCACAATATAAACAGTGGAGAGAGTCAGCCCGAACCCACAATATAAACAGTGGAGAGAATCAGCCCGAACCCACAATATAAACAGTGGGGAGAGTCAGCCCGAACCCACAATATAAACAGCGGAGGGAGTCAGCCCGAACCCACAATATAAACAGTGGAGGGAGTCAGCCCGAACCCACAATATAAACAGTGGGGAGAGTCAGCCCGAACCCACAATATAAACAGCGGAGGGAGTCAGCCCGAACCCACAATATAAACAGTGGAGGGAGTCAGCCCGAACCCACAATATAAACAGTGGAGAGAGTCAGCCCGAACCCACAATATAAACAGTGGAGAGAGTCAGCCCTAACCCACAATATAAACAGTGGGGAGAGTCAGTCTGAACCCACAATATAGACAGTGGAGAGAGTCAGCCCGAACCCACAATATAAACAGTGGAGAGAGTCAGCCCTAACCCACAATATAAACAGTGGAGAGAGTCAGCCCGAACCCACAATATAAACAGTGGAGAGAGTCAGCCTGAACCCACAATATAAACAGTGGAGAGAGTCAGCCTGAACCCACAATATAAACAGTGGAGAGAGTCAGCCCTAACCCACAATATAAACAGTGGAGAGAGTCAGCCCGAACCCACAATATAAACAGTGGAGAGAGTCAGCCTGAACCCACAATATAAACAGTGGAGAGTCAGCCCGAACCCACAATATAAACAGTGGAGGGAGTCAGCCCGAACCCACAATATAAACAGTGGAGAGAGTCAGCCCGAACCCACAATATAAACAGTGGAGAGAGTCAGCCCGAACCCACAATATAAACAGTGGAGAGAGTCAGCCCGAACCCACAATATAAACAGTGGAGAGTCAGCCCGAACCCACAATATAAACAGTGGAGAGAGTCAGCCCTAACCCACAATATAAACAGTGGAGAGAGTCAGCCCGAACCCACAATATAAACAGTGGAGAGAGTCAGCCCGAACCCACAATATAAACAGTGGAGGGAGTCAGCCCGAACCCACAATATAAACAGTGGAGAGAGTCAGCTCGAACCCACAATATAGACAGTGGAGAGTCAGCCCGAACCCACAATATAAACAGTGGAGAGAGTCAGCCCGAACCCACAATATAAACAGTGCGGAGAGTCAGCCCGAACCCACAATATAAACAGTGGAGAGACAGCCCGAACCCACAATATAAACAGTGGAGAGAGTCAGCCCGAACCCACAATATAAACAGTGGAGAGAGTCAGCCCGAACCCACAATATAAACAGTGGAGAGAGTCAGCCCGAACCCACAATATAAACAGTGGAGAGTCAGCCCGAACCCACAATATAAACAGTGGAGAGAGTCAGCCCGAACCCACAATATAAACAGTGGAGAGTCAGCCCGAACCCACAATATAAACAGTGGAGAGAGTCAGCCCGAACCCACAATATAAACAGTGGAGAGAGTCTGCCCGAACCCACAATATAAACAGTGGAGAGAGTCAGCCCGAACCCACAATATAAACAGTGGAGGGAGTCAGCCCGAACCCACAATATAAACAGTGGAGAGAGTCAGCCCGAACCCACAATATAAACAGTGGAGGGAGTCAGCCCGAACCCACAATATAAACAGTGGAGGGAGTCAGCCCGAACCCACAATATAAACAGTGGAGAGAGTCAGCCCGAACCCACAATATAAACAGTGGAGAGAGTCAGCCCGAACCCACAATATAAACAGTGGAGAGAGTCAGCCCGAACCCACAATATAAACAGTGGAGAGAGTCAGCCCGAACCCACAATATAAACAGTGGAGAGAGTCAGCCCGAACCCACAATATAAACAGTGGAGGGAGTCAGCCCGAACCCACAATATAAACAGTGGAGAGAGTCAGTCTGAACCCACAATATAAACAGTGGAGGGAGTCAGCCCGAACCCACAATATAAACAGTGGAGAGAGTCAGCCCGAACCCACAATATAAACAGTGGAGAGTCAGCCCGAACCCACAATATAAACAGTGGAGAGAGTCAGCCCTAACCCACAATATAAACAGTGGAGAGAGTCAGCCCGAACCCACAATATAAACAGTGGAGAGAGTCAGCCCAAACCAACAATATAAACAGTGGAGGGAGTCAGCCCGAACCCACAATATAAACAGTGGAGAGAGTCAGCCCGAACCCACAATATAAACAGTGGAGAGAGTCAGCCCGAACCCACAATATAAACAGTGGAGGGAGTCAGCTCGAACCCACAATATAGACAGTGGAGAGTCAGCCCGAACCCACAATATAAACAGTGGAGAGAGTCAGCCCGAACCCACAATATAAACAGTGGAGAGAGTCAGCTCGAACCCACAATATAGACAGTGGAGAGAGTCAGCCCGAACCCACAATATAAACAGTGGAGAGAGTCAGCCCGAACCCACAATATAAACAGTGCGGAGAGTCAGCCCGAACCCACAATATAAACAGTGGAGAGACAGCCCGAACCCACAATATAAACAGTGGAGAGAGTCAGCCCGAACCCACAATATAAACAGTGGAGAGAGTCAGCCCGAACCCACAATATAAACAGTGGAGAGAGTCAGCCCGAACCCACAATATAAACAGTGGAGAGAGTCAGCCCGAACCCACAATATAAACAGTGGAGAGAGTCAGCCCGAACCCACAATATAAACAGTGGAGAGAGTCAGCCCGAACCCACAATATAAACAGTGGAGGGAGTCAGCCCGAACCCACAATATAAACAGTGGAGAGAGTCAGCCCGAACACACAATATAAACAGTGGAGAGAGTCTGCCCGAACCCACAATATAAACAGTGGAGAGAGTCAGCCCGAACCCACAATATAAACAGTGGAGGGAGTCAGCCCGAACCCACAATATAAACAGTGGAGAGAGTCTGCCCGAACCCACAATATAAACAGTGGAGAGAGTCAGCCCGAACCCACAATATAAACAGTGGAGAGAGTCAGCCCGAACCCACAATATAAACAGTGGAGGGAGTCAGCCCGAACCCACAATATAAACAGTGGAGGGAGTCAGCCCGAACCCACAATATAAACAGTGGAGGGAGTCAGCCCGAACCCACAAAATAAACAGTGGAGAGAGTCAGCCCGAACCTACAATATAAACAGTGGAGAGAGTCAGCCCGAACCCACAATATAAACAGTGGAGAGAATCAGCCCGAACCTACAATATAAACAGTGGAGAGAGTCAGCCCGAACCCACAATATAAACAGTGGAGAGAATCAGCCCGAACCCACAATATAAACAGTGGAGAGAGTCAGCCCGAACCCACAATATAAACAGTGGAGAGAGTCAGCCCGAACCCACAATATAAACAGTGGAGGGAGTCAGCCCGAACCCACAATATAAACAGTGGAGAGAGTCAGCCCGAACCTACAATATAAACAGTGGAGAGAGTCAGCCCGAACCCACAATATAAACAGTGGAGAGAGTCAGCCCGAACCCACAATATAAACAGTGGGGAGTCAGCCCGAACCCACAATATAAACAGTGGAGGGAGTCAGCCCGAACCCACAATATAAACAGTGGAGAGAGTCAGTCTGAACCCACAATATAAACAGTGGAGAGAGTGAGCCCGAACCCACAATATAAACAGTGGAGAGAGTGAGCCCGAACCCACAATATAAACAGTGGAGAGAGTCAGCCCGAACCCACAATATAAACAGTGGAGAGAGTCAGCCCGAACCCACAATATAAACAGTGGAGAGAGTCAGCCCGAACCCACAATATAAACAGAGGAGAGAGTCAGCCCGAACCCACAATATAAACAGTGGGGAGTCAGTCTGAACCCACAATGTAAACAGTGGAGAGAGTCAGCCCGAACCCACAATATAAACAGTGGAGAGAGTCAGCCTGAACCCGCAATATAAACAGTGGAGAGAGTCAGCCCGAACCCACAATATAAACAGTGCGGAGATTCAGTCTGAACCCACAAAATAAACAGTGGAGAGAGTCAGTCTGAACCCACAATGTATACAGTGGAGAGAGTCAGACTGAACCCACAATATAAACAGTGGAGAGAGTCAGCCCGAACCCACAATATAAACAGTGCGGAGATTCAGTCTGAACCCACAAAATAAACAGTGGAGAGAGTCAGCCCGAACCCACTATATAAACAGTGGAGAGAGTCAGCCCGAACCCACAATAGAAACAGTGGAGAGAGTCAGCCCGAACCCACAATAGAAACAGTGGAGAGAGTCAGCCCGAACCCACAATAGAAACAGTGGAGAGAATCAGCCCGAACCCACAATATAAACAGTGGGGAGAGTCAGTCTGAACCCACAATATAAACAGTGGAGAGAGTCAGCCCGAACCCACAATATAAACAGTGGAGGGAGTCAGCCCGAACCCACAATATAAACAGTGGAGGGAGTCAGCCCGAACCCACAATATAAACAGTGGAGAGAGTCAGCCCGAACCCACAATATAAACAGTGGAGAGAGTCAGCCCGAACCCACAATATAAACAGTGGGGAGAGTCAGTCCGAACCCACAATATAAACAGTGGCGACAGTCAGCCCGAACCCACAATATAAACAGTGGAGGGAGTCAGCCCGAACCCACAATATAAACAGTGGAGAGAGTCAGCCCGAACCCACAATATAAACAGTGGGGAGAGTCAGTCTGAACCCACAATATAAACAGTGGAGAGAGTCAGCCCGAACCCACAATATAAACAGTGGGGAGAGTCAGTCTGAACCCACAATATAAACAGTGGAGAGTCAGTCTGAACCCACAATATAAACAGTGGAGAGAGTCAGCCCGAACCCACAATATAAACAGTGGAGTCAGCGCGAACCCACAATATAAACAGTGGGGAGAGTCAGCCCGAACCCACAATATAAACAGTGGAGATAGTCAGCCTGAACCCACAATATAAACAGTGGAGAGAGTCAGCCCGAACCCACAATATAAACAGTGGAGAGAGTCAGCCAGAACCCACAATATAAACAGTGGAGAGAGTCAGCCCGAACCCACAATATAAACAGTGGAGAGAGTCAGTCTGAACCCACAATATAAACAGTGGAGGGAGTCAGCCCGAACCCACAATATAAACAGTGGAGGGAGTCAGCCCGAACCCACAATATAAACAGTGGAGAGAGTCAGCCCGAACCCACAATATAAACAGTGGAGAGAGTCAGCCCGATCCCACAATATAAACAGTGGAGAGAGTCAGCCCGAACCCACAATATAAACAGTGGAGAGAGTCAGCCCGAACCCACAATATAAACAGTGGAGAGAGTCAGCCCGAACCCACAATATAAACAGTGGAGAGAGTCAGTCTGAACCCACAATATAAACAGTGGAGGGAGTCAGTCTGAACCCACAATATAAACAGTGGAGAGAGTCAGCCCGAACCCACAATATAAACAGTGGAGAGAGTCAGCCAGAACCCACAATATAAACAGTGGAGAGAGTCAGCCCGAACCCACAATATAAACAGTGGAGAGAGTCAGTCTGAACCCACAATATAAACAGTGGAGGGAGTCAGCCCGAACCCACAATATAAACAGTGGAGAGAGTCAGCCCGAACCCACAATATAAACAGTGGAGGGAGTCAGCCCGAACCGACAATATAAACAGTGGAGAGAGTCAGTCTGAACCCACAATATAAACAGTGGAGAGTCAGCCCGAACCCACAATATAAACAGTGGAGAGAGTCAGTCTGAACCCACAATATAAACAGTGGAGAGAGTCAGTCTGAACCCACAATATAAACAGTGGAGAGAGTCAGTCTGAACCCACAATATAAACAGTGGAGGGAGTCAGCCCGAACCCACAATATAAACAGTGGAGGGAGTCAGCCCGAACCCACAATATAAACAGTGGGGAGAGTCAGCCTGAACCCACAATATAAACAGTGGAGAGAGTCAGCCCGAACCCACAATATAAACAGTGGAGAGAGTCAGCCCAAACCCACAATATAAACAGTGGAGAGAGTCAGCCCGAACCCACAATATAAACAGTGGAGAGAGTCAGCCCGAACCCCCAATATAAACAGTGGAGAGAGTCAGCCCGAACCCACAATATAAACAGTGGAGGGAGTCAGCCCGAACCCACAATATAAACAGTGGGGAGAGTCAGCCCGAACCCACAATATAAACAGTGGAGAGAGTCAGCCCGAACCCACAATATAAACAGTGGAGAGAATCAGCCCGAACCCACAATATAAACAGTGGAGAGAGTCAGCCCGAACCCACAATATAAACAGTGGAGAGAGTCAGCCCGAACCCACAATATAAACAGTGGAGAGAGTCAGCCCGAACCCACAATATAAACAGTGGAGAGAGTCAGCCCGAACCCACAATATAAACAGTGGAGAGAATCAGCCCGAACCCACAATATAAACAGTGGAGAGAGTCAGCCCGAACCCACAATATAAACAGTGGAGAGTCAGCCCGAACCCACAATATAAACAGTGGAGGGAGTCAGCCCGAACCCACAATATAAACAGTGGAGGGAGTCAGCCCGAACCCACAATATAAACAGTGGAGAGAGTCAGCCCGAACCCGCAATATAAACAGTGGAGAGAGTCAGCCCGAACCCACAATATAAACAGTGGAGAGAGTCAGCCCGAACCCACAATATAAACAGTGGAGAGAGTCAGCCCGAACCCACAATATAAACAGTGGAGAGAGTCAGCCCGAACCCACAATATAAACAGTGGAGAGAGTCAGCCCGAACCCACAATATAAACAGTGGAGAGAGTCAGCCCGAACCCACAATATAAACAGTGGAGAGAGTCAGTCTGAACCCACAATATAAACAGTGGAGGGAGTCAGCCCGAACCCACAATATAAACAGTGGAGAGAGTCAGTCTGAACCCACAATATAAACAGTGGAGAGAGTCAGCCCGAACCCACAATATAAACAGTGGAGGGAGTCAGCCCGAACCCACAATATAAACAGTGGAGAGAGTCAGCCCGAACCCACAATATAAACAGTGGAGAGAGTCAGCCCAAACCCACAATATAAACAGTGGAGAGAGTCAGCCCGAACCCACAATATAAACAGTGGAGAGAGTCAGCCCGAACCCCCAATATAAACAGTGGAGAGAGTCAGCCCGAACCCACAATATAAACAGTGGAGGGAGTCAGCCCGAACCGACAATATAAACAGTGGAGAGAGTCAGCCCGAACCCACAATATAAACAGTGGGGAGAGTCAGCCCGAACCCACAATATAAACAGTGGAGAGAGTCAGCCCGAACCCACAATATAAACAGTGGAGAGAGTCAGCCCGAACCCACAATATAAACAGTGGAGAGAATCAGCCCGAACCCACAATATAAACAGTGGAGAGAGTCAGCCCGAACCCACAATATAAACAGTGGAGAGAGTCAGCCCGAACCCACAATATAAACAGTGGAGAGAATCAGCCCGAACACACAATATAAACAGTGGAGAGAGTCAGCCCGAACCCACAATATAAACAGTGGAGAGAGTCAGCCCGAACCCACAATATAAACAGTGGAGAGAGTCAGCCCGAACCCACAATATAAACAGTGGAGAGAATCAGCCCGAACCCACAATATAAACAGTGGAGAGAGTCAGCCCGAACCCACAATATAAACAGTGGAGAGTCAGCCCGAACCCACAATATAAACAGTGGAGGGAGTCAGCCCGAACCCACAATATAAACAGTGGAGGGAGTCAGCCCGAACCCACAATATAAACAGTGGAGAGAGTCAGCCCGAACCCACAATATAAACAGTGGAGGGAGTCAGCCCGAACCCACAATATAAACAGTGGAGGGAGTCAGCCCGAACCCACAATATAAACAGTGGAGAGAGTCAGCCCGAACCCACAATATAAACAGTGGAGAGAGTCAGCCCGAACACACAATATAAACAGTGGAGAGAGTCAGCCTGAACCCACAATATAAACAGTGGAGAGAGTCAGCCCGAACACACAATATAAACAGTGGAGAGAGTCAGCCCGAACCCACAATATAAACAGTGGGGAGAGTCAGCCCGAACCCACAATATAAACAGTGGGGAGAGTCAGCCTGAACCCACAATATAAACAGTGGAGAGAATCAGCCCGAACCCACAATATAAACAGTGGAGAGAGTCAGTCTGAACCCACAATATAAACAGTGGAGAGAGTCAGCCCGAACCCACAATATAAACAGTGGAGAGAGTCAGCCCGAACCCACAATATAAACAGTGGAGAGAGTCAGCCCGAACCCACAATATAAACAGTGGAGAGAGTCAGCCCGAACCCACAATATAAACAGTGGAGAGAGTCAGCCCGAACCCACAATATAAACAGTGGAGGGAGTCAGCCCGAACCCACAATATAAACAGTGGAGAGAGTCAGCCCAAACCCACAATATAAACAGTGGAGAGTCAGCCCGAACCCACAATATAAACAGTGGAGGGAGTCAGCCCGAACCCACAATATAAACAGTGGAGAGAGTCAGCTCGAACCCACAATATAGACAGTGGAGAGAGTCAGCTCGAACCCACAATATAAACAGTGGAGAGAGTCAGCCTGAACCCACAATATAAACAGTGGAGAGAGTCAGCCCAAACCCACAATATAAACAGTGGAGAGTCAGCCTGAACCCACAATATAAACAGTGGAGAGAGTCAGCCCGAACCCACAATATAAACAGTGGAGGGAGTCAGCCCGAACCCACAATATAAACAGTGGGGAGAGTCAGCCCGAACCCACAATATAAACAGTGGAGGGAGTCAGCCCGAACCCACAATATAAACAGTGGAGAGAGTCAGCCCAAACCCACAATATAAACAGTGGAGAGTCAGCCCGAACCCACAATATAAACAGTGGAGGGAGTCAGCCCGAACCCACAATATAAACAGTGGAGAGAGTCAGCTCGAACCCACAATATAGACAGTGGAGAGAGTCAGCTCGAACCCACAATATAAACAGTGGAGAGAGTCAGCCCGAACCCACAATATAAACAGTGGAGAGAGTCAGCTCGAACCCACAATATAGACAGTGGAGAGAGTCAGCCCGAACCCACAATATAAACAGTGGAGAGAGTCAGCCCGAACCCACAATATAAACAGTGGAGAGAGTCAGCCCGAACCCACAATATAAACAGTGCGGAGAGTCAGCTAGAACCCACAATATAAACAGTGGAGAGAGTCAGCCCAAAACCACAATATAAACAGTGGAGAGAGTCAGCCCGAAACCACAATATAAACAGTGGAGGGAGTCAGCCCGAACCCACAATATAAACAGTGGAGAGAGTCAGCCCGAACCCACAATATAAACAGTGGAGAGAGTCAGCCTGAACCCACAATATAAACAGTGGAGAGAGTCAGCCCGAACCCACAATATAAACAGTGGAGAGAGTCAGCCTGAACCCACAATATAAACAGTGGAGAGAGTCAGCCCGAACCCACAATATAAACAGTGGAGAGAGTCAGCCCGAACCCACAATATAAACAGTGGGGAGAGTCAGCCCGAACCCACAATATAAACAGTGGAGAGAGTCAGCCCGAACCCACAATATAAACAGTGGAGAGAATCAGCCTGAACCCACAATATAAACAGTGGAGAGAGTCAGCCCGAACCCACAATATAAACAGTGGAGAGAATCAGCGCGAACCCACAATATAAACAGTGGAGGGAGTCAGCCTGAACCCACAATATAAACAGTGGAGAGAGTCAGCCCGAACCGACAATATAAACAGTGGAGAGAGTCAGCCCGAACCCACAATATAAACAGTGGAGAGAGTCAGCCCGAACCCACAATATAAACAGTGGAGAGAGTCAGCCTGAACCCACAATATAAACAGTGGGGAGTCAGTCTGAACCCACAATATAAACAGTGGAGAGAGTCAGCCCGAACCCACAATATAAACAGTGGAGGGAGTCAGCCCGAACCCACAATATAAACAGTGGAGAGAGTCAGCCTGAACCCACAATATAAACAGTGGAGAGAGTCAGCCCGAACCCACAATATAAACAGTGGAGAGAGTCAGCCTGAACCCACAATATAAACAGTGGAGAGAGTCAGCCCGAACCCACAATATAAACAGTGGAGAGAGTCAGCCTGAACCCACAATATAAACAGTGGAGAGAGTCAGCCCGAACCCACAATATAAACAGTGGAGAGAGTCAGCCCGAACCCACAATATAAGCAGTGGAGAGAGTCAGCCCGAACCCACAATATAAACAGTGGAGAGAGTCAGCCCGAACCGACAATATAAACAGTGGAGAGAGTCAGCCCGAACCCACAATATAAACAGTGGAGAGAGTCAGCCCGAACCCACAATATAAACAGTGGAGAGAGTCAGCCTGAACCCACAATATAAACAGTGGGGAGTCAGTCTGAACCCACAATATAAACAGTGGAGAGAGTCAGCCCGAACCCACAATATAAACAGTGGAGAGAGTCAGCCTGAACCCACAATATAAACAGTGGGGAGAGTCAGCCCGAACCCACAATATAAACAGTGGAGGGAGTCAGCCCGAACCCACAATATAAACAGTGGAGAGAGTCAGCCCGAACCCACAATATAAACAGTGGAGAGTCAGCCCGAACCCACAATATAAACAGTGGAGAGAGTCAGCCCGAACCCACAATATAAACAGTGGAGAGTCAGCCCGAACCCACAATATAAACAGTGGAGGGAGTCAGCCCGAACCCACAATATAAACAGTGGAGAGTCAGCCCGAACCCACAATATAAACAGTGGAGAGAGTCAGCCTGAACCCACAATATAAACAGTGGAGAGAGTCAGCCCGAACCCACAATATAAACAGTGGAGAGAGTCAGCCCGAACCCACAATATAAACAGTGGAGAGAGTCAGCCTGAACCCACAATATAAACAGTGGAGAGAGTCAGCCCGAACCCACAATATAAACAGTGGAGAGAGTCAGCCTGAACCCACAATATAAACAGTGGGGAGAGTCAGCCCGAACCCACAATATAAACAGTGGGGAGAGTCAGCCTGAACCCACAATATAAACAGTGGAGAGAGTCAGCCCGAACCCACAATATAAACAGTGGAGAGAGTCAGCCCGAACCCACAATATAAACAGTGGAGAGAGTCAGCCCGAACCCACAATATAAACAGTGGAGAGAGTCAGCCCGAACCCACAATATAAACAGTGGAGAGAGTCAGCCTGAACCCACAATATAAACAGTGGAGAGAGTCAGCCCGAACTCACAATATAAACAGTGCAGAGAGTCAGCCCGAACCCACAATATAAACAGTGGAGAGAGTCAGCCCGAACCCACAATATAAACAGTGGAGAGAGTCAGCCCGAACCCACAATATAAACAGTGGAGAGAGTCAGCCCGAACCCACAATATAAACAGTGGAGAGAGTCAGCCTGAACCCACAATATAAACAGTGGAGAGAGTCAGCCTGAACCCACAATATAAACAGTGGGGAGAGTCAGCCCGAACCCACAATATAAACAGTGGGGAGAGTCAGCCTGAACCCACAATATAAACAGTGGAGAGAGTCAGCCCGAACCCACAATATAAACAGTGGAGGGAGTCAGCCCGAACCCACAATATAAACAGTGGAGAGAGTCAGCCCGAACCCACAATATAAACAGTGGAGAGAGTCAGCCCGAACCCACAATATAAACAGTGGAGAGAGTCAGCCTGAACCCACAATATAAACAGTGGGGAGAGTCAGCCCGAACCCACAATATAAACAGTGGGGAGAGTCAGCCTGAACCCACAATATAAACAGTGGAGAGAGTCAGCCCGAACCCACAATATAAACAGTGGAGAGAGTCAGCCCGAACCCACAATATAAACAGTGGAGAGAGTCAGCCCGAACCCACAATATAAACAGTGGAGAGAGTCAGCCCGAACCCACAATATAAACAGTGGAGAGAGTCAGCCTGAACCCACAATATAAACAGTGGAGAGAGTCAGCCCGAACTCACAATATAAACAGTGCAGAGAGTCAGCCCGAACCCACAATATAAACAGTGGAGAGAGTCAGCCCGAACCCACAATATAAACAGTGGAGAGAGTCAGCCCGAACCCACAATATAAACAGTGGAGAGAGTCAGCCCGAACCCACAATATAAACAGTGGAGAGAGTCAGCCTGAACCCACAATATAAACAGTGGAGAGAGTCAGCCTGAACCCACAATATAAACAGTGGGGAGAGTCAGCCCGAACCCACAATATAAACAGTGGGGAGTCAGTCTGAACCCACAATATAAACAGTGGAGGGAGTCAGCCTGAACCCACAATATAAACAGTGGAGAGAGTCAGCCCGAACCCACAATATAAACAGTGGAGAGAGTCAGCCCGAACCCACAATATAAACAGTGGAGAGAGTCAGCCCGAACTCACAATATAAACAGTGCAGAGAGTCAGCCCGAACCCACAATATAAACAGTGGAGGGAGTCAGCCCGAACCCACAATATAAACAGTGGAGAGAGTCAGCCCGAACCCACAATATAAACAGTGGAGAGAGTCAGCCCGAACCCACAATATAAACAGTGGAGAGAGTCAGCCCGAACCCACAATATAAACAGAGGAGAGAGTCAGCCCGAACCCACAATATAAACAGAGGAGAGAGTCAGCCCGAACCCACAATATAAACAGAGGAGAGAGTCAGCCCGAACCCACAATATAAACAGAGGAGAGAGTCAGCCCGAACCCACAATATAAACAGTGGGGAGTCAGTCTGAACCCACAATATAAACAGTGGAGAGAGTCAGCCCGAACCCACAATATAAACAGTGCGGAGATTCAGTCTGAACCCACAAAATAAACAGTGGAGAGAGTCAGCCCGAACCCACTATATAAACAGTGGAGAGAGTCAGCCCGAACCCACAATATAAACAGTGGAGAGAGTCAGCCCGAACCCACAATATAAACAGTGGAGAGAGTCAGCCCGAACCCACAATAGAAACAGTGGAGAGAGTCAGCCCGAACCCACAATAGAAACAGTGGAGAGAGTCAGCCTGAACCCACAATATAAACAGTGGAGGGAGTCAGCCCGAACCCATAATATAAACAGTGGAGAGAGTCAGCCCGAACCCACAATAGAAACAGTGGAGAGAGTCAGCCCGAACCCACAATATAAACAGTGGAGGGAGTCAGCCCGAACCCACAATATAAACAGTGGAGAGAATCAGCCCGAACCCATAATATCAACAGTGGATGGAGTCAGCCCAAACCCACCATATAAACGATGGAGAGAGTCAGCCCGAACCCACAATATAAACAGTGGAGAGAGTCAGCCCGAACCCACAATAAAAACAGTGGGGAGAGTCAGCCCGAACCCACAATATAAACAGTGGAGAGAGTCAGCCCGAACCCACAATATAAACAGAGGGGAGTCAGCCCGAACCCACAATATAAACAGTGGAGAGAGTCAGACTGAACCCACAATATAAACAGTGGAGAGAGTCAGCCCGAACCCACAATATAAACAGTGGAGAGAGTCAGCCCGAACCCACAATATAAACAGTGGAGAGAGTCAGTCCGAACCCACAATATAAACAGTGGAGAGAGTCAGCCCGAACCCACAATATAAACAGTGGAGAGAGTCAGCCTGAACCCACAATATAAACAGTGGAGAGAGTCAGCCCGAACCCACAATATAAACAGTGGAGAGAGTCAGCCCGAACCCACAATATAAACAGTGGAGAGAGTCAGCCCGAACCCACAATATAAACAGTGGAGAGAGTCAGCCCGAACCCACAATATAAACAGTGGAGAGAGTCAGCCCGAACCCACAATATAAACAGTGGAGGGAGTCAGCCCGAACCCACAATATAAACAGTGGAGAGAGTCAGCCCGAACTCACAATATAAACAGTGGAGAGAGTCAGCCCGAACCCACAATATAAACAGTGGAGAGAGTCAGTCTGAACCCACAATATAAACAGTGGAGGGAGTCAGCCCGAACCCACAATATAAACAGTGGAGGGAGTCAGCCCGAACCCACAATATAAACAGTGGAGAGAGTCAGCCCGAACCCACAATATAAACAGTGGAGAGAGTCAGCCCGAACCCACAATATAAACAGTGGAGAGAGTCAGCCCGAACCCACAATATAAACAGAGGGGAGAGTCAGTCCGAACCCACAATATAAACAGCGGAGAGAGTCAGTCCGAACCCACAATATAAACAGTGGAGAGAGTCAGCCTGAACCCACAATATAAACAGCGGAGAGAGTCAGTCTGAACCCACAATATAAACAGTGGAGAGAGTCAGCCCGATCCCACAATATAAACAGTGGAGAGAGTCAGTCTGAACCCACAATATAAACAGTGGAGAGAGTCAGCCCGAACCCACAATATAAACAGTGGAGAGAGTCAGCCCGAACCCACAATATAAACAGTGGAGAGAGTCAGCCCGAACCCACAATATAAACAGTGGAGAGAGTCAGCCCGAACCCACAATATAAACAGTGGAGAGAGTCAGCCCGAACCCACAATATAAACAGTGGAGGGAGTCAGCCCGAACCCACAATATAAACAGTGGAGAGAGTCAGCCCGAACCCACAATATAAACAGTGGAGAGAGTCAGCCCGAACCCACAATATAAACAGTGGAGAGAGTCAGCCCGAACCCACAATATAAACAGTGGAGAGAGTCAGCCCGAACCCACAATATAAACAGTGGAGAGAGTCAGCCCGAACCCACAATATAAACAGTGGAGAGAGTCAGCCCGAACCCACAATATAAACAGTGGAGAGAGTCAGCCCGAACCCACAATATAAACAGTGGAGAGAGTCAGCCCGAACCCACAATATAAACAGAGGGGAGAGTCAGTCCGAACCCACAATATAAACAGTGGAGAGAGTCAGCCCGAACCCACAATATAAACAGTGGAGAGAGTCAGCCCGAACTCACAATATAAACAGTGGAGGGAGTCAGCCCGAACCCACAATAGAAACAGTGGAGAGAATCAGCCCGAACCCACAATATAAACAGTGGAGAGAGTCAGCCCGAACCCACAATAGAAACAGTGGAGAGAATCAGCCCGAACCCACAATATAAACAGTGGAGAGAGTCAGTCCGAACCCAGAATATAAACAGTGGAGAGAGTCAGCCCGAACCCACAATATAAACAGTGGAGAGAGTCAGCCCGAACCCACAATATAAACAGTGGAGGGAGTCAGCCCGAACCCACAATATAAACAGTGGAGAGAGTCAGTCCGAACCCACAATATAAACAGTGGAGAGAGTCAGTCCGAACCCACAATATAAACAGTGGGGAGAGTCAGCCCGAACCCACAATATAAACAGTGGAGAGAGTCAGTCCGAACCCACAATATAAACAGTGGAGAGAGTCAGCCCGAACCCACAATATAAACAGTGGAGGGAGTCAGCCCGAACCCACAATATAAACAGTGGAGAGAGTCAGCCCGAACCCACAATATAAACAGTGGGGAGAGTCAGCCCGAACCCACAATATAAACAGTGGAGAGTCAGCCCGAACCCACAATATAAACAGTGGAGAGAGTCAGCCCGAACCCACAATATAAACAGTGGAGAGAGTCAGCCCGAACCCACAATATAAACAGTGGAGAGTCAGCCCGAACCCACAATATAAACAGTGGAGAGAGTCAGCGCGAACCCACAATATAAACAGTGGAGAGAGTCAGCGCGAACCCACAATATAAACAGTGGAGAGAGTCAGTCTGAACCCACAATATAAACAGTGGGGAGAGTCAGCCCGAACCCACAATATAAACAGTGGAGAGAGTCAGCGCGAACCCACAATATAAACAGTGGAGGGAGTCAGCCCGAACCCACAATATAAACAGGAGAGGGAGTCAGCCCGAACCCACAATATAAACAGTGGAGAGAGTCAGTCTGAACCCACAATATAAACAGTGGGGAGAGTCAGCCCGAACCCACAATATAAACAGTGGAGAGTCAGCCCGAACCCACAATATAAACAGTGGAGAGAGTCAGCCCGAACCCACAATATAAACAGTGGAGAGAGTCAGCCCGAACCCACAATATAAACAGTGGAGAGAGTCAGCCCGAACCCACAATATAAGCAGTGGAGAGAGTCAGCGCGAACCCACAATATAAACAGTGGAGAGAGTCAGCCCGAACCCACAATATAAACAGTGGAGAGTCAGCCCGAACCCACAATATAAACAGTGGAGAGAGTCAGCCCGAACCCACAATATAAACAGTGGAGAGAGTCAGCCCGAACCCACAATATAAACAGTGGAGAGAGTCAGCCCGAACCCACAATATAAACAGTGGAGAGAGTCAGCCCGAACCCACAATATAAACAGTGGAGAGAGTCAGTCTGAACCCACAATATAAACAGTGGAGAGAGTCAGCCCGAACCCACAATATAAACAGTGGAGGGAGTCAGCCCGAACCCACAATATAAACAGTGGAGGGAGTCAGCCCGAACCCACAATATAAACAGTGGAGAGAGTCAGCCCGAACCCACAATATAAACAGTGGAGAGAGTCAGTCTGAACCCACAATATAAACAGTGGAGAGAGTCAGCCCGAACCCACAGTATAGACAGTGGAGAGAGTCAGCCCGAACCCACAATATAAACAGTGGAGAGAGTCAGCCCGAACCCACAATATAAACAGTGGAGAGAGTCAGCCCGAACCCACAATATAAACAGTGGAGAGAGTCAGCCCGAACCCACAATATAAACAGTGGAGGGAGTCAGCCCGAACCCACAATATAAACAGTGGAGAGAGTCAGCCCGAACCCACAATATAAACAGTGGAGGGAGTCAGCCCGAACCCACAATATAAACAGTGGAGAGAGTCAGTCTGAACCCACAATATAAACAGTGGAGAGAGTCAGTCTGAACCCACAATATAAACAGTGGAGAGAGTCAGCCCGAACCCACAGTATAGACAGTGGAGAGAGTCAGCCCGAACCCACAATATAAACAGTGGAGAGAGTCAGCCCGAACCCACAATATAAACAGTGGGGAGAGTCAGTCCGAACCCACAATATAAACAGTGGAGAGAGTCAGCCCGAACCCACAATATAAACAGTGGAGAGAGTCAGCCCGAACCCACAATATAAACAGTGGGGAGAGTCAGCCCGAACCCACAATATAAACAGTGGAGGGAGTCAGCCCGAACCCACAATATAAACAGTGGAGAGAGTCAGTCTGAACCCACAATATAAACAGTGGAGAGAGTCAGCCCGAACCCACAATATAAACAGTGGAGAGAGTCAGTCTGAACCCACAATATAAACAGTGGAGAGAGTCAGTCTGAACCCACAATATAAACAGTGGAGAGAGTCAGCCCGAACCCACAGTATAGACAGTGGAGAGAGTCAGCCCGAACCCACAATATAAACAGTGGGGAGAGTCAGTCCGAACCCACAATATAAACAGTGGAGAGAGTCAGCCCGAACCCACAATATAAACAGTGGAGAGAGTCAGCCCGAACCCACAATATAAACAGTGGGGAGAGTCAGCCCGAACCCACAATATAAACAGTGGAGGGAGTCAGCCCGAAC
Source organism: Somniosus microcephalus (assembly GCF_052327205.1). Taxonomy (NCBI): domain Eukaryota; kingdom Metazoa; phylum Chordata; class Chondrichthyes; order Squaliformes; family Somniosidae; genus Somniosus; species Somniosus microcephalus. The sequence continues at coordinate 54,630,121 of NC_141012.1, read as the reverse complement.
CCACAATATAAACAGTGGGGAGAGTCAGCCCGAACCCACAATATAAACAGTGGAGAGAGTCAGCCCGAACCCACAATATAAACAGTGGAGAGAGTCAGCCCGAACCCACAATATAAACAGTGGAGAGAGTCAGCCCGAACCCACAATATAAACAGTGGAGAGAGTCAGCCCGAACCCACAATATAAACAGTGGAGAGAGTCAGCCCGAACTCACAATATAAACAGTGCAGAGAGTCAGCCCGAACCCACAATATAAACAGTGGAGGGAGTCAGCCCGAACCCACAATATAAACAGTGGAGAGAGTCAGCCCGAACCCACAATATAAACAGTGGAGAGAGTCAGCCCGAACCCACAATATAAACAGTGGAGAGAGTCAGCCCGAACTCACAATATAAACAGTGGAGAGAGTCAGCCCGAACTCACAATATAAACAGTGCAGAGAGTCAGCCCGAACCCACAATATAAACAGTGGAGGGAGTCAGCCCGAACCCACAATATAAACAGTGGAGAGAGTCAGCCCGAACCCACAATATAAACAGTGGAGAGAGTCAGCCCGAACCCACAATATAAACAGTGGAGAGAGTCAGTCTGAACCCACAATATAAACAGTGGAGGGAGTCAGCCCGAACCCACAATATAAACAGTGGAGAGAGTCAGCCCGAACCCACAATATAAACAGTGGAGAGAGTCAGCCTGAACCCACAATATAAACAGTGGAGAGAGTCAGCCCGAACCCAGAATATAAACAGTGGAGAGAGTCAGCCCGAACCCACAATATAAACAGTGGAGAGAGTCAGCCCGAACCCACAATATAAACAGAGGAGAGAGTCAGCCCGAACCCACAATATAAACAGAGGAGAGAGTCAGCCCGAACCCACAATATAAACAGAGGAGAGAGTCAGCCCGAACCCACAATATAAACAGAGGAGAGAGTCAGCCCGAACCCACAATATAAACAGTGGGGAGTCAGTCTGAACCCACAATATAAACAGTGGAGAGAGTCAGCCCGAACCCACAATATAAACAGTGCGGAGATTCAGTCTGAACCCACAAAATAAACAGTGGAGAGAGTCAGCCCGAACCCACTATATAAACAGTGGAGAGAGTCAGCCCGAACCCACAATATAAACAGTGGAGAGAGTCAGCCCGAACCCACTATATAAACAGTGGAGAGTCAGCCCGAACCCACAATATAAACAGTGGAGAGAGTCAGCCCGAACCCACAATAGAAACAGTGGAGAGAGTCAGCCCGAACCCACAATATAAACAGTGGAGAGAGTCAGCCCGAACCCACAATAGAAACAGTGGAGAGAGTCAGCCCGAACCCACAATAGAAACAGTGGAGAGAATCAGCCCGAACACACAATATAAACAGTGGAGAGAATCAGCCCGAACCCATAATATAAACAGTGGAGAGAGTCAGCCCGAACCCACAATATAAACAGTGGAGAGAGTCAGCCGGAACCCACAATATAAACAGTGGAGGGAGTCAGCCCGAACCCACAATATAAACAGTGGAGAGAGTCAGCCCGAACCCACAATATAAACAGTGGAGAGAGTCAGCCCGAACCCACAATATAAACAGTGGAGAGAGTCATCCCGAACCCACAATATAAACAGTGGAGAGAATCAGCCCGAACCCATAATATAAACAGTGGAGAGAGTCAGCCCGAACCCACAATATAAACAGTGGAGAGAGTCAGCCGGAACCCACAATATAAACAGTGGAGGGAGTCAGCCCGAACCCACAATATAAACAGTGGAGGGTCAGCCCGAACCCACAATATAAACAGTGGAGAGTCAGCCCGAACCCACAATATAAACAGTGGAGAGAATCAGCCCGAACCCACAATATAAACAGTGGAGGGAGTCAGTCCGAACCCACAATATAAACAGTGGAGAGAGTCAGCCCGAACCCACAATAAAAACAGTGCAGAGAGTCAGCCCGAACCCACAATAAAAACAGTGGGGAGAATCAGCCCGAACCCACAATATAAACAGTGGAGAGAGTCAGCCCGAACCCACAATATAAACAGTGGAGAGAGTCAGCCCGAACCCACAATATAAACAGTGGAGAGAGTCAGCCCGAACCCACAATATAAACAGTGGGGAGAGTCAGTCCGAACCCACAATATAAACAGTGGAGAGAGTCAGCCCGAACCCACAATATAAACAGTGGAGAGAGTCAGCCCGAACCCACAATATAAGCAGTGGAGAGAGTCAGCCCGAACCCACAATATAAACAGTGGAGAGAGTCAGCCCGAACCCACAATATAAACAGTGGAGAGAGTCAGCCCGAACCCACAATATAAACAGTGGAGAGAGTCAGCCCGAACCCACAATATAAACAGTGGAGAGAGTCAGCCCGAACCCACAATATAAACAGTGGAGAGAGTCAGCCCGAACCCACAATATAAACAGTGGAGAGAGTCAGTCTGAACCCACAATATAAACAGTGGGGAGAGTCAGCCCGAACCCACAATATAAACAGTGGAGAGAGTCAGTCTGAACCCACAATATAAACAGTGGAGGGAGTCAGCCCGAACCCACAATATAAACAGTGGAGAGTCAGCCCGAACCCACAATATAAACAGTGGAGAGAGTCAGCCCGAACCCACAATATAAACAGTGGAGAGAGTCAGCCCGAACCCACAATATAAACAGTGGAGAGAGTCAGCCCGAACCCACAATATAAACAGTGGAGAGAGTCAGCCCGAACCCACAATATAAACAGTGGAGAGAGTCAGTCTGAACCCACAATATAAACAGTGGGGAGAGTCAGCCCGAACCCACAATATAAACAGTGGAGAGAGTCAGCCCGAACCCACAATATAAACAGTGGAGAGAGTCAGCCCGAACCCACAATATAAACAGTGGGGAGAGTCAGCCCGAACCCACAATATAAACAGTGGAGAGAATCAGTCTGAACCCACAATATAAACAGTGGAGAGAGTCAGTCTGAACCCACAATATAAACAGTGGAGGGAGTCAGCCCGAACCCACAATATAAACAGTGGAGAGAGTCAGTCTGAACCCACAATATAAACAGTGGAGGGAGTCAGCCCGAACCCACAATATAAACAGTGGAGAGAGTCAGCCCGAACCCACAATATAAACAGTGGAGAGAATCAGCCCGAACCCACAATATAAACAGTGGAGAGAGTCAGCCCGAACCCACAATATAAACAGTGGAGAGAGTCAGACCGAACCCACAATATAAACAGTGGAGAGAATCAGCCCGAACCCACAATATAAACAGTGGAGAGAGTCAGCCCGAACCCACAATATAAACGGTGGAGAGAGTCAGTCTGAACCCACAATATAAACAGTGGAGAGAGTCAGACCGAACCCACAATATAAACAGTGGAGAGAGTCAGACCGAACCCACAATATAAACAGTGGAGAGAATCAGCCCGAACCCACAATATAAACAGTGGAGGGAGTCAGCCCGAACCCACAATATAAACAGTGGAGGGAGTCAGCCCGAACCCACAATATAAACAGTGGAGGGAGTCAGCCCGAACCCACAATATAAACAGTGCAGAGAGTCAGCCCGAACCCACAATATAAACAGTGGAGGGAGTCAGCCCGAACCCACAATATAAACAGTGGAGTCAGCGCGAACCCACAATATAAACAGTGGAGAGAATCAGCCCGAACCCACAATATAAACAGTGGAGAGAGTCAGCCCGAACCCACAATATAAACAGTGGAGAGAGTCAGCCCGAACCCACAATATAAACAGTGGAGAGAGTCAGCCCGAACCCACAATATAAACAGTGGAGAGAGTCAGCCCGAACCCACAATATAAACAGTGGAGAGAGTCAGCCCGAACCCACAATATAAACAGTGGAGGGAGTCAGCCCGAACCCACAATATAAACAGTGGAGTCAGCGCGAACCCAGAATATAAACAGTGGAGAGAATCAGCCCGAACCCACAATATAAACAGTGGAGAGAGTCAGCCTGAACCCACAATATAAACAGTGGGGAGTCAGCCCGAACCCACAATATAAACAGTGGAGAGAGTCAGCACGAACCCACAATATAAACAGTGGAGAGAGTCAGCCCGAACCCACAATATAAACAGTGGAGAGAGTCAGCCTGAACCCACAATATAAACAGTGGAGAGAGTCAGCCCGAACCCACAATATAAACAGTGGAGAGTCAGCCCGAACCCACAATATAAACAGTGGAGAGAGTCAGCACGAACCCACAATATAAACAGTGGAGAGAGTCAGCCCGAACCCACAATATAAACAGTGGAGAGAGTCAGCCTGAACCCACAATATAAACAGTGGAGAGAGTCAGCCCGAACCCACAATATAAACAGTGGAGAGTCAGCCCGAACCCACAATATAAACAGTGGAGGGAGTCAGTCTGAACCCACAATATAAACAGTGGAGAGAATCAGCCCGAACCCACAATATAAACAGTGGAGGGAGTCAGCCCGAACCCACAATATAAACAGTGGGGAGAGTCAGCCCGAACCCACAATATAAACAGTGGAGAGAGTCAGCCCGAACCCACAATATAAACAGTGGAGAGAGTCAGCCCGAACCCACAATATAAACAGTGGAGAGAGTCAGCCCGAACCCACAATATAAACAGTGGAGGGAGTCAGCCCGAACCCACAATATAAACAGTGGGGAGTCAGCCCGAACCCACAATATAAACAGCGGAGAGAGTCAGCCCGAACCCACAATATAAACAGTGGAGGGAGTCAGCCCGAACCCACAATATAAACAGTGGAGAGAGTCAGCCCGAACCCACAATATAAACAGTGGAGAGAGTCAGCCCGAACCCACAATATAAACAGTGGAGAGAGTCAGCCCGAACCCACAATATAAACAGTGGAGAGAGTCAGCCCGAACCCACAATATAAACAGTGGGGAGTCAGCCCGAACCCACAATATAAACAGTGGAGAGTCAGCCCGAACCCACAATATAAACAGTGGGGAGTCAGCCCGAACCCACAATATAAACAGTGGAGAGTCAGCCCGAACCCACAATATAAACAGTGGGGAGTCAGCCCGAACCCACAATATAAACAGTGGAGAGTCAGCCCGAACCCACAATATAAACAGTGGAGGGAGTCAGCCCGAACCCACAATATAAACAGTGGAGAGAGTCAGCCCGAACCCACAATATAAACAGTGGGGAGTCAGCCCGAACCCACAATATAAACAGTGGAGAGAGTCAGCCCGAACCCACAATATAAACAGTGGAGAGAGTCAGCCCAAACCCACAATATAAACAGTGGAGAGAGTCAGCCTGAACCCACATTATAAACAGTGGAGAGAGTCAGCCCGAACCCACAATATAAACAGTGGAGAGAGTCAGCCCGAACCCACAATATAAACAGTGGAGAGAGTCAGCCCGGACCCACAATATAAACAGTGGAGAGAGTCAGCCCGGACCCACAATATAAACAGTGGAGAGAGTCAGCCCAAACCCACAATATAAACAGTGGAGAGAGTCAGCCTGAACCCACATTATAAACAGTGGAGAGAGTCAGCCCGGACCCACAATATAAACAGTGGAGGGAGTCAGCCCGAACCCACAATATAAACAGTGGAGAGAGTCAGCCCGAACCCACAATATAAACAGTGGAGGGAGTCAGCCCGAACCCACAATATAAACAGTGGAGAGAGTCAGCCCGGACCCACAATATAAACAGTGGAGGGAGTCAGCCCGGACCCACAATATAAACAGTGGAGGGAGTCAGCCCGAACCCACAATATAAACAGTGGAGAGAGTCAGCCCGAACCCACAATATAAACAGTGGGGAGAGTCAGCCCGAACCCACAATATAAACAGTGGAGAGAGTCAGCCCGAACCCACAATATAAACAGTGGAGAGAGTCAGCCCGGACCCACAATATAAACAGTGGAGAGAGTCAGCCCGAACCCAGAATATAAACAGTGGAGAGAGTCAGCCCGGACCCACAATATAAACAGTGGAGAGAGTCAGCTCGAACCCACAATATAAACAGAGGAGGGAGTCAGCCCGAACCCACAATATAAACAGTGGAGAGAGTCAGCCCGAACCCACAATATAAACAGTGGAGAGTCAGCCCGAACCCACAATATAAACAGTGGAGAGAGTCAGCCCGAACCCACAATATAAACAGTGGAGAGAGTCAGCCCGAACCCACAATATAAACAGTGGAGAGAGTCAGTCTGAACCCACAATATAAACAGTGGGGAGAGTCAGCCCGAACCCACAATATAAACAGTGGAGAGAGTCAGTCTGAACCCACAATATAAACAGTGGGGAGAGTCAGCCCGAACCCACAATATAAACAGTGGAGGGAGTCAGCCCGAACCCACAATATAAACAGTGGAGAGAGTCAGCCCGAACCCACAATATAAACAGTGGAGAGAGTCAGCCCGAGCCCACAATATAAACAGTGGAGAGAATCAGCCCGAACCCACAATATAAACAGGGAGAGAGTCAGCCCGAACCCACAATATAAACAGTGGAGGGAGTCAGCCCGAGCCCACAATATAAACAGTGGAGAGAGTCAGCCTGAACCCACAATATAAACAGTGGAGGGAGTCAGCCCGAACCCACAATATAAACAGTGGAGGGAGTCAGTCTGAACCCACAATATAAACAGTGGAGGGAGTCAGCCCAAACCCACAATATAAACAGTGGAGAGTCAGCCCGAACCCACAATATAAACAGTGGAGAGAATCAGCCCGAACCCACAATATAAACAGTGGAGAGAGTCAGCCCGAACCCACAATATAAACAGTGGAGAGAGTCAGCCCGAACCCACAATATAAACAGTGGAGGGAGTCAGCCCGAACCCACAATATAAACAGTGGAGAGAGTCAGCCCGAACCCACAATATAAACAGTGGAGAGTCAGCCCGAACCCACAATATAAACAGTGGAGAGAGTCAGCCCGAACCCACAATATAAACAGTGGAGAGAGTCAGCCCGAACCCACAATATAAACAGTGGAGAGAGTCAGCCCGAACCCACAATATAAACAGTGGAGAGAGTCAGCCCGAACCCACAATATAAACAGTGGAGAGAGTCAGTCTGAACCCACAATATAAACAGTGGAGAGAGTCAGCCCGAACCCACAATATAAACAGTGGAGGGAGTCAGCCCGAACCCACAATATAAACAGTGGAGAGAGTCAGCCCGAACCCACAATATAAACAGTGGAGAGTCAGCCTGAACCCACAATATAAACAGTGGAGAGAGTCAGCCTGAACCCACAATATAAACAGTGGGGAGAGTCAGCCCGAACCCACAATATAAACAGTGGAGAGAGTCAGCCCGAACCCACAATATAAACAGTGGAGAGAGTCAGCCCGAACCCACAATATAAACAGTGGAGAGAATCAGCCCGAACCCACAATATAAACAGTGGAGAGTCAGCCCGAACCCACAATATAAACAGCGGAGGGAGTCAGCCCGAACCCACAATATAAACAGTGGAGAGAGTGAGCCCGAACCCACAATATAAACAGTGGAGAGAGTCAGCCTGAACCCACAATATAAACAGTGGAGAGAGTCAGTCTGAACCCACAATATAAACAGTGGAGAGAGTCAGCCCGAACCCACAATATAAACAGTGGAGGGAGTCAGCCCGAACCCACAATATAAACGGTGGAGAGAGTCAGCCCGAACCCACAATATAAACAGTGGAGAGAGTCAGCCCGAACCCACAATATAAACAGTGGAGGGAGTCAGCCCGAACCCACAATATAAACAGCGGAGAGAGTCAGCCCGAACCCACAATATAAACAGTGGAGAGAGTCAGCCCGAACCCACAATATAAACAGTGGAGAGAGTCAGCCCGAACCCACAATATAAACGGTGGAGAGAGTCAGCCCGAACCCACAATATAAACAGTGGAGAGAGTCAGCCCGAACCCACAATATAAACAGTGGAGAGAGTCAGCCCGAACCCACAATATAAACAGTGGGGAGAGTCAGCCCGAACCCACAATATAAACAGTGGAGAGAGTCAGTCCGAACCCACAATATAAACAGTGGGGAGAGTCAGCCCGAACCCACAATATAAACAGTGGGGAGAGTCAGTCCGAACCCACAATATAAACAGTGGAGAGAGTCAGCCCGAACCCACAATATAAACAGTGGAGAGAGTCAGCCCGAACCCACAATATAAACAGTGGAGGGAGTCAGCCCGAACCCACAATATAAACAGTGGAGAGAGTCAGCCCGAACCCACAATATAAACAGTGGAGAGAGTCAGCCCGAACCCACAATATAAACAGTGGAGAGAGTCAGCCTGAACCCACAATATAAACGGTGGAGAGAGTCAGCCCGAACCCACAATATAAACAGTGGAGAGAGTCAGCCCGAACCCACAATATAAACGGTGGAGAGAGTCAGCCCGAACCCACAATATAAACAGTGGAGAGAGTCAGCCCGAACCCACAATATAAACAGTGGGGAGAGTCAGCCCGAACCCACAATATAAACAGTGGAGAGAGTCAGCCCGAACCCACAATATAAACAGTGGGGAGAGTCAGCCCGAACCCACAATATAAACAGTGGAGAGAGTCAGCCCGAACCCACAATATAAACAGTGGGGAGAGTCAGCCCGAACCCACAATATAAACAGTGGAGAGAGTCAGCCCGAACCCACAATATAAACAGTGGAGAGAGTCAGCCCGAACCCACAATATAAACAGTGGAGAGAGTCAGCCCGAACCCACAATATAAACAGTGGAGAGAGTCAGTCCGAACCCACAATATAAACAGTGGAGAGAGTCAGCCCGAACCCACAATATAAACAGTGGAGAGAGTCAGTCCGAACCCACAATATAAACAGTGGAGAGAGTCAGCCCGAACCCACAATATAAACAGTGGAGAGAGTCAGTCTGAACCCACAATATAAACAGTGGAGAGAGTCAGCCCGAACCCACAATATAAACAGTGGAGAGAGTCAGCCCGAACCCACAATATAAACAGTGGAGGGAGTCAGTCTGAACCCACAATATAAACAGTGGAGAGAGTCAGTCTGAACCCACAATATAAACAGTGGAGAGAGTCAGCCCGAACCCACAATATAAACAGTGGAGGGAGTCAGCCCGAACCCACAATATAAACAGTGGAGAGAGTCAGCCTGAACCCACAATATAAACAGTGGAGAGAGTCAGCCCGAACCCAGAATATAAACAGTGGAGAGAGTCAGCCCGAACCCACAATATAAACAGTGGAGAGAGTCAGCCCGAACCCACAATATAAACAGTGGGGAGAGTCAGCCCGAACCCACAATATAAACAGTGCAGAGAGTCAGCCCGAAGCCACAATATAAACAGTGGAGAGAGTCAGCCCGAACCCACAATATAAACAGTGGAGGGAGTCAGCCCGAACCCACAATATAAACAGTGGAGAGAGTCAGCCTGAACCCACAATATAAACAGTGGAGAGAGTCAGCCCGAACCCACAATATAAACAGTGGAGAGAGTCAGCCCGAACCCACAATATAAACAGTGGAGAGAGTCAGCCCGAACCCACAATATAAACAGTGGAGAGAGTCAGCCCGAACCCACAATATAAACAGTGCAGAGAGTCAGCCCGAAGCCACAATATAAACAGTGGAGAGAGTCAGCCCGAACCCACAATATAAACAGTGGAGAGAGTCAGCCCGAACCCACAATATAAACAGTGGGGAGAATCAGCCCGAACCCACAATATAAACAGTGGAGAGAGTCAGTCTGAACCCACAATATAAACAGTGGAGAGAGTCAGCCCGAACCCACAATATAAACAGTGGAGAGAGTCAGTCTGAACCCACAATATAAACAGTGGAGAGAGTCAGCCCGAACCCACAATATAAACAGTGGAGAGAGTCAGTCTGAACCCACAATATAAACAGTGGAGAGAGTCAGCCCGAAGCCACAATATAAACAGTGCAGAGAGTCAGCCCGAAGCCACAATATAAACAGTGGACAGAGTCAGCCCGAACCCACAATATAAACAGTGGGGAGTCAGTCTGAACCCAAAATATATACAGTGGAGAGAGTCAGCCCGAACCCACAATATAAACAGTGCAGAGAGTCAGCCCGAAGCCACAATATAAACAGTGGACAGAGTCAGCCCGAACCCACAATATAAACAGTGGGGAGTCAGTCTGAACCCAAAATATAAACAGTGGAGAGAGTCAGACTGAACCCACAATATAAACAGTGGAGAGAATCAGCCTGAACCCACAATATAAACAGTGCGGAGATTCAGTCTGAACCCACAATATAAACAGAGGAGAGAGTCAGCCCGAACCCACAATATAAACAGTGGAGAGAGTCAGCCCGAACCCACAATATAAACAGTGGAGAGAGTCAGCCCGAACCCACAATATAAACAGTGGAGAGAGTCAGCCCGAACCCACAATATAAACAGGGGAGAGAGTCAGCCCGAACCCACAATATAAACAGTGGAGGGAGTCAGTCCGAACCCACAATATAAACAGAGGAGAGAGTCAGCCCGAACCTACAATATAAACAGTGGAGAGAATCAGCCCGAACCCACAATATAAACAGAGGAGAGAGTCAGTCCGAACCCACAATATAAACAGAGGAGAGAGTCAGCCCGAACCCACAATATAAACAGTGGAGAGAGTCAGCCCGAACCCACAATATAAACAGTGGAGGGAGTCAGTCCGAACCCACAATATAAACAGAGGAGAGAGTCAGCCCGAACCCACAATATAAACAGTGGAGAGAATCAGCCTGAACCCACAATATAAACAGTGCGGAGATTCAGTCTGAACCCACAATATAAACAGAGGAGAGAGTCAGCCCGAACCCACAATATAAACAGTGGAGAGAGTCAGCCCGAACCCACAATATAAACAGTGGAGAGAGTCAGCCCGAACCCACAATATAAACAGAGGAGAGAGTCAGTCTGAACCCACAATATAAACAGTGGAGAGTCAGCCCGAACCCACAATATAAACAGTGGAGGGAGTCAGCCTGAACCCACAATAGAAACAGTGGAGAGAGTCAGCCCGAACCCACAATATAAACAGTGGAGAGAGTCAGCCCGAACCCACAACATAAACAGTGGAGAGAGTCAGCCCGAACCCACAATATAAACAGTGGAGGGAGTCAGCCCGAACCTACAATATAAACAGTGGAGAGAGTCAGCCCGAACCCACAATATAAACAGTGGAGAGAGTCAGCCCGAACCCACAATATAAACAGTGGAGAGAGTCAGCCCGAACCCACAATATAAACAGTGGAGAGTCAGCCCGAACCCACAATATAAACAGTGGAGAGAGTCAGCCCGAACCCACAATATAAACAGTGGAGAGAGTCAGCCCGAACCCACAATATAAACAGTGGGGAGTCAGTCTGAACCCACAATATAAACAGTGGAGAGAGTCAGCCTGAACCCACAATATAAACAGTGGAGAGAGTCAGCCCGAACCCACAATATAAACAGTGGAGGGAGTCAGCCCGAACCCACAATATAAACAGTGGGGAGAGTCAGCCCGAACCCACAATATAAACAGTGGAGAGAGTCAGCCCGAACCCACAATATAAACAGTGGAGAGAGTCAGCCCGAACCCACAATATAAACAGTGGGGAGTCAGTCTGAACCCACAATATAAACAGTGGAGAGAGTCAGCCTGAACCCACAATATAAACAGTGGAGAGAGTCAGCCCGAACCCACAATATTAACAGTGGAGAGAGTCAGCCCGAACCCACAATATAAACAGTGGAGAGAGTCAGCCCGAACCCACAATATAAACAGGGGAGAGAGTCAGCCCGAACCCACAAGCTAAACAGCGGAGAGAGTCAGCCCGAACCCACGATAAAAACAGTGGAGAGAGTCAGCCCGAACCCACAATATAAACAGTGGAGAGAGTCAGCCCGAACCCACAATATAAACAGTGGAGAGAGTCAGCCCGAACCCACAATATAAACAGTGGAGAGAGTCAGCCCGAACCCACAATATAAACAGTGGAGGGAGTCAGCCCGAACCCACAATATAAACAGTGGAGGGAGTCAGCCCGAACCCACAATATAAACAGTGGAGACAGTCAGCCCGAACCCACAATATAAACAGTGGAGAGAGTCAGCCCGAACCCACAATATAAACAGTGGAGAGAGTCAGCCCGAACCCACAATATAAACAGTGGAGAGAGTCAGCCCGAACCCACAATATAAACAGTGGAGAGAGTCAGCGCGAACCCACAATATAAACAGTGGAGAGAGTCAGCCCGAACCCACAATATAAACAGTGGAGAGAATCAGCCCGAACCCACAATATAAACAGTGGAGAGAATCAGCCCGATCCCACAATATAAACAGTGGAGGGAGTCAGCCCGAACCCACAATATAAACAGTGGAGAGAGTCAGCCCGAACCCACAATATAAACAGTGGAGAGAGTCAGCCCGAACCTACAATATAAACAGTGCAGGGAGTCAGTCTGAACCCACAATATAAACAGTGGAGAGAGTCAGCCCGAACCTACAATATAAACAGTGGAGAGAGTCAGCCCGAACCCACAATATAAACAGTGGAGAGAGTCAGCCCGAACCCACAATATAAACAGTGGAGAGAGTCAGCCCGAACCCACAATATAAACAGTGCAGGGAGTCAGTCTGAACCCACAATATAAACAGTGGAGAGAGTCAGCCTGAACCCACAATATAAACAGTGGAGAGAGTCAGCCCGATCCCACAATATAAACAGGGGAGGGAGTCAGTCTGAACCCACAATATAAACAGTGGAGAGAGTCAGCCCGAACCCACAATATAAACAGTGGAGAGAGTCAGCCCGAACCCACAATATAAACAGTGGAGAGAGTCAGCCCGAACCCACAATATAAACAGTGGAGGGAGTCAGCCTGAACCCACAATATAAACAGTGGAGAATCAGCCCGAACCCACAATATAAACAGTTGAGGGAGTCAGCCCGAACCCACAATATAAACAGTGGAGAGAGTCAGCCCGAACCCACAATATAAACAGTGGAGAATCAGCCCGAACCCACAATATAAACAGTTGAGGGAGTCAGCCCGAACCCACAATATAAACAGTGGAGGGAGTCAGCCCGAACCCACAATATAAACAGTGGAGAGAGTCAGCCCGAACCCACAATATAAACAGTGGAGGGAGTCAGCCCGAACCCACAATATAAACAGTGGAGGGAGTCAGCCTGAACCCACAATATAAACAGTGGGGAGAGTCAGCCCGAACCCACAATATAAACAGTGGAGAGAGTCAGCCCGATCCCACAATATAAACAGTGGAGGGAGTCAGCCCGAACCCACAATATAAACAGTGGAGAGAGTCAGCCCGAACCCACAATATAAACAGTGGAGAGAGTCAGCCCGAACCCACAATATAAACAGTGGAGAGAGTCAGCCCGAACCCACAATATAAACAGTGGAGAGAGTCAGCCCGAACCCACAATATAAACAGTGGAGAGAGTCAGCCCGAACCCACAATATAAACAGTGGAGAGAGTCAGCCCGAACCCACAATATAAACAGTGGGGAGAGTCAGCCCGAACCCACAATATAAACAGTGGAGAGAGTCAGCCCGAACCCACAATATAAACAGTGGAGAGAGTCAGCCCGAACCCACAATATAAACAGTGGAGAGAGTCAGCCCGAACCCACAATATAAACAGTGGAGAGAGTCAGCCCGAACCCACAATATAAACAGTGCAGGGAGTCAGTCCGAACCCACAATATAAACAGTGGAGAGAGTCAGCCTGAACCCACAATATAAACAGTGGAGAGAGTCAGCCCGATCCCACAATATAAACAGGGGAGGGAGTCAGTCTGAACCCACAATATAAACAGTGGAGAGAGTCAGCCCGAACCCACAATATAAACAGTTGAGGGAGTCAGCCCGAACCCACAATATAAACAGTGGAGGGAGTCAGCCCGAACCCACAATATAAACAGTGGAGAGAGTCAGTCCGAGCACACAATATAAACAGTGGAGAGAGTCAGCCCGAACCCACAATATAAACAGTGGAGAGAGTCAGCCCGAACCCACAATATAAACAGTGGAGGGAGTCAGCCCGATCCCACAATATAAACAGTGGAGGGAGTCAGCCCGAACCCACAATATAAACAGTGGAGAGAGTCAGTCCGAGCACACAATATAAACAGTGGAGAGAGTCAGCCCGAACCCACAATATAAACAGTGGAGAGAGTCAGCCCGAACCCACAATATAAACAGTGGAGGGAGTCAGCCCGATCCCACAATATAAACAGTGGAGAGAGTCAGCCCGAACCCACAATATAAACAGTGGAGAGTCAGTCTGAACCCACAATATAAACAGTGGAGAGAGTCAGCCCGAACCCACAATATAAACAGTGGAGGGAGTCAGCCCGAACCCACAATATAAACAGTGGAGAGAGTCAGCCCGAACCCACAATATAAACAGTGGAGAGAGTCAGCCCGAACCCACAATATAAACAGTGGGGAGAGTCAGCCCGAACCCACAATATAAACAGTGGAGAGAGTCAGCCCGAACCCACAATATAAACAGTGGAGAGTCAGCCCGAACCCACAATATAAACAGTGGAGAGAGTCAGCCCGAACCCACAATATAAACAGTGGAGAGAGTCAGCCCGAACCCACAATATAAACAGTGCAGAGAGTCAGCCCGAAGCCACAATATAAACAGTGGAGAGAGTCAGTCTGAACCCACAATATAAACAGTGGAGAGAGTCAGCCCGAAGCCACAATATAAACAGTGCAGAGAGTCAGCCCGAAGCCACAATATAAACAGTGGACAGAGTCAGCCCGAACCCACAATATAAACAGTGGGGAGTCAGTCTGAACCCAAAATATATACAGTGGAGAGAGTCAGCCCGAACCCACAATATAAACAGTGCAGAGAGTCAGCCCGAAGCCACAATATAAACAGTGGACAGAGTCAGCCCGAACCCACAATATAAACAGTGGGGAGTCAGTCTGAACCCAAAATATAAACAGTGGAGAGAGTCAGCCCGAACCCACAATATAAACAGTGGAGAGAGTCAGACTGAACCCACAATATAAACAGTGGAGAGAATCAGCCTGAACCCACAATATAAACAGTGGAGAGAATCAGCCCGAACCCACAATATAAACAGTGGAGGGAGTCAGCCCGAACCCACAATATAAACAGTGCGGAGATTCAGTCTGAACCCACAATATAAACAGTGGAGAGAGTCAGCCCGAACCCACAATATAAACAGTGGAGAGAGTCAGCCCGAACCCACAATATAAACAGTGGAGAGAGTCAGACTGAACCCACAATATAAACAGTGGAGAGAATCAGCCTGAACCCACAATATAAACAGTGCGGAGATTCAGTCTGAACCCACAATATAAACAGAGGAGAGAGTCAGCCCGAACCCACAATATAAACAGTGGAGAGAGTCAGCCCGAACCCACAATATAAACAGTGGAGAGAGTCAGCCCGAACCCACAATATAAACAGAGGAGAGAGTCAGTCTGAACCCACAATATAAACAGTGGAGAGTCAGCCCGAACCCACAATATAAACAGTGGAGAGAGTCAGCCCGAACCCACAATATAAACAGAGGAGAGAGTCAGTCTGAACCCACAATATAAACAGAGGAGAGAGTCAGTCTGAACCCACAATATAAACAGTGGAGAGAGTCAGCCCGAACCCACAATATAAACAGTGGAGGGAGTCAGCCTGAACCCACAATAGAAACAGTGGAGAGAATCAGCCCGAACCCACAATATAAACAGTGGAGAGAGTCAGCCCGAACCCACAATATAAACAGTGGAGAGAGTCAGCCCGAACCCACAATATAAACAGTGGGGAGAGTCAGCCCGAACCCACAATATAAACAGTGGAGAGAGTCAGCCCGAACCCACAATATAAACAGTGGGGAGAGTCAGCCCGAACCCACAATATAAACAGTGGAGAGAGTCAGCCCGAACCCACAATATAAACAGTGGAGAGAGTCAGCCCGAACCCACAATATAAACAGTGGAGAGAGTCAGCCCGAACCCACAATATAAACAGTGGAGAGAGTCAGCCCGAACCCACAATATAAACAGTGGAGAGAGTCAGCCCGAACCCACAACATAAACAGTGGAGAGAGTCAGCCCGAACCCACAATATAAACAGTGGAGGGAGTCAGCCCGAACCCACAATATAAACAGTTGAGGGAGTCAGCCCGAACCTACAATATAAACAGTGGAGAGAGTCAGCCCGAACCCACAATATAAACAGTGGGGAGAGTCAGCCCGAACCCACAATATAAACAGTGGAGAGAGTCAGCCCGAACCCACAATATAAACAGGGGAGAGAGTCAGCCCGAACCCACAATATAAACAGTGGAGAGAGTCAGACTGAACCCACAATATAAACAGTGGAGAGAATCAGCCTGAACCCACAATATAAACAGTGCGGAGATTCAGTCTGAACCCACAATATAAACAGAGGAGAGAGTCAGCCCGAACCCACAATATAAACAGTGGAGAGAGTCAGCCCGAACCCACAATATAAACAGTGGAGAGAGTCAGCCCGA
The DNA here is from genome assembly GCF_052327205.1 of Somniosus microcephalus. Lineage (NCBI taxonomy): Eukaryota > Metazoa > Chordata > Chondrichthyes > Squaliformes > Somniosidae > Somniosus > Somniosus microcephalus. Next base: position 54,613,610 of record NC_141012.1, on the reverse strand, counting down.
ACCCACAATATAAACAGAGGAGAGAGTCAGTCTGAACCCACAATATAAACAGTGGAGAGTCAGCCCGAACCCACAATATAAACAGTGGAGAGAGTCAGCCCGAACCCACAATATAAACAGTGGAGGGAGTCAGCCCGAACCCACAATATAAACAGTGGAGAGAGTCAGCCCGAACCCACAATATAAACAGTGGAGAGAGTCAGCCTGAACCCACAATAGAAACAGTGGAGAGAATCAGCCCGAACCCACAATATAAACAGTGGAGAGAGTCAGCCCGAACCCACAATATAAACAGTGGGGAGAGTCAGCCCGAACCCACAATATAAACAGTGGAGAGAGTCAGCCCGAACCCACAATATAAACAGTGGGGAGAGTCAGCCCAAACCCACAATATAAACAGTGGAGAGAGTCAGCCCGAACCCACAATATAAACAGTGGAGAGAGTCAGCCCGAACCCACAATATAAACAGTGGAGAGAGTCAGCCCGAACCCACAATATAAACAGTGGAGAGAGTCAGCCCGAACCCACAATATAAACAGTGGAGAGAGTCAGCCCGAACCCACAATATAAACAGTGGAGAGAGTCAGCCCGAACCCACAACATAAACAGTGGAGAGAGTCAGCCCGAACCCACAATATAAACAGTGGAGGGAGTCAGCCCGAACCCACAATATAAACAGTTGAGGGAGTCAGCCCGAACCTACAATATAAACAGTGGAGAGAGTCAGCCCGAACCCACAATATAAACAGTGGGGAGAGTCAGCCCGAACCCACAATATAAACAGTGGAGAGAGTCAGCCCGAACCCACAATATAAACAGTGGAGAGAGTCAGCCTGAACCCACAATATAAACAGTGGAGAGAGTCAGCCCGAACCCACAATATAAACAGGGGAGAGAGTCAGCCCGAACCCACAATATAAACAGTGGGGAGTCAGCCCGAACCCACAATATAAACAGTGGAGAGAGTCAGCCCGAACCCACAATATAAACAGTGGGGAGTCAGCCCGAACCGACAATATAAACAGTGGAGGGAGTCAGTCTGAACCCACAATATAAACAGCGGAGAGAGTCAGCCCGAACCCACAATATTAACAGTGGAGAGAGTCAGCCCGAACCCACAATATAAACAGTGGAGAGAGTCAGCCCGAACCCACAATATAAACAGGGGAGAGAGTCAGCCCGAACCCACAAGCTAAACAGCGGAGAGAGTCAGCCCGAACCCACGATAAAAACAGTGGAGAGAGTCAGCCCGAACCCACAATATAAACAGTGGAGGGAGTCAGCCCGAACCCACAATATAAACAGTGGAGAGAGTCAGCCCGAACCCACAATATAAACAGTGGAGACAGTCAGCCCGAACCCACAATATAAACAGTGGAGAGAGTCAGCCCGAACCCACAATATAAACAGTGGAGGGAGTCAGCCCGAACCCACAATATAAACAGTGGAGAGAGTCAGCGCGAACCCACAATATAAACAGTGGAGAGAGTCAGCCCGAACCCACAATATAAACAGTGGAGAGAATCAGCCCGAACCCACAATATAAACAGGGAGAGAGTCAGCCCGAACCTACAATATAAACAGGAGAGGGAGTCAGCCCGAACCCACAATATAAACAGTGGAGGGAGTCAGCCCGAACCCACAATATAAACTGTGGAGAGAGTCAGCCCGAACCCACAATATAAACAGTGGAGAGAGTCAGCCCGAACCCACAATATAAACAGTGGAGAGTCAGCCCGAACACACAATATAAACAGTGGAGGGAGTCAGCCTGAACCCACAATATAAACAGTGGAGAGAGTCAGCCCGAACCTACAATATAAACAGTGGAGAGAGTCAGCCCGAACCTACAATATAAACAGTGGAGGGAGTCAGCCCGAACCCACAATATAAACAGTGGAGAGAGTCAGCCCGAACCCACAATATAAACAGTGGAGAGAGTCAGCCCGAACCCACAATATAAACAGTTGAGGGAGTCAGCCCGAACCCACAATATAAACAGTGGAGAGAGTCAGCCCGAACCCACAATATAAACAGTGGAGAGAGTCAGCCCGATCCCACAATATAAACAGTGGAGAGAGTCAGCCCGAACCCACAATATAAACAGTGGAGAGAGTCAGCCCGAACCCACAATATAAACAGTGGAGAGAGTCAGCCCGAACCCACAATATAAACAGTGGAGAGAGTCAGCCCGAACCCACAATATAAACAGTGGAGAGAGTCAGCCCGAACCCACAATATAAACAGTGGAGAGAGTCAGCCCGAACCCACAATATAAACAGTGGAGAGAGTCAGCCCGAACCCACAATATAAACAGTGGAGGGAGTCAGCCCGAACCCACAATATAAACAGTGGAGAGAGTCAGCCTGAACCCACAATATAAACAGTGGAGAGAGTCAGCCTGAACCCACAATATAAACAGTGGAGAGAGTCAGTCTGAACCCACAATATAAACAGTGGAGAGAGTCAGCCTGAACCCACAATATAAACAGTGGAGAGAGTCAGCCCGAACCCACAATATAAACAGTGGAGAGAGTCAGCCCGAACCCACAATATAAACAGTGGAGAGAGTCAGCCCGAACCCACAATATAAACAGTGGAGAGAGTCAGCCCGATCCCACAATATAAACAGTGGAGAGAGTCAGCCCGAACCCACAATATAAACAGTGGAGAGAGTCAGCCCGAACCCACAATATAAACAGTGGAGAGAGTCAGCCCGATCCCACAATATAAACAGTGGGGAGAGTCAGCCCGAACCCACAATATAAACAGTGGAGAGAGTCAGCCCGAACCCACAATATAAACAGTGGAGAGAGTCAGCCCGATCCCACAATATAAACAGTGGAGAGTCAGTCTGAACCCACAATATAAACAGTGGGGAGAGTCAGCCCGAACCCACAATATAAACAGTGGAGAGAGTCAGCCCGAACCCACAATATAAACAGTGGAGAGAGTCAGCCCGAACCCACAATATAAACAGTGGAGAGAGTCAGCCCGATCCCACAATATAAACAGTGGAGGGAGTCAGCCCGAACCCACAATATAAACAGTGGAGAGAGTCAGCCCGAACCCACAATATAAACAGTGGAGGGAGTCAGCCCGAACCCACAATATAAACAGTGGAGAGAGTCAGCCCGAACCCACAATATAAACAGTGGAGAGAGTCAGCCTGAACCCACAATATAAACAGTGGAGGGAGTCAGTCTGAACCCACAATATAAACAGTGGAGAGAGTCAGCCCGAACCCACAATATAAACAGTGGAGAGAGTCAGCCCGAACCCACAATATAAACAGTGGAGAGAGTCAGCCCGAACCCACAATATAAACAGTGGAGAGAGTCAGCCTGAACCCACAATATAAACAGTGGAGAGAGTCAGCCCGAACCCACAATATAAACAGTGGAGAGTCAGCCCGAACCCACAATATAAACAGTGGAGAGAGTCAGCCCGATCCCACAATATAAACAGTGGAGAGAGTCAGCCCGAACCCACAATATAAACAGTGGAGAGAATCAGCCTGAACCCACAATATAAACAGTGGAGAGAGTCAGCCCGAACCCACAATATAAACAGTGGAGAGAATCAGCCCGAACCCACAATATAAACAGTGGAGAGAGTCAGCCCGAACCCACAATATAAACAGTGGAGAGAATCAGCCCGAACCCACAATATAAACAGTGGAGAGAATCAGCCCGAACCCACAATATAAACAGTGGAGAGAGTCAGCCCGAACCCACAATATAAACAGTGGAGAGAGTCAGCCCGAACCCACAATATAAACAGTGGGGAGAGTCAGCCCGAACCCACAATATAAACAGTGGAGAGGGTCAGCCCGAACCCACAATATAAACAGTGGAGAGAGTCAGCCCGAACCCACAATATAAACAGTGGAGAGAGTCAGCCCGAACCCACAATATAAACAGTGGAGAGAGTCAGCCCGAACCCACAATATAAACAGTGGGGAGAGTCAGCCCGAACCCACAATATAAACAGTGGAGAGGGTCAGCCCGAACCCACAATATAAACAGTGGAGAGAGTCAGCCCGAACCCACAATATAAACAGTGGAGAGAGTCAGCCCGAACCCACAATATAAACAGTGGAGAGAATCAGCCTGAACCCACAATATAAACAGTGGAGAGAGTCAGTCTGAACCCACAATATAAACAGTGGAGAGAGTCAGCCCGAACCCACAATATAAACAGTGGGGAGAGTCAGCCCGAACCCACAATATAAACAGTGGAGAGAGTCAGCCCGAACCCACAATATAAACAGTTGAGGGAGTCAGCCCGATCCCACAATATAAACAGTGGAGAGAATCAGCCCGAACCCACAATATAAACAGTTGAGGGAGTCAGCCCGAACCCACAATATAAACAGTTGAGGGAGTCAGCCCGATCCCACAATATAAACAGTGGAGAGAGTCAGCCCGAACCCACAATATAAACAGTTGAGGGAGTCAGCCCGATCCCACAATATAAACAGTGGAGAGAATCAGCCCGAACCCACAATATAAACAGTTGAGGGAGTCAGCCCGAACCCACAATATAAACAGTGGAGAGAGTCAGCCCGAACCCACAATATAAACAGTGGAGAGAGTCAGCCCGAACCCACAATATAAACAGTGGAGAGAGTCAGCCTGAACCCACAATATAAACAGTGGAGAGAGTCAGCCCGAACCCACAATATAAACAGTGGAGGGAGTCAGCCCGAACCCACAATATAAACAGTGGGGAGTCAGTCTGAACCCAAAATATAAACAGTGGAGAGAGTCAGCCCGAACCCACAATATAAACAGTGGGGAGTCAGTCTGAACCCAAAATATAAACAGTGGGGAGAGTCAGTCTGAACCCACAATATAAACAGTGGAGAGAGTCAGCCCGAACCCACAATATAAACAGTGGAGAGAGTCAGCCCGAACCCACAATATAAACAGTGGAGAGAGTCAGCCCGAACCCACAATATAAACAGTGGAGGGAGTCAGCCCGAACCCACAATATAAACAGTGGAGAGAGTCAGCCCGAACCCACAATATAAACAGTGGAGAGAGTCAGCCCGAACCCACAATATAAACAGTGGAGAGAGTCAGCCCGAACCCACAATATAAACAGTGGAGAGAGTCAGCCCGAACCCACAATATAAACAGTGGAGGGAGTCAGCCCGAACCCACAATATAAACAGTGGAGAGAGTCAGCCCGAACCCACAATATAAACAGTGGAGAGAGTCAGCCCGAACCCACAATATAAACAGTGGAGAGAGTCAGTCTGAACCCACAATATAAACAGTGGAGAGAGTCAGCCTGAACCCACAATATAAACAGTGGAGGGAGTCAGCCCGAACCCACAATATAAACAGTGGGGAGAGTCAGCCCGAACCCACAATATAAACAGTGGAGAGAATCAGCCCGAACCCACAATATAAACAGTGGAGAGAGTCAGTCTGAACCCACAATATAAACAGTGGAGAGAGTCAGCCCGAACCCACAATATAAACAGTGGGGAGAGTCAGCCCGAACCCACAATATAAACAGTGGAGAGAGTCAGCCCGAACCCACAATATAAACAGTGGAGAGAGTCAGCCCGAACCCACAATATAAACAGTGGAGAGAGTCAGCCCGAACCCACAATATAAACAGTGGAGAGAGTCAGCCCGAACCCACAATATAAACAGTGGAGAGAGTCAGCCCGAACCCACAATATAAACAGTGGAGGGAGTCAGCCCGAACCCACAATATAAACAGTGGAGAGAGTCAGCCCGAACCCACAATATAAACAGTGGAGAGAGTCAGCCCGAACCCACAATATAAACAGTGGAGAGAGTCAGCCCGAACCCACAATATAAACAGTGGAGAGAGTCAGCCCGAACCCACAATATAAACAGTGGAGGGAGTCAGCCCGAACCCACAATATAAACAGTGGAGAGAGTCAGCCCGAACCCACAATATAAACAGTGGAGGGAGTCAGTCTGAACCCACAATATAAACAGTGGAGAGAGTCAGCCCGAACCCACAATATAAACAGTGGAGAGAGTCAGTCTGAACCCACAATATAAACAGTGGAGAGAGTCAGCCTGAACCCACAATATAAACAGTGGAGGGAGTCAGCCCGAACCCACAATATAAACAGTGGAGGGAGTCAGCCCGAACCCACAATATAAACTGTGGAGAGAGTCAGCCCGAACCCACAATATAAACAGTGGAGAGAGTCAGTCTGAACCCACAATATAAACAGTGGAGAGAGTCAGCCTGAACCCACAATATAAACAGTGGAGGGAGTCAGCCCGAACCCACAATATAAACAGTGGGGAGAGTCAGCCCGAACCCACAATATAAACAGTGGGGAGAGTCAGCCCGAACCCACAATATAAACAGTGGAGAGAGTCAGCCCGAACCCACAATATAAACAGTGGGGAGAGTCAGCCCGAACCCACAATATAAACAGTGGAGAGAGTCAGCCCGAACCCACAATATAAACAGTGGAGAGAGTCAGCCCGAACCCACAATATAAACAGTGGAGAGAGTCAGTCTGAACCCACAATATAAACAGTGGAGAGAGTCAGCCCGAACCCACAATATAAACAGTGGAGAGAGTCAGCCTGAACCCACAATATAAACAGTGGAGAGAGTCAGTCTGAACCCACAATAGAAACAGTGGAGGGAGTCAGCCCGAACCCACAATATAAACAGTGGAGGGAGTCAGCCCGAACCCACAATATAAACAGTGGAGAGAGTCAGCCCGAACCCACAATATAAACAGTGGAGAGAGTCAGCCCGAACCCACAATATAAACAGTGGAGGGAGTCAGCCCGAACCCACAATATAAACAGTGGAGAGAGTCAGCCCGAACCCACAATATAAACAGTGGAGAGAGTCAGCCCGAACCCACAATATAAACAGTGGAGAGAGTCAGCCCGAACCCACAATATAAACAGTGGAGAGAGTCAGCCCGAACCCACAATATAAACAGTGGGGAGAGTCAGCCCGAACCCACAATATAAACAGTGGAGAGAGTCAGCCCGAACCCACAATATAAACAGTGGAGAGAGTCAGCCCGAACCCACAATATAAACAGTGGAGAGAGTCAGCCCGAACACACAATATAAACAGTGGAGAGTCAGCCCGAACCCACAATATAAACAGTGGAGGGAGTCAGTCTGAACCCACAATATAAACAGTGGAGAGAGTCAGTCCGAACCCACAATATAAACAGTGGAGAGAGTCAGCCCGAACCCACAATATAAACAGTGGGGAGTCAGCCCGAACCCACAATATAAACAGTGGAGGGAGTCAGCCCGAACCCACAATATAAACAGTGGAGAGAGTCAGCCCGAACCCACAATATAAACAGTGGAGAGAGTCAGCCCGAACCCACAATATAAACAGTGGGGAGTCAGCCCGAACCGACAATATAAACAGTGGGGAGAGTCAGCCCGAACCCACAATATAAACAGTGGAGAGAGTCAGCCCGAACCCACAATATAAACAGTGGGGAGAGTCAGCCCGAACCCACAATATAAACAGTGGGGAGAGTCAGCCCGAACCCACAATATAAACAGTGGGGAGAGTCAGTCTGAACCCACAATATAAACAGTGGAGAGAGTCAGCCCGAACCCACAATATAAACAGTGGGGAGAGTCAGTCCGAACCCACAATATAAACAGTGGAGGGAGTCAGCCCGAACCCACAATATAAACAGTGGAGGGAGTCAGCCCGAACCCACAATGTAAACAGTGGAGAGAGTCAGCCCGAACCCACAATATAAACAGTGGAGAGAGTCAGCCCGAACCCACAATATAAACAGTGGAGGGAGTCAGCCCGAACCCACAATATAAACAGTGGAGGGAGTCAGCCCGAACCCACAATATAAACAGTGGAGAGAGTCAGCCCGAACCCACAATATAAACAGTGGGGAGAGTCAGCCCGAACCCACAATATAAACAGTGGAGGGAGTCAGTCTGAACCCACAATATAAACAGTGGAGAGTCAGCCCGAACCCACAATATAAACAGTGGAGAGAGTCAGCCCGAACCCACAATATAAACAGTGGAGAGAGTCAGCCCGAACCCACAATATAAACAGTGGAGAGAGTCAGCCCGAACCCACAATATAAACAGTGGAGAGAGTCAGCCCGAACCCACAATATAAACAGTGGAGAGAGTCAGCCCGAACCCACAATATAAACAGTGGAGAGAGTCAGCCCGAACCCACAATATAAACAGTGGAGAGTCAGCCCGAACCCACAATATAAACAGTGGAGAGAGTCAGCCCGAACCCACAATATAAACAGTGGAGAGAGTCAGCCCGAACCCACAATATAAACAGTGGAGAGAGTCAGCCCGAACCCACAATGTAAACAGTGGAGAGAGTCAGTCTGAACCCACAATATAAACAGTGGAGGGAGTCTGCCCGAACCCACAATATAAACAGTGGAGGGAGTCAGTCTGAACCCACAATGTAAACAGTGGAGAGAGTCAGCCCGAACCCACAATATAAACAGTGGAGGGAGTCAGTCTGAACCCACAATATAAACAGTGGAGGGAGTCTGCCCGAACCCACAATATAAACAGTGGACAGGGTCAGCCCGAACCCACAATATAAACAGTGGGGAGTCAGTCTGAACCCACAATATAAACAGTGGAGAGAATCAGCCCGAACCCACAATATAAACAGTGGAGAGAGTCAGCCCGAACCCACAATATAAACAGTGGAGAGTCAGCCCGAACCCACAATATAAACAGTGGAGAGAGTCAGCCTGAACCCACAATATAAACAGTGGAGAGAGTCAGCCCGAACCCACAATATAAACAGTGGAGAGTCAGCCCGAACCCACAATATAAACAGTGGAGGGAGTCAGCCCGAACCCACAATATAAACAGTGGAGAGAGTCAGCCCGAACCCACAATATAGACAGTGGAGGGAGTCAGCCCGAACCCACAATATAAACAGTGGGGAGAATCAGCCCGAACCCACAATATAAACAGTGGACAGGGTCAGCCCGAACCCACAATATAAACAGTGGAGAGAGTCAGCCCGAACCCACAATATAAACAGTGGAGAGAGTCAGCCCGAACCCACAATATAGACAGTGGAGGGAGTCAGTCCGAACCCAGAATATAAACAGTGGAGAGAGTCAGCCCGAACCCACAATATAAACAGTGGAGGGAGTCAGCCCGAACCCACAATATATAGTTTCTGTGTTTCCTTTCCGTTATATTCAACTGGCACCCTTATTTTTCCTCTGGGGTAGACCTTTTGCCCCGTGTATGTCTTCAATACAATGGACGTGTCTGAAATAAAAAATAGATTTGCCTTTCTAATCTAGGCTTTATTAACTTAAAAATCCTGTAGCACATCTTCAACACCCAGTCCCAACTAAAGGCTGGAAAGAACTGAATTTAAGATGACCACCACAAATCACATGACATCAACTACCAATGAGATTACAACATATATCCCAAGGCAGGAAACAAACAACCAATCACAATACTTCTTACTAAACATAAAGAATAATCACCACATTCACCCCTCCTTTTAAAATATACTCCAACCTAAATAACCTTTACAATTTATAATTAATTATTTACAACTAAAACTATGCACAGACAAAATAAAACTATTCAACATGACACAATACTAAGTGAGCAACAACAATTAGTAACATTGCACATAAGTATTAAGTATCTCTCAACTAAAACAATATAATATAATATTTCAACAATTTTAAAACATTACTATCAATTTAAAAGTCCATTTTCAATCGGTCGACCGGATATCTTGTTCGTGTCGACCTTCTCAACCTTGGTGAAATTCCTTGCCCTCCCACACCAGGAGGCACAGAAGTATCTTCTGCAGGAAGGCTATCCATATCCCGGTTTTCAACGGTTTCCGGATTAGAAATCCCATCAGGAGGTAAACTGGGACGGTCATGAACATCCATCGAGGGCTGACTAATAGAAGTATAATTATCCGCAGTCGGATTGGAAATATTCGTAGTATCTGTAACAGCATCCACATTATCTGAATCATGACTATTGTTAATATCCTCAGAAGAGGGCTGGCCACCACAAGGAGCCAAGTCTTTAATTGAAACGGTACTTTCTTTCCCATCTTGGAATCGAATATGAGCATATTGGGAATTTGCCTCCAACAGCTCCACCTCCTCCACTAAAGGATCATATTTTGACAATCTAACATGGCGTCGAAGCAGCACAGGTCCCTGCATAGTAAGCCATGAAGGTACCGAATATCCCGTAGTAGATCTCCACGGATAGTTAAAGAGCCTTTCATGGGGGGTCACATTAGTAGCCGTTGAAAGCAATGATCTAATGGAATGCAGGGCATCAGGCAGTACCATTTCCCACTGTGTATTCTTAAGGTTCCGGGATGTCAAAGCCAACATAACTGCCTTCCAGATCACCCCATTGTATCGTTCGCACTGTCCATTACCCTGGGGATTATACGGGGTAGTTCTGCTAGTAGAAATTCCCCGACTCTGAAGGTATTCCTTCAACTGGGAAGACATAAAAGAACTTCCCTGATCCGAATGGATATACGCAGGCATCCCAAAGATGACAAAAAGTTGAGTCAGACATTTGATAACTGTAGCAGCTGATACATCTGCACAAGGAAAAGCAAAAGAGAACCTTGAAAACTCATCCACAACAGTAAATATATATCGGTTTTGAGTAGTTGAAGGAAGAGGCCCCTTGAAATCGACGCTCAAACATTCAAAAGGAGAAGTAGCCTTTATAAGATGAGCTCGTTGAGGCTTAAAGAAATTCGGTTTACACTGAGCACAGATAGAACATGATGAAGTCATCCGCTTGACGTCTTCAACTGAAAAGGGCAAATTCTTACTGCGTACGAAGTGTATCATCCTCGTAACCCCAGGATGGCATAAGGCATTGTGAAGATTAATAAGCGTATCTCCGTGAATCACAGAACAATAAGCCCTCGACAGCGCATCAGCAGCAACATTATCCTTCCCCGGACGATAAACTATATCAAAATGGTAACATGCCAACTCAATCCTCCACCTCATTATTTTATCATTCTTAATCTTTCCAAAATGTTTGACATCAAACATAAAGGACACAGACTTTTGATCAGTTACCAACGTAAAATGTCGCCCCGATAAATAATGCCTCCATTTACGCAGTGCTTCTACTATTGCATACGTCTCTTTCTCTATTGAAGAATGCCTTTTTTCACTATTGTTCAAGGTACATGAGAAAAAGGCCACAGGTCTTCCATTTTGGTTCAGAGTAGCCCCAATTGCAAAATCAGAAGCACCCGTCTCAATCACAAAAGGAACCTGCTCATCAATAGAATGCACAACTGCTCCAAGGATATCCTTTTTAAAATGATCAAAACACGTCCTGGCCTCCCATGATAGAGGATATGTCGTAACCCGAATAAGAGGCCGGATCCTCTGTGAAAAATTTGCAATCCAATTAGAACAGTAATAAAACAGTCCAACAACTCGTTGCAAAGCCTTAGAATTAGTAGGACAAGGTAAATCAATCAATGGTCGCAGACGTTCTGGGTCTGGTTTAATCTTGTTTCCCGAGATAATATACCCCAGTAGATTTACCTCAGTGGTCGAAAAGATACACTTCTCTTTATTGAAAGTTAAACCAACTTTTTCCGCAGCTTGAAGGAATCTTTCTAAATTAGAATCATGCTCCACCCTTGATTTGCCACACACCGTGATGTCATCTAAGTATGAAAAGGTGTCAGAGAGAGAATTATCACTTATAAAAGTATCCATTGCCCGTTGAAAACAAGCAACACCATTAGTAACACCAAATGGTATTCGGCAAAACTGATACAGCTTTCCACCAGCTTCAAAGGCCGTATATGGTTGATCCTTCTTAACAATAGGAATCTGATGATAAGCACTCTTTAGGTCAATAGTGCTAAAAACCTTATACTGAGATACTTTATTGATAAGCTCATCAATCTTAGGCAAAGGGTACGCATCTAATTGAGTATACCTATTAATAGTTTGGGAATAGTCTATCACCATTCGTTTCTTATGTCTCTCGTTAGTCGTGACAACTACCTGTGCCCGCCAAGGCGAACAACTAGGTTCAATGATTCCTTCCAATAAGAGACGTTGAACTTCAGAATTAATAAATTCTCTATCCTGACTGCTATACCTTCTTGACTTGGTAGCAATTGGCTTACAATCCGGCATCAAATTGGAAAAAAGTGATAATGGAGAAATGGATAAAGAGGTTAATCCACAAATAGATAAAGGTGGCTTAGTCCCGCCAAATGAAAGACTGAGAGACTCGTGTAACTGAAGCACATCATGACCAATCAAAATATCCGCACAGAGATTAGGCAAAACAGATAGGCGTATATCAGTATACGTATTACCTAGAAGAATCAATTTCACAAGGCAACAACCAGCTACTTGTGAAGTGAGAGTCGTCTGAGCCATACACACCTGATAGGAAACAGGCAAAATTTTCAAATGCTTCTCCTTTACAAACTGAAGACTTATAAAACTCTCGGTACTGCCCGTATCTATAAGGGCCTTCACTTCCAACCCATTAACTTAGGCCGTAACTATAGCTTTGTTTAGGCCATGAGCAAATGCAGCAGAAATTGATGCAATAAACGCCCTATCTAAAGGCTGAATAGTCACAGAGGAGGTAATTGAACCTAATGATTTACACACACGTGCGTAATGACCTCTCTTGCCGCATTTACTACACACAGCCTCCCGAGCAGGACACTTCAGACGAGGGTGCCGGACGTTCCCACAAAAATAACACTTCTGAATCCTAGAGGCAACAGCCGCTGAAGTAGAAACTGTTTCAGAATCTAGTAAACCACTCCTATTAAGTCCACATAATTCCTTTTCATCCAGAACTGCCGAAACCACAGTCATAGGCCGATTAAAAAGAGCATAAGAATCCGAACTTCTCTGAGCCACATCCAATGTAGAAGCTTGCTCAAAAGCACTCTTAAGATCCAAAGTCTTATTTTCTAACAACCGCTGATGAATTGATCTAGACAGTAATCCATTAATAAAAGCATCCCGTACCGATTCTTCCTTATATTCTTCAGCCGTCACGGCCTTATAATTACAGTTATCACTAAGGCACCGAAGTGCTTGTAAATAAGTATCCAAAGATTCTCCCACCTGCTGCCTACGGGCAGATAGAAGGTGACGTGCAAATACCTCATTCTTTGGTTTAACAAAAATCTTTTCCAATGTAGAAATAGCCACTTTGTAAGTTTTACAGTCCAAAATGTACTTATACACATCTGGAGCAATGTAGTTGATCAGCATATTCAGCTTATTTAGAGACTCTTGATCCAACACGCCCAAAAAGTTTTTAAATGTACAATACCAATGTTTCCATTTATCATCCACTCCTGCAGAATTAGGGTCAGCATTGAATCGTTCTGGTTGAAGATATCGCTCCATTCTGACATAAAGTTAATAAATTGAAATAAAGAATAGATTTGCCTTTCTAATCTAGGCTTTATTAACTTAAAAATCCTGTAGCACATCTTCAACACCCAGTCCCAACTAAAGGCTGGAAAGAACTGAATTTAAGATGGCCACCACAAATCACATGACATCAACTACCAATGAGATTACAACATATATCCCAAGGCAGGAAACAAACAACCAATCACAATACTTCTTACTAAACATAAAGAATAATCACCACAGTGTCCTTTAAGGGTATGTGTGAGAATAGCCGCTCATAGTCTCGTCGATTCATGACAGTTAGGGCTGATCCTGTGTCCAATTCCATCTTCACTGGGGACCCTGCTATCATGAGGGTGACCCAAATGGTTCGGTGATCTTCTTTTGCGATCACGTTGTGTAACTTTAAACAACTTAGTCGCCTGCTCCCGGAGTCCTTATCACTCTCCTGATCTTCTGACCTACTATCTGTCAGTTTCTTTACTTTCCTGTACTGTTCCTTAGTAGTTCTTGTCGTGTTGGTCTTCTTTCCCGACCTGCAGACTCTTGCTATATGTCCCATTTTCCTGCATTGTCTGCATATTTTGTCTTTAACCCAGCAATCATTCTGATCATGGGTTGTTCTGCCGCAGCGATGGCACTTTTCGGCTCCATACGCCATTTCGTTAGTGCTGTATTCTTGTGGTTTCTGTTGTATTTCCGCAGCTCCCCGTGCTGCTGCTTCGTAGGATACTGCCACGCTGAAAGCCTGTTCTAGCGTCAGGTCCTTTTTTGAAAGTAGTCGTTTCTGGGTTCCTTCATTCTGGAGCCCACAGACAAACTTATCCCATAAGGTGTCTGCCAGTCCTGCTCTGAACTGGCAGTGCTTCGATAACTTGCGTAGTTCCGTAAGATAGTCAGCATTGCTCTCATCTTTGTGCCTGTTTCTTTTATGGAACTTGAATCTTTCTGCTATCAGCAGTGGTGTAGAGCTTAGATGTTCCTGTAAGATATGAACAATCTCCTCAAAACTTTTCTCCATTGGTTTAGCTGGGGTAATTAAATTCCACAATAGGCCGTACGTACTCGCACCCATCAGATTTAATAATACCGACGCCCTCTTTCCATCAGCCACCTCATTTGCCTTGCAGTACACTTCAATTCTTTCCACATACAGGGTCCAGTCTTCTACCTCGTTGTCGAAAGCAGTGATACTGCCACTTTTCGGCATCTTGGCCGATTTAAAATGGCGCCTCCCGCGCTTTTGCTTCTTCCCCAATGGAATAAAATGGCGCCTCCCGCGCTTTTGCTTCTTCCCCAATGGGATAAAATGGTGCCTCCCGCGCTTTTGCTTCTTCCCCTTACTGCCACGCTGCTCCTAGTGTTCTACGGGGTAATGGCGGCGACCCGCAGCTTCGGCGCGTCTCGCTTTCCTACCCCCCGTTTAGTTTCTCTCCGCTGTCCTGTTCTCGAGCACCGACCGCGCCCTGTGCACTCCACCCTCTCTCTCTCGTTTTCTTTTCCCGGCGACGCTGCGCGGCCCGATTTGTAGAGCCGCTCGATCGAGCTTGAGCCCGCCGCAGTCAGGAAGGGTCAGCGCACTACCTGCTACCAGCACGATTCGCTGGAACCACAGTCTCTCCCGCAAGTCTCCAAACACCGATGGATTCTTTGGGCGGTTGCCCTCGGTTGACGCCCGTTGCTCAGACTACGACCTTCCAGGACCTTCCTTTCAGGCGAGATCCCCGTGAGGTGATGCCACACTGCAGGGGAGTTCGAACTTACTCGTCGCCACTGTAAAGTCCGCGCCTCAATAATACATGGACTTCGGGAGAACAGTTTAACAGGTACTTTACTGAACAAGAGGCAGCTTGAAACTGAAACTACAGAAGCCTGCTAGGGCCTTTTATACAGGGGTGGTCACTGCCAGTCTAAGACCAGTTATTCCCTTAAAGGGACATACACAACACCATCCATAGCACCCCAACAGTATTCCATAACACTAACTGAGGAAGAACACTAATAAGGAGAAAGGCTGGAGAGATAACAACCAGGACAAGTTTGAAATGTTGGACCGTTGGGAAGGTGCTGTGGGTTGTAAGGTGGATCTGAGGGTTTATCAGTGTTGATACAAGTGTGGCCCTGAGCAGTGCACAAAATACTGATGAAATCTCGTGTCACATTGCACTTTCTGAAGGAATAACTGGATCAGATCAATAACTATCAGAGCCATTTCCTCACCCTGTCCTTGCCTAGTTTCACCGGCCACCTGTCCTCCAGAAAATTGACTCCAAGGCCCTGGTCGGGGAATCTAGATCTCTCCACAGCCTTGCTTCACCCCGTCTGATTCAACATCTCTGGCCATTTGTCCCTCATCTCTAGCCTCTGCCCTCCTGACTCTGCATTTACTGCTCACCCCCAGGCCCCAAGCTCCAGTTCCGCTACCAGAGGTCAATCTTTCAGTTACTAAACCACTGCTCATTGGAATTCACCCCAAGACACGGCACCTTGTTACCTCTCACTCTGCCTTCCTTCAAAAACCTCGCTCTCCATCCTGTGCTCTTGGTATTACCCCCTTCCTTTCCCATCTTCAGTCTATGCCCTCCCAGTTTTAGCAAAGCTTAAGGGTCGACTCCCCACCATTCTGTACTTTATGTACCTCCCAGGATAAAGTGATTAAAATAGATACCAAAAAATGAGCAGAATCAAGTAAGACCAGAATTAACAATACAAATAGATGTCAGAATAAGGAACTAATCATAAATGAATAGCAGGGAGCTGGTTCATTGATTCTAATGATTGAAGCAAAGAAAGATCCCGGAGAGAAGCTCGGCCTCTTCCTCCATTGGTTGTGCCTCATCTACAGGCCCATCCTCCAATCTCATCCAGCGTCAGTGCTCGGACTGTTTCAACTGGAGAAGGGGAGCCAAGAGGAGATTTCATTAAAGTTTCTCAAATGATGAAGGGTTTTGATCCAGTGAATGGGGAAATTCTGTTTCCTCTGGTTGCGAAGTCATTGAAGGGCCAACAATTGAAAATGATCACTGAGTGAGGAGAGAGGTTAGGAGAAGTTTCTTTAGTTGTTTGGAGTATGGAATGCTTTGTCACAGGGACTGGTTGAGGCAAAGACCATTTCATCTTTCATTATTTGAAGTAGAGGAAGACACTTGTTGGCCAGATTGCAGGAGCTCCCTATAGCCGGTGGGTCGGAGTTTGGATACTAAGGGCACCAGGTCCTTCATTCACACAGCTCTGCCTGACTTATTCTGACATCTATTTCCATTGTTAATTTTAAAACTTGCCCCCCTGGGCTGGTCCTTCACATCTCGCCAACATGTCCCCACATCGGCATCAAGCACCAACCCTGCTCCAACTCCAGGCTCAGTTCAGCACTGCTCAGGGTTAACTGCACTGGCACTGGTCCATACAGTCATCTCCAACCAATGCCAGCTGGGGATCCACCTTGGGACTGAACAGGAAAGTCTCAAGGGGCGGGGGGGAAACGACACTCCGGTGGTGTAGAGTGGGGCAGACTGGTTGTTGCAAAAACCATTGCAGAGAGTAGTGGTGAATGGTTGTTTATCAGGCTAGTGGGAGGAGTGCAGTGGTGTTCCCCAGGGGTCAGTATTAGGTCCACTACACTTTTTGATATATATTAATGACCTGGACTTGGGTCTACAGGACATAATTTCAAAGTTTGCAGATAACATGAAACTCAGAAATGTAGTAAACAGTGAGGAGGATAGCAACAGACTTCAGGAGGACACAGACAGACTGGGGAAATGGGCAGACACATGGCAGATGCAAGTTAACGAAGAGAAGTGTGAAGTGATACATTTTGGTAGGAAGAATGAGGAGAGGCAATATAAGCTAAATGGTACAATTTTGAAGGGGGTTTAGGAACAGAGAGACCTGGGGGTGATTGTACACAAATCTTTGAAGCTGGCAGCACAAGTTGAAAAGCCTGTTTAAAAAGCCTATGGAATCCTGGGCTTAATGAATAGAAGAATAGAGTACAAATGGAAGGAAGTTATACTACACCTTTAAAAAACATAGGGCTGCATTTTAATGCAGAAGGCGGGTTGGGGGCTGGCGGTGGGGGTGGGGGGGGGGGGCGGGGGTGTCAGGAAACGGCAGGACCTGATTTGAATGGAAGCCTCTTTCCCACCCTCAGCCAGCCAGATTGAGAGGCTGGCTCGCTCCAGGCGGATAGGACTATGTCACTAAGCCCCACAGAGAAGGGAGGGAGGGAGGGATCGCGTGGGGGTCGTGCTAGGAGAAGATCGAGGGGCTGGGAGACGATCGGGGTGGGGGGGTCCAAAGAGAGACAGGAGCAGGAGGAGCAGCAAGGTGAGGGCCGGAGCCCTTGGGAGGGGGGTTGGAGGCCGGAGGTATGGGGGGGGTGGGCGGTATCGGAAGCCGGGGGAGGGAGTCCTGGGGGGTGATCGGAGGCCTGGGGGGGGGGGTCTCCGATCACGGTGGGGGGTGGATTAGGCAGGGACCCTGGATCCTGGAGTTAGGTGTCCTGGATGCAGCAGTCCTTGCCTTGCTGTAGCTGGCGAAATTTATGCATGTGCAAAACCCAACCAGCTACAATTAAACACAAAATGGGGGGTAAAGAGGAGGCTTCCAGCCTCATTATAACATCAGTCGCCTGAGGAAGAGTGTTTGAAGACCAGGACCTCAAACCCGGCACTAAGCTCATGGTCTACAGAGCAGCAGTGATGCCTGCCCTGCTGTATGCCTCAGAGACATGGACCATGTACAGCAGGCACCTCAAAGCACTGGAGAGGTACCACCAATCCTGCCTCCGCAAGATCCTGCAAATCCATTGGCAGGATAGGCGCACCAACGTCAGTGTTCTCGCTCAGGTCAACATCCCCAGCATTGAAGCTTTGACCACACTCGATCAGCTCCGATGGATGGGTCACATCGTCTGCATGCCCAATACGAGACGTCCAAAACAAGCGCTCTGCTCGGAGCTCCGGCACGGCAAGAGAGCCCCAGGTGGGCAGAGGAAACGCTTCAAGGACACCCTCAAAGCCTCCTTGAAAAAGTGTAACATCCCCACCGACACCTGGGAATCCCTGGCCCAAGACCGCACAAAGTGGAGGAGAAGCATCCAGGAAGGCGCCGAAAACCTCGAGTCTCTTCGCCGGGAGCAAGCGGAAGCCAAGCGCAGGCAGCGCAAGGAGCGCACGTCAACCCAAGCACCCCACCCGCCCACCCCTTCAACCACCGTCTGCCCCACCTGTGACAGAGACTGTAGGTCCCGCATTGGACTCATCAGTCACTTGAGAACTCATTTTCAATGTGGAAGCAAGTCATCCTCGATTCCAAGGGACTGCCTAAGAAGAGAAGAACATTTAAATAGACGTCTCGCCTCCTGGCTGCCCGCCCCATCCCGCCTGCGTTAAAATCGGAAGTGGGCATGTTGAGGTCACAATTCCAATTTTAACTCTTTAACTACCTCCATGCCCCCAAACCAATCTGTTTTTTTAGGTTAAATTTCCCCCATTGGTTGGGCCTCAGCTGGAGCATTGTGTCCAATTCTGGGCATCACACTTTAGGAAGGCTGTCAAGGCCTTGGAGAGGGTGCCGAGGAGATTTACTGGAATGGTCCCAGGGATGAGGGACTTTGGTTATGTGGAGAAGATATGAGGAAATATTTTGATCCGCAGCGAGTTGTTGTGATCTGGAATGCACTGCCTGAAGGGGCAGTGGAAGCAGATTCAATAGTAACTTTCAAAACAGAATTGGATAAATACTTAAAGGGAAAACATTTACAAGACTCTGGGGAACAAACAAGGGAGTGGAACAGGAGGGTGTGCTTTAGATTCCTGGGACATTGGGACCAGATCTGGGGGAGGTGGGACCTATACAGGCCGGACGAGCTGCACCTCAACAGAGCTGGGACCAATGTCCTCGTGGTGGGGGTTGCTAGTGGTGCTGAGGAGGGTTTAAACTAATTTGGCAGGGGGATGGGCACCAGGATGTAGCATTAGAAAGGAGAAACCAGGTGCACAAAGGATTGGGAGAGACAGATAGCACTAGAGTAAGAAATAGTAGTATTAGGTGGGGTCAGAGTAAAAGAGGATACAAGAAGGTCTAAGATAGGTTTACAGTGCATGTGTGTAAACACACGAAGCGTGGTAAATAAAGTTGGTGAGCTGCTGACACAAATAGCCACATGGGAATATGATGTTGTGGTGATAAGGGAGACCTGGCTCACAAAAGGGCATGATTGGGTACTAAATATTCCTGATATAAAGTGTTCAGAACAGATAGGGAAGGAAAGGAAAGATATTGGTTAAGGAGAATTTTACAGTACTGGAGAGAGAGGATGTCCTGGAGGGGTCAAGGACAGAATCTATTTAGTCTATAGGCCACCAACTAGTGGGTAGAATATAGAGGAGCAAATTTACAGGGAAATTAGGGAGGTGCAAGAACACAAAGTGCCACATAATAGGCTTGCCAGCAAAGTTGAAGCCCATGGAATAAAAGGCATAGAGGCATCATGGATACGAAATTGGCTAAGTGACAGGAAACCGAGAGTAGTGGTGAACAGTTGTTTTTCAGACTGGAGGGAGAGTTATGTATTGTGTGTTCTCCTCCCACCTGTGGTGGCGCTGTCACAGGAGATAAATGGTTGGGTATTCTCTCGGTTAAGTTTAGCTCTCTTTGTTCGGAACTTGCCAGAACTTCCTTTCCTTCCAATAAAGCACTTCATGTTTGAATCTCTGAGTTCTGAGTCCTAAATTGTGTCTAGATAGAAAGGTACCGACACAACAAGTGGCAACGAGGAGCGGATGAATCTGCGTACGTTACGGGTGCAGTGAGTAAACAGAAAATTTAATTTGAAACGTGAGATGGCTACTATATTAGGAAACATCGGTGATTTTAATGAAAATGTGGAGCAATGGAGCGCATATACGGAACGTTTTGACTATTTTGTATTGGCGAATGCTGTGGCAAATGAAAAGGTCGTGCCTACCTTTTTGAGTGTAATCGGGCCGAAGACTTTCAATTTACTTCGCAGCCTCGTGCAGCCAGATAAGCCAGGAACTAAAACACATAAGCAACTAGTGGAAATTCTTGGAGCACATTTTTCACCAAAACCTCTGGTTATTGCTGAGAGATTTAGATTTCACAAACGGAATCAAGAGGAGGGGGAATCAGTGACGATGTTTATTGCTGCTTTAAAAAGGTTGTCGGAACACTGCCAGTTCAAGGAGGTGCTGAATGACACCATTAGAGACAGACTTGTGTGTGGCCTGCAAAATGCAGCCACACTGAAGCGCCTTCTTACTGAGGACAACCTTACTCTTGAAAAGGCCATTGAAGTTAGTGTCTCCGTGGAGATGGCGGAAAAGGAGGTTCACCAGTTGAGTTCAACAGGAAGAATTCACAAGGTGTCGTCTGAGCCTAAAGGTGCGCGGAACGGCACATGTTACCGTTGTGGGAAAACGGGTCATCACGCTAATGACTGCTGGTGTACGGAGCTGGAATGCCGAAATTGTGGCAAAAAGGGTCACATTGAACGCGTCTGTAGAGGTAAAAAAAAGAACAGACAGAGCTGGGAAGCATGGAAGCAAAATGTCTGTATTTGGACAAGAGAGGAAAAAGAGTGTTCATTCAGTGCAGTATGATGGAACAAGCAAAACAGAGGGGAGCGACACCTCTGAGGAGGAAGAGGTGCACATACTGACGGTTGCAGGTGGTTCAAATGGCTACTGGGTGTCACCACTGGTGGAGGGACAATCAGTGCGGATGGAGGTGGACACAGGCGCGGCTGTGTCCCTTGTTTCAGACACTGTCTACAACAAAATGCTAAAGCATCTTACCATTCAGCCAACAAACATTGTGCTAAAGACGTATACCGGCGAACCTGTGGCCATGAGAGGCGTCATTGAGGTGACAGTTAAATTGAACGGACAGACTGCAAAACTGCCACTATATGTGGTAAAGGGAAATTACCCATCGCTACTGGGATGTGCGTGGCTAGAGAAAATCACGCTGGACTGGCCTGCAGTCCGCATGATGTCAAAAGGGGAGTCAGGTCTGACTGCAGTGTTAAACAAACATGCAGAACTCTTCAATGGGGAACTTGGGAGCATGAAAAAGATCAGCATGAGACTGGACATTAAACCTGACAGCAAGCCGAAATTTCACAAAGCCCGACCTGTACCCTATGCAATTAGGCCAAAAGTTGAGGCTAACTTGGAGGCCTTAGTCGAGAATGGAGTCCTGGAGCCTGTGAGCGTGAGCAAATGGGCCACACCCATTGTTCCTGTCCTGAAAAAGGATGGATCTGTTCGAATCTGCGAGGATTTTAAAGTGACTATTAACCCGGTGCTGTCTGTGGAACAGTACCCTCTTCCCCTCATTGATGATCTTTTTACGGGCCTGGCCGGAGGGCAGAAGTTCAGCAAAATAGACATATGCCAGGCTTATCTACAAATGCATGTCAATGACAAATCAAAGGAGCTGCTGACAATTGTGACACACAAGGGGCTATACAGGTACTGCCGCCTTCCGTTTGGAATTACGTCGGCCCCTGCTCTATTCCAAAGGGCAATGGATCAGATTTTGAGTGGACTGCCAGGAGTCCAGTGCTACCTGGACGACATCCTTGTCACTGGGACAAATGAGGAGGATCATCTTCTGAACTTGGATGCGACACTACAACGACTGAAAGAGTACGGACTCAGAGTTCGTAAAGACAAACGTGAATTCTTTCAGTCTTCAGTTGAGTACCTGGGGCATGTGATTGACGCTACGGGCCTGCATAAGGCGCCGCCAAAGGTCAAGGCGATCGTTGAGGCCCCAGCACCCCAGAATGTGAGCCAGTTACGTTCATTTCTGGGGCTACTTAACTACTATGGGAAGTTTATTCCAGACTTAGCAACATTGCTGAAGCCGTTACATCAGTTGCTATGTCAAGGCAAAACATGGAAATGGACTGAACTGTGCAACGAAGCTTTCGCCCAAGCAAAGAAAGCATTGCTGAATTCGGAGGTCCTGACACACTTCGACCCAAAGCTACCCATGCAGCTAGCATGTGATGCATCACCATATGGTGTGGGAGCAGTCATATCCCACATCATGCCTTTCTGTGATGAGAAACCTATCGCCTTCGCATCACGCACCTTGAACAAGGCCGAGAGTAACTATGCGCAGATCGAGCGCGAGGCCTTGGGAATCGTTTTTGGAATTCAATAATTTCATCAGTACCTGTTTGGGAGAAGGTTCACACTCCTGACAGACCACCGTCCATTGACTTCAATCTTCGGGCCCCACACCGGAATTCCGTCTCTCGCTGCAAGCAGGATGCAAAGGTGGGCTTTACTGTTGTCAGGACACACATACGACATCAAATATCGCAAATCAGACTTGCACGGCAACGCAGACGGTCTCTCGAGGCTACCCTTGCCTGTTACTCCCCCAGGGCCTCGTCAGATAGACATCTTCTACTTTAGACAAGTGGAGGGAGCACCTATCACTGCAGTTCAGGTGCGAAGGTACACCCGCAACGATCCAGTCCTGTCTGAGGTTATGGACGATGTCATTCGAGGGAGAGCGATAGGAGATTCTCCTAGTTTGAAACCTTACGTTTCAAAAAGAAATGAGCTCTCCGTCCAGGCAGGTTGTCTTCTTTGGGGACGCCGTGTTATCATTCCGCCACCTCTGAGGGAACCTATACTGCAACAACTTCATACAGGCCACAGTGGGATGGTTCGGATGAAGGAAATGGCAAGAAGCTACTTCTGGTGGCCAGGTCTCGATGGGAATATTGAGGAGAAAGCCAAAACATGTTCCCCATGTCAAAGGGTCCGGAATGTTCCACAGCTGGCAACCCTACACCCCGGGGATTGGCCTGCAGAAGTGTGGCAGCGAGTACATGTGGACTTCGCCGGTCCTTTCGAAGGGAAGATGTTTATGGTGGTTGTGGACGCTCGTAGCAAGTGGCCGGTGGTCACTGTGATGAGGTCTACCACGGCAGAGAAAACAATTGAGAAACTTGGTGAGATGTTCAGCCGTTATGGCTCACCGGAACAACTCGTAAGTGACAATGGTCCACAATTTGTATCACAGGAGTTTGCAACCTTCCTGCATGTGAATGGTGTCCAACACATCAGGTTTGCGCCCTATCATCCCTCTACTAACGGCCAGGCAGAAAGATTCGTGCAAACTTTGAAGCACGCCTTGAAGGCATTGCAAGGTCAGGGCTCAATCCACCAACGTCTGAACAGCTTCCTGTTGTCCTACAGGAACGAGCCGCATGCCACAACCAAAACTTCCCCCGCTTCGCTCATGATGAAGAGGCAGTTGCGGACAAGTTTTGACTTACTCAAACCTCCAAGGGCAGAGCAGGTTGTCCATTGTCAACAACAAGCTCAAGTTGAAAAGAGAGAGAAAAGAGCCAAGGAGAGACGGTTTCATCCAGGAGAGCACGTCCTAGCTCGAAACTACAACACTGGACCGAAATGGGTTCCTGCTACGGTGATTGCGCCTTACATGGTTGAGACTGCTGAGGACGTCGTCTGGAGAAGACACACAGATCAACTGTTGCTAGGAGCAGAGACAGCCACAGAAGCTCCAACGGCTGGTTGGCCTGAACTGTTTCCGAATGATACCGCAAACCAGCATCCTTTGCCACAGTGCTCTTCTCCAACACAGGAAGTCAAAGAGACTGTTCCACCTGTGCAAACTCCTGACTTTCGACTGACACAGGCACCTTCTCCATCCAGGCCTGTGTCAATGCCTACTGCTGTGGAAGCCAGCGATGACCACCGGTATCCTGTCAGAGAGCGGCGGCCTCCAAGACGCTTGGATCTGTAGGCTTAGTGACTTACCCACAAGACTGGGGCAGAATAAACCCCAGGGTAAAGTCAGGGATTGAGGCAGTCTACCTCTACCCTAGGTTAGTTGAGTGCATTGAAAGTAACTTACCTGTTGAGGAATAA
Organism: Somniosus microcephalus; assembly: GCF_052327205.1. NCBI lineage: Eukaryota > Metazoa > Chordata > Chondrichthyes > Squaliformes > Somniosidae > Somniosus > Somniosus microcephalus. The sequence continues at coordinate 54,589,213 of NC_141012.1, read as the reverse complement.
TGTGGACCTTCCATTTAAGAGGGGAGGAATATGTTATGTATTGTGTGTTCTCCTCCCACCTGTGGTGGTGCTGTCACAGGAGATAATTGGTTGGGTATTCTCTCGGTTAAGTTTAGCTCTCTTTGTTCGGAACTTGCCAGAACTTCCTTTCCTTCCAATAAAGCACTTCATGTTTGAATCTCTGGCCTAGAAATTGGGTATAGCCCCGCCAGCACGTTTGCGCCAAAAATTTTGCGCCCGCCGCGGAGCCAGTTGTGCCCGCCCCATATTCACTTTCAGCGCCCCAAAGCGGAACCGGGCGCTGGTACAGGGTGTGTCCGCCCCGCTTGGGGCGCTGAAAGTGAATTTCAGCGCTCCCGGTCCCGCTACGCCACCCGATGCGGTGCGGCAGGCTGCTGTACTGCAGGCCTCCCCCTTCTCTTAAGGGGGAGGTGCCTGCAACGGCCGGAGCCCCGATTGCAAGTGCCGGCAAAAGAGCCCAGCACAACGGAGAAGTGCCGGGCTCCACGGAAACCAGCCGGCAATGCCACGGGGGGGCGGTGGAGGAGGCCGGGGAAGGAGGTGCGGGCAGGCGGCCGCCGAAAAAGCGGCCGCCCCGCACCTCCACCTTAACTTGCGCCGCTAAGGCTGCAGTAAGGACCCGGTCTCCCGATGTTGTTAGCGTCCGCCGCGGAAGAGGCGGCCGCTACTGAAGATGGGGATCGGCGTGGTTTCGGGCGGTACCGGGGCACTGCGCACACCGATGACGTCATCGGTGCCGGCGCAGCGCTACTGGCTAACGCCGATGTTAGGGCCCACCTAATTTCGGGCGCGACGCAACTTCCGGCGCAACCCACTCTTTCGCCCCTAATTGGGCGCAAACGCAACTGAATTTCTAGGCCTCTGAGTTCTGAGTCCTAAATTGTGTCTAGGTAGAAAGGTACTGACACAACAGGGAGGTATACAGTGGTGTTCCCCAGGGGTCGGTTCTAGGACCACTGCATTAATTGATATATATTAATTAATGACTTGGATTTGGATGTACAGGGCACAATTTCAAAATTTGCAGATGGCACAACTTGGCAGTATAGTGAACAGTGAGGAGGATAGTGATAGACTTGAAGAGGACATTGACAGGCTGGTGGAATGGGTGGACATGTGGCAGATGAAATTTATCGCAGAAAAGCGTTAAGTGATACATTTTGGTAGGAAGAACGAGGAGAGGCAATATAAACTAAAGGGTACAATCCTAAAGGGGGTGCATGAAGAGAGACCTGGAGGTATATGTGCACAAATCGTTGAAGGTGGCAGGGAAGGTTGACAAAGTGGTTAAAAAAGCATACGGGATCCTGGACTTCATAAATAGAGGCATAGAAAAGCAAGGAAGTTATGATGAACCTTTATATAACACTGGATCGGCCTCAACTAGAGTTGTGTGTCCAATTCTGGGCACCACACTTTAGGAAGGAGGCCTTAGAGAGGGTGCAGAAAAAAATTATAAAAATGGTTCCAGGAATGAGGGACTTCAGTTACGTGGATAGACTGGAGAAGCTGGGGTTGTTCTCCTTAGAGCAGAGAAGGTTGAGAGGAGATTTGATAGAGGTTTTCAAAATCATGAGGGGTCTGGACAGAATAGATAGAGAAACTGTTCCTATTGGTGGAAGAACCAGAGGACACAGATTTAAGGTGATTGGCAAAAGAACCAAAGGCAACATGAGGAAAAACTTTTTTATGCAGCGAGTGGTTAGGATCTGGAATGCACTGCCTGAAAGGGTGGTGGAGGCAGATTCAATCGTGGCTTTCAAAAGGGAACTGGGTAAGTACCTGAAGGAAAAAAATTTGCAGGGCTCCGGGGAAAGGGCGGGGGAGTGGGACTAGCTGAAGTGCTCTTGCAGAGAGCCGGCACGGGCTCGACGGGCCGAATGGCCTCCTCCTGTGCTGTGCTATGATTCTATTTTCCATCTGCCAGAATCCAACTGGTGGGACATGTGGGCCTGGCGGACCTTCCTGCAGGGTTTGCCGTGTATCCCCAAATCCACTGGGGCAGCTTCTCTTATCAGCAGGTTAATGCCTCGCAGGTGAGTTGAGGGAGCCACAGGAAGATAGAAACAGTAGTAGGCCATTCAGTCCCTCGAGCCTGATCCACCATTCAATTAGGTCACATCCAGTCGTGAATGGTGGGGAGACAATTAAACAACTAACGGGAGGAGGAGGCTCCATGAACATCCCCATCCTCAATGATGGCGGAGTCCAGCACGCGAGCGAAAAAGACAGTGTTGAGTTGTTTACAACAATCTTCAGCTAGAACTGCTGAGAGGATGATCCACCTTGGCCTCCTCCTGAGGTCCCCATCATGATTAACATGGCTACCTGTGCCTGCAACCTGTAATGTATATACCTTTAAGGGGGGAACTACTTTTTACAGCTCATGTATACTGTAGTACCGGCAGTGACCACACCTGTATATAGCACTGAGTAGTAATCTGTACAGGCAGTTCCAGAGTGAGCCACGTTGAGTAAACACCTGTTGTACCGTTCTCCTGCAGTCTGTGTCTTACTACTGACGGACACAACATTGGCGACGAGGCAAATTCGATCCGACCTGCAACTCTGCATCACCTCCCAGGGATTTGTTCCTGGAGACCAGTAGATTGGAGGTCAAGGCCAGAGACACGGGCGTCGACTACAGGCAACCGCCCAGTCATCCAGCAGAGACTCGAGAATTGCGGGGGAGGTTGTTGAGAGCCAGGCTTGGCATTCCAGTCGCAGTGTGTGGTAAACCACTGTTTGTATTCCTGTTTGTCCTGTTTGTATTCCACTGTGTACATGCCTGGACATGCCTCGGCTGACTCCTCCCACAGGTCCTAGTATAAAGGTGACTGCTCCCCAGCCCTTGTATCCTGGACCGGTCGACCACTCGAGGCAGACCTCCATTCTGTTGTTAATAAAAGCCTTTAGTTACTCTTCTAACTCTCAGTCTTTTATGAGTAATTGATAGCGCATCAATTTTATTAACAACATTTTTATAATGGAGAAGATCCTCACACCAGCATGCCTGGACTTAGATCATCGGGAGGCGGACTCATCCACCAAGTTTACTCACTGGCTTAAGTGTTTCGAAAAATTCCTGACCGCCTCCGAAGCAATCAAATCGGACGAGGACAAACTGGATGTCCTGACCTCCAAAGTGAACCACCGAGTGTACTCGGTCATCCAAGACGCGACCTCGTACGCGGATGCTATCAAGCTCCTCAAGGACCAGTACACGCGCCCAGTGAACGAAGTGTACGCCAGGCACCTCCTGGGGAGTCGTAAACAACAACCTGGGGAATCGACCGTGGAATACCTTCAGGCACTGTCTGTGCTTGGCCGGGCCTGTGGTTGTAAGGATGTAAAGGCCGCCGTGTACACAGAGGAACTTATCCGGGACGCTTTTGTAGCGGGCCACAGATCCAATTACACACGACAGCGACTGTTGGAGCAGAGTAACCTCGACCTCAACAAGGCCTCTGAACTCGCACTATCGTTGGATGCAGCCTACCAGGGCATGGATGCCTACTCCTCTGCACCGTGGACGCCGCGGGGAATGACAGCCTGGGACACGGTAGGACCGCCTCATAGCGCTATGCCACCCCAGCCACACCCCAACAACGGCCCAACTACCGCAGCAGTGTCCCAAGGCCAGACAGCAGTGCCCCAAGGCCAGAAATGCTACTTCTGTGGCCAGGCAAAACACCCCAGAGCGCGCTGCCCGGCGAAAAACGCGATCTGCTCGGGCTGCGGGAAGAAGGGACACTACGCTAGCGTCTGCAGGGCCAAAGCCACCCCGAACTCCAGCAGCGCCGCGTGTGGGCCATGCGGGCCGCCATTTTGGACCTCCCCGGCCGTGTGCGAATCACCGGTACAGCAGCCATTTTGGACGCCTCCAGCCACATGGGGATCATGGACGCCGCCATCTTGGACGACAGCCGGGACGCAGCAGGCCCCCGACACCGCCTCATCTGATACCCGCAGCGACACACCGACCCCTACGCTGGCATCCGTTACACTGGACCAAGCGAGACCGCACCAACTGGCCAGTTCCACAATGGACATTAAGGTAAATGGTCACGATACAATCTGCCTTTTTGACTCTGGGAGCACGGAGAGCTTCATCCACCCCGACACGGTGCGGCGTTGCTCTCTCCCAGTCCTGCCTGCGCAACAGCGGATTTCTATGGCCTCCGAGTCCCAGTCGGCGGACATCGGCGGCTACTGCGTGGTGACACTCGTAGTAGACGGGACCGTGTACGATCATTTTAAACTTCTGGTCCTGCCTGACCTCTGCGCTGCCGTCCTGCTGGGGTCAGATTTTCAGTGCCACCTTAAAAGTGTTACGATGGCGTACGGTGGACCCCTACCCCCACTCACAGTCCGCAGCCAGCAGCTTCCAAATTGCCCGCCGCGCACCAGGTGCAACCTCTCCACACTCAGAGTCACCCCCCCACCACTGTTTGCTAACCTCACCCCCGACTGTAAGCCCATCGCCACAAAGAGCAGGCGATACAGTGCCGGGGACAGGGTTTTCATTAAAACCGAAGTGGAGCGGCTCCTGAAAGAAGGGATTATTGAGGGCAGCACCAGCCCCTGGCGAGCCCAGGTTGTGGTCGTTAAGACCAGCGAGAAGCAGCGCCTGGTCATCGACTACAGCCAGACAATAAATCGCTACACCCTGCTGGACGCCTACCCACTCCCCCGTATAGCTGATATGGTCAACCAGATCGCGCAGTACCGCGTCTTCTCGACCATTGACCTGAAATCAGCGTACCACCAGCTCCCCATCCGCCCTGAGGACCGCCAGTACACTGCCTTTGAGGCAAACGGCCGCCTCTATCACTTCCTTAGGGTTCCCTTTGGCGTCACCAACGGGGTCTCCATCTTCCAAAGGGAGATGGACCGGATGGTGGATCAAAATGCGTTGCAGGCCACTTTCCCATATCTGGACAATGTGACCATCTGCGGCCGTGACTTGCAGGACCATGACGCAAACCTCGAAAAATTCCTCCGCACCGCCCAACTCCTAAACCTAACATATAACAAGGAGAAGTGCATATTCCGCACAAGCCGCCTCGCCATCCTTGGCTGTGTTGTGGAACACGGAGTCATCGGCCCCGACCCCGACCGGATGCGTCCCCTTATGGAACTTCCACTGCCCCACTGCCTCAAGGCCCTGAAGAGGTGCCTAGGGTTTTTCTCCTATTACGCCCAGTGGGTCCCCTACTATGCGGACAAGGCCCGTCCGCTGATCAAGTCCACCTCTTTTCCCTTGACGGCAGAGGCCCGCTTAGCCTTCCACCGTATCAAGGAGGACATTGCCAAAGCCACCATGCACGCAGTGGACGAATCCATCCCCTTCCAGGTGGAAAGCGACGCGTCCGACTTTGCCCTGGCCGCTACCCTCAATCAGGCGGGGAGACCCGTGGCCTTCTTTTCACGAACCCTCCAAGGCCCGGAGACCAGACACTCCGCTGTTGAGAAGGAGGCCCAGGCGATTGTGGAGGCTGTGCGTCATTGGAGGCACTACCTGGCCGGAAAACGATTTACCCTGCTCACTGACCAGCGTTCAGTTGCTTTTATGTTTAACAACAAGCAGAGGGGCAAAATCAAAAATGACAAGATCTTGAGGTGGAGAATCGAACTTTCCACCTACAACTACGAGATCTTGTACCGGCCCGGGAAGCTAAATGAACCCCCGGATGCGCTATCGCGTGGCACCTGCGCCAGTGCGCAGATCGATAGACTACGGGTCCTCCACAATGACCTCTGCCACCCGGGGGTCACCAGGTTCTTCCACCTCATCAAGGCCCGCAACCTGCCTTACTCTATTGAGGAGGTCAGGACCATGACCAGGAACTGCCAAGTCTGCGCTGAGTGCAAACCACACTTTTATAGACCAGACAGGGCCCACCTGATAAAAGCCACTCGCCCCTTCGAGCGCCTGAGCGTTGATTTTAAAGGGCCTCTCCCCTCCTCCGACCGCAATGTGTACTTCCTCAATATTATTGATGAGTACTCCCGTTTCCCGTTCGCCTTCCCCTGCCCGGACATGACCAGTGCCACGGTCATTAAATGTCTGAACAACCTCTTCACCCTGTTCGGCTTCCCCAGCTATATCCATAGCGACCGGGGCTCATCGTTTATGAGCGACGAACTCCGTCAGTACCTGCTAACTAGGGGTATTGCCACAAGCAGGACCACCAGTTACAACCCCCGGGGGAACGGACAGGTGGAAAGAGAAAATGCGACAGTTTGGAAGGCCGTCCTGCTAGCCTTAAAGTCTAGGGGCCTTCCAACCTCCCGCTGGCAGGCTGTGCTCCCCGATGCGCTCCACTCTATTCGGTCACTGCTCTGCACTGCCACTAACGCCACCCCTCATGAGAAAATGTTTGTCTTCCCAAGGAAGTCCACATCAGGGACATCGCTACCGCCATGGCTGACGTCCCCAGGGCCGGTCCTACTGAGAAGACACGTGAGGACCCATAAAACGGACCCCCTGGTCGAGAGGGTCGACCTCCTCCACGCCAACCCCCAGTATGCTTACATCGCATACCCGGACGGGCGGGAGGACACAGTCTCCATAAGAGACCTTGCACCCTCGGGGACCACAGTAACCCACTACCCACTACCACCCCCCCCCACGATCCGATATCCAGCCCCAGCAGACGGCAGGCCTGGGCCCCGCGACCCGCTCGACATCTACGAGGACGACACGCCTGTGCCACAGCCTACGCTGGACTCGACGCCGGAAGCTTCACTACCCCTGCCGTCGCCACGCCGATCACAGCGGCAGACAAGACCTCCGGAGAGACTCCAATACACTAACTCTTAATACACTTCACCCCGCCGGACTCAATTTTAAACAAGGGGTGAATGTGGTAAACCACTGTTTGTATTCCTGTTTGTCCTGTTTGTATTCCACTGTGTACATGCCTGGACATGCCTCGGCTGACTCCTCCCACAGGTCCTAGTATAAAGGTGACTGCTCCCCAGCCCTTGTATCCTGGACCGGTCGACCACTCGAGGCAGACCTCCATTCTGTTGTTAATAAAAGCCTTTAGTTACTCTTCTAACTCTCAGTCTTTTATGAGTAATTGATAGCGCATCACAGTGGTCCAGCGAAACGGGCTGGCAGGAAGGAAAGTGCGGGAGACGCCATTTTAAGCCATTGTAAACCACACCCAAAATGCCGAAGAGTGGCAGTATCACCGCATTTGACAATGAAGTCGAAGATTGGACTACATATGTCGAACGAATAGAGGTATACTGCAAGGCAAATGAGGTGTCAGATGACAAGAAAGCGCCGGTATTGTTACATTTCATGGGTGCAAAGACGTATGGCTTATTACGAAATCTAGTAACCCCAGCGAAGCCAGTGGAAAAGAGTTTTGGAGACATAGTGACGATACTACAGGAACATTTAAACCCCACACCACTGCTGATAGCAGAAAGATTCAAGTTTCACAAACGGAACCAGCATAAGGATGAAAGCAATGCTGAATATTTAACAGAACTGCGCAAACTATTGAAACACTGCCAGTTTGGAACGGGACTGGCAGATACCTTAAGGGACAAGTTTGTGTGTGGGCTTCAAAGTGAAGGAACCCAGAAACGGCTTTTATCTGAAAAGGACCTTACGCTGGACAAGGCTTTCAGCATTGCGGTATCATATGAAGCAGCAGCACGGGGCGCTGCAGAGATACAACAGAGACCGCAAGAATATGGCACAAACGAAATGTCATACAGAACAGAGAAGTGCTATCGCTGCGGCAGAACAACACACGACCACAATGATTGCTGGTTCAAAGACAAAGTGTGCAGACAGCGTGGAAAAGTAGGACACATAGCACGAGTCTGCAGGTCGGGAAAGAAAACCAGCAATAAGAAATCTCCAAAAGAAAAGTACAAGAAGGTACATAAGGTGACGGAGAATAGTTCAGACGAACAAAAGAGTGATACCAACTCCGAAAACAGGGAGCTGAGTTGTCTGAAACTACATAATGTGATCAAAACGGAGGATCACCGAACCATTTGGGTCACTCTCAAGATAGCAGGAGTCCAGGTAAAAATGGAATTGGACACAGGATCAGCCCTAACAGTCATAAACCGACGGGACTACGAGCGGCTATTCTCACACATACCCTTGAGAGACACAAAAATTATTTTGAAGACGTACACGGGGCAAAAAGTCTACCCCAAAGGAAAAATAAGGGTGACCGTTATATATAACGGTAAGGAAACACCAAAACTAGACCTGTATGTATTGCAAGATGGAGGACCACCATTACTGGGACGTGAATGGATCCGGAAAATACAGCTGGATTGGCATTCCATACAAGCACTGACTGTGGCTGCCAAAAAGGATGACGACGTCACACCTGGGCGACTGTCAAAGATCCTAACCGACGCGCAAGAAGTGTTCCAGCAAGGACTCGAAACACTAAAAGGCATGACAGCAACAATTAAAATCGAAGAAAACGCAAGCCCAAAATTTTTTAACGCCAGACCGCTACCTTATGCGATCCGCCCAGCCGTTGAAGCAGAGCTGGAGAGTTTGGAACGTTCAGGAGTACTGTCCAAGGTAGACTGGAGCGAGTGGGCTACACCCATCGTCCCTGTGATGAAAAAGTCGTTGAGCAGCACGCCTGGGGAATCAAGGAAGGTTCGCATCTGTGGGGACTTTAAGGTAACAGTGAACCCGGTCCTTCACACCGTACAATATCCACTTCCGCGGATTGAAGATATTTTCGCCTCGCTATCTGGAGGGAAACGCTTCACTAAGATTGATCTGGCCCAGGCGTATCTGCAAATGGAGGTAGAAGAAGCATCAAAAAAATACTTCACAATCAACACCCATAAAGGTCTCTACCAATACAACCGGCTGGTATTCGGGGTAGCATCAGCTCCGGCTATTTGGCAAAGGGCAATGGAACAAGTCCTGCAAGGGATCCCAGGGACCCAGTGTTATTTGGACGACATCCTGGTCATGGGCGAAAATGACAGTGATCACCTCACCAACCTGGAGCAGGTGCTCACTAGATTGAAGGAATATGGGCTCCGAGCTAACCGCCCCAAATGCGAGTTTTTTAAAAAACAGATCTCGTATTGTGGCCACGTTATCGATAAAGAGGGGTTAACATAAGTCCCCAGAAAAGATTGAGGCAGTAGTCAAGGCTCCAGCACCAGAAAACGTGTCACAACTGAGGTCGTTCCTTGGGCTGGTAAACTACTACCATAAGTTCTTGCCAAATTTGTCTACAATACTACACCCACTGAACACCCTACTGCAAACTGGAGTGCCATGGAAGTGGAGTGACGAATGTAAACGAGCTTTCCAGAAGAGCAAAACACTAATCACATCGAAAGAGGTATTGGCCCATTTCAACCCAGCACTGCCAATTCGGTTGGCGTGTGATGCATCATCCTACGGCATTGGAGCGGTGCTGTCGCACAAATTCTCGGACGGCTCAGAGAGGCCAATAGCCTTTGCGTCACGATCACTAACCTCAGCCGAGCGTAACTACGCCCAGATTGACAGGGAGGCCCTCAGCCTAGTGTGGGGAGTGAAAAAGTTCAATCACTATCTGCACGGGCAGAAATTCACCTTGCTGACTGACCACCAGCCTCTTGTCTCCATTTTTAATCCGAAGAAGGGCGTTCCGGTGATGACTGCGCAATGACTACAAAGATGGTCACTCTTTCTAGGGGTGCACCACTATGAGATTGAATATAAGGGCACGAAACAGCATGGAAATGCTGATGGGCTATCACGCCTGCCACTGCCTACTGCGGAGGAAGCACCAGCAGTGGATCCTGTCGAAATATTTCATTCGACTATGGTTGAATACATACCGGTAACTAACGCTCGTATAGAAAAGGAGACCCGAAATGACCCGACACTGTCTCGGGTATATGATTTGACGGTGAAGGGATGGCCAGCACATGGCGACTCACTGTTGCCAGCATTCTCGACAAGAAGAGAACAGCTGTCAGTGTGCTGGGGGACCTTGATGTGTAGATCCCGAGTGGTAATTCCACCCAAGTTAAGGGATAGAGTGCTAAATGAGTTTCATGATGGTCATCTGGGAGGGGTAAAAATGAAAAGCCTTGCCAGGGCTTATGTGTGGTGGCCGGGAATCGATAAACAAATCGAGGACCTGACCAAGAGCTGCTCAGGATGCCAGAAAGTCCAAAATGCACCACCACATGCCTCTCTACACCCATGGAAGTGGCCCTCATCTCCATGGCAACGGGTGCATATTGATTTTGCTGGTCCATTCATGGACTCAATGTTTTTAATAGCCATGGATGCGCACTCGAAATGGCCTGAGGTCATCAAAATGTCCTCCACCACCACGGAGAAAACTATTGCAGTCCTACGGACCATTTTTGCCAGGAACGGCTTGCCGGAACAGATTTGCTCCGATAACGGACCACAGTTTGTGTCCGAAGAGTTCCGGAGGTTTATGAAGAAGAATGGGGTAAGGCATTACACATCCGCCCCGTATCATCCAGCCACAAATGGATTGGCTGAGAGGTTCGTACAAACCTTTAAGAAGGCAATAAAGGCTATGTACAATGACAACATTCTGCTGCAGCATAAGGTGGACAATTTCCTGTTCGCCTACCGGAATGCGACACATGCAGTCACCAACCAGGCCCCGGCCATGATGTTCTTTAACCGAAGGTCAAGATCTCGCCTGGATTTGCTCAGACCAAACATACGAAGAGATGTTGAGAGTAAGCAATTCCAGCACAACCTTAGATTTGGTCCTGTGTAATGAGACAGGATTAATTAAAAATGTCCTAGTAAAGGATCCCCTTGGAATGAGTGACCATAACATGGTTGAGTTCCATATTCAATTAGAGGGTGAGAAGATTGGATCTCAAACAAGCGTGCTGAGCTTGAATAAAGGAGACTATGAAGGTATGAGAGCGGAATTAATTAGAGTGGACTGGGAAAATAGATTAAAGGGTAAGACGGTACATGACCAGTGGTGTACATTTAAGGAGTTATTTTACAACTTCCAAAAAAAATATATTCCACTGAGGAAAAAAGGGTGTAAAAGAAAAGATAGCCATCCGTGGCTAAGTAAAGTAATTAAGGATAGTATCCGACTAAAAACAAGGGCATATAAGGTAGCCAAATCTAGTGGGAGGGTGGAAGATTGGGAAGTCTTTAAAAGACAGCAAAAAATAACAAAAAGATTGATTAAGAAAGGGAAGATAGATTATGAAAGTAAATTAGCAAAAAATATAAAAACAGACAGTAAAAGTTTCTATAGTTATATAAAAAGAAAAAGGGTGGCTAAAGTAAATGTTGGTCCCTTAGAGGATGAGACCGGGAAATTAATGGTGGGAAACATGGAGATGGCAAAAACACTGAACAATTATTTTGTATCAGTCTTTACAGTAGAGGACACTAAGAATATCCCAACACTGGACAAACAGGGGGCTCTAGGGGGGGAGGAACTAAATACAATTAAAATCACTAAGGAAGTGGTACTTGGTAAAATAATGGGACTCAAGGCGGATAAATCCCCTGGACCTGATGGCTTGCATCCCAGGGTCTTGAGGGAAGTAGCGGTAGGGATTGTGGATGCATTGGTAATAATTTTCCAAAACTCACTGGACTCAGCAAAGGTCCCGGCAGATTGGAAAACTGCTAATGTAACACCCTTATTTAAAAAGGGTAGTAGGCAGAAGGCTGGAAACTATAGACCTGTTAGCCTAACATCTGTGGTTGGTAAAATGTTAGAGTCCATTATTAAGGAGACAGTAACGGAACATTTGGATAAACATAATTTAATAGGGCAAACTCAGCATGGTTTCATGAAGGGGAAGTCATGTTTAACAAATTTGCTTGAGTTTTTTGAGGAAGTAACATACAGGGTGGATAAAGGGGAACCAGTGGACGTAGTGTATTTAGACTTCCAAAAGGCATTTGACAAGGTGCCACACAAAAGATTATTGCTCAAGATAAAAAATCACGGGATTGGGGGTAATATTCTGGCGTGGGTGGAGGATTGGCTCTCTAACAGAAAGCAGAGAGTTGGGATAAATGGTTCGTTCTCAGATTGGCAACCAGTAACTAGTGGTGTTCCGCAGGGGTCAGTGCTGGGTCCCCAACTCTTTACAATCTATATTAACGATTTGGAGGAGGGGACCGAGTGTAACATATCAAAGTTTGCAGATGATACAAAGATGGGACGGAAAGTAGTGAGTGAGGAGGACATAAAAAACCTGCAAAGGGACATAGACAGGCTAAGTAAGTGGGCAGAGATTTGGCAGATGGAATACAATACTGGAAAGTGTGAGGTTATGCACTTTGGCAGGAAAAATCATAGAGCAAGTTATTATCTTAATGGCAAGAAACTGGAAAGTACTGTAGTACAAAGGGATCTGGGGGTCCTGGTGCACGAAACTCAAAAAGTTAGTATGCAGGTGCAGCAAGTGATTAAGAAGGCCAATGGAATGTTGGCTTTTATTGCTAGGGGGTTGGAATATAAAAACAGGGAGGTATTGCTGCAGTTGTACAAGGTATTGGTGAGGCCGCACCTGGAATACTGCATACAGTTTTGGTGTCCATACTTAAGAAAAGACATACTTGCTCTCGAGTCAGTACAAAGAAGGTTCACTCGGTTAATCCCGGGGATGAGGGGGTGGTCATATGAGGAGAGGTTGAGTAGATTGGGACTCTACTCATTGGAGTTCAGAAGAATGAGAGGCGATCTTATTGAAACATATAAGGTTGTGAAGGGGCTTGATCGGGTGGATGCGGTGAGGATGTTCCCAATGATGGGTGAAACTAGAACTAGGGGGCATAATCTTAAAATAAGGGGCTGCTCATTCAAAACTGAGATGAGGAGAAACTTCTTCACTCAGAGGGTGGTAGGTTTGTGGAATTTGCTGCCCCAGAAAGCTGTGGAAGCTACATCATTAAATAAGTTTAAAACAGAAATAGATAGTTTCCTAGAAGTAAAGGGAATAAAGGGTTACGGGGAGCGGGCAGGAAATTGGACATGAGTCTGGGTTTGGAATGGTCATGGCCCTGTGGGTAGTGGAGCGGGCCCAGGGGCCGTGTAGCCTTGTTCTGCTCCTACTGTGTTCTAATTCTGTTAGATTTCAGGAGATGGTTTTATTCCTGTTCCTGGCTGCGGTGGAGATCGCCTTTACAGAAGGTAAGTACTGTAGAAAATATAGGGACAGAGTGATCTCCTGGAAGAATTTCGATCGCCTAGATGGGTCGGAGAGGAATTTCCCAGATTTTTTTCTCCCAAATTGGCCATTGGGTCTTTATCTGGTTTTTCGCCTCTCCCGGGAGATCACATGGGTTCGGGTGGATGCAGAGTGATAGAAGATTTGAGGTTAGGATCAGATCAGCCATGATCTTATTGAATGGTGGAGCAGGCTCGAGGGGCCGATTGGCCTACTCCTGCTCCTATTTCTTATGTTCTTATGTTCTTATCCATGAGAAGCCAACAAGGAGCTTCAATGTAGGGCAACCAGTCTTGGCCCGCGACTACCGAACAGAAAAATGGCAGCCAGGAACGACATGCACACAGCAGGGCCCACTAATGTACACAGTGGACGTTGGGGAGAACATCGTGAGACGCCATGCTGACCAGATCCTAGAGTCACAGGAACAAGTCAACCCCATGCCTTGCCCATATGTACCTGGTGAGGAACCCGACGTACAGGTCGCATCTACCCCAGAAACAGTTGCATCGGAAGCTGATGACCCAACCGACGACAGGGTGCCAGAATCACCTCCGCACCAAGAGCGAGATACTCGGGATAGGCGCTATCCAGAAAGGATCAGGAAGCCTCCCCAAAGACTGAATATATAAATGGACTATTTTCAGCTAACGTTGTATGTTAAAAGTGTTAATTGTAATTAGTTTGATATTTAATTGTTAAATGAGTGTTATGGTACTGTTTATCTAAAAGGGGAGGAATTGTAATGTATATACCTTTAAGGGGGGAACTACTTTTTACAGCTCTTGTATACTGTAGTACCGGCAGTGACCACACCTGTATATAGCACTGAGTAGTAATCTGTACAGGCAGTTCCAGAGTGAGCCACGTTGAGTAAACACCTGTTGTACCGTTCTCCTGCAGTCTGTGTCTTACTACTGACGGACACAACACAAACCACCAACCTTATTTACCACGCTCCTGTGCATTTACGCACATGCACTCTAAACCCACCTTAGTCTGCCTTGTATTTCTCCCGTCTGATCCCTCCCACTCCTGAGCTTCTCTTTAGTCTAGTGCTATTTGATCACCCAGTCCTCTGTGCACCATGTATCTCTTCTCTGATGCTTCATCCTGGTGCCCCTCACCCTGCCGAATCACTTTAAACCCTCCCCCACAACACCAGTTCACCTACTCGCGAGGGCATTGCGCACTAACCTTGTTAACCTTATGTACTGAACTGTATAAAAGTAGGGCACACTTTAAAAATGTGTGTCGGAGACTAAAGGATACTAAAGTTAGAGCAAGAGAACAGAGAGAGTGCAGCTCAGGAACAACAGAAGAAAATAAAGTGGAAAAGAAGCCGCATACTAAATTAAACTGGTTTCTCATGAAATTTCAATAAAATCAAACACAAAAACTTAATGCTTTAACCCCTTCAGTATATTTTTCGGTGAACTGCACCTCAAGTATAACCTCCCTTTAAGGCTGCACGCCTGTTGAGGCTAAACTGCACAGTCTCCTGGCCTTTTACACTACACTTGCGTATTACAGCTCAAGTTTATACTGTATTAAATAAACAATAGCCGAACTGCAACAGGCCAAAAGAACAACCAGAGAGCAGCCAATTGCACCACTTCTGTAACCAATTAATTAATGTGTTACTGGTTCAAAGGAATCCACAGTAAAGCACTACACATTTCTAAACAGCTGAAGGTGGACAGCTGATGTCACAAAAGTTAAAATAAACTCAAACTACAGAAAAAGTGAACATTTCAGTATTTATGCCTCAATTACTCCTGATAGCCCTTTACTCCATTGGCCTCCTGAATCATAGAATGGTTACAGCACGTAAGAAGGCCATTCGGCCCGTCGAGC
Source organism: Somniosus microcephalus (assembly GCF_052327205.1). Lineage (NCBI taxonomy): Eukaryota > Metazoa > Chordata > Chondrichthyes > Squaliformes > Somniosidae > Somniosus > Somniosus microcephalus. The sequence continues at coordinate 54,574,123 of NC_141012.1, read as the reverse complement.
CCGAGCCGAGTATCAGCTAGTCCCACTCCCCCGCCCTTTCCCTGTACCCATGCAATTTTTTTTCCTTCAGGTACTTATCCAACTCCCTTTTGAAAGCCGTGATTGAGTCTGCCTCCATAGCCCTTTCAGGCAGTGCATTCCAGATCTCAAAAAATCAAATCAAATCAAATCAAATCAACTTTTATTGTCATTGTTAGTGCACAAGTGCAGTACAACGAAATGTAGGCTTGCGGCTCCCGAGAGTGTACATTTAGATTAAGACATTTAAACATTCAACATACATTTGGCTTGTAATACATTAACATAAACATAACCATAATAAAGTGCATTGGCAGATGTGCAGGCTTTAGAGTTTATTTGTGGAGTTCAGTAGGATGACAGCCCTGGGAAAGGAGCTGTTCCTAAATCTGGTCGTACGGGTGCGAATGCATCTGTAGCGTCTCCCAGATGGCAGGAGGGTGAACAGTCTGTGGCTGGGGTGGGTAGGGTCTTTGATGATGGACCGTGACCTCCGTAAACAGCGTTTCTGGTATATGTGCTCTATGGTCGGTAGCCGGGTGCCGGTGATGCGTTGGGCAGTTTTGACTACCTGCTGCAGGGCTTTCCGGTCATAGTAGCTACAGCTGCCATACCATACTGTGATACAGTTTGTCAGGATGCTCTCTATTGTGCAGCGGTAAAAGTTAGAGAGGATCAGGGGTGACAGGTTACATCCCTTCAGCCTCCTTAGGAAATAACCACTCGCTGCATAAAAAAGTTTTTCCTCATGTCGCTTTTGGTTCTTTTGCCGATCACCTTAAATCTGTGTCCTCTGGTTCTCGAAATTGCTGTTCAGACCCCTCATGATTTTAACACCTCTATCAAATCCCCTCTCAATCTTTTCTGCTCCAAGGAAAACAACCCCAGCATCTCGAGTCTATCAACGTAACTGAAGTCCCTCATTCCTGGAATCATTCTCGGAGGAAGGATGTTCTTGCCATGGAGGGAGTGCAGCGAAGATTCACCAGACTGATACCTGGGATGGCAGGAATGACGTATGAGGAGAGATTGGGTCGATTGGGCTTATACTCGCTGGAGTTTAGAAGAATGAGAGGGGATCTCATTGAAACTTATAAAATTCTAACAGGACTAGACAGACTAGATGCAGGAAGGACATTCCCGATGGCGGGGGAGTCCAGATCCAGGGGTCACAGTCTAAAGATAAGGGGTAAGCCATTTAGGACAGAGATGAGAAGAAATTTCTTCACCCAGAGAGTGGTGAACCTGTGGAATTCTCTACCACAGAAGGCAGTTGAGGCCAATTCATTAAATATATTCAAGAAGGAGTTAGATATATTTCTTAAGGCTAAAGGGATCAAGGGATATGGGGAGAAGGCAGGGACAGGGTACTGAGTTTGGATGATCAGCCATGATCTCATTGAATGGCAGAGCAGGCTCGAGGGGCCAAATGGCCTACTCCTTATCCTATCTTCTATGTTTCTATGTAAATCTTTTCTGCACCTTCTCTAAGGCTTTCACATCCTTCCTAAAGTGTGATATCCAGAATTGGACACAGTACTCCAGTGTTTTATACAAGTTCATCATAATTTCCATACTTTTGTACTCTATATCTCTATTCATGAAGCCCATGACCTGTAAGCCTTTTTAACTGCTTTCTCAACCTGCCCTGCCACCTTCAACAATTTGTGCACATATACCCCCAGGTCTCTTTGTTCGTGCCCCACTTTAAGGTTGTACCATTTAGTTTATATGTCCTCTCCTCATTCTTTCTCCCAAAATGTATCACTTCACACTTTTCTGCATTAAATTTCATCTGCCACATGTCCACCCATTTCACCAGCCAAGAAAACGGATGCAAATTACTCCTTTAGTATCTCAGCCATACCCTCTGCCTCCATACATAGGTCTCCTTTTTTGGTCCATAATCAACATCATCCTCTTACTACCCTTTTACTATTTATATGCCTACCGAAGACCTTTAGAAATTCACACCGCTCCTTTTCCCCGGTTCCCAAAGTGCTTTTACGGTGCTGCTGACGCTCACCCAGCCTGCAGTTGATCCACTGCTTGAAAGCGGGGGCGGGAGCCAGCGCCCGCTGTCCGCGCGCTCACGGAAGCAGCAATGGCGCCTCGCCTGACCCACAATGCAACGCCGAGCAAAATACGCCCCGGCCAGACTGAGGGAGCCAGTGCGCAGGCGCACGGACACCAACCGCGCGGCGGACAGAGGCGAGAGAGAGAAGAGGAAAGGAAGAGAAGAGATCAGATTACATCATCCTGGTGTGGTGCAGAGGCCGGACGAGTTGTTGAAGCCTCTTGCGGTGGGTTTGCCGCCCAGCTCCGGGCCGTGCACCTCTTGTTGGGCCCAGTGTGAGGCCGCGTTACCCGGGCAACCGCCGCCTCTTGGCTGAAAAAACAACAACAACCCAGGCCCCCCACCCCCCCGGGACAGGGGCTCCCCTCCCCTCACCCCACCCCTCCGGGACAGCGGCTCCCCTCCTCCCCCTTCCTGGGACGGGGGCTCCCCCCCCACCCCGGGACAGGGGCTCCCCCCCCACCCCCAACCCCGGGACAGGGGCTCCCCCCCCCACCCCGGGAACAGGGGTCCTGGAGAGTATAATCGGGCTAGTTGTAAATTGGGTGTTGCACACAATCCCACCATTTTGCTCCCCGGCGAGCGAGGTTAAAATGACCCCCGTCGTGTCCACTCTTTCTTTAACCATGGGACATTTTTCTGTATTAAAAGCACGATGTAAATACAAGAAATTGTTCGAGCTTTCAAGAAGCACCTCACTTCACATGTATTTCTCACAAAGGTTTGGCTTAGGTCACCTGTGTAGCAACATTGGTTGCATTAGTGGGGGAGAAAGGGGAGGGAACTGACACTCTTTAAAAGATTCAGGATGGCTTGGTATCTGACACTCTTCCTTTCCACAGGTAGAGTTTGTGAGCAGTTGAACCAGAAGTGGCAATGCCGATGCCAAGCAGCCTGATACCATCCCGGTTTCTGACGCTCGTGGCTCACTTTCTCATAGTCATCAACATCTTCTGGTCTAGGGTGAGTACGGAGTATGGCCGAGGAGAGGCAAATGCAGAAACATACGAGGGACAATTTCTCCTCCAACCCCCCCACTTGACATTAGTTAGATGAAGTGAATCCCCATCAGGGTCAGCACCTGGAACCGGGAGAGGGAAGGCAGCCACTTGGATTCATATAGAGCCTTTAATGTAGAAAACCATCTCAAGGCACTTCACAGAGTTTAATCAGGTGAAACTGGATGCCAAACCAAAGAAGAAAATATTAGGGGGTTGGCCAAAAGCTTAGTCAAAGAGATGTATTTTAAGGAGGTTCTTGAAGGATTGAGGAAGTAAAGAGACAGGGAGGTTTAGGGAGGGAATCCAGAGCTTGGGGCCTATTCTGCTGAAGGCTCAGCAACCAATAGTGAGAGGGGGATGCAGATGAGGCCAGAGTTGGAGGAATGTAGTAGGACTGGAGGAAGTTACAGAGATGGGTAGGGGTGAGGCCATGAAACGATTTAAACACGAGGATGAGAAAATGTAAATTGGCTCCTAGTCCTCCAACACTTCTGATGTAGGTCAGCAAGGCCAGGGGTGTTGGAGCAGTGGGACTTGGTGCAGGATAGGCTGCAGGCAGAGGAGTTTTGGAGGGTGAGAGGCCGGCCAGGAGAGCGTTGGAATCGACGCGTCTGGAGGTAACAGAGGCTTCAGTAGCAAATGGACTGAGGCGGGGATGGAGATGTCAGTGAGCAACGGGCCAGGAAGGGAAGCAATTTCATGCAAATGGGGTCAAGTAGCAGGACTTGGGTCTCTTGGACAAGATGAGCTTGGAGAGGGCAGGAGGGGGAGAGAGAAAATCCAGAGAAGTCAGCATCTTTAGCTTGCAGCAGCAGTAATGATCACTGGTTCCAGAGCCACCGTGCAGCTGCTTGGAGTACTTCTAGCCCTGATTCTCCTTAGCGGGTGCAATAGGTGGCACTGATATCCCCCCAACCTCTGTACCCAGTGATAGCAGCCTGCTCCAGGAACCCGATATCCCCCCTACCTCTGTACCCAGTGATAGCAGCCTGCTCCAGGAACCCGATATCCCCCCTACCTCTGTACCCAGAGCAGCCTGCTCCAGGAACCCGATATCCCCCAACCTCTGTACCCAGTGACAGCAGCCTGCTCCAGGAACCCGATATCCCTGCAACCTCTGTACCCAGTGATAGCAGCCTGCTCCAGGAACCCGATATCCCTGCAACCTCTGTACCCAGTGATAGCAGCCTGCTCCAGGAACCCGATATCCCTCCTACCTCTACCCAGTGATAGCAGCCTGCTCCAGGAACCCGATATCCCCCCTACCTCTACCCAGTGATAGCAGCCTGCTCCAGGAACCCGATATCCCCCCCTACCTCTACCCAGTGATAGCAGCCTGCTCCAGGAACCCGATATCCCCCCTACCTCTGTATCCAGTGATAGCAGCCTGCTCCAGGAACCCGATATCCCTCCTACCTCTACCCAGTGATAGCCTGCTCCAGGAAGCCGATATCCCCCCTACCTCTACCCAGTGATAGCAGCCTGCTCCAGGAACCCGATATCCCCCCTACCTCTACCCAGTGATAGCAGCCTGCTCCAGGAACCAGATATCCCCCCTACCTCTACCCAGTGATAGCAGCCTGCTCCAGGAACCCGATATCCCCCCTACCTCTACCCAGTGACAGCAGCCTGCTCCAGGAACCCGATATCCCCCCTACCTCTACCCAGTGATAGCCTGCTCCAGGAAGCCGATATCCCCCCTACCTCTACCCAGTGATAGCAGCCTACTCCAGGAACCCGATATCCCCCCTACCTCTGTATCCAGTGATAGCAGCCTGCTCCAGGAACCGGATATACCCCCTACCTCTACCCAGTGATAGCAGCCTGCTCCAGGAACCAGATATCCCCCCTACCTCTGTATCCAGTGATAGCAGCCTGCTCCAGGAACCAGATACCCCCCCTACCTCTACCCAGTGATAGCAGCCTGCTCCAGGAACCAGATATCCCCCCAACCTCTGTACCCAGTGATAGCAGCCTGCTCCAGGAACCGGATACCCCCCCCCAACCTCTGTACCCAGTGATAGCAGCCAGCTCCAGGAACCTGATATCCCCCCAACCTCTGTACCCAGTGATAGCAGCCTGCTCGAGGAACCCGATATCCCCCCTACCTCTACCCAGTGATAGCAGCCTGCTCCAGGAACCCGATATCCCCCCTACCTCTACCCAGTGATAGCAGCCTGCTCCAGGAACCCGATATCTCCCCTACCTTTGTACCCAGTGATAGGAACCTGCTCCAGGAACTTGTCCAGCTCCCTTTTTGAATATTTGCAGTGAATGTGCACCCACTGCAGGAGCTGGCAACTTATTCCAAATGTCTGTTCTACAAAAAGATTAAGTTCCTCGCGTCTAATTAAGCTCTGATTATGTAACATGTACGCAGGACCCCTTGTTAACTTCATCTAATTCAAATAATTTGTCCACATCGTCCAATCCCTTCATCATCTAAAGTACTTCAACCAAATCACCCTGTGTCTACTTTTTGTGTAAAAACACCCAGCACTCTGAGCCAATGTTGATAACGGCCTTTAAACTGGGTGTTAATCTAGTGGCCTTCCTCTGAACCTTTTCCAGGCTCTCTCCCACCATGTGAGGAGACCAGAACTGGACACAGTATTCAAGTTGAGGCATAATCAAGATCTTGTACAAGGACACCATGGGGCTTTTTGTTTACAAATGAAGACAATAGTTTTCTTCATGGATTTCCCAGTGTCAGGATGAACACCAACTGCAGTTCTCTCTTTTCCAGGGAGAGGAGACCTCACTTGTGTGCCCTAGTGCCACTGGCTTGTTTATAGTGTCCAGCCTCTACTTGGCCCAGGAACCGAAGGTTGGCTCAAGTTCGAAAGTCGCCTTGTAGAACCAGGCCATGATGCACCAAATTGCTGTTCCAATAAGAAGCAGCTTAATCTAATTTACTTTGATTATAGACTGCAACCCAGGCACTTGTATAAGACCAGAATATTACGCTCTTAATCGGCTGTATTAAGAGTTATAAGATACAGAACGATAGTTTGTTTCCAGTGGTCAATGAGTTGGTATGGAGTGGGCACAAGTTTAAGATTATCGCAAAGAATATTAAAGGAAAGTTTTGATAAATGTTCTTTACACAGAGGGTGGTTAGAATGTGGAAATCTCTGCCAGAAGCTATTGTTGAAGCAAAGTCCATAAATTGTTTTGAAAGGGCATTAGGTATTACTTGAAAGCAGGAATAGTAAGAGTATCAGCAGTGAGCAGCCTTGATGGGCTGAAAGTACAAACTTGCAGGTATAATTTTGCGTTGCACTGAAGGGCCCTTTACGTGCTCCTATGTTTTACTGTGTATTCATTTGCTTGCTAATGTAAAGGAGTTTATTCTCAGACGTTCCTTCCTTCTCTGTTGCAGGAGAACAATGTTCTGGCCTGTCTTCCTCCTAGCTACACCCCTCGCCAGTATCAAAGCCGTGACACAGAGTAAGTACTTGCACCAATGAAGGGGCCTGTGATAATCCAGAAATTCGGGTCCCAACGCGTGAGTACTCACGCGTAGGCCAAACGAAAGTGCCGATTTCATGCATGTACTGCGCATGCGCGGGAAACCGGAACTTCCATTCCCCTGAAAGAAGGGGTTTACAGGTGGAACGCGTGTGCCGGAGAGGCAGCGTGCGCATCGAACTTACATTTTTTGTGCAGGGTTCTCCGGGAGGGTAAGTCTCCAGTGTAACTGCAAGGCCGGCTTTTAACAAGGTAAGTGGTGAATTAATTACAATTAAAACATTTTTTCCACAGGTTTATTATTTTTAAATACTTTAAAGAAAGGTAAGTTTATTTTTAGCCCCGTTAATTAATTTTTTCAAAAATTTAAATTATTGTTTAAAATGGTTATTTCATGTAATTTATAGTATTTATAGGTTTGACAGCTCTTCCTGTCAAATTTATGAATGAAGCATTCCCTGCTACCATTGGCTCTCCATGGCCCACGTGATCCCAGGGGACGCACCGAACTAACTGCGCCCCTGGGATACGCAAGCACTACACGCCGGCAGTTGGAGGAGGCCCAGGATCGGAATACCACACGGGCCCACAGCTCAACGGCAGCGCGCTAGGTAAATGCAGGTCGGAGGCTTGCCTCTGACCCGAATTTCTGGGCCAATGACATTATGCACATTTTCAACACAACTATCTAGTGCATTGACTGGTGATGTAAACTTTGGTCCCAACAGTTCCAAGGGTGCTTACACTGTGTCTGTGGTTTGTCCATGGCATGTTATTTTGTGTTTGTTCTGTCTGTTATGATAACCTCAGGGTTAAAACCAGGTTCAGTTAAAGAAATGACTTGGTCTGGTTGAAGCGCATCAAACCAGGATAGAGACGTGGGGTAGATCATGACCTTATGCAATAGTGTGAAATGGCCAGCAGCCCTTTTTACATCTCTGCCCATTTTGATTTTCAGTGATTTCAATGGATTTCAAAACGGAGAGATGTGAAACGGGCTGCTGACTCGCTATCAGCTGTTTTACATATCGCACAAAGTCGACATCTACCCCAAAACGTCTGTTGGTATCGTTAACAAAGGCCTTTATTATAAATTTCAGATCTGCACTGGATCTGGTTGAAGATTACCAGTCATACCTGTAAAGGCACCCTGTGATTGTCCAATACCTAGTCATGGCCTGGGGCCACAATAGACACTCACCTGTGGGTAGTGGATACCGTAAACTCGCGTCTTCCTCATGTGTTTCTTCTGTCCTCTGGAAGGCGATTTGATGAGCATTCTAGGGGGATGTGTGTTTATTAGCTAGTATATGGGCTGGTGTTTAAACAGCACCATGTATGTTTTCTGAGTTCGAGCATGATAACATTAAAAAATAGGAGCAGGAGTATAAATAGGAGCTCATCTGCTGCTGAAACCCTCAGCCGCACCTTTGTTACTTCTAGACTTGACTATTCCAATGGTCTCCTGGCCAACCTCCCATCTTGCACCCTACATAAGAAATAGGAGCAGGAGTCGACCATTTGGCCCTTTGAGCCTGCTCCGCCATTCAGTAAGATCATGGCTGATCTTCGACCTCCTCTCCACTTTCCTGAACTATCCCCATATCCCTTAATATTCAATAATCTAGCGATCTCTGTCTTGAGTATACTCAATGAGTGAGCCTCCACAGCCCTCTCGGGTAGAGAATTCCAAAGATTCACCACCCTCTGAGTGAAGAAATTTCTCCTCATCTCATCCTAAATGGCCGACCCCTTATTCTGAGACTGTGACCCCTGGTTCTAGACTCCACAACCAGGGGAAACATCTACCCTGTCAATCCAGGTAAGAATCTTGTATGTTTCAATGAGATCACCTCTCATTCTTCTAAACTCTAGAGAATATAGGGCTAGTCTACTCAATCTCTCCTCATAGGACAATCCCCCCATCCCAGGAACCAGTCTGGTGAACCTTCGTTGCACTCCCTCTAAGGTAAGTATATCCTTCCTTAGGTAAGGAGACCAAAACTGTCCACAATACTCCAGGTGTGGTCTCATCAGGGCCCTATATAATTACAGTAAGACGTCTTTACTCTTATATTCAAATCCTCTTGTAATAAAGGCCAATATACCATTTGCTTTCCTAATTGCTTGCTGTACCTGCATGTTAACTTTCAGTGATTCATGTACAAGGACACCCAGGTCCCCCTGAACACCAACATTTCCCAATCTCTCACCATTTAAAAAAAAATACTCTGCTTTTCTATTTTTCTTACCAAAGTGGATAACTTCACATTTCTCCACATTATATTCCATTTGCCATGTTCTTGCCCACTCACTTAGCCTGTCTATATCCCCTTGAAGCCTCCTTGCATCTTCCTCACAACTTACATTCCCACCCAGCTTTGTATCATCAGCAAACTTGGATATATTACATTTGGTCCCCTCATCTAAATCATTGATGTAGATTGTGAATAGCTGAGGCCCAAGCACTGAACCTTACGGTACCCTACTAGTTACAGCCTGCCAACCCGAAAATGACCCGTTTATTCCTACTCTCTGTTTTCTGTCCGTTAACCAGTCCTCAATCCATGCTAGTATATTGCCCCTAATCCCATGAGCCCTAATTTTGTTTAATAACCTCTTGTGTGGCACCTTATCAAATGCCTTCTGAAAAATCTAAATACACCACATCCACTGGTTCCCCCTTATCTATTCTGCTAGTTACAACCTAAAAAACTCAAGATTTGTCAAACATGATTTCCTTTTCATAAATCCGTGTTGACTCTGCCCAATCCTATTATTATTTTCTAAGTGCCCTGTTGCCGCATCCTTAATTATAAATTCTAGCATTTTCCCTACTACTGATGTCCGGCTAACTGGCCTGTAGTTCCCTGTTTTCTCTCTCCCTCCTTTCTTCAATAGTGAGGTTACATTTGTTATCTTCCAATCTGCGGTAACAGTTCTAGACTCTATATGGAATTTTGGAAAATGACAACCAACGCATCCATTATATAGCCACCTCTTTCAAAACCTTAGGATGTAGGCCATCAGATCATGGGGATTTATCGGCTTTCAGTCCCATTAATTTCTCCAGTTCTATTTTTTTTACTAATACTAATTTCTTTCAGTTCCTCATTCTCGCTGGAGCCTTGGTTCTCCACAATTTCCGGGAAGTTTTTTGCGTCGTCTTCCGTGAAGACAGACACAAAGAATTTGTTTAATTTCTGGGATTTCCTTATTCCCCATTATAATTTCTCCTGTCTCAGCCTGTAAGGGCCCCACATTTACTTTAGCTAATCTTTTCCTTTTTATATACCTATAAGAAGCTTTTACAGTCTGTTTTTATGTCCCTCTGTAATTTACCCATAGTCTTTTTTCCCTTTATCAATTTATTGGTCCTCCTTTGAATTCTAAAGTCCTCCCAATCCTCAGGCTTACTACTTTTTTGGCAACGTTATAAGTCTCTTCCTTTGATCTAATACAGGTAGACTATCCTTTATCCGAAAACCTCGGGACCAGCCGTGTTTCGGTTTTCGGAAAATTTCGGATTTCGGAAGGTATTTTATAAGACTGGGAAATTTGTCGGGGGTGGGTCGGCGGGGGTCCGCGGGGGGGTCGGCGGGGGATGGGGGTCGGCGGGGGTCGGGGTCCGCGGGGGGGTCGGCGGGAGTCAGGGTCGGCGCGGGGGTCGGGGTCGTGCGCACGACTTACGCTGACCCTCTGCTCAGCGTAAGTCGTGCGCCACTCTGGTCATGTCGTGCGCACGACTTACGCTGAACGAAAAAACCTTCGGTTTTTAGAGGGTTTCAGTTTTCGGAAGTTCGGATAAAAGGTAGTCTACCTGTACTATCTTTAACTTCTCTTGTTAGCCACGCTTGAATTCCTTAAATGCTAGCCATTGCTTGTCTACCGTCATACCTTTTAATGTAGTTTCCCAATCTACCTTCGCCAACTCGCCCCTCATACCTATGTAGTTTGCTTTGTTTAGATTTAAGACCCTAGTATTGGATTTAACTAAATCACTTTCAAACTCCATATAAAATTCTATCATATTATGGTAACTCTTCCCTGAAGGCCCCTTTACTTAATTAACCCTTTCTCATCGCACAATACTAGATCTAAAATAGCCTGTTCCCTAGTTGGTTCCACAACATACTGATCTAGAAAACTATCTTGTATACATTCCATGAATTTGTCCTCCACACTAGTACTGCAAATTTGGTTTGCCCAGTCCAGATGTAGATTAAAATCCCCCATGATTACTGTATTACCCTTGTTACATGTGCCTCTAGTTTCCTGATTTATACTCTGCCCTACATTACAACTACTGTTTGGGGGCCTATAAACAAATCCCACCAATGTTTTTTGCCCCTTGTTGTTTCTTAGCTCCACCCAAACTGATTCTACTTCTTCATTTAACCACCAGGTGTTTATTTCAAGTGAGATCCACTGAAGTATTTCAGTAGATAAAGCAAATTCCTGAGATTCTCCGCTGTAACTACGTATTAACCCTTTACCACCCATGTCTCCTAACATGAGGACACTTGTAAACCAATTAGTTTATTTTACAAAAATACCGTTTTCATAGTGAATTTGGACTATTTCCCGTTATTCAACGTAACATCAAAATAAATGCCATTTACATGGGCCTATCTCACTTGCTAGTCAGCTGCTGGCTGGCTGTAACCTTGCCTGTTGCAGACCGCATGTATTCATGCCTAAATCAAGCGTCTCTCTCAGCTGTCCACTGAATGGAGAAAAAAATGAGACCTGTCTGCCTCTTGTTTCAAGCTGCAATTAGTACGGTGTACAGCATCTTAGTGGCAACCCACCATTGTAAGTTGTGAAATTAAATTCAATAAATCCGATAATTTGTGGGCTGGCATCAGAAAATGACCAGTGGACCAGCCAGATTGTCGTAAAAATTCAACTGGTCCACTAATGCCCTTCAGCGAAGGGAACCTGCCGCCTCCGTGCATTCGACCCTACACGTGACTCCAGTTCCATGCTTTGTGTCAGAACAACCAAGGATGGGCAATAAATACTCCCTTGCCAGTGCTGTCCACCTTCCAAGAAGAAAGATCGTGGTGTATTTTGGAAGGAAAAATGAGGAGAGGCAATAAAAATTAAATGGTACAATTTCAAAGGGGATGCAGGAACAGCGAGGCCTGGGGGTGAATGTATATAAATCTTTGAAGGTGGCAGGACAAGTTGAGAAGGCTGTTAAAAAGGCATACTTGTTTATAAATGGAGGCATAGAGTCCAATAGCAAGGAAGTCATGGTAAACCTTTATAAAACACTGGTTAGGCCCCAATTCGAGCATTGTGTCCAATTCTGGGCAGCACATTTAAGAAGGATGCCAGGGCTTTGGAGATGGTGCAGAGGAGAATTACCAGAGTGGTACCAGGGATGAGGAAATTCAATTATGTGGAGAAACAACAGAAGCTGGGATTGCACAGGATGGGAGGAAAAAGAGTGGGAGAGCTATAGTAATAGGGGATTCTATTGTATGGGGAATAGATAGGCGTTTCTGCGGCCGCAAACGAGACTCCAGGATGGTATGTTGCCTCCCTGGTGCAAGGGTCAAGGCTGCCTCGGAGCGGCTGCAGAGCATTTTGGAAGGGGGGGTGAACAGCCAGTTGTCGTGGTGCATATAGGCACCAACTGACGTAATAAAACTCACTACGCACTTGGTTTGAGTATAAAGCAAGGCTTTGATCAACTTGTTTCAGAACATGGAGGTCTAGTTGTACTTCACTAGTTCCTGTCTTACAAAATGTCCCTGGGCAAGCTGGGCCCATGCCCGAGTATTTATACTCCTTGCACGGCGCCACCAGCTGGCCGTCCAGTGTTATTTCACGAGCAGTTTCTTGATGAATGATGAGATTTATAACATTCTTCCTGCTTAAAAAATTTGGAAGTCCGACGACTTTCTCTTAGCGGATCAGGCGGACCACGAATAGCCGCAGTCTTTTATATTTTTGTTTATGGCTAGAAGGCACGTCTCACCGGACCGTGTCTTGGTCCCTGGGCCGCTTGATCCGTACCGGTGGATCGACAGGGCCCGTGTTGCTCTGATCGACCCGAGGGAGGCTGGGGAGATCGTGACTCCAGGTGCGGGTCCCCACAGGCGCAGAACTGGCATCATCCTGTTGGATAGCCGGGGATTGAACGGCGTCCTGGCCTCGGGTGGCCATCCCACGGGGAGCGCTCGGCTCCACGAGTGGATCCGGTGGGGCAGCTGGCAGATCTCTTGATGCCCCAGGTAGGGCGTCATCTTCGGGGGAGCACAGAGTGTCGGCATCATCCCCGTGGGTCCCTCTATCGGTTGGGTCCGTGGAACCAGCCGGACAGGGAGACGGGTCCCGGAGCGAAACGGTGGACTCCAGGCCATCCGGGTACTGCACGTGTGCGTACGTGGGGTTGACGTCCGTGAGTTCTACCTCGTTGACGAGAGGATCGGTTTTAGATGATCGGACGAATCTTCGGAGCGGCACGGGGCCGGGAGCTGCCAACCAGGACGGTAGAGACGTCCCATGGGTGGAGCGACACTGGAAGCTGAAGAATCGCTCGTGAGGTGTGACATTGGTAGACGTAGAAAGGAGAGACCTGATGGAATGCAACACGTCAGGGAGCATAGTTTCCCACTGCTGGTCTGGTAGGTTACATGACCTCAGCGTAAGACGAACAGCGTTCCAAATGATCGCGTTGTATCTCTCAACCTGTCTGTTACCGATGGGATGGTACGGTGTCGTTTTACTTGTGGTGATTCCCCGTTGGGGGAGAGAACTTTTGAGTTCGCTTGACATGAAGGAGGGACCCCGATCAGAGTGGATGAAATTGGCCGTTCCGCAAAGGGAAAAGACTTGATCAAGGCATTTGATCACTGTGGAAGTAAGCATATTGGGACAGGGGAAAGCAAATGGAAAGCGTGAATATTCGTCCACCATAGTCAGTAAGTAGGTGTTTCGCGTTGAGGGCAATGGCCCTTTAAAGTCAATGCTGAGTCGCTGCATAGCGTGTATGAACGAGCCATCCAATGGACGGAAGAATTGCGGTTTTAATTCCGCACAAATTCTACAGGAGGAGCACGTTCTTTTCACATCATCTTCTGTAGAAAATGGGAGATTTTTAGATCGCACAAAGTGCAACATACGGGTAATGCCAGGATGGCATAAGTCAGTATGAAGATCTGCCAGAGTCGAAGTTGACATAGAAGAGCAGAATACCCGCGTGAGGGTATCCGGGGCCACATTCTCTTTGCCGGGTCGATAATGTATGGTGTATCCAAAGGCGGCCAATTCCATCCTCCAGAGTTGTATTTTGTTACTCTTGATCTTAGTGCGTTTCCGGTTATCCAGCATCAAGGCCACGGAGCGCTGATCGGTTATAAGTGTGAAATGGCGACGAGCAAGAAAATGACTCCATTTACGTACCGCTTCGATGATCCCCCGGACCTGATGGCCTACATCCTAGGGTCTTGAGAGAAGTGGCGGTAGAGATTGTGGATGCATTGGTGATTATTTTCCAGAACTCCCTGGACTCAGGAAAGGTCCCGGCAGATTGGAAAACTGCTAATGTAACACCCTTATTTAAGAAGGGAAGTAGACAAAAAGCTGGAAACTATAGACCAGTTAGCCTAACATCTGTGGTTGGCAAAATGTTGGAGTCCATTATTAAGAAAACAGTAACAGAGCATTTGGATCAACATAATTTAATAGGACAGCGTCAGCATGGTTTTATGAAGGGGAAGTCATGTTTGACAAATTTGCTCGACTTCTTTGAGGATGTAACATACAGGGTGGATAAAGGGGAACCAGTGGATGTCGTGTATTTGGACTTCCAAAAGGCATTTGACAAGGTTCCACACAAAAGATTACTGATCAAGATAAGAAATCACGGGATTGGGGGCAATATACTGGCATGGGTGGAAGATTGGCTATCTAACAGAAAACAAAGAGTTGGGATAAATGGTTCATTTTCGGGCTGGCAATCAGTAACTAGTGGTGTTCCGCAGGGGTCAGTGCTGGGACCCCAACTCTTTACCATCTATATTAACGATTTGGAGGAAGGGACCGAGTGCAACATATCCAAGTTTGCCGACGATACAAAGATGGGAGGGAAAGCAGTGAGTGAGGAGGACATAAAAAACCTGCAAAAGGACATAGACAGGCTAAGTGAGTGGGCAGAGATTTGGCAGATGCAATATGATGTTGGAAAGTGTGAGGTTATGCACTTTGGCAGAAAAAATCAAAGTGCAAGTTATTATCTAAATGGAGAGAAACTGCAAAGTGCTACAGTACAAAGGGATCTGGGGGTCCTGGTGCATGAAACACAAAAAGTTAGTATGCAGGTGCAGCAGGTGATCAGGAAGGCCAATGGAATCTTGGCTTTTATTGCGAGGGGGATGGAGTATAAAAACAGGGAAGTCTTGCTGCAGTTATACAGGGTATTGGTGAGACCACACCTGGAATACTGCGTGCAGTTTTGGTTTCCATATTTAAGAAAAGATATACTTGCTCTTGAGGCGGTTCGGAGAAGGTTCACTCGGTTAATTCCGGAGATGAGGGGGTTGACATATGAGGAAAGGTTGAGTAGGTTGGGCCTCTACTCATTGGAGTTCAGAAGAATGTGAGGCAATCTTATCGAAACATATAAGATTGTGAGGGGGCTTGATCAGGTGGATGCGGTGAGGATGTTTCCACTGATGGGTGAGACTAGAACTAGGGGGCATAATCTTAGAATAAGGGGCTGCCCTTTCAAAACTGAGATGAGGAGGAACTTCTTCACTCAGAGGGTAGTAAATCTATGGAATTTGCTACCCCAGAGAGCTGCGGAAGCTGCAACATTAAATAAATTTAAAATGGAGATAGACAGTTTTCTAGCAGATAAGGGAATTAGGGGTTACGGGGAGAGGGCAGGGAAGTAGACGTGAGTCTAGATTCGGATCAGCCATGGTCCTATTGAATGGCGGAGCAGGCCCGAGGGGCCGTATGGCCTACTCCTGCTCCTACTACTTATGATGGCCGTAGCCTCCTTCTCGACAGGAGGATAATGGAGCTCGCTATCCTGCAAAGTTCTGGACAGAAATGCAACGGGTCGACCACCTTGATTCAAGGTAGCAGAGATCACCACATCCGATGCATCGCACTCGACCACGAAAGGAAGATTTTCATCAATGGAATGAAGCGTGGCTTTTTCCAGTTGTCGCTTGAGGAGGTTGAAAGCTGAAATAGCCGTTGCCTCTAATGGAAATGACTTTGCGGGGGAGGGAGCTCCTGAAGCGGACGAAGTCGCTCTGGGTCCGGTTTGATGACACCGTTGCCCACCCAGTAGCCAAGGATGTTGACTGATGGTACTGATTTCACAGATTTGGACTCATTTAAGGTTAAATTGCGACGACGGAGAACGTCAAAAAATTTCTGGAGGTTGGCATCGTGCTCCTTCTGGTCATGACCAGCAATAGTGATATTATCCAGATATGGAAAAGTGTCCGTTAAGTTCTCCTGTTTGACTAGGCTATCCATTGCCCGTTGAAAGACGGCCACCCCATTGGTGACCCCAAATGGAAGGCGACAAAACTGGTAAAGCCGACCATTGGCCTCAAAGGCCGTATACTTCTTGTCGGAGTCCTTTAACGGCACTTTATGATATGCGCTCTTTAAATCAAAAGTTGAAAATACCTTGTAGTTGGTAAGGTTATTGACCATGTCATCGATGCGTGGTAGTGGGTAGGCATCCAGGTCGGTATACTGGTTAATAGTTTGCGAGTAATCGATGCAAAGACGTTCCTTGTGTTGCTTCAGAGGATTTTTAACAACGACGACTTGAGCCCGCCAGGAAGATGAACATGGCTCAATGATACCGTCAGCTAGAAGGCGAGAGATTTCTGTCTCGATAAAGGATCGATCATCTTGGCTGAAACGTCATGATTTAGTGACTATGGGCTTCCATCGGGGGGAAAGATTGGCAAACAAGGAGGGCTCGTCGAGCGAAGCCGCCGAAAGCGCACAAAAGGGTACTTTGGAAATAGTAAGCTCCGGCTTTGACCCTCCAAACTCGAAAGTGAGTCTGTTGTGTTGTTTCTGGAAATCCTGTCCCAGGAGCACATCACTGCATAGGTTCTTGAGCACCCCGAGCCGGGTGGAGAAATAAGTGCGGCCATTGAGAATAAGGTCGACAAGACAAAAGCCGGAAGAATTGGTGGTCGGTGTCGTCAGAGCCATTGCAATTCCTCTGTCCGAGGGGTAAATACGCAGTTTTAACTTACTGACAGCCCGCTCACTAATGAAGCTGTCAGAGCTGCATGAGTCAATTAGTGCACTCAAAATGTGTCCATTTACCAAAACTTTCGTGGCTGCATGGGACAGACTTTGGGGAAAAACAGCTGTGATGGGAGGAGGGGCAGTTTTACCCTTGACAGCTGTAACCTTCGTAGTTGTTCTTGGGGGAGGAGCAGCTTTATAGATTGCAGCTGTAACCTTAGTAGTGGCTCTTGGGGGAGGAGCAATTTTATAGATAGTAGCTGCAAAACTAACAGGAGCTCTCGACCGGTATACCTTAGAAAAGTGGCCTTTCTTACTAACAGCGGCTCTTAACTGGCATACCTTAGAAAAGTGACCTTTCTTGCTGCAATGATTGCAGGTCACGTTACGAGCAGGACAAAATTTCCTATAATGGAAAGCACCTCCACAGAAGAAACACTTCCAGATTGCCAAGATGCCGCTAGGGCGGGCTCGTCATCAGTGTAGGTTTCTAGGGTAGGGTTGTCATCAGCCGGGTTGGAGTCATCATCCGTGAGGGCTTCCGCCCGAGGCCTATCGAAAGAATCACTAAAAGTGATAGCAGCAGCCCGTGCACGTGGTGAAAGATAGGTGTCTGCATTCCTCTTTGCTAAGTCCAGAGCACATGCCTGGTCGTAGACAGCCTGTAACTTGAGGGTTTTATTCTCCAACAGAGACGCAATCCCATTAATAAAGGAATCACGAATTAACTCCTCCTGGTACTGCTCAGCTGTAACAGCTTTAAGATTACAATCCTTGCTGAGCCTGCGAAGTTTCTGAAGGAATTCGTCCAGTGATTACCCGGGTTGTTGTCGAGTTGTGGCCAGTAGATGCCGAGCAAAAATTTCATTTGGGGACTTGACATATAGCTGCTGTAGTATTTGGATAGCGGCATATCACAAGCATTCGTAACTTGTTAGGAACATTCTCACCACACTCATCAAGGAAGTTACTAAAGGTACGATACCAGTGTTTCCATACCTTAGCGGCTGTAAGTGAATTCGGGTCCAGGTCGAGACGGGCGGGTCTGAGTAGTTTCTCCATGATGGATCAATTACTTGTCTGAGTTCCCTTCTACAGTTCGAGTCGTAGCTGGCTGTTCCCGAATCACCCAAAGTGTGGAGTCGATAACAAGTTGATTAAATTGACGTAATAAAACTCACTACGCACTGGTTTGAGCATAAAGCAAGACTTTAATCAACTTGTTTCAGAACATGGAGGTCTAGTTGTACTTCACTAGTTCCTTGTCTTACAAAATGTCCCTGGAAAGCTGGGGCCGACGCCCGAGTATTTATACTCCTTGGACGGCGCCACCAGCTGGTCGTCCAGCGTTATTTCACGAGTAGTTTCTTGATGAATGATGAGATTCATAACACCAACGATATAGGTAAAAATCGGGATGAGGTCCTAAAAGCTGAATATAGGGAGTTAGGTAAATTTACAAAATAGGACCTCCAAGGTAGTAATCTCAGGATTGCTACCAGTGCCACGTGCTAGTCAGAGTAGAAATAGAAGGATATTTCAGATGAATACGTGACTAGAGAAATGGTGCAAGGGGGAGGAATTCAAATTCCTGGGACATTGGAACCGGTTCTGGGGGAGGTGGGACCAGTACAAACTGGACGGTTTGCACCTGGGCAGGACCAGGACTGATGTCCTAGGGGGAGTGTTTGCTAGTGCTGTGGGGGAGGGTTTAATCTAAAATGGTAAGGGGTTGGGAACCTGTGCAGGGGGGACAGAGGAAAGGGAAACAAGGATAGAAGCAAAAGACAAGAAGGAGAAAAGCAAAAGTGGCAGTCAAATAAATCAAGGGTTTAAATCAAACATGGCCACAGTAAATAATAATTCTAAAAGGTCTAAGAGTGTTTAAAAAATTTTTTTTTTAAAAACAAGCCTGAAGGCTTTGTGTCTTAATGCGAGGAGCATTCGTAATAAGGTGGATGATTTAGCTGCGCAAATAGATGTAAACGGATATGATATGATTGGGATTACGGAAACATGGCTCCAGGGTGACCAAGGCTGGGAACTCAATATCCAGGGGTATTCAATAGTCAGGAAAGACAGGCAAAAAGGAAAAGGAGGTGGGGTAGCATTGCTGGTTAAAGAGGAGATTAACACCGTTGTAAGGAAGGATATTAGCTCTGATGATGTGGAATCTGTATGGGTAGAACTGAGATATACCAAGGGGCAGAAAACGTTAGTGGGAGTTGTATACAGACCCCAAACAGTAAAACGGAGGTTGGGGATTGTATAAAGGGATGGCGTTAAGGCTAAAGGGATTAAGGGATATGGGGAGAAGGCAGGGACAGGGTACTGAGTTTGGATGATCAGCCATGATCTCATTGAATGGCGGAGCAGGCTCGAGGGGCTGAATGGCCGCCTCCTCCTATCTTCTATGTTTCTATGTTCTCCTTAGAGCAGAGATGATTAAGTAGAGATTTAATAGAGGTGTTCAAAATTATGAGGGGTTTTGATAGGGTAGATAGGGGGGAAACTTTCCAGTGACAGGAGGATTGGTAACCAGAGGACACGGATTTAAGGTAATTGGCAAAAAAAGCCGGGGGTAGATGAGAATTCTTTTTATATAGGATATACAACACAGAAACAGGCCATCGGCCCAACCAGTCCATGCCGGCGTTTATGCTCCACTCGAGCCTCCTCCCGTCTTTTCTCATCTAACTCTTATCAGCATAACCCTCTATTCCCTTCTCCCTCATGCTTGTCCAGCCTCCCCTTAAATGCATTTAAACTATTCGCTTCAACCACTCCCTGTGGTAGCGAGTTCCACATTCTCACCACTCTCTGGGTAAAGAAGTTGCTTCTGAATTCCATATTGGATTTCTTGGTGTCTATCTTATATTGATGACCTCTAGTTATGCTCTTCCCCACAAGTGGAAACATTCTCTATCCACTCTATCAAAATCTTTCATAATTTTTAAAGACCTCTATTAGGTCACCCCTCAGCCGCCTTTTTTCAAGAGAAAAGAGATCCGGCCTGTTCACCCTTTCCTCGCATTTCTGGTATCATCCTTGTAAACCTTCTCTGCACCCTCTCCAGTGCCTCTCTAACCTTTTTATAATATGGCGACCAGAACTGCATGCCGTACTCTAAGTGTGGTCTAACCAAGGTTTGATACATGTTTAGCATAACTTCCCTATTTTTCAATTCTATCCCTCTAGAAATAAACCCTAGTGCTTGGTTTGCTTTTTTATGGCCTTGCTAATCCGTGTCGCAACTTTTAGTGATTTGTGTATTTGTACTCCGAGATCCCTTTGTTCCTCTACCCAACCTAGACTCGCACCCTCCAAGTGATAAGTGACCTCCCTATTCTTCCTACCAAAATGTAATACCTCACGTTTATCTGTGTTGAACTTCATTTGCCAATTATATGCCCATTCTGCAAGTTTATTAATGTCCTCCTGTAATTTGCTGGTCCTCCTCAGTATTGACTAGCACCCCCCCCCCCCCCCCCCCCCCCCCCCAAATTTGTCATCTGCAAATTTAGAAATTGTGTTTTTGATTCCAAGGTCTAAATCGTTAATGTAAATTGTGAACAGCAGTGGTCCCAGCACTGATCCTTATGGAACACCACTACCCACCTTCTGCCACTGTGAATAGCTACCCTTTACCCCTACTCTCTGCTTTCTGTCTTGAAGCCAGCCAGCAATCCATTCTGCTACTTATCCCCTGATTTTGCATGCTCTGACCTTGTTCATCAGTCTATTATGGGGTACCTTATCGAAGGCCTTTTGAAAATCTAGATAAATTACATCTACTGCATTACCCTTGTCTATTCTCTCTGTTACCTCTTCAAAAAATTCAATGAGGTTTCACTTTCCCATTTGAAATCCATGCTGACTATTCATTACTATATTTTTGGTTTCTAGATGTTCTTTTATTTTCTCCTTTAGTAAGGATTCTGTTATTTTTCCTACCACCACGTTATGATCTGGAATGTACTGCCTGAAAGGATGGTGGAAGCAAATTCAGTAGTAACTTTCCCAAAGGGAATTGTACATGGACGTAAAAAGGAGACATTTTCAGGGCTACGGGGGAAAAAGCAGGGGAGTGGGACTAATTGGATAGATCGTTCAGAGAGCTGGCACAGACACAATGGGCCAAATGGCCTCATTCTGTGCTGTAGGATTCCATGTTAATAGAGCTGAATATCAAGAGGGGCATATAACAGGCCATCGGCGCAATACCGCACAAGACAAATTTCGAACCCCAGAAGTTTCAGTTACTAACAGGAAAAAAATGGCAGTGAAATAAAATTTTCAAAAGCATTGAGAGTGAGTTGTGGGAACCCAGGGGCCAGATTGTGCAATCAGTCATGAGTTTACATGGGTGTTCTCCATTGTAAATAGCACGTATGAATTTATATTTTAAAATGTTGACACAAAAAGTGTGACCAACATATGGGTTGTGAATCTTTGGAATTCTCTGCCCCAGAGGGCTGTGGATGTTGAGTCACTGAGTATATTCAAGGCTGAGAGCGATAGATTTTTGGACTCCAGGGGATTCGAGGGACATGGGGATCGGGCGGGAAAGTGGAGTTGAGGTCGATGATCAGCCATGATCTTATTGAATGGCGGAGCAAGCTTGAAGGGTCGTATGGCCTACTCCTGCTCCTAATTCTTATGTTCTTATGACAACAGGCAATCACGTGGAGCAAACAGGAATTGCATACAGACATAAGGGAAGCAAAATTCGGTGCTTTTGTGCCTCCGGGGCGCAAATGGCTTAGCGACCGGGCGCGACGCTGACATCAACTCCCGCCATATTCAGCGGGAGTTTTGTGATGGCACTATGGCGTTGCACCCCAATAGCCTTCACCCGGAGATCATGACATCATCGCCCTGGTCGCACCCCCGACCCGAAATTGACTTCCGCCCCCTGCAGCAGTGCCGGGTGAAAACACCGACAGGAGATGATGATTAAAGGCGAGGTGGCCAAGGTAATTTTTTTAAAAAGGAAGCAACTACTGCCAACGAACCGGAAGCGGACTGCACATGCACGCTGCCGGTTCGACACGGGAGCCGGTTCATTAAAAAAAAATTAAATGCCGGGAGAGCGCGGGCTGTGAGGAAAAATGGCCGGGAGAGTGTGCAAAAAAAATGTGTTTAAAGTTTGGCAACATTAGCGCAGCTGCTAATTTTCCAAACTTTTAAGATTTAGTGCCCCAAACGGGGCTATAATGAATTTCTCCCCCAAGATTTTTAATATATTTTAGATAAATTAAATGGTATGGATAAACTATATAAAGTATTCAGTGGTATGGTATATCGTTTCCTCATCTTTTGACTTTTTCTTGTTTTTCATTTGAGTTTATCCTTTCGGATTCTTTGCCGTGAAAATAATTGGAAAGGAGGTTGATTGAATGGGATTTTATACAGTGGGAGTGAATGAGGAGCCATTTTAATTGATTTGGGATTTGTTAGGCAGGACTTGCTGCACGGAATAACCCAATGTTGTTGCATCTGTTATTGAGGGTTTGATACCAAAACATTTTAAATCATGCTTAAACTAATCGGATTTGATCTTGTGCAGCCAGCAACTAGCCTTTTGATCAGAAAAGAGAATGAAAAGCTGGACTTCATCGCAAGAGTCATCGCAAGAGTCACTGGCCTAGAAAGTGGAGTCTGCTTGAATTGGGGTGTGATCCTGGTGCTGCATGCTCCCAATGTAATCCCAGTGCTACACGGCCGGTGGCAGGACCATGGCAAATTGGTCTTCTGGCCTCTTTCGGACAGTACTAGTGAGTGGTGGGTGCCATTTGCGGCCCCAGAGGCAACTCGACAGTCGCTGGGGTGGGGGCAATAAGATCAACTGACTCCGACACTGGCCTCGGGAGAGTCCGGGAGGGGGCAAGCGGTGGCCACCAACAGCCTGCACTTTTAGTGTGAGCTCCTCATAGCTCCACGTTACGATAAGTGAAAAATGTGAAACTTGTATTTTGGGTAATAAGGTCAGTCGCAAACCAATTTTTCCATAGGGCCTGAAACTGGCATTAGGCCTCGATTGACATAACACCTGTTTCAGGCTTGCGCCCAGGACGCCTACTGAGCAGTCCGATCCAATATGGTGGGTGGCGCACTTCTGGCAAGGCACGAGTGCACACATTGAGCCCGCTACATTGGACCCTTAGGAACCTGTTTTATACCTGTAGGCCATTAAATCTAAGATTAAGGGAGTACTACTGCAGTTATACAGAACATTGGTCAGACCTCATTTGGACTATTATCAGTTTTGGGTACCTCACTATAGGGAGGATATATTGGCCTTGGTGGAGGTCCAGTAACAGTTGAATAGGATGATACTGAGAATGATGGGATGGAGTTTTGATGAGCAATTCGGTACCTTGAGTTATATTCCCTGCCGATGAGAAGGGTAAGGAGTCTTGGATCTTGGTGTAGATAGGAAAGGATTCCAAAACACGGACATACTCTCAAAATTCAAACTAAACCAATTAAAAGTGGATCTTCACACAAAGGGAATAAACTGTACCGTGAAATCAAATGCAGAATATACTGAGGTATTCAAAGAGAAGAGAAATACTTAGAAAATAAGCGAGTTAAGTGATATGGAGAAAGGGTGGGAAATTGACATCAAAGATAGGGAGCGCGTGGCTAATAAAATG
Organism: Somniosus microcephalus; assembly: GCF_052327205.1. NCBI lineage: Eukaryota > Metazoa > Chordata > Chondrichthyes > Squaliformes > Somniosidae > Somniosus > Somniosus microcephalus. The sequence continues at coordinate 54,550,652 of NC_141012.1, read as the reverse complement.
GCCGAATAGGCTTGATGGACAGAATGCTGTCCTCCTATATTTCCTAGTGTTATACGTATTGCATATCTGGTTCCATTCTTTCTTCTAGAAGTCAATGGTTTCTCTTGAACATCTGCTGATTGTTGTCCTTTGCTTCCTTCCAGATTAATCGTGGCATTGTCGGTGACTCTGGGCATGTTTCTAATTGAGCTGCTGGGCTTCTTCTCCGGAGTCTCCATGTTCAACAACACCCAGAACCTCATTTGTATCCTTCAGACAGTCCCATGGCGCTTTAGAGTTAATCCCGTATCTTATTACCTAGGGCCAGGTAGATCGAAGGACGTTGTCCCTGAATGTCTGTAACCACAGGCACCTCCTGTAGCTTTCCCATTACTTAGCTGTACTTTGTCAGTGATTAGAGGAGTTGAGTGTGGTTAAATTGGGCCGTGGGAAGCAGGGTGTTTCACCCTCAAATTGGTCCATTCTACACCTGATTTATGCCCAAAAATGGGCCCAGACTAATTTCTAAGCCCAGGTCCCTCCATTGTATGCTGTGTTTCCATTGCTGTGCCTATTGTCATTCAGTACCAGCTGTTTATGGCACATGGGGACGCTCTACCTTTACCACAGTTGGCCCCATGTGGCACAGTGCAGTAATACATAGTGATTAATCAGCCCCCTGCAGTATAACGGGGCGAGCCCCACACGGAGGGGCACTAAAGAAACGAGGTAGTGAAGGGCCAGGATATCGCCACTCAACTTTCACATTTTACAAATGGGTTGTGCTTTGCTCCTCCTTGTATCTTTGACTAGATTTTGCAATATTTTAATTACTTCAATATGTTTTGCACCAAAAATTAACATATTTGGCAACTTGTGTCACTGTCAATATCTTGAATTTTGAAAGTCTGTCAGGATTTAATTTAATCCTTAGCTTCATGTGGTAGCAATTTTCTTGTCACCACAAGTATACATTAGTTAGATTTTATTCAGGTTATATAGATACTTTTCTGTATGTAATATAATAGATGCAATTTTCCTCGGCTTTACACCAGAGGTACACTCGTTTCCTAGATGCAAAGCAGCGGAAACACGAGCAGAGACCTGTTACTGTGCCAACACCCCTTTCTATACTTTCAGGGTTTCCTCTGAGAAAAGGCTGGCTGTATCGCTTCACGCGCCACTGACATGGTGCTGAGAAGGGGAAAGCTGGAGCCCTGGCGTGTGAAGCTGTGCTGACAGAAGCCGTTTCAGATAGGTCAACTCCAGCCATCTCCATTGTATTACGCCATGGATTTGTCTCCACTGATCAGTAGGCTGGCTGGTCTAATGGCAGCTATCAGACCTTGAAAGCATTGATGGTGATTGTCAGGGTCTGGATGATATGCAAGGTTGTGCTTTGTCTATTCTCTTCCTGAATACTGCCAGTTAGCAGATGATTCCGTGGAGGTGGAGGCACTGACTGGCCCCTGGTCCTCCGGAGATGGGGGGAAGGTTGATGCACCAATCTGCCACATGCACCATTGATGTCTGCAGCAATGAAAAATCTTCCTTGATACTGCAAATTATGTTTGTGGATTCGATAGTCACACCCATCATTGCTGCACATCTTTGGAGACTGACTTCAGATGTGATACTCCTCGAACATCCTTTTTAGGCAAGTACCCATGAGTTCTGGGTCCCTTGACTCAGGAGACAATAGCAGCATTCTTCGCCTCCACTGGGAAGGTAGCATATCCTCACCCACTCCTCCAGCTCCTCTCTTCTTTGTTAATCATCCTCAGTAACGGTATCTAATACCCCAGGGTGAAAGTATCTGAGCTGGTTTATGGAAGTGAATTTGGAAGTGATACAGGATGAGATTGAGAAGGTTGTGGCAGGAACCCTGGACAGAATGTCAGTGATGGAAGCCATGGGTGGGCGTCACCTTTTCTTCCTGTCCCATCATTCTTTGTCACCTTCATAATCCAGAGGAAGAAGCTCCGTTCCATCTCACCTGCCCCTCTTAATCACCATCCTCCTTTTCTTAGTTATGTGCCCCCCCATCGCCACACATTGTACAAGCTAAGAATGGATGAGCATTACTGCCTTAGGAATAAGGAGACAGAGAAGGAAGTGGAAACTTGTCGCTGTGTGGTGTTTCACAAGGTTGTCACGGTAAATGTAGGTGTGCATTCACTAACCTGGCACCGGCATTATGCCTTCGACCTCGCCAGCGAGGCATCGTTGGCAAGAGTAGAGTGCCTCCCCAACAGCCCAATGGCCTGCTCCTCATAGAGGTTGACCTCTTTGATCCAGGATGTCCGCACTGGTGCCCTGCCTCTTAACGGACATTGTGTGTAAGTTTGCCCTACCACAAGATTAAGTGAATTAGATGAAGTTTAGCAATTGAGAGCTGTCTCCCAGCTAGCACTGGACAGCTGATGTAAGAGATGTGATGCCATCACCCAGTTAAAGAGAAGGCGGGGGTTTTAAGGTTCTCCATGCAAATAATTGTTAGTGGTTGCCAGGGTCTGGATGATATGCAAGGTGCAGTGTTAAGGGTTATTTGTGCATTTTAGAGGGCAAAGCGTGTGCTGGTGCCCAAGGAAGAAAGGAAGTGTGTTACGTTGCCTGGTCAGGCCACTGAACTTCTTGTGGCACTGGTTTGCAGTTCTGGGGTTGAGACGTGGCACTCTGCCAGTTCCACTTCCCTCCCCATGCCACAATAACAAGAAGTTGCATTTATATAGTGCCAAACGTCCCAAGGTGCTTCACAGGAGCTTTAGCAAACAAAATTTGACACCGAGCCACGTAAGGAGCTTTTGGGACAGGTGACCAAAAGCTGGGTCAAAGAGGGAGATTGTAAGGAGTTTCTTAAAGGAAGAGAGAGGCGGAGAGGTTTAGGGAGGGAATCCCAGAGCTCGGGGCCCAGGCAAGTGAAGGCACGGCCGCCAATGGTGGAGTGATGGAAATTATGGATGTGCCAGAGGCCAGAAATGGGAGTGCAGAGATCTCGGAGAGTTGTAGGGCTTGAGGAGATTAGAGATAGGGAGGGGCGAAGCCATGGAAGGATTTGAAAACAAGGATGGGAATTTTAAAATCAAGGCAATGCTTAACCAGGAGCCTATGTAGGCCAACAAGCACAGGGGTGATGGGTGAACGGGACTTGGTGCGAGTTAGGACACGGGGCAGTGAGCACAGGGGTGATGGGTGAACGGGACTCGGTGCGAGTTAGGACATGGGGCAGTGAGCACAGGGGTGATGGGTGAACGGGACTCGGTGCGAGTTAGGACACGGGGCAGTGAGCACGGGGTGATGGGTGAACGGGACTGGGTGTGAGTTAGGACACGGGGCAGTGAGCACAGGGGGCGAGAGGTGAACGGGACTTGGTGCGAGTTAGGACACGGGGCAGTGAGCACGGGGTGATGGGTGAACGGGACTCGGTGCGAGTTAGGACACGGGGCAGTGAGCACAGGGGGTGATGGGTGAACGGGACTTGGTGCGAGTTAGGACACGGGGCAGTGAGCACGGGGTGATGGGTGAACGGGACTTGGTGCGAGTTAGGACACGGGGCAGTGAGCACGGGGTGATGGGTGAACGGGACTCGGTGCGAGTTAGGACACGGGGCAGTGAGCACGGGGTGATGGGTGAACGGGACTCGGTGCGAGTTAGGACACGGGGCAGTGAGCACGGGGTGATGGGTGAACGGGACTTGGTGCAAGTTAGGACACGGGGTAGTGAGCACGGGGTGATGGGTGAACGGGACTGGGTGTGAGGACACGGGGCAGTGAGCACGGGGTGATGGGTGAACGGGACTGGGTGTGAGTTAGGACACGGGGCAGTGAGCACAGGGGACGATGGGTGAACGGGACTTGGTGCGAGTTAGGACACGGGGCAGTGAGCACAGGGGGTGATGGGTGAACGGGACTGGGTGAGTGTTAGGACACGGGGCAGTAAGCACAGGGGACGATGGGTGAACGGGACTGGGTGCGAGTTAGGACACGGGGCAGTGAGCACGGGGTGATGGGTGAACGGGACTGGGTGTGAGTTAGGGCACGGGGCAGTGAGCACGGGGTGATGGGTGAACGGGACTGGGTGTGAGTTAGGACACGGGGCAGTGAGCACGGGGTGATGGGTGAACGGGACTGGGTGAGAGTTAGGTCACGGGGCAGTGAGCACAGGGGGTGATGGGTGAACGGGACTCGGTGCGAGTTAGGACGGGGTGATGGGTGAACGGGACTGGGTGCGAGTTAGGACACGGGGCAGTGAGCACGGGTGATGGGTGAACGGGACTGGGTGAGAGTTAGGTCACGGGGCAGTGAGCACAGGGGGTGATGGGTGAACGGGACTCGGTGCGAGTTAGGACAGGGGGTGATGGGTGAACGGGACTGGGTGCGAGTTAGGACACGGGGCAGTGAGCACAGGGGTGATGGGTGAACGGGACTGGGTGTGAGTTAGGACACGGGGCAGTGAGCACAGGGGGTGATGGGTGAACGGGACTGGGTGTGAGTTAGGACACGGGTCAGTGAGCACGGGGTGATGGGTGAACGGGACTGGGTGTGAGTTAGGACACGGGGGAGTGAGCACGGGGTGATGGGTGAACGGGACTGGGTGTGAGTTAGGACACGGGGCAGTGAGCACAAGGGGCGATGGGTGAACGGGACTGGGTGTGAGTTAGGACACGGGGCAGTGAGCACGGGGTGATGGGTGAACGGGACTGGGTGCGAGTTAGGACACGGGGCAGTGAGCACAGGGGGTGATGGGTGAACGGGACTGGGTGCGAGTTAGGACACGGGGCAGTGAGCACGGGGTGATGGGTGAACGGGACTGGGTGCGAGTTAGGACACGGGGCAGTGAGCACGGGGTGATGGGTGAACGGGACTGGGTGCGAGTTAGGACACGGGGCAGTGAGCACGGGGTGATGGGTGAATGGGACTGGGTGCGAGTTAGGACACGGGGCAGTGAGCACAGGGGGTGATGGGTGAACGGGACTGGGTGTGAGTTAGGACACGGGGCAGTGAGCACGGGGTGATGGGTGAACGGGACTGGGTGTGAATTAGGACACGGGGCAGTGAGCACAGGGTGATGGGTGAACGGCACTGGGTGTGAGTTAGGACACGGGGCAGTGAGCACGGGGTGATGGCTGAACGGTAATGGGTGTGAGTTAGGACACGGGGCAGTGAGCACAGGGGGTGATGGGTGAACGGGACTGGGTGTGAGTTAGGACACGGGGCAGTGAGCACAGGGGGTGATGGGTGAACGGGACGGTGTGAGTTAGGACACGGGGCATTGAGCACGGGGTGATGGGTGAATGGGACAGTGTGAGTTAGGACACGGGGCAGTGAGCACAGGGGGTGATGGGTGAACAGGACTGGGTGCGAGTTAGGACACGGGGCAGTGAGCACAGGGGGTGATGGGTGAACGGGACTGGGTGTGAGTTAGGACACGGGGCAGTGAGCACAGGGGGTGATGGGTGAACGGGACTGGGTGCGAGTTAGGACACGGGGCAGTGAGCACAGGGGTGATGGGTGAACGGGACAGTGCGAGTTAGGACACGGGGGCAGCAGAGTTTTTGATGAGCTCAAGTTTACGGAGGGTGGAAGATGAGGGGTCAGCCAGGAGTGCGTTGGAATAGTCTAGTCTAGAGATAACAAGCGTGGATGAGGGTCTCCGCAGCAGATGAGCTGAGGCAGGGGCCAAGGCGGGCGATGTTATGGCGGTAAAAATAGGCGGTCGTGGTGAGGTGTGGATATGTGGTCAGAAGCTCATCTCGGCATCAAATATGACACCAAGGTTGCGAATAGTTTGGTTCAGCTTCAGACAGTTGCGAGAGAGAGGGATGGAGTCGGCAGGCAAGGATTGGAGTTTGTGTCGAGGACTGAAGAAAATGGCTTCAGTCTTCCCAATATTTAGTTGGAGGAAGTTTCTGCTCATCTAGTACTGGATGTCGGAGAAGTTGTCTGACAATTTAGAGATAGTGGAGGGGATAAGAGAGGTGGTGTTGAGGTAGAGCTGGGTGTCGTCAGCGTAAATGTGGAAATTGAAGCTGTGTTTTAGAATGATGGCGCCGAGGGGCAGCATGTGGATGAGAAATAGGAGGTGGCCAACGATCGATCCTTGGGGACACCAGAAGTAGCAGCGCGGGAGTTGGAAGAGAAGCCATTGCCGGTGATTCTCTGACTGCGATTAGATAGATAAGAATGGAACCAGGCGAGTGTGGTCCCACCCAGCTGGATGACCGTGGAGAGGCGTTGGAGGAGAATGGTGTGGTCAACCGTGTTGAAGGCTGCACACGGGTCAAGAAGGGCGAGGATGGATAGTTTACCACTGTCACAGTCACATAGGTTGTCATTGTGACTTTGATAAGAGCCATTTTGGCAGGGGCGGAAACCTGATAGGAGGAATTCAAACATGGAGTTCCGGGAAGGATGGGCATGTACTTGGGAGGTGACAGCACATTCAAGGACTTTGGAAGGGATGAGTTGGAGATGGGGCGGTAGTTTGCAAGGACGGAGGGGATCAAGGGTTGGTTTTTTGAGGAGAGGGGTGATGATGGCAGATTTGAAGGAGTGGGGGACAGTACCTGAGGAGAGAGAACCGTTAACAATATCCGCTAACATGGGGGCCAGAAACGGAAGTTGGGTGGGAATAGGGTCGAAGTGAGCAGGAGGTGGGTGTCATGGACAAGGTGAGCTTGGAGAGGGTGTGAGGGGAGATGGGAGAGAAATTGGAGAAAAGTGCTAGGGCAGTGTGGAGCCTTAACGGAAGTTTGGCCCGGTGGGCTAGGGGGAAGGGAGAGAAGCGGCAGAGGCAGCTGATCGGATTGTTTCAAGCTTAAGAGACAAAAGTCCATGAGCTCCTTGCACTTGTAGGAGGAGGCTGGGGGGAAGGGGGAGGAGGAGGCTGGGGGGAGGGGTGTAAGAAGATGGTTTGCAGTAGAGAAAAGAAGCTGGAGGTTATCTTTGCATTCCAGAATGATCCTAGAATAGTGAGCAGTTTTGGCAGACAAGGACAGGACCCGCTAGTGCTTTTTGTTGTCCAGCCAGATCTGACGATGAATGGCTGAACCAGTTATCCGCCAGGTGTGTTCAAGGCTGCGTCCCTTAGACTTAAGACAGCGGCGATGAGGGCCGTACCGGGGGAACGGCCAGGGTGAGAGAGTGTAATGGTTTTAATGGCAACTAGGGCGTCAAAGGTGGTGGTGAGGGTGTGGTTGAGCATATTGGTAGCTGCAGAAATGTTGCGGTGAATGGAGGGCCAAAGGCTAGAGAGTTGGGATTTTGAAAGTGCCGTTGTAAGTGAATTGGGAGAGAGATTTTTCCAGAGGCAAAGTCAAGTTGGGGTCATTCTCTGGAGGAAACTTTGATGGAAAGTTTTCATACAGAAAAGGGAGTTTCTACGGTAAATGCAATGATTTGGATGTGTACCGCGTAATAATTTTGTGTTTTATGTTGGGAACTATTAGTCCCTTCTCTGGTTATAACAAAACAAGATAGCTGAAGGCATTTTCAGAAAAGAGTGAGTTAATTGGTTCCCCTTCACCAACTTGTTTCAGTGGTAGCTGTCTGCTGCCTGATCCTTTATTCATGTTATTTATAACCTTCTTGCACCTTGTTTATTGGTACATTCTCCATTTGTTGTGCTTTGTTGCAGGTAGTGGAAAGGGTGTTGGAACCAGATTCAATAGTGACTTTCAAAAGGAAATTGGATAAATACTCGAAGGGAAAGAAATTAGAGGGCTGTGGGGAAAGACTAGGGGAGTGGAACTAATTAAATATACCAAAGTGCTGACACAGGCACGATGGGCCGAATGGCCGCCTCCTGTGCTGGAATGATTTATTTAGGCCATTTGTAGGCATGCTGTATTGGGGTGATGGAGGCCTGGGGATGCAGGCTGCTGTTGTATCTGAGCAGTGCTGCTTCTTTGCCTCTTTCCTATAACTTTTGTCTCAGCTGTTGGAGCTCACGCTAGTGCCTCAGTTGCTCTTCTCTTCTACCTCTTTGAGCAGTGGCCGTGCAGTACGTACTGGTGGATATTCGGTTTCTGCAGGTAGGTCATGTTAACTGTATGCAAACTGGCTGGGATGGAAATTCACACAGTCTACAATAGAGGCAGTCTGTGGATCATCGGCAGCAGTGACGGCACTCACCATATCAAATTAGCTTTTCCTTTTATACTTCACAACATTCCTGTTTCTGAAAAGTTTGCTCAGTAAGACCGCCCCCCTCGGTGCGGGGGTGTCGGCGAGACCGCCCCCCTCGGTGCGGGGGTGTCGGCGAGACCGCCCCCCTCGGTGCGGGGGTGTCGGCGAGACCCCCCCCCCCTCGGTGCGGGGGTGTCGGCGAGACCCCCAACCCCCCCACCCCCCCCCCCCCCCGGGTCGGTGCGGGGGTGTCGGCAAGACCCCCCCCCCTCAGTGCGGGGGTGTCGGCAAGACCCCCCCCCCTCGGTGCGGGCGTGCCGGCGAGATCCCCCCCCCCCCCTCGGTGCGGGGTGTCGGTGAGACCCCCCTGAACACAAGAATGACGGCGAGTTCTTAATCTCATTCGACCAGCATCTCATAATGCCACATTAGAGCCTGTTCTGCATGGGGTGCTTCTCCCAGGCAGCTCAATAGAATGCACTCTCATTAAACTGAGCTAATAAGATTTTTTGTAAGAAATATGCGTGAGAGATGAGTAAATGTAATTTTAGGTGCTGAAACAGAATAACTGGATTGCTTTTGAAGTGTAGTAATGCGGTCAGATGTGGCAGCCAATTTCACACCAACAGCAAATGAGGTAAGTGACCAGGTAGTGTTGGTTGAGGATGAATGTTGACCAGTACATTGAGAGAATTGCCTGCTCTTTTTTTGAATAGTGCTCTGGTAATCTTTTAAATCTACTGATCCTGGTGGGTGCAACCTCCGCTTAATATCTCATCAAAAACACCACATACATACCTGGCTCTCTCCGAGAAGACCGTTTTTCCACTTCCGCCTCACTAGAAAGACCATCACTGAGCTTTGTCATTTGCAGGCTGACTTGAAGAGAATTTTTCCCGAGAGGGACAACTCCTCCCACAGCATTAAGCTTTTATGCTACCAGCTGCTTGCAAAACAGCACATGGACAGTCTATCAGTCAGCCACACTGCAGCCCATAGATGTGTCAAACATGTGACGCGATGTGCTTTCAAGGAGCTGTAAGCATTTTCCCTGGGGAATGGAGACATGGGCTGGGTGGGGGCGGTGGGGAAGGGAATAAATGAGATGAGGAAGCTGAAAGGGCAGGGAGTGTAGGGAAAATAAGAGAGGGAGAAAACGGATCAGCAGGAGGCAGGATTAAAATGAACAGGATTGTCAGGAACAGGGAGATTTGAGTTGCAGGACCATAAATGTGCTTAGCATTGTGAATAAAACTGGTAAGCTAGAGGCACAAATTGCATTGCGGGTATAATATGACATTAACAGAGATGTGGTTTAAGCTTAGGCTAGGGAAGGTGTGGGAGTTTGAACATTCCTGGTTACAAAATATTCAGGAGAGAGGTAGCAGTGATGATCAAAGATTCCATTATAGAACTAGAAAATAGAGAATGGTGCGATAGGTGAATGTATTTGATTAGAGTTTAAGAATAAGAAGGCAACTGTTATCAAGAAGAGATAGAGGAAGATATATTACAGGAAAACTTAGGAAAAGCAGGGCCCTAATTATCCAATGATGGACTGAGTAGGAATAATGTAAGTGGCAAAGTGTAGTCACTGTTATGTAGGCAAACGCAACAGGCAATTTGGACACAGGAAGGTCCCACAAACAATAAGATACAGGAGCAGTTAATCTGTTCTGGTGCAATTGGTTGACCTGGAAATATTGGCAAGGACACTACTCTTTGAATAATGCCATGGGATCCTTTATGTTTACCTGAGGCAAAGCTTCTGTTTAATGTTTTATCAACAACAACAAATTGTATTTATATAGCACCTTTAACGTAGTAAAACATCCCAAGGCGCTTCACAGGAGCGTTATAAAACAAAATTTGATACCGAGCCACGTAAGGATGAATTAGGATAGATGACCAAAAGCTTGGTCAAAAAGGTAGGTTTTAAGGAGCGTCTTAAAGGAGTTTAGGGAGGGAATTCCAGAGCTTAGGGCCTTGGCAGCTGAAGGCACGGCCACCAATGAATGAGCGATTAAAATCAGGAATGCTCAAGAAGCCAGAATTGGAGAAGCGCAGATATCTCTTTGGCGGGGGGGACTGGAAGGGATTAGAGATAGGGAGGGGCAAGGCCATGGAGGGATTTGAAAAAAGGATGAGAATTTTAAAATTGAGCCAATGTAGGTCAGCGAGCACAGGGGTGAAGGGCGAACGGAACTTGGTGCGAATTAAGACACGGGCAGCCGAGTTTTGGGTGACCTGTAGGGGGTTTGCACAGGCGTATTTGGTCAGTCAGCTTTGCCTCTGACTACCTTCTTTGAGCGGTTTGAATCGCTCGCCCCCTGGGTTCTGGACACTAGACTTCAATACAGGCAGCGATACAGAAAATCGAGTAGACAAGTGGTTTGGTGTAAAAGAACCAAGATTTTATTAAACTGAAAAATTATAATGATCTTACACGAGAAAATTACTGGTACAGCACACTACAGACATAAAATGCTTATACTTAAAGGGAATGGGGAACACACAGCACAATCGAGGGAAAACAACTATATTAGCAATCCCCTTAATTCCCACCCCCTATACCTAACTAGATTAGACTATGAGGGGCCAGAACTTCATGCTCACCAATCCAAGAACTTGTTACGTTTAAAAAAAAAAAAAAAAAACAGTTGAAGGTTTTGGGTTCACTCCTTGTGCGCTCTGTGGCCTGCCGAGGTCACGTGGTTCCAGCGCGCTGCAAGGGTGCCGTCCAGGTGAAATACCCCAATATTAAAGTCTCTGCCTGGGTATTTTACCTCGTAGGACAGGCTCTTCTTCAGTTGATGTTCTTCCTTGGTTGATCCTGTTGGTTGAATGAGCTGGACTGAGGGCCCGTTTATTTGAAGCCCCACGCAGTCTTCTTCATACAACCCGTCCTGGTTGTAATCTGGCAGCGAGTTGAGAGGCAGGAGAGAAGAGGCAAGAGAGAGAATGGCTTCCTGATGGGCCCATAGTTATACCCCCATCGGGAGCCCTTATCTGCGCGGCAAATCAGTTCAGTCCTTTGTCCGATTTGGGTGAGCTCGTTTAAATGTTTAAAAACGTTCATAAAAATGAGCTGTAGAGTGATAGTCGTTATGTCTAAAGTAGCCTCGAAACCCTGGCTGTTGTTAAAGACAAGTTGTGAATTGCTCCCATTCAGGCTTAATGTCTCTGGTGAGCGGTTCCCGATTTAAAATGCAGAAAGCCTAATGGCTTGATGGAGCCCATTCCAACTTAATGACTGGAATGTACAGTCTTTTGTTCATTTTATCAGTCCTTACAAAGTCTTTGATTAGTTTAAAACTTGAACTCCTTGACCTGCTTGTTTTGCAGAACCTTTATTTTACAATCCCATTGGGCCTGGTCACCAGGTTTACCGCAGCCATTTTGGGTACCCTGGTTTTAAAATCAAGTCCATCCAGGGTCCCTTTTGATTAATAACTTTGGGGAATGTTGGAATTTTGAGAACCTTACAGACCTCAACTTTATGTAGGGTGGAATGTGGGAGGACAGCCAGGAGTGCGTTGGAATAGTCAAGTGTAGAGGTAACAAAGGCATGGATGAGGGTATCAGCAGCAGATGAGCTGAGGCAAGGGCGGAGTCGGGCGATGTTATGGAGGTGGAAATAAGCGGTCTTGGTGATGGAGAGGATATGTGGTCGGTAGCTCAGTTCAGGGTCAAGTAGGACACGAAGGTTGCGAACAGTGTGGTTCAGGCTCAGACAGTGGCCGGGGAGAGGGATAGAGTCGGTGGCTAGGGATAGGAATTGGTGGCGGGGGCCAAAGACAATGCCTTCAGTCTTCCCAATATTACTACTCATCCAATACTGGATGTTGGATAACTAGCGTGGCAAATCGGAGACAGTGGAGGGGTTGAGAGAGGTGGTGGTGAGGTAGAGCTGGGTGTCGCCAGTGAACATGTGGAACCTGACATGTTTTCGGATGATGTCACCGAGGGGGCAACATATAGATGAGAAATGGGAGGAGGCCAAGGATAGATCCTTGGGGGACTCGAGGTATAGTTAAGCCAGCGGGAAGAGAAGCCATTGCAGGTAATTCTCTGGCTACAACTGGATAGACAAGAATGGAACCAGGAGAGGGCAGTTCCACCCAACTGGATGACAGAGGAGAGGCGTTGGAGGAGGCTGGTGTGGTCAACCGTGTCAAAGGCTGCACAGGTCAAGAAGGATGACCTTTATCACAGTCAGCGTCACACAGCATTTCATTTCTGACTTTGATTATGGCTGTTTCAGTGCTGTCACAGCACTGGAAACTTGATTATAGGGATTCAGACATGGAGTTGCAGGAGAGATGGGCACTGATTTGAGAGGTGAAATCACATTCAAGGACTTTGAAGAGGAAAGGGCAGTTCTAGATGGGGCTAAAGTTTGCAAGGACAGAGGGAACAGTTAACAATATCAGCCAACATGGGGCCAGGAAGAGAAGTTAGTTAGAAATTACTTATTTAATGTTTGATAGAAGTTCTATTTATCTCTAGTGCTAACCTGCATTGGGCTACAGCTGCTTTGTGCAACTCCTGTGCCACCTCCACCTCTACCTGCGCACCAGTGCTGTGTGCTCTACTCAGTGCTGTCCTCATTCACTTGTTAACTCCCCACAGTGGATGTTTCCTTGCTGTTGCTACTACTTGCTTGAGTGAGAACAACGAATAGGGTGTGTTGAGGTTCCAGGTGAACTGAGCCCGAGCTCTCTTTCTTCCATAGCCCCCAACAATGCCATAGAATGAAACAACACAGAAGGAGGACATTCAGCCCATTGGGCCTGTGTCGGCACTTTGAAAGAGCTCTCCAATTAGTCCCATTCCTCTGCTCTTTCCCCATAGCCCTGCAATTTTTATCTCCAGTATTTATACAATTCCCTTTTAAAAGTTACTGTTGAATCTACTTCATCTCCATTTTATGCAGTGCATTCCAGATCATCATAACTGTAAAAACAATTCTCCTCATCTCCCCCTGGTTCTTTTGTCATTTACCTTAAATCTGTGTCCTCTGGTTACTGGCCCTCCTACCACTGGAAACAGTTTCTCCTTATTTACTTTATCAGAACTCTTAATGATTTTGAACACCTCTATTAAATCTTCCCTAAACTTTCTGTGCTGTAAGGAGAACAATCCCAGCTCCTCTGGTCTCTCCACGTAACTTAAATCCCTCATCCCATTCTAGTAAATCTCCTCTGTACCCTCTCTAAGGCCTTAACATCCTAAAGTGTGGTGCCCAGAATTGGACACAATACTCCAACTAGGGCATAACCAGTGATTTATAAAGGTTTAGCATAGCTTCCTTGCTTTTGTACTCTGTGACTCTATATTAATAAAGCCAAGTATTCTATTTTTTTTATCAGCCTTCTCAACTTGTCGTGCCACGTTCAAAGATTTGTATACGTATACCCCCCCAGGTCTCTTGGTTCTTGCACCCCTTTTAAAGTTGTACCATTTAGTTTATATTGCCTCTCAATCTTCCTACCAAAATGCATCACTTCATACTTCTCTGCATTAAATTTAATCTGCCATGTGTCTGCCCATTTCACCAGTCTGTCTATGTCCTCCTGAAGTCTGTTACTATCCTCCTCACTGTTTACTACATTTCTGAGTTTTGTGTCATCAAACTTTGAAATTATGCCTTGTAAACCAAAGTCAGGGTCATTAATGCATATCAAAAAGAGCAGTAGTCCTAATACCGACCCCTGGAGGACACCACTGTGTACTTCCCTCCAGTCTGAAAAACAACTGTGTGCGCAGATAAACACGGAAATCCTGAAGTTGCATTCAGTCATTCCCTGCTCCACCACAGATTGTGCTGTGGAACTCCCCAGAGCCGGCAATCAATTCAAATCACTTGAACTGAAGAAAACTTCCTCTTTTGCGAAGGAATAGCATTGTTTAAAAAAAAAACTAAATTGCTAAGTTTTGTTGAAAGAGGTGTAACTGGGTTTTTAGTGACGTACTAACTTCTGAACAACTGCCCTGAAAAACTAATTTTATATTTGTGGAATGTCAAATTCTTCCATTAATATGATTAAGAATTACAAGTTTTTTTTAAGTTTGTTTCACATTTCAGCTTCTACCTTGTGTCCCAATCTTTATTTTGGTCTCTGTAAAATTTATTAAAAGTAAATTATAATCTGTGCATTTTACTTCTTGGTTTGCTGTCTGTGAGAATTCTTCAATCTGATTGGCTACTTAGCCAGCTTGATGACATCACTGTTGCTGGACACTGGTGATTCACTTGATTTCACCCTAGATTCAAACTAAGGTCAGGAGAGATGAAATTGACGGCACAGAGATCGCTGGATCTTTGTGGGCATCTTTCTTCGATGTCTGCAGCGATCGCCGTTGCTTCGCCACTGACTGCAAATTCCGAGTCATTGTTTTAAAAGGTTCTTTCTCTCCTGTTTTTAACATAGGTGCAATCCTCCAGTCCTCTGCCACCACTCTCATATCTAAGGAGTATTAGAAGATTGTGGCCAAAGCCTCTGTAATTTCCACCTTTAGAAACCTAGGATGCATCCCATCCAGACCAGTTGACTTTTCTACTTTGAGCACTGCCAACCTTTTAAGTACCTCCTCTTTATCTATTTTTTCCTATCCAATCTCTCTGGCCCTCCTTTTCTGGGGCATTGGCAGCATCCTCTTTTGTAAAGACTGATGGAAAGTGCTCATTTAGTACCTCAACCATGCTCTCAGCCTCCACAAGAAGATCTCTTTGGTCCCTTGCTTTGACTATCTTTTTACTATTTATATGTTTATAAAAGACTTAGTGTTCCCTTTTATGTTACCTGCTAATCTTTTCTCCTATGCTCTCTTTGCCCCTCATTTCTTTTTTCAGTTCTGTTCTGTACTTTCTGTATTCTGCTTGATTCTCTACTGTATTATGAGCCTGACATCTTGTTTTACTATTTCATTTTAATCTCTATATCTTTAGTTATCCAGTGAGCTCTAGTTTGGATGCCCTTCCTTTCCCCCTCATAGAAATGTGTCTAGTTTGTAGCCAAACTAAAACTAAAATGGCAGGGGGTTGGGAACCTGTGCAGGGAGACAGAGGAAAGGGAAACGAGGATAGAAGCAAAAGACGGGAAGGAGAAAAGCAAAAGTGGCAGTCAGAGTAATCAAGGGTTTAGATCAAACATGGCCACAGTAAATAATAATTCTAAAAGGCCTAAGAGTGTTAAAAAAAAAAAAAAAAACAAGCCTGAAGGCTTTGTGTCTTAATGCGAGGAGCATTTGTAATAAGGTGGATGAATTAGCTGCGCAAATAGATGTAAACGGATATGATCTGATTGGGATTACGGAAACATGGCTCCAGGGTGACCAGGGCTGGGAACTCAACATCCAGGGGTATTCAATATTCAGGAAAGACAGGCAAAAAGGAAAAGGAGGTGGGGTAGCATTGCTGGTTAAAGAGGAGATTAACACAATTGTAAGGAAGGATATTAGCTCTGAAGATGTAAAATCTGTATGGGTAGAGCTGAGAAATACCAAGAGGCAGAAAATGTTAGTGGGAATTGTATACAAACCCCCAAACAGTAATGCGGAGGTTGGGGATGGTATTAAATGGGAAATTAGAGACGCGTGCAATAAGGGCACAGCAGTTATCATGGGTGACTTTAATCTACAGATAGATTGGGCTAACCAAATTAGTAACAATGCTGTGGAGGAGGAATTCCTGGAGTGTATACGGGATGGTTTCCTGGACCAATATGTCGAGGAACCAACTAGAGATCAGGCCATCTTAGACTGGGTATTATGTAATGAGAAAGGAATAATTAACAATCTTGTTGTGCGAGGCCCCTTGGGGCGGGGCGATCATAATATGATAGAATTCTTCATTAAGATGGAGAGTGAAGTATTTGACTCAGCGACTAGGGTCCTGAATTTAAATAAAGGAAACTATGATGGAATGAGTTGGGTAGGATTAATTGGGGAATGTCACTCAAAGGGTTGACGGTGGATAGGCAGTGGCAAACATTTAAAGATCGCATGGATGAACTACAGAATTTGTTCATCCCTGTTTGGCATAAAAATAAAACAAAAAAGGTAAATCAACTGTGTCTAACGAGGGAAATTAGGGATAGCATAAGAGCCAAGGAGAGGACATATAAATTGGCCAGAAAAAGCAGCAAACCTGAAGTTTGAGAGCAGTTTAGGATTCAACAAAGGAGGACAAAGGGATTAATTAAGAGGGGGGAAATAGAGTATGAGAGTAAGCTTGCAGGGAACATAAAAACTGACTGTAAAAGCTTCTATAGATATGTGAAGAGAAAAAGATTGGTGAAGTCAAGTGTAGGTCCCTTGCAGTCAGAATCAGGGGAATTTATAATGGGGAACAAAGAAATGGCAGACCAATTAAATACATACTTTGGTTCTGTCTTCACAAAGGAGGACACAAATAACCTCCCAGAGATGTCAGGGAACATAGCGTCGAACGAGAGGGAGGAACTGAAAGAAGTCAGTATTTGTAGGGAAATGGTGTTAGGGAAATTGACAAGATTGAAGGCCGATAAATCCCCAGGGTCTGATAATCTATATCCTAGGGTACTCAAGGAAGTGGCCCTAGAAATAGTAGATGCATTGCTGGTCATCTTCCAAAATTCGATAGACTCTGGAACAGTTCCCATGGATTGGAGGGTAGCTAATGTTACCCCACTATTCAAAAAAGGTGGTAAAGAAAAAACGGGGAATCATAGACCGGTAAGCCTGACATCGGTAGTGGGGAAAATGCTAGAGTCCATTATAAAAGATGTCATAGCAGAGCACTTGGAAAACAGTGACAGGATCGGACAAAGTCAACATGGATTTACAAAAGGTAAATCGTGCTTGACTAATCTACTGGAATTTTTTGAGGATGTAACTGGTAAAATAGATAAGGGAGAACCAGTGGATGTGGTGTATTTGGACTTTCAGAAGGCTTTCGATAAGGTCCTGCATAAGAGATTAGCGTGTAAAGTTAAGGCACATGGGATTGGGGGCAAGGTACTGACTTGGATAGAGAACTGGTTGGCAGACAGGAAGCAAAGAGTTGGAGTAAGTGGGTCTTTTTCCAAGTGGCAGGCAGTGACTAGTGGGGTACCGCAGGGATCAGTGCTAGGACCCCAGCTATTCACTATATATTAATGATCTGGACGAGGGAACTAGATGTAATATCTCCAAGTTTGCAGATGACACAAAGCTGGGTGGGCTTGTGTGCTGTGAGGAGGATGCCGAGAAACTCCAGTATGATTTGAACAGGTTGGGTGATCGGGCAGATGCATGGCAGATGCAGTATAATGTGGATAAATGCGAGGTTATTCACTTTGGTGGCAAAAACAGGAAGGCAGATTATTATCTGAACGGCAGTAGATTGGGAGAAGGGGAAGTGCAACGAGATCTGGATGTCCTTGTGCACCAGTCGCTGAATTTAAGCATGCAGGTGCAGCAGGCGATTAAGAAGGCAAATGGTATGTTGGCCTTCGTAGCGAGAGGGTTCGCGTACAGGAACAAGGATGTCTTGCTGCAGTTGTACAGGGCCTTGGTGAGACCACACCTTGAGTATTGTGTGCAGTTTTGGTCGCCTTATCTGAGGAAGGATGTTCTTGCCATGGAGGGAGTGCAGCGAAGATTCACCAGACTGATAGCTGGGATGGCAGGAATGATATATGAGGAGAGATTGGGTCGATTGGGCTTATATTCGCTGGAGTTTAGAAGAATGAGAGGGGATCTCATTGAAACTTATAAAATTCTAACAGGGCTAGACAGACTAGATGCAGGAAGGATGTTCCCGATGGCCGGGGAGTCCAGAACCAGGGGTCACAGTCTAAGGATAAGGGGTAAGCCATTTAGGACAGAGATGAGGAGGAATTTCTTCACCCAGAGAGTGGTGAACCTGTGGAATTCTCTGCCACAGAGGGCGGTGGAGGCCAGTTCATTAAATATATTCAAGAAGGAGTTAGATATATTTCTTAAGGCTAAAGGGATCAAGGGATATGGGGAGAAGGCAGGGACAGGGTACTGAGTTTGGATGATCAGCCATGATCTCATTAAATGGCGGCGAAGGCTCGAGGGGCCGAATGGCCTACTCCTATCGTCTATGTTTCTATGAACTATCTCCTCTTTGAAGGCCTCCCATTGTTCAATTACTGTTTTACCTGCCGGTCTTTGTTTCCGATCCACCTGGGCCAGATCCCTTTTCAGCTCACTGAAATTAGCCTCCTCCAGTTAAGTATCTTCACCTTTTTTATTGTTCCTTGTCCCTTTGCAGAACTACTCTAAACCTAATATTGTGATCGCTGTTTCCCAAATGCTGCCCCACTGAAACATGATGCATTTGCTCACTTAATTCCCCAGAACTAGATTCAACACTACTTCCTTCCCCGTTGGGCTAGAAACATATTGATCATGAAAGTTCTCCTGTACACATTTCACGAATTACTCCCTCTCCTTGCCCTTTACACTTTCTTTTTCCCATGCTTATGTTATATGTCCCCTTAATACATCATCTGCATCCAAAACAAATGAAATGTTAGATCAACAGATCTAAGCAATATCTGCCCAAGGCTTCAAATACTGTGCAGAATGCAATATTCCACTAGCACTCACATTTATGGTTCTTGCATGAATGTCTGTCACCAAAAGATGACATTGCGACCTGTCACATTTCCTTCGTTTCATTAAAGGATCCTGTAAAAATTGGCTGCACCATGTTTCATAGCATTCACACCAAGCACACTACGTTATGCATTAGCGCTGGATGGTGCCAAGGATTCAGCAGTAGTAGTAGGTGCAGGGACTCACCAACAACAAGTGAGTGCTAGGTTGTACTGGTGCTGATCTGCAGCAGGGGCCCAGTGTCACCTGGTGCCACGGTTTTTCTGGCAGTGATCATCACTGGGTATCACGTAAGCTAAGAGTTAATGTAGCAAAGGCAGAGTGGTTTTAATGGGGGATTTTAACTTTCGTATAAATTGGGATAAGCAGACTAGCTGATGTCAGAAAGGTAGTGAATTTCTTGAGTGTGTTCAGGATAGTTTTCTGCAACAATATGTACTCGAACCAACAAAGTGGCATGCCATGTCAGATTAATGAGCCAGATTTAATTAACAGCCTAACGGTGCGTGAACATTTATCTAATAGCAATCCTAATATGATCGAGTTCAACGTAGTGTTTGAAAGGGAGAAACATGAAATAGCTACTGAGATTCTAGATTTGGATAAGACTGACTTCAGTGCGATGACACAGAGACTGTCCACAGTAAACTAGGTAGAGCTGTTAATGGGTAAAACAACAGATCAGTGGGAGGTGTTCAAAAAGAGTTTGATGTGATACAGAACCAATTTATATCCTTAAGGGGCAAGAGCTCTACTTGCTTTAAAAAAAAGACATGGACGACGTTAATTTTAATGAAGAAAATAATGGCACTAAACCCCAGGACCAGATGGCTTCCATCCCACAATTTTAAACAAAGTAGGTGAGAACATTGCAGATGGCCTTACTATAATCTTCCAAAGTTTACTCAGTTCGGGAACCGTTCCTTTAGATTCGAAAATTGTGCATGTCACTCCGCTATTTACGAAAGGTGGGTAAGGGAAAGCAGGGAATTATAGACCAGTTAGCCTAACATCTGTAGTTTGGAAATTACTAGAGTCTATAACTAAGAATAGAGTGACTGAACACCTTAAATTTTCAGCTAATCAGAGCGAGCTAGTTTGCTCATGCCTGATGAGCCTGATTGAATATTTTGAAGAGGTGACTAAAGTAGTGGACAAGGGAATGTCTATGTACTTCCAGAAGGCATTTGATAAAGTCCCTCTTAAGTGACTGTTAGCTAAAGTTGAAGCTCATGGAATTGAGGGCAAATTATTGACCTGGTTAGGAAATCGGCTGAGCGGCAGGAGACCAAGTAGGGATAATGGACAGGTACTCAAATTGGCAGGCTGTGACCAGTGGTGTCCCTCAGGGATGTGTGTTGGGGGCGTCAACTATTCACTGTCTTTATTAATGACTTAGAAGATGGGACAGAAAGCCACATATCCAAGTTTGCGATGACGGGCAGCATTGTAAGCCGTGTAGATGGAAGCATAAAATTACAAAGAAATTAATAGATTAAGCGAATGGGCAAAACTGTGGCAAATGGATTTCAATGTAGGCAAATGTGAGGTCATCCATTTTGGAACTAAAAAGGATAGAAAATAGTACTTTCTAAATGGTGAAAAGCTAGAAACCGTGGAGGTCCAAAGAGACTAGGGGTTTCATGTACATAGATCATTCAAATGTTATGGACAGGTACAGAAAATAATCAAAAAGGCTAATAGAATGGCTGGCTTTATATCTTGAGGACTAGAATACAAGGGGGTAGAAGTTACGCTACAGTTGTACAAAGCCCTGGTTAGACCACACCTGGAGCACGGTGAGCAGTTCTGGGCACCACACCTTAGGAAGGATATATTGGCCTTGGCGGGAGTGCTGCGTAGATTTACCAGAATGATACCTGGACTCCAAGGGTTAAATTGCGAGGAGAGATTATACTAGGGTTGTATTCCCTGGAATTTAGAAGGATAAGGGGTGATTTGATTGAAATTTTCAAGATATTAAGGGGAACTAATAGGGTAGATAGAAACTATTTCTGCTGGTTGGGGAGTCTAGGACTAGGGGACAGAGTCTAAAAATTAGAGCCAGTCTTTTCAGGAGTGAAGTTAGGAAACACTTCTACACACAAAGGGTGATGGAAGTTTGGAACTCTCTTCTGCAAATGGCAGTTGATGCTGGGTCAATCGTTGATTTTTAAATCTGAGATTGATAGATTTTTGTTAACCAAAGGTATTAAGGGATATGGGCCAAAGGTGGGTATATGGAGTTGGGTCACAGATCAGCCGTGATCTCATTGAATGACGGAGCAGGCTCGAGGAGTTAAATGGCCTCCTGTTCCTAAGTTCCAATCACAATCTCTCCAAGGAGGTAACTGTCTTTCCAGCAGCAAAAGAACTCCCCAGCAACAGGATCCCTGTTCATCCCTGGGAAAGTATTGCTGAAGTTCTGTCTTCTAGACCATACAGCTCATAGGGATAGCTTAGATACAGAAGGATAGTGTAGGCACATTGCAAAACTGAAAGTTAATATCCATCTGAGGAAGCAATTGGGGAGGAGTACAAATTAGAATATATTAAAAAAGGGTGAGAATAGCCCTGCCTGCTCACCACTTGTATAAGGCAGTGCAATTTCATGCAACATCCTCTGCATCCACTGGTAATGGAAAACAATGGTCAATCTCAGGAAGAAAAACTCTAGAAAATTCCTCCTTTTATAGTCTCTGACTCACCCATTACACAGAATTACATAGAGCCTACAGCCATTCGGCCCAACTGGCCTATGCCAGCATTTGTGCTCCACATGAGCCTCCTCCCACCCCTCTATGTCTAACCCTACCAGCGTATCACAGAAACCCCACAATGCAGATAGAGGCCATTTCGGCCCATCGAGCCTGCACCGACACATATCCCACCCGATCCCCGTAACCCCTACACCAACACATATCCCACCCTATCCCCGTAACCCCACGTATTTAATCCCCCTAACACTAAGGGTCAATTTATCATAGCCAATCAACCTAACCTGCACATCTTTGGACTGTGGGAGGAAACCGGAGCACCCGGCGGAAACCCACGCAAACACGGGGAGAATGTGCAAACTCCACACAGACAGTCACCCGAGGCCGGATTCGATCCTTCTATTCCATTCTCCCTCATGCTTATCTAGCTTGCCATTAAATGTATATGCTATTTGCCTCAACTACTTCCTGTGGTAGTGTGTTCCACAATCTAACCACTCTTTGGATAAAGATGTTTCTCCTGAATTTCCTATTGAATTTATACGTGGCTATCTTATATTTATGGCCACTAGATTTGGTCTCCCCACGTGGAAGCATCTTCTCTAAGATTATGAAAGGGTTTGATTGGGTAAAGACCTCTATTAGGTCACCCCTCCGTCTTTTCTCTTTTATAGAGAAAAAAGCCTCAGCCTTTCCTGATGAGTATATCATAACATTAGAAATAGGAGCAGGAGTCGGCCCTTCGAGTCTGCGCCGCCATTCAATGAGATCACGGCTGATCTTCTGCCTCAACTCCATTCACCGGCCCTGTCGCCATATCCCTTGATGCCTTTACTAGTCAGAAATCTGTCAACTTCTGTTTTGAATATACCCAATGACTGAGCCTCCACAGCCCTCTGGGGTAGAAAATTCCAAAGATTCACCACCCTCTGTGCGAAGAAATTTCTTCACATCTCAGTCCTGAATGGCCGACCCTTTATCCTGAGGCTGTGGCCCCTGGTTCTAGACTCCCCAGCCAAGGGAAACATTCTCCCAGCATCCATCCTATCAAGCCCTGTAATAATTTTGTATGCTTCAATGAGATCCCCTCTCATTCTTCTGAATTCAAGAGAATACAGGCCTAGTTTACTCAATCTCTTCACATCCCAGGAATCAGTCTCATGAACCTTCATTTCACTACCTCTATGGCAAGTATATCCTTCCGTAAGGAGACCAAAATTGTACACAGTACTCCAGGTGTGGTCTCACCAAGGCCCTATATAATTGGAGTAAGACTTCTTTACTCCTGTACTCAAATCCTCTTGTAATAAAGGCCAGCATACCATTTGCCTTCCTAATGGCTTGCTGCACCTGCGCATTCACTTTCAGTGACTCATGTACAAGGACACCCAGGTCCCTTTGAGCATCTGCATTCCCCAAACTTTCACCATTTAGGAAATACTCTGCCTTTCTGTTTTTTCTACCGAAGTGGATAACTTCACATTTATCCACATTATATTCTATCTGCCATGTTCTCGCCCACTCACTGAGCCTGTCGAGATCCACTTGCAGCCTCTTCACATCCTCTTCAGAACTGACACTGCCATCCAGCTTTGTATCATCAGCAAATTTGGAAATGTTACATTTAGTCCCCTCATCCAAATCATTGATATAGATTGTGAATAGCTGGGGCCCAAGGACCGATCCTTGCGGTACCCCACTAGCCACAGCCTGCCATCCTGAAAAAGACACGTTTATCCCTACTGTTTGTTTTCTGTCTGTTAACCAATTCTCAATCCATGCTGGTATATTACCCCCAATTCCATGTGCCCTAATTTTGTTCACCAACCTCTTGTGTGGGACCTTATTGAAGGCCTTCTGAAAATCCAGATACACCATATCGACCGGTTCCCCTTTGTCTACTCCACTAGTTACATCCTCAAAGAACTCCAATAGGTTTATCAAATAGGATTTCCCTTTCATAAATCCATGTTGACTGCCCAATCTTACTATTAGTTTCTAAGTGCCCAGTTATTGCATCCTTTATAATAGATACCAGCATTTTCCCAACTACTGATGTGAGGCTAACAGGTCTGTAGTTCCCCGTTTTCTCTCTCCCTCCTTTCTTAAATAGCGGGGTTACATTTGCTATCCTCCAATCTGCAGGAACCGTTCCAGAATCTATAGAATTTTGGAAGATGACAACCAATGCATCCACTATCCCAATGGCCACCTCTTTCAAAACCCTAGGATGTAGGTCATCCGGTCCTTGGGATTTATCCTCTCTGTTCTGGTATCACAGATCACAGAAATCACAGAAACCCCACAGTGCAGATAGAGGCCATTTCGGCCCATCGAGCCTGCACCGACACATATCCCACCCGATCCCTGTAACCCCTACACCAACACATATCCCACCCTATCCCCGCAACCCCACGTATTTAATCCCCCTAACACTAAGGGTCAATTTATCATAGCCAATCAACCTAACCCGCACATCTTTGGACTGTGGGAGGAAACCGGAGCACCCGGAGGAAACCCACGCAAACACGGGGAGAATGTGCAAACTCCACACAGACAGTCACCCGAGGCCGGATTCGAACCCGGGTCCCTGGCGCTGTGAGGCAACAGTGCTAACCACTATGCCACCGTGCTGTCCATCCTTGTGATGTTTTTTCCTACCTTCTCCAATGCCTCTACATCCATTTTATAATATGGAGGCCAGAACTGTGCACAGTACACCAAGTGTGGTCTAACCAAGGTTCTATACAAGTTTATCATAACTTCAATTCTATCCCTCTAGAAATGAACCCAGTGCTTGGTTTGGTTTCTTGTGGCCTTATTAACCTGTGTCGCTACTTTTCATGATTTGTGAATGTGTACATCTAGATCCTTTTGTTCTTCTACCCAATTTAGACACTTAGGCCTCGATATTAATCCTTCCACGATGGTCGGGGGCGGGAGGAGGGTTAAAGAGTTAAATACGGGGATTGCATCCCCAACAGGCAAATAGGACCAAGCACCTGCCACCTTTTTACAGCGGTGGATATCGTAGCGTCTGAGTGTCGCGCCGTGGAGAGGCGGGACACTTCATTAGCATATTGACTTTCCCAGGGGCCGGGAAACCTGGCAGTGAAGGGGAGGCAGGAGCTGCTAGCTCCATCAGGAGAGACAAGAGTCCTTCTCCCCCCACCCCACCCCCGCCCCTCATTGCCAGCCTCCCCCACCCCTTCAGCCTTCCCGATTTGTCAACCTCTCCAGATCGCAGCACGGTGGCATAGTGGTTAGCACTGTTGCCTCACAGCTCCAGGGACCCGGGTTCGAATCCGGCCTCGGGTGACTGTCTGTGTGGAGTTTGCACATTCTCCCCGTGTTTGCGTGGGTTTCCTCCGGGTGCTCCGGTTTCCTCCCACAGTCCAAAGATGTGCAGGTTAGGTTGATTGGCTATGATAAAATTGACCCTTAGTGTTCGGGGGATTAAATACGTGGGGTTACGGGGATAGGGTGGGATATGTGTTGGTGTAGGGGTTACGGGGATCGGGGGTGGGATATGTGTCGGTGCAGGCTCGATGGGCCGAAATGGCCTCTATCTGCACTGTGAGGTTTCTGTGATTCTGTGATCACGGTCTCTCTTCCCTCCGATTGCCGGGGACCGTCCCTAAGGGTCACGGTTGCGGCCTCCTGCCGCTGGTTTTTTCATTCGACTGTCAGCCAGGCTGTCAATTTGGCCGGCTGTCGGGCAGGAAAAGGACCAGAAAAATGTTAGAGGTCCTACCGTTAAGTTCAGCATGACCTCTGCGTCTCCAGCCTTGCTGGGTTCTTGGCCCGTTTTCAACCTCCCCCGCCGCCTCCCCGTAAATGGCCTTATTATCCAAGGAGTATGTGGCCTCCTTATTCTTCCTACCAAAATGTAACACCTAACTCTTAACTATATTAAAATTCATTTGCTAATTACACACCCATTCTGCAAGTTTATTGAGGTCTTGTATTTTGTCGCATTCCTCAGTATTAACTACAATTTGGTGCCGTCCACAAAGTTTGAAATTGTACTTCCGATATTCAAGTTCAAATCGTTTATGAAATGATGAGCAACAGTGGTCCCAGCTCCAATCCTTGTGGAACACCACTTCCCATCTTTTGCCAGTCTGAGTGGCTACCTTTAACCCCTGCTCTGTTTTCTGTTTTGTAGCCAGCTTACTATCCATTCTGCTACTTGTCCCCTGACTCCACATGCTCTGACCTTGGGCATGAGTCTACAGTGAACCTTGTCGAAGGCCTTTTGAAAATCCAAATATATTATATCTACTACACTACCCTTGTCCACTCTTTCTGTTACTTCTTCAAAGAATTCAATAAGGTTGGTCAAGCATGACCTTCCCTTTTGAAATCCATGTTGACTATTCCTTATTATATTTTTGGTTTCCAGATTTTTTCTATTACATCTTTCAGTAACGATTCCATTACTTTTCCTACCACCGACATTACTTTTCCTACCACCAGTTGGTCTGTGGTTCCCTGGACTTGTTCTATGACCCTTTTTAATTATAGGTTAAACATTAGCTGTCTGCCAGTCCTCTGGCACTATTTTTTTTCTAATTAATATATATATCCTCTGCTATCTCTTCCCTTGCTACTTTTAATATGCATGTATACATGGGGTTTTATCCTCTCCAAGTTTAGTCAGTTTATCAATTATCTCCCCCCCCCCCCCCCCCCTTTCTATCTTAAATGCCTTTATATCTTTTTTGATCTCTTCTAATGTCATGTCCACCATGTTAGTCCCTCTGGTAAATACTGAGGCAAAGTAACTATTCAATATTTCTGGATTCTTTGGGCTGGATTTTCTCAGCCCCGAGGAGGTGGGCATGGAGGCAGGACTGCCGGTAAAGTAGCAGAAAGTGGGGGCGGATGGCAAACCCCCCCCCATCCCGCCTCTGTGCCCTTTTGCCAGGAGGCGAGAAGATGTGCTGCTTCTGGAGGCGGGAAAGGCATTAAATTCTTTTAACTGCCTGTTAACAGGTAGTTAACGGGCAGGAAAATGGATTAGTGCCATTTTGCCTTCAGGTGAAGGCTTCCCGACCTCGGAGAACCCCACCGGGTTGGAGGAGACATGAAAGAGGTCTGCGGGGGCAGGAGGCACCTGGAAGTAAGATGTAGAGGTGAGTGATGGGTGCAAGTGTGGAGTGGTAAGTGTGGAAAGTGAGTGTTAAGTGTTAAAAAATGTTCACTTACCTTGTTTTCTTCCTATAGCCTTCATCCACCCTGGATCGGGAGACCCGACATCTTCCTTGTCGATTTCACAGACTAGCTGTTGGATCCTCCGACCCAACTGAAATCTACAAAGTTGAAAGGTTTGATGAGTCCTGAACACAAGGGCTCATCAAACTACAGAGAATGTCAGTGTTTGACAGCTTCACAGAGCTGTCAAACGCTGACATTTCTTCTTCAAGAAGTCTTGACAGATGGCACGTCAGACGTTGACGTGCTCTGTCAGTGACTTCCTGCCTAATTGGCCTGCTGAGCCTGCAGGGCGGGCTTAACAAGGTCAATCGGGGGAAAATCCCTCTGGTTGGTCAGAAGATGATGGATGCGGGACATTGACCCGACAAGCAGCCTTCAACTCGTCTCCATTGAGAAAATCCAGCCCTTTGTCTCAATCCATATGGAATCTGTTTCTATCTTTCTGTTAATGTCCCTTTTTCCTACTGCCCTTAGGTTGTCTCTAATTAGTATAATTACCCCACCCCCTTCTTCCTTCCCTGTCCTTTCTAAATATGTTATATCCTGCAATATTTAACTGCCGTATGTAGCCATGTTTCAGTTATCACTACATCTGGTTCCTCGCTACGAATTATTGCCTCCAGTTCCATTGTTTTGTTTTGGATGCTGTGCAGGCAGTTTAATTTGCTTTTCTCACTTTATTTTAAAGTTTTTTTTATACTTCTGTTTTTTACATTATCTGATCCCTGACCGTTTGGTATCTTTATTCCTTACCTTGGTCTGACCTTTACTCGCATCTGCTGTTTCATTTATCTTTAGGCTTATGTTATTTTCACCAGATCCCTCCCCCATCTTACCAGTTTAAAGTCCTATCCACAGCCCTATTGATCCTTTCCGCTAGGACTAGGGTGCTATTTTAGTTCAGGTGGAGCCTGTCACTGTGGTACAGCTCTTTGCTGTCCCAGTGTCCCATGAAGTGCAACCCTTCCCACACCAATCTTTTAGCTACGCATTCACCTTTCCTGGTCTGCCTATCCCTATGCCAATTAGCACATGGCTTGGCTAGTAATCCGGAGATTATCAAGCGTGGGGTCTGCTTTTTAATTTTGTTCCTAACTTCTGATATTACCTTAGTCTGATCTCCTTCCTGCTCTTCCCTATGTCATTGGTCCCGACATGGACCACGACAACTGGATCTTCACCCTCCCTTTCCAAGTTCCTCTCCCGTTGCTCCTGGACTCTCAGCCGTGACTGCAGAGGACGCTGCCTATCCTAATTTATTGAATCCACTATGCTACAACCTTTTTATTTTGATCTTCCTCCTTCCTCCCCCCGCTCCCCCCCCCCCCCGACTTTCTCCTGCATCAAGGTTAGCATTCTGGCCATCCTCCCTGCAGCCTTCATCCTTATCCTCACAGGCAACAAGTACATTGTACCTGTTGGACAGGAGCAGTGTTTACGGGACCACCTCCTCCACCTCCCTCCACACTTTCTGACTGACCGTCATACTCTCCCCTTCCTGCACCTGTGCTTTCCTCTGCGGTGTGACTGCACTCTGGAGTAAACTATCCAGAAATTCCTCCCCTCCCTTATGTGTCGGTGTCTCTCTAACTCGCACTCCAGCTCAAGTACTCTGAGCCAAAGTGTCTCAAAACACAGACAGTTCCTGCAGATGTGGAAATCCAGAACAGCCCCGCTGTCCACAATCTCCTACATACTGCAGTCCCATTGTTTCCCCCTTCACTGCCAACGGGGGTGTTCTCCCCTTCTGAGTTGTACTATCTCAGTATAGTTACAGTGCTGTGGTGTGTGGAGGATGCTCGAGGCACATCTTCCATAGACCACAATGCTTGCAGTTCAGTTAATGGTTGCTTTCAGTTTAATGTCAAGTTAAAACAGATTGTTGCTATTCTGCTGGTGCTCCAGCTTTATACAGTGCAGGGATAGGACAGCACATCACCTGGCAGCAATGTTAGGACAACCCTTTAATGGTGCGTAGCACGTGGTTTCCCTAGAATCTGTCGAGCTAAGTGTGTGGAGGATGCTTATCGTTCAAAAGAATGACAAAGATCTTGCAAGGTAGCTACTCCATATATTCAGGTAATGGGTGACGGTGCCAATGAGTCTGCTCTGTGGCTGTGTTTGTGCTGGTGCTGACAGTTCCTGCATTGCAATTTTTCCATGACTTGTGCTTCAGCTATTGCAGCTCATTGCAGTGCCTCCATCTGTCTGTCCTTCTTTGTCTTCGAGAAATGGGAGTGCTGGACCTACTGGTACATCTTTGGCTTCTGCAGGTATCACTGATATGATTTCATTTAATTTCTGCAATGTCTGCAAGATGGAGGGTAGGTGTCTGGAGAATGCACATGATTTAAACATAAGAACATAAGAAATTGGAGCAGGAGTAGGCCATTTGGCCCTTCAATCCTGC
Organism: Somniosus microcephalus; assembly: GCF_052327205.1. NCBI lineage: Eukaryota > Metazoa > Chordata > Chondrichthyes > Squaliformes > Somniosidae > Somniosus > Somniosus microcephalus. The sequence goes on along the minus strand of NC_141012.1, from coordinate 54,521,589 downwards.
TCCACCATTCACTAAGATCGTGGCTGATCCTCTACCTCATCTCCACTTTCCTGCACTATCCCCATATCCCTTGATTCCTTTAATATTCAAAAATCTATCGATCTCTGTCTTGAATATACTCAACGACTGAGCCTCCACAGCCCTCTGGGGTAGAGAATTCCAAAGATTCACCACCCTCTGAGTGAAGAAATTTCTCCTCATTTCAGTCCTAAATGGCCGACCCCTTATTCTGAGACTATGGCCTAGAAATTGAGTGGGGTTAGCGCCCAATTAGAGGCGCTAGAGGGCCTTGCACCGGAATTATAGCCGCTTCGGAAATTGATTTGGGCCCTACCATCGGCGTTAGCCGGTAGCGCTGCGCCGGCACCGATGACGTCATCTGTGTGCGCAGCGTCCCGGTTGCCGTGGTAACGCGGCCGGACGCCGAAATTCAGTTGCGGCCGCCTCGCCCGTGGCAGCCGCAACCAACGATTTTTCAAAAGTTTCTTGCTGGACTTAGCGCCGGCGCATTAAGGTGGCGCGGCGGCCGGCCGCTTTCCCGGCGGCCGCCTGCCCGCACCTCCCTCCCCGGACTCCTCCACCACCCCCCCGTGGCACAGATGTGTGTGGGCCTCGAGCCCGGCACTTCTCCGAGGTGCCGGGCTCATTTTTTGTGCGATTCCACCGGCCAGCGGTCGGCTGCAGGCAGCTCCTCCTTAACAGAAGGAGGAGGCCTGCAGTACCCCAGCCTGCCGCACCGCATCGGGTGCCGCAGCGGGGGATTAGCGCCGCAATCCTGCATTCAGCGCCCATTGCGAGGCGCTGACACCCTCCATTAGCGCCCGCAGCCGTCTGGGCGCGGCGCAGCTGAATTTTTGGCGGGCGCAGCAGCAATTAACGCTGGCGCTAAATTTCGGGCGCTACAGCCCTGGCGGAGGCAAACTCAATTTCTAGGCCTATGACCCCTGGTTCTAGACTCCCCAGCCAGGGGAAACATCCTCCCTGCATCTACCCTGTCAAGCCCTGTAAGAATTTTGTATGTTTCAATGAGATCACCTCTCATTCTTCTAAACTCTAGAGAATATAGGCCCAGTCTACTCAATCTCTCCTCATAGGACAATCCCCCCATCCCAGGAATCAGTCTGGTGAACCTTTGTTGCACTCCCTCTATGGCAAGTATATCCTTCCTTAGGTAAGGAGACCAAAACTGTACACAATACTCCAGGTGTGGCCTCACCAGGGCCCTATATAATTGCAGTAAGACGTCTTTACTCTTATACTCAAATCCTCTTGTAATAAGGGCCAACATACCATTTGCTTTCCTAATTGCTTTGCTGTACCTGCATGTTAACTTTCAGTGATTCGTGTACAAGGACACCCAGGTCCCTCTGAACACCAACATTTCCCAATCTCTCACCATTTAAAAAATACTCTGCTTTTCTATTTTTCCTACCAAAGTAGGTAACTTCACATTTCTCCACGTTATGTTCCATTTGCCATGTTCTTGCCCACTCACTTAGCCTGTCTATATCCCCTTGAAGCCTCCTTGCATCCTCCTCACAACTTACATTCCCACCCAGCTTTGTATCATCAGCAAGCTTGGATATATTACATTTGGTCCCCTTATGAAAATCATTGATGTGAATAGCTGAGGCCAAAGCACTGATCCTTGCGGTACCCCACTAGTTACAGCCTGCCAACCTGAAAATAACCCATTTATTCCTACTCTCTGTTTTCTGTCCGTTAACCAATCCTCAATCCCTGCTAGTATATTACCCCCAAACCCATGAGCCCTAATTTTGTTTAATAATCTCTTGTGTGGCACCTTCTGAAAATCCAAATACACCACATCCACTGGTTCCCCCTTATCTATTCTGCTAGTTACAGCCTCAAAAAGCTCTAACAGATTCGTCAAACATGATTTCCCTTTCATAAATCTGTGTTGATTCTGCCCAATCCTATTATTATTTTCCAAGTGCCCTGTTACCACGTCCTTAATAATAGATTTTGGCATTTTCCCTACTACTGATGTCAGGCTAACTGGTCTGTAGTTCCCTGTTTTTTCTCTCCCTCCTTTCTTAAATAGTGGGGTTACATTTGCTACCTTCCAATCCGCGGGAACAGTTCTGGACTCTATGGCATTTTGGAAAATGACAACCAATGCATCCACTATCTCTATAGCCACCTCTAGGATGTAGGCCATCAGGTCCAGGGGATTTATCAGCTTTCAATTCCAATAATTTCTTCAGTGCTATTTTTTTTACTAATACTAATTTCTTTCAGTTCCTCATTCTCGCTAGACCCTTGGTTCTCCACTATTTCCGGGAAGTTTTTTGCGTCGTTTTCCATGAAGGCAGACACAAAGGGCTGGATTTTGATACTGGAGGCGTGTAGGAGGCGGGACTACAACTTTCGGGGTTGTAGTCCCGCCTCAATCGAGTTGTGGCCAACCCACGCGATTTTCACTTGATTGACCTTGTTGAGCCCGCCCAGCGGGCTCAGCAGGCCAATTAAGGGCCACCCGGCAACAGCTGACATCACAGATTGACAATCTGTACTCCAAGATAATTCCTTCCTCTCAGGCTGATTTAGAAGTCTCCAGAACAGAAAGCTGAATGCTGCAATTTTTGACAGCTCGCGGCCATTCTGCTTTCTGTGCCGGTGAGATGAGGGACTCCCGAAACCTGAAGGAAGGAAGGCTGTAAAGGTAATTAAACTTCTTTAAACACACCAAACACACTTACCTCTGCACTCATACACCCATTACTCACCTGAACACCTCGAACCCTTCAGCCCGACGGTCCGTCTTGCTAACTTGGCGTGGTTTGGAGCCGTCAGGAATCCCATACTTCAGCAATAAAAATAGGGATTTGGCTAAAAACTGCCTGTTAACTACCTGTTAACAGGCAGTTAATTGGCATTAATCCCCTTCCCGCCTCGGGGAGGCAGGTCCCAGCACAGGTCGGGTATCCGCCTCCTTTGAAACTGGCATGGGGGTGGGATGGGTTCGTGCCCCCCGATTTTGAGATTTTAACCCCCCACACGCCTCCAATCCCGCCTCCACGGCCCAATGAAAATCCAGCCCAAAGTATTTTTACATACCTATAGAAGCTTTTACAGTCTGTTTTTATGTCTCTAGCTAGTTTACTCTCATATTCTATTTTCCCTTTCTTTATTAATTTCTTGGTCCTCCTTTGCTGAATTCTAAAATCCTCCCAATCCTCAGGCTTACTACTCTTTTTGGCAACATTATAAGCCTCTTCCTTTGATCTAACATCCCTTGTTAGCCACGGTTGGACCACTTTTCCTGTGGGGGTTTTGTGCCTCTAAGGAATGTATATTTGTTGTAAATTATCTATTAATTCTTTAAATGCTAGTCTACCATCACACCTTTTAATGTAGTTTCCCAATCTACCTTAGCCAACTCGCCCCTCATAGCTACGTAGTTTGCTTTGTTTAGATTTAAGACCCCAGTTAAAGAGTGGAGTCCTTCCTAGGCAGGAGATTGAAACTAAAATGAGTGTTGGACTTCTATGTTGCCTGGGTCACTGCAGATTCACCATCAGTCTGGGAACTGACTCACAAGTGATCTGGGTACCAACACAAAACAAGTCAGGTATTGACACCAACCATCTCGTCTCATCTACACAGGGCACCATTTGACAGCAGAACAATGAGATAAGCAGCTGCTCTTTCCAGTTCAAAAACTACAATGAAAACAGACAACACAAACTGAATCTGCTCCCCCTCCCTACCCACGTACACCTGTACCAACACACACCCAGACACACAGTGCTGAGTACACCTGTACCAACACACACCCAGACACACAGTGCTGAGTACACCTGTACCAACACACACCCAGACACACAGTGCTGAGTACACCTGTACCAACACACACCCAGACACACAGTGCTGAGTACACCTGTACCAACACACACCCAGACACACAGTGCTGAGTACACCTGTACCAACACACACCCAGACACACAGTGCTGAGTACACCTGTACCAACACACAGCGCTGGGTACTCCTGTACCGACACACAGCGCTGGGTACTCCTGTACCAACACACAGCGCTGGGTACTCCTGTACCGACACACAGCGCTGGGTACTCCTGTACCGACACACAGCGCTGGGTACTCCTGCACCAACACACAGCGCTGGGTACTCCTGTACCGACACACAGCGCTGGGTACTCCTGTACCAACACACAGCGCTGGGTACTCCTGTACCAACACACAGCGCTGGGTACTCCTGTACCAACACACAGCGCTGGGTACTCCTGCACCGACACACAGCGCTGGGTACTCCTGTACCGACACACAGCGCTGGGTACTCCTGTACCGACACACAGCGCTGGGTACTCCTGTACCGACACACAGCGCTGGGTACTCCTGTACCGACACACAGCGCTGGGTACTCCTGCACCGACACACAGCGCTGGGTACTCCTGTACCAACACACAGCGCTGGGTACTCCTGTACCAACACACAGCGCTGGGTACTCCTGTACCAACACACAGCGCTGGGTACTCCTGCACCAACACACAGCGCTGGGTACTCCTGTACCAACACACAGCGCTGGGTACTCCTGTACCGACACACAGCGCTGGGTACTCCTGTACCGACACACAGCGCTGGGTACTCCTGCACCGACACACAGCGCTGGGTACTCCTGCACCAACACACAGCGCTGGGTACTCCTGCACCAACACACAGCGCTGGGTACTCCTGCACCAACACACAGCGCTGGGTACTCCTGCACCAACACACAGCGCTGGGTACTCCTGCACCAACACACAGCGCTGGGTACTCCTGCACCAACACACAGCGCTGGGTACTCCTGCACCAACACGCACCGCTGGGTACTCCTGCACCAACACACAGCGCTGGGTACTCCTGCACCAACACACAGCGCTGGGTACTCCTGCACCAACACGCACCGCAGCGCTGGGTACTCCTGCACCAACACGCACCGCAGCGCTGGGTACTCCTGCATCAACACGCACCGCAGCGCTGGGTACTCCTGCATCAAAAAAGATAGTCAAGGGTAATGTGGGCTCTTTAAGTACAGATGGGGGTAATACTGCAAATGAAAATAAGGATAAGGCCGACTTGCTGACTCATTACTTTGTGTCACGTTCACAGTAGAGGATGAAGATAATATCATAGAATAATGGAGCACAGAAGGAGGCCAGTCGGCCCATCAAGCCTGCCCCCGCTCTTTACCCAGATTTTGCAATTTTTCCTCCTTCATTTATTTATCCAATTCCCCTTTGAAGGTTACTATTGAATCTGTATCCACCTCCTATTAAGCAGTGCATTCAAAATCATACTCGGTGCGTAAATAAGTTTTTCCTCAAGTCACCTCTGGTTCTTTTGCCAATCACCTTAAATCTGTGCCCTCTGGTTACCGACCCTGACATTCCATGGAAACTAATAATGAATCAAGGACTGGAACTCGATAAAGTTAACTTAAGCAAGAAAACATTATTAGGAAAAGTAATGCCACTAAAGGCTGACGAATCCCAGGACATGATGGTTTCCACTCCAGGGTTTTAAAGGAAGTTGCAGATTCTTTAGCCATAAACTTACAAAGCTCTCTCGATTCAAGAGTTGTCTCTTTAGATTAGAAAATTGCAAATGTAACTGCATTATTTAAGAAAAGTGTGAGAGAGAAACCAGGAAATTATAGGCCTGTTGTTCTAATATCTGTTGTGGGGAAGTTATTGGAATCTATAATTAAGGAGAGTGACTGAGCACTTAGAGACATTTGAGCTGATTTAAAGAGAGCCAACATGGATTTGTAAAGGATAGGTCACGTCTAACGAACCTAATTGAATTTTTTGAGGAAGTAACTAAAGTAGTAGACAGGGGAATGTCTATGGATTTCGGAACAATGACGGACAGGAAAAGACCCTCTGGTCCGTCGAGCCGGTCCCACACAATTGTGATACCTTGTGTATCACAATATATACACTCCCGAAACCACGTGATCTCCTGGGAGAGGCGAAAAAACAGATTTTAAAAACCCAGGCCAATTTGGGGGCAATAAAATCTGGGAAATTCCTCTCCGACCACCTTAGGCAATCGAAACTAGTCCAGGAGATCAGTCTGGCCCTGAATCCCCTGCAGCCCCTCCCTTCTGAACGAGGTGATCTCCGCCCCAGCCAGAAACAGGGCCAGCTCTCGCTCGAAGGAATTCAGCGAATCAGCATCCACCGCACGAGCCGGCAGCCACTATTCTCTGGGAAAAGAACCACCTGACATCTAACCTCGATCTGGCCTTACACAACTTAAAATTCTGGCCCCTGGTCCTCGTTAAACAATTTAATTGGAACTAACTGCCAACTGGAACACAGGCGATTCCCTTCATCATCTTATAAACCTCAATCAGATCCCCCTAAATCTACACTTCCCTAAAGTGTCGAGTTACAGCTCTTTTAGCCTATCTAGATAACTAAGATGCTTTAAGCTGAGTTAATTAGTCAAGTGGCCCTCCTCTGCACCCTTTCCAAAGCTTCAGTTAAGGAACTTCCTGAACGCATTCGAGAAAGTTCCACATAAGAGACTGTGAGCTAAAATTAAATCTCATGGAATTGAAGGCAAATTATTGACCTGGTTTGGAGATTGATTAGGCGGTAGAAGATGGCGAGTTGGGATAATGGGCATGTACTTGAATTGGAAGGAAGTGACGAGCGGTCTCCAGGGATCTGCACTGGGCCTCAAATATTCACTCTATTTATTAATGACTTGGGTAACGCAATAGAGAGCCATATATCCAAGTTTGCCGATGACACAAAGATTGGTGGGTTAAGTAGTGTAGATGGGGGCTTAAAATTACAAAGATGCATTGATAGATTAAGTGAGTGGGTGAAACTGGATTTCAACGCAGGTAAGTGTGAAGTCATCCATTTTGGACCAAAAAAAGGATGGATCTGAGTATTTTCTAAATGGTGAAAAGTTAGGAACAGTGGAGGTCCAAAGAGATTCAGTGGTCCATGTACACAGATCACTAAAATGTAGTAGTCAGGTACAATAAAATAGTCAAAAAGGCCAGTGGAATGTTAGCCTTTATAACTAGAGGGCTGGAATATAAAGGGCAGGAAGTTTTGCTACAGCTATACAAAGCCCTGGTTAGACCACATCTGGAGTACTGTGTACTGTTCTGGACATTGCACCTTAGAAAGGATATATTGGCCTTGGAAGGAGTGTAGCACAGATTCACCAGAATGTTACCAGGGCTCCAAGGGTTAGATTATAAGGAGAGGTTACATAAACCAGGCTTGTATTCCCTGGAATATCGAAGGATTATGGGTGATTTGACTGAGCTTTTTAGGATTTTGAAAGTAACTGATAGGGTAGTTAGAGATAAACATTTTCTGCTGGTTGGGGGGCAGGGTGGGGGCGAGGGGTGGCGGCAGGTGGGGGAGTGTCTAGCCAAGGGGACTTAACCTTAAAATCAGAGACAGGCTATTCAGGCGAGAAATTAGGAAACATTTCTTGCGCAAAGGGTGGCAGAAGTGTGGAACTTTCTCCCCCAAAAAGCAGTAGATGCTAGCTCAATAATTTTAAATCTAAAATCAATAGATTTTTGCTAGCCAAGGGTACTAAGGGATATGGAGCCAAGGTGCGTAAGTTGATTTAGGTCACAGATCAGCAATTATCTCATTGAATGGAGAAACAGGCTCGAGGGGCTGAATGGCCTACTCCTGTTGCTGTGTTTCTAACACATGCAGCGCTGGGTACTCCTGTGTGTCTGCTGTTGCTCTCTTGCCCCTGAGTCAGAGGGTTGTGGGTTCAAGTCCCACTCCAGAGACTTGAGCACAAAAATCTAGGCTGACATTCCAGTGCAGTGCTGAGGGAGTGCTGCACTGTCAGAGGTGCCGCCGTTCGGTTGCAACATTAAACCTCTCAGGTGGATGTAAAAGATCCCATGGCACTATTTTGAAGAAGAGCAGGGGAGTTCTCCCCAGTGTCCTGGCCAATATTTATCCCTCAATCAACAGATTATCTGGTCATTATCGCATTGCTGTTTGTGGGAACTTGCTGTGCACAAATTGCCTCCTGCATTAGCTGTAAAGCTTTGGGACATACTGAGGTTGTGAAAGGCTCTATATAAATACAAGTCTGTCTTTTCCTGTACCAACACACCTAGACACACAGCGCTGGTACACCTGTATCCACTCACTCACTCACTCACTCACTCTCACTGTTGGGTACACCCAACACTTTGCTGTGAACTGCTGTACTAACTCCCAACGAGGCAAACAGTGTAGGGTACTCCTCTAGCAATAGATACATGACTCTCGGTATTGCTGCACCAATACCCAGACACAGCTCTGCTCTGCTAACTCCTGCCTTTTTACCCACATTGTTTAACATAAGCTGCTTATATAATTGAGACTTCTTGCTCTTATATAACATGGTGTTTCTGCTTGTTTTACAGTGCCCTCCCAGCGTGTATTGAAATTGTCATTATAATCGCAGTATTTGGGCTGAGGAAGAAGCCATTGTGAGCCTGCTGAAGACCCTAATTAAAAAAACTGGAATCCGCCGCTAAAGTAGCAAGAATATTGGAATAGCTGACCTATCACAATGGAGCACCACTCTGGATTGGGCAATGGATACCCACAACAGTTGTAGAACTTCAACACCTGGCTCCATAATAGAACGTGTACATCACCGTCTCCATTATAGAACGTGTACATCACCGTCTCCTGTTATAGAACGTGTACATCACCGTCTCCATTATAGAACGTGTACATCACCGTCTCCGTTATAGAACGTGTACATCACCGTCTCCGTTATAGAACGTGTACATCACCGTCTCCGTTATAGAACGTGTACATCACCGTCTCCATTATAGAACATGTACATCTCCGTTATAGAACGTGTACATCACCGTCTCCATTATAGAACATGTACATCACCGTCTCCATTATAGAACGTGTACATCACCGTCTCCATTATAGAACGTGTACATCACCGTCTCCATTATAGAACATGTACATCACCGTCTCCGTTATAGAACGTGTACATCACTGTCTCCGTTATAGAACGTGTACATCACCATCTCCTGTTATAGAACGTGTACATCACCGTCTCCGTTATAGAACGTGTACATCACCGTCTCCTGTTATAGAACGTGTACATCACCATCTCCATTATAGAACGTGTACATCACCGTCTCCGTTATAGAACGTGTACATCACCGTCTCCGTTATAGAACGTGTACATCACTGTCTCCGTTATAGAACGTGTACATCACTGTCTCCATTATAGAACGTGTACATCACCGTCTCCTGTTATAGAACGTGTACATCACCGTCTCCGTTATAGAACGTGTACATCACCGTCTCCTGTTATAGAACGTGTACATCACCGTCTCCGTTATAGAACGTGTACATCACCGTCTCCGTTATAGAACGTGTACATCACCGTCTCCGTTATAGAACGTGTACATCACCATCTCCATTATAGAACATGTACATCACCGTCTCCGTTATAGAACGTGTACATCACCGTCTCAGTTATAGAACGTGTACATCACCGTCTCCATTATAGAACGTGTACATCACCATCTCCATTATAGAACGTGTACATCTGTCTCCATTATAGAACGTGTACATCACGCTCTCCAACACACATCTGGCCGGCCTCCCAAATCCACCCTCCATAAACTTAAGCTCATCCAAAACTCTCTTGCCCATGTCCCAGCTCGCATCAAGTCCCGTTCACCCATCACCCCTGTGTTCGCTGACCTACATTGGCTCCCAATTGAGCAACGCCTCGATTTTAAAATTCCAATCCTTGTTTTCAAATCCCTCCATGGACTCGTCCCTCCCTATCTCTGTAATCTCCTCCAGCTCAACAACCCTCCGAGATATCTGCACTCCTCTAATACTGCCCTCTTGAGCATCGCCAACTTTAATCACTCCACCATTGGCGGCCGTGCCTTCAGCTGCTGAGACTCTGAAATTCGCTCCCTAAACCTCTCTGCCTCTCTACCTTTCTTTCCTCCTTTTAAGGCACTCCTTAAACCTACCTTCATCTGCCCTAATATCTCCTAATGTAGCTCGGTGCCAAATTTTGTATGATAATGCTCCTGTGCAGCACCTTGAGATGCTTTCATAGAATCATAGAAAGTTACAGCACGGAAGGCGGCCATTTCGGCCCATCGTGTCCGCGCCGGCCAACAAAGAGCTATCCAGCCTAATCCCGCTTCCCAGCTCTTGGTCCGTAGCCCTGCAGGTTACAGCATCCCAAGTGCACATCCAAGTACTTTTTAAATGTGGTTTCGGTTCCTGCCTCTACCACCCTTTCAGGTAGTGAATTCCAGACCTCCACAACCCTCTGGGTGAACAAATTTCCCCTCATATCCCCTCTAAACCTTCCCCCAATTACTTTAAATCTGTGCCCCTGGTTTTTGACCCCTCTGCTAAGGGAAATAGGTTCTTTCTATCCACTTTATCTATGCCCCTCATAATTTTATACACCTCAATAAGGTCTCCCCTCAGCCTCCTCTGTTCCAAGGAAAACAGGCCCAGCCTAGCCAGTCTCTCCTCATAGCTAAGATTCTCTACTCCCAGCAACACCCTTGTAAATCTCCTCTGTACCCTCTCTAGTGCAGTCACATCTTTCCTGTAATGTGACCAGAACTGCACGCAGTACTCTAGCTGAGGCCTAACTAGTGTTTTATACAGTTGAAGCATAACCCCCCCCTGCTCTTGTATTCCATGCCGTGGCTAATAAAGGCAAGCATTCCGTATGCCTTCTTAACCACCTTATCTACTTGCCCTGCTACCTTCAGGGATCTGTGGACATGCACTCCAAGGTCCCTTTGTTCCTCTACACTACTCAGTGTCCTACCATTTAATGTGTATTCCCTTTCCTTGTTAGCCCTCCCCAAATGCATTACCTCACACTTCTCCGGATTGAATTCCATTTGCCACTGTTCTGCCCACCTGCCCAATTTATTGATATGTTCCTGCAGTATCAACCACACAGCTAATATTAGTATCATCTGCAAACTTCTTAATCATACCCCCTATATTCAAGTCTAGATCATTAATATATACCACAAAAAGCAAGGGACCTAGTACTGAGCCCTGCGGAACCCCACTGGAAACAGCCTTCCAGTCACAAAAACACCCATCAACCATTACCCTCTGCTTCCTGTCTCCGAGCCAGTTTTGAATCCAACTTGACACTTTGCCCTGGATCCCATGGCTTTTAACTTCGTGACCAGTCTGCCATGTGGAACCTTATCAAAAGCCTTGCTAAAGTCCATATACATTACATCAAATGCACTACCCTCATCTACCTTCCTTGTTACCTCCTCAAAAAATTCAATCAAGTTTGTTAGACACCACTTTCCCTTAACAAATCCGTGCTAACCTTGATTAATCCGTGTCTTTCTAAATGAAGATTTATCCTGTACTTCAGAATTCTTTCCAATAATTTTCCCACCACCGAGGTTAGGCTGACTGGCCTGTAATTACTCGGTCTATCCTTTTCTCCCTTTTTAAACAAGGGTACCACATTAGCAGTCCTCCAGTTCTCCGACACCACACCTGAAACCAAAGAGGATTGAAAAATGATGTTCAGGGCCTCGGCTATTTCCTCTTTTGCTTCGCTTAACATTTCGTCTGGGCCTGGGGATTTATCCACTTTTAAAGCTGCTAAACCCCTTAATACTTCCTCTCTCACTGTTTATTTCATCTAATATTTCACACTCCTTCCCCCCGATAGCAATGTCTGCTTCGCCCCTCTCCTTTGTGAAAACAGACACAGGGGCCCCGATTTTCTACCAGCCGTCGGGCGGGTTTTCAGGCGGGTGGGGGGTGAAAATCGCCGAAATAGGGGGTCGTGACCCCCCCCCCCCCCCCCTGCCTGATTCCCCTCCCCGTCCGACTTTCGGATAGCCGTTTCTCCGCGACCCGAATCAGTCCCGCCCGCTGCTGGCGGGACTGGCCGTCGGAACACTAATCAGCAATTATTACCTTCATTAAACCTATTTTCAGGGGCCCATGCGATTTTGTGGGGTTCCCCACGCTAAACAGGCCTGCGGGGAACCCCGCTGATGAAACCTGGCGTGAAGCTTGCCGGCTTGCTTGCTCTCAGCTGCAGGTCATTCGGGAAAGCTGCGATTTAAAGGGACAGCATTTGTATGTTGACGGACCTTGTTGTTGCAGGCTTGGGGCTACTTCTTCAAGGCTTAGACACAGCTTTGGAAGGTTGGAGCCTCACACACTTCTCCAATGTGATCTCCTGGGAAGCCCCTCTTGCCACCCTCACTCAGCGCTTCCTCAGCAGAGGCATCTACCAGAAGCATAGGACGCCTTTTCTTCCTTCCCTTCTTGCCATTAGAGGATCTTCAGCAGCAGAGGCAGTAGCAGCAGAACCAGGAACAGCAGGATGAGCACCAGGAGCACCAGGCTGCTGCTCACTCACCTGAAGCTGCACAGGCCAGAAGGGGCCAGTGCTTGGAAGTGGCTTGAGAGCACCTTGCTGCGCTTTAGGGGGCCATGGGGACCCGTATCTGCACTGGCAGCCCTACTCAGAAGGACTTCCATGAAGGTCTGGTTTCTCTGTTCAATAGATGGCCAACGCTCCTCAAGAGATGTCATTCTCTTATGAGCACTCACCATGTTTTCCGTACCCTGGCGAGTTACCTCCTCCATGGAGGTTGCCAGCCTTTCCATGGTGATGCGTTCCTGTGCCAATGACTCCACAAAGGCCCTGCTCATGGTCGCTATGGACTCCTCCATTCGCTCTGCACTCGCAGCGACCCTGGAGACAAAACCTGCCAGAGACTCCTGCATCTGTGCATGGAGATCCATCACCTCTTCTCTTGCGGATGGAGCCAGAGGCAGAGGGTCGACATGCAGCGCAGCTGAGCTGGCAGAGTCCTGCGCCCTCTGACGAGGACTCTCCACTGCTGTCCCTGTCTCCAGAATCTGCTGATGCTCACTTGTGAGCTGTAAAACACCAGGTGACAACACTACTCTATGTCCCGAAGGTCCCCCCGAAGTGTGAGTGTCTGCGCTGGTGCTGGGTGCGCTTACTTCTGCTGACGCTGCGCCCTCAGAGGTTGGAGGTTCCTCTGAGTCGTCTGGCTGCACAGCCTCTTCCTCCTCCACAGTGGGGATGGGGGTTCTGGATGGTCCTGTGGGGGAGTAGAGGAAGGAGTTAGAGATGTGATGCCAAGGTTATATGCACATTCGAGTTGACATCTGCTGACACCTGCATCCATGCAGCCTTGGCCTCTTCTTGCCTGACCTAGGGAAGAACATAAGAAATAGGAGCAGGAGTAGGCCAATCAGCCCCCCGAGCCTGCTCAGCCATTCAATAAGATCATGGCTGATCTGATCCTAACCTCAAATCTACTTTCACTCTCCATCCCACCCGAACCCATGTGATCTCCCGGGAGAGGCAAAAAACCAGATAAAAAACCCAATGTGCCAATTTGGGAGAAAAAATCTGCGAAATTCCTCTCCGACCCATCTAGGCGATCGAAACTCGTCCAAGAGATCACTCTGTCCCTGTATTTCCTACAGTACTTACCTTCTGTAAGAGGTGATCTCCACCCCAGCCAGGAACAGGCCCAATTTACTCTTGAAGGACTCCTAGCTGGCAGCCTGTTCCCGAGGTCTCCACTAATCCCTGTGAATAGAACCATCTCCTGAAATCTAACACAGAATTAGAACACAAGAAGTAGGAGCAGGACCAAGCTACACGGCCCCTGGGCCCGCTCTGCCACCCACAGGACCATGACCGATCCGAACCTAGCCTCATGTCGATTTCCTGCCCGCTCCCCGTAACCCCTAATTCTCCTTACTTCTAGGAAACTGTCTATTTCTGTTTTAAATTTATTTAATGATGTAGCTTCCACAGCTCTCTGGGGCAGCAAATTCCACAGACCTACCACCCTCTGAGTGAAGAAGTTTCTCCTCATCTCAGTTTTGAAAGAGCAGCCCCTTATTCTAAGACTATGCCCCTTGTTCTAGTTTAACCCATCATCGGGAACATCCTCACCGCATCCACCCGATCAAGCCACTTCACAATCTTATATGTTTCAATAAGATCGCCTCTCATTCTTCTGAATTCCAATGAGTAGAGTCCCAATCTGCTCAACCTCTCCTCATATGTCAACCCCCTCATCACCGGGATTAACCGAGTGAACCTTCTTTGTACTACCTCAAGAGCAAATATGTCTTTTCTTAAGTATGGGCACCAAAACTGTATGCAGTATTCCAGGTGTGGTCTCACCAATACCTTGTACAACTGCAGCAATACCTCCGTTTTTATATTCCATCCCCCTAGCAATAAAAGCCAACATTCCATGGCCTTCTTGACCACCTGCTGCACCTGCATACTACCTTTTTGTGTTTCGTGCACCAGGACCCCCAGATCCCTTTGTACTGCAGTACTTTCCAGTTTCTTGCCATTAAGATAATAACTTGCTCTATGATTTTTCCTGCCAAAGTGCATAACCTCACACTTTCCAGTGTTATATTCCATCTGCCAAATCTCTGCCCACTTACTTAGCCTGTCTATGTCCCTTAGCAGGTTTTTTATGTCCTTCTCACTCACTACTTTCCCTCCCATCTTTGTATCATCTGCAAACTTTGATATGTTACACTCGGTCCCTTCCTCCAAATCGTTAATATAGATTGTAAAGAGTTGGGGTCCCAGCACTGACCCCTGCGGAACACCACTAGTTACTGATTGCCAGTCTGAGAATGAACTATTTATCCCAACTCTCTGCTTTCTATTAGATAACCAATCCTCCACCCATGCCAGAATATTACCCCCAATCCTGTGATTTTTTATCTTGAGCAATAATCTTTTGTGTGGCACCTTGTCAAATGCCTTTTGGAAGTCTAAATACACTACGCCCATTGGTTCCCCTTTATCCACCCTGTATGTTACGTCCTCAAAGAACTCAAGCAAATTTGTCAAACATGACTTCCCCTTCGTAAAACCATGCTGACTTTGTCCTATTAAATTATGTTTATCCAAATGTCCCGTTACTGTCTCCTTAATAATCGACTCTAAAATTTTACCAACCACAGATGTTAGGCTAACTAGTCTATAGTTTCCAGCCTTCTGTCTATTACCCTTTTTAAATAAGGGTGTTACATTAGCAGTTTTCCAATCTGCTGGGACCTTTGCTGAGTTCAGGGAGTTTTGGAAAATTATTACCAATGCATCCACAATCCCTACCGCCACTTCCCTCAAGACCCTAGGATGTAAGCCATCAGGTCCAAGGGATTTATCCGCCTTAAGTCCCATTATTTTAACGAGTACCACTTCCTTAATGATTTTAATCGTATTTAGTTCCTCCCCCCCTAGGGCCCCCTGTTTGCCCAGTGTTGGGATATTCTTAGTGTCCTCTACTGTAAAGACTGATACAAAATATTTGTTCAGCGTTTTTGCCATCTCCATGTTTCCCACCATTAATTTCCCGGTCTCATCCTCTAAGGGACCAACATTTACTTTAGCCACCCTTTTTCTTTTTATATAACTATAGAAACTTTTGCTATCTGTTTTTATATTTTTTGCTAATTTACTTTCATAATTAATTTTCCCTTTCTTAATCAATCTTTTAGTTATTTTTTGCTGTCTTTTAAAGACTTCCCAATCTTCTATCCTCCCACTAGATTTGGCTACCTTATATGCCCTTGTTTTTAGTCGGATACTATCCTTTATTACTTTACTTAGCCACGGATGGCTGTCTTTTCTTTTACACCCTTTTTTCCTCAGTGGAATATATATTTTTTGAAAGTCGTAAAATAACTCCTTGAATGTACACCACTGATCATGTACCATCTTACCCTTTAATCTATTTTCCCAGTCCACTCTAATCAATTCCGCTCTCATACCTTCATAGTCTCCTTTATTCAAGCTCAGTACATTTGTTTGAGATCCAACCTTCTCACCCTCTAATTGAATATGGAATTCAACCATGTTATGGTCACTCGTTCCAAGGGGATCCTTTACTAGGACATTTTTTATTAATCCTGTCTCATTACACAGGACCAGATCTAAGATTGCCTGCCCCCTGGTCGGTTCAGTTACATACTGCTCAAGAAACCCATCCCTAATACACTCAATGAACTCTTCCTCAAGGCTGCCCTGTGTCGAAGTTTCGACTGTTCAATAAGACTCTGTGAAACAAAGTGATCGTCAAAGGCAGACTTTATTTAATTACTTGCTAGCAAGGGGAGCTTCACGTAGGCAAAGGCTATCGTGACTTCTCCGAATACATGGACAAAAACACCTCTTTTTATACACAAAGATCAAAACCTTTTATCACATGGTATAGTATTGAGAGACACAATAACATTAAAAAGAGATGAGTAAGGAATGTTTAAGGTCAACAAGAAGATGACTAAAGGGTCAGCAGAGCCTCGGTGTCTTAAGATAAGGTTAGCCAATAGATAATCAAAAGTCATGATGCAGGAATACCTTTAGATAAAAGTTAATTAATTTTATACAATGGAGACGGTTTGTCTCTCACTTTGGTTCTGGACATTCATATGAATGTTTACAGTACATGTCCTTCGGTTATCATTAATTTGTTCTGCTAAGCTTATCTTGTTTATGGAACTGTCTAGCCTGCAAGCTACAAAGGAGTCACATCCTCTTCCTTAAACCGCTTCCTAATATGGGCCTGCCTGTTTCCCCCTTATTTTGTACTGTGTGAAGCCATTTTGGCCTGCTGAACGTTCCAGACTCCATTTTAATATAACAGAGTATGTGTGCTTATTTTATACTAATATGTGTGGATATATATATCTATGCTGATGCACTTCTACATTCCCCCATTTTGTCCTACCTAGGACAATATAGCCCACATTAATTCTTTCAGTCCCTTTTGTCGGTCCTCGTGCCAAATTTAAATTTTGGCCTAAGGATACCGACTTCATTTCCGTTTTGACCATCCCCGGGATAATACCTGTATTGATGGCTGACCTTATCTAAGATCGTCTCTCCTCTCTTGTCTATCCTAATTGTTAAAATCGTATTTTGTCCAACCGTATCATCTCTTCACGAAAGGGATTGTCCTGATCTCCCTCCATAAGCGGAAAGCATCGCCAGCCCATAGCGACTTACTGGTTTTATTAAACACCTTGGTCCATTCTAGTAAAAATGTTCCCTGCTTGGTCAGACCAGGAATAGGTGGTTGCCACGTGACTGTTTGATTGCAGGAACTCTCTCCTATTCTCTGTCCAACCTTCCTCCCTACCTTGACCTCCTTTTTAAGGCATAACGACCCTTGTGGTCTGCCAACTCCTGAGGTGTTAGTTAAGGAGAGGAAGGTGTCGCTCGAGTATGGTTATAATTGGGTTGATACCATCCCTGGAAGGTGGTCAGATTATAACCTGCTGATCTCCACTGAATCATATCCATGGTTCTGTCTGGGTTGCCTGAACTATTTCGCCTTATGATCCATTCTGCTGTTTCGGAAATATTAAAGGGAATAGATCTTAGTGGGATTCCTCCTGTGGTGTGAATGGGTATATGGGCACAGACCCAGCAACTAGATCTACCTTAGCATGCTCATAAGCCATATACAGAAAAGTGTTAACATGTAATTCTTGTTTCTTTCGGGGTTCTTCAATA
The DNA here is from genome assembly GCF_052327205.1 of Somniosus microcephalus. Lineage (NCBI taxonomy): Eukaryota > Metazoa > Chordata > Chondrichthyes > Squaliformes > Somniosidae > Somniosus > Somniosus microcephalus. Next base: position 54,503,974 of record NC_141012.1, on the reverse strand, counting down.
TATCTCTGACAGTTTACGTATACCATCTCAAAGAGCACATACAGCGTAAACAATAATTTCATCGTCTCAAGTCTTTTTTTTAAATGTCCCCGTCTGGTGCTTTCTTGCAATGGGATGCGTGTATCCAGGTCGGTCTTTCCTTGTTTTTAACAGCTGTGTTCGTTGTCAGGAGTACTTGGTATGGCCCTTCAAAGCGTGGTTGTAGTCCGTTCTTTCTTTTGAAGACCTTTACGTATACGTTATCTCCTGGTTCCAAGTTATGGCACCTTCCTTCCGCTGGTTCCGTTTGTGCCTCTTTTACCTGCTGGTGAAAGCTGGAAATACATCTCGTTAATGCAATACAATAGTTTAACATGTTCTCATCCATTTTATGGATGTCCATTTGCTTAACCGTAAGTGACGCTGAAAATGGCAGTCTTAGGGGTCGTCCCATAACAATCTCATGTGGCGATAGTCGGTTGTCCTGTTAGTTGCTGCTCGCATTATCATCAATGCTAGGGGTAATAGTTCGACCCATTTAAGTCCAGTTTCATTGCAAAGTTTAGAAAGTTTATTCTTCAGCATACCATTATATTTTTCTACCAGTCCCGCTGACTGTGGATGATAGCTGCAGTAGAAGTCCATTGTCACTTGAAAGTTGTGCAGGTATACCAAATTGTGGTACAATTTCTTTTAACAAACATTTTGCAACAGTAACTGCATCATTTTTTTTTTTACATGGAAAGGCTTCAATCCATCGTGAAAACACATCTACAATAACTAATACATACTTAAATCCTAAACATACCGGTAATTCAATAAAATCCATCTGTAAATGTACAAAGGGTCCTGTTGGATTTGGGTGGGAGGCAGCCTGTACCTTTTCTGTTTTACCTGGGTTCATTGTTTGGCAGGTAATGCATTGTTCACTAATTTGTTTTGTAATTGTCACTGCCTGGTGAATACCAAGTTTGTGTGATATAGTCTGCCATCCCCCCTTTGCCTGCATGTGAACATGTGGACACATCAGGCAATCCATGGGAGTATTGACTTGGAAGCCACCATGCGGCCGTCATGGTAGACCCATACTCCTTCAGGTGTTTTAAAACAAGAATCATTCACCCAAGCTAACACTTCGTCCGGACTGGCCTGTAATTGATAGGCCAAAACGTCATCAATTGTGGGTGGGGGATTGTCTGGATCTTGATTTCTAAGAACATATGCAGACACTTGTGACCCTGTATCAGAAAGAGCAGCAGCCTTAGCTGCTCGATCCGCCCTATCATTGCCCAAAGAAGCCTGGTCTTGATTGCCTGTATATGCTTTGCATTTAATAACAGCAATTTTTGTAGGACACTGGAGAGCCTTTAAAAGGTTATCAATTTGTTCAGCATTTTTAACTGTAGATCCTGATGAAGTCAGGAATCCTCTAAGTTTCCAAATTTGACCATAATTATGAGTGACTCCAAATGCATACCGAGAGTCAATATAAATATTCACTGATTTTCCTGTAGCTAAAATACATGCTCTTGTAACGGCAAACAGTTCTGCTTGTTGTGCTGAAAAGAAAGATGGTAGTCAGCATACTTGGATAATTGAATAATCATCGGAAATGGCATATGCACTTTTTGGCGAGCCCTTTTCGTCTCTGAGGGCTGATCCATCCACATAAAATATAAAATCGCTATTGTCCAGAGGAGTTTCTACAATGTCTATACGAGGCTTAGTGATAAGCTGAGTCACTGATTCACAATGCCTCTTGGGTAGGTGATGCAATTAGCAGGTCGTCTACTTACTGTATGAGGGTTAACCCATCGGTTAAGACAATGTTCTGTAAATCATGTTTGAGGCACTGCGAAAAGAGAGTTCAGCTTTCTGTATAGCCTTGTGGCAGCCTGGTCCATGTGTATTGGGTTCCTTTGAACGTGAAGGCAAACAGGAACTGGGAATCTTGGTGAATAGGAATGCTGAAGAAGGCTGAGCAGAGATCAATGACCATATAATACCTTGAATTAGGAGGTATACTGGTCAGGATGGTGACTGGGTTTGGGACCACCGGGTAGGCAGGGAGAACAGACTCGTTAACTGCTCTTAGGTCTTGAACCAACCCTGACTTATTCTCCACTCCTGTTGAACTGCAGCTTTTGATAGGCGTAGGACCATCTGTCCTAGATCAGAAGGTTTGAATTCATGCGCCACTGCTAGTGTACAGTGTGGCTTAGAGTCTTTTACCCTGAATAATTCCCATGCTGTTTGGGTCAACAAGATTGGTGACGCTATTCCTTCTTGCCCAATTAAAATTCTTTGGATTTTAAGTGAATATTTCTGATGCAGAAAGGGCTTGTAATTAATTGCCACTTCTAGATCTTCTCCCGTTTTGTCATAATAGGCTATACAATGCAATTTATCATGCCAATGTCCCAAATTAAACTGCTTCTGGTATTCTGATACTGATCTTGTGGCATACTGCAATGCTCCCACAGCCATCAGTAATTGTTTACTGAGGTTGTCATCATGATTAGTTCAACAATACAAAATAGGAGAATTGTGGACCTGCAATGGGTACATCCCACATCTGTCAGTTGGAACATATACCTTCAGTCCTTTTTCCATACATGATATCACTGCTTTCATTTTACACAACAAATCTCTTCCTAATAAGTTGATGGGAACGTCTTCAGATAATAAGAATGCATGCTGTTCATGAAAGTCTTTCATCTGTACATCCAATGGAATCGGCCATACCATAGTCTGGGTTGTTCCTGAAAGTCCTACACACTTGACACTCTGATTGGTACAAGGTGCTCCTACGGCATATTGTTTAGTCAAGACCGAATTAGTTGCTCCAGTGTCTACCAAAAAATGGAACTTGTGTTCCATTCATATTTAAATTTATAAATGGCTCTTCTTTAGAATTTAATGATACTGCAGGCAATTGTACCACAGCCTGTTGTTCCTGGGCAATGTCTGGGGTGGGCTCTAAGTAACGTCATGCTGAACAATTTGGATTTTGTCCAAACTCTTCGTTTGGGCCACTTTGATTTCCCCAGGGATTGCTAGTTGTCCAATTAGTCTGTGGACGAGTGTGAACCTGGGCTTGGGTATTTCTGTTTCCGGATAAATTTTGTGGACCCTGCCAACCCTGATTTGTTTAACTTTTTGTTGTTTATTCTGTTCCTGATTAATCTCATCCCTCTTTTTTATTATGTTTACTAACTTCTATACTTCGTTCGCGTCGCCTCTCTGCTTCCTTTTTCCAATCTGAGAAGGCTGACCAATTTACTTCTTTTTTTTTCCTTTTCTCTGCGGGTCTCTAGTTACTAGGCAATTCTCTAGACATGTTATTCTGTCTAAATTAAAGGTTCCGTCTATAGGGAATGGGTATTTGTCATTCTTGGTCCAATTAGACCATTTAGGTAAATCATTTGTGGATGATCGGCCACAATTTTGAAAAATATGGAAAGCTGGGGTTCCCCTTTCGGGGACCTTGCTTTGTGCAGCTCCCATCCTAGTTAGTTTTCAATTTCCACTAGCTGCACTTGTTCTGGGTCGCAAGTTTTACCCTCAACCCTCTTACGACCCCTACAGGCTGACCAAAGTGCTGACAGCGATGAACAATAACATACAATAATAACAATCAAGAAAATACTAAGGAATAACTTGAAGGTCCAAACAGGTACACAAAACAACTCAGACATAAAATAACGTAAGTACAGTTATGCAGGCTTTCTACAAAAGCTAAATTACAATCCGACAGTTTTCTCGATCTGCGTGGTACGCTCTACAGATCGAGGCCTTATTTTACAAGCTTTTAACAACTAATGACTGAGTATCACGATCCTAAGTGCCTTTATGCCTCTCCGCCCACTTCAGGGTCCTGACCTTCGCGTGGGGGATTTCCCCTCTTAACAACCGGTCTAAGGCTGCGCGTTTGAGACAGGCACTTCCTTGTCCTAGTCGATCAACTCAGTCACTAACAGTTTTCCTTTAAATCTTTACAAATTTTACATATGCATATAAGCGTTATTTTACAAAACAGTTGTGTTTTATTTCTGAATCCTTATTCTATACTTATCCTTACTCTAACTGCCTATCTATCCTTCGGGATTACTAGGTAGTCCCTTCACAGATTACGTCACTGTGCACTCTCTGCCTATCCTTCGAGCTAGTCTCTTCACAGGCCCTCTGGTACCCTTATTTCTTTCTTTCTGTGTCTATCCTTCAGGCTAATCCCTTCACAGTACACTCACATATATTCCGGAACTCAACCTGGTCACGACCTTTCTGTTGTCTCCCTTTGTCCGATAGTTTTGAAACCCGAACCGGTAGTATCCTCCTCCTTTTAATGTCAAAAAAAAGCCAAAGGTTACAACAAGTTAACTCAAGTTCCAAACACACATGAGTCTTAACCGATCGCAGTGCTCCCGTCGGAAGTGACAGACTACACCTACTATGTATCTAAAGAGAAATCCTTTTCTGTGAGAAAACCTCACTTATGGCCATTCAGGATTTGTCGTTAGCAAAGTATGGTGTCCTCGTCCGTGACTTACCGAAAGGCAGCAAGCGATCTCGGTGGAACCTCCAAGAAACTGTCGAAGTTTCGACTGTTCAATAAGACTCTGTGAAACAAAGTGATCGTCAAAGGCAGACTTTATTTAATTACTTGCTAGCAAGGGGAGCTTCACGTAGGCAAAGGCTATCGTGACTTCTCCGAATACATGGACAAAAACACCTCTTTTTATACACAAAGATCAAAACCTTTTATCACATGGTATAGTATTGAGAGACACAATTAATAACATTAAAAAGAGATGAGTAAGGAATGTTTAAGGTCAACAAGAAGATGACTAAAGGGTCAGCAGAGCCTCGGTGTCTTAAGATAAGGTTAGCCAATAGATAATCAAAAGTCATGATGCAGGAATACCTTTAGATAAAGTTAATTAATTTTATACAATGGAGACGGTTTGTCTCTCACTTTGGTTCTGGACATTCATATGAATGTTTACAGTACATGTCCTTCGGTTATCATTAATTTGTTCTGCTAAGCTTATCTTGTTTATGGAACTGTCTAGCCTGCAAGCTACAAAGGAGTCACATCCTCTTCCTTAAACCGCTTCCTAATATGGGCCTGCCTGTTTCCCCCTTATTTTGTACTGTGTGAAGCCATTTTGGCCTGCTGAACGTTCCAGACTCCATTTTAATATAACAGAGTATGTGTGCTTATTTTATACTAATATGTGTGGATATATATATCTATGCTGATGCACTTCTACATTCCCCCATTTTGTCCTACCTAGGACAATATAGCCCACATTAATTCTTTCAGTCCCTTTTGTCGGTCCTCGTGCCAAATTTAAATTTTGGCCTAAGGATACCGACTTCATTTCCGTTTTGACCATCCCCGGGATAATACCTGTATTGATGGCTGACCTTATCTAAGATCGTCTCTCCTCTCTTGTCTATCCTAATTGTTAAAATCGTATTTTGTCCAACCGTATCATCTCTTCACGAAAGGGATTGTCCTGATCTCCCTCCATAAGCGGAAAGCATCGCCAGCCCATAGCGACTTACTGGTTTTATTAAACACCTTGGTCCATTCTAGTAAAAATGTTCCCTGCTTGGTCAGACCAGGAATAGGTGGTTGCCACGTGACTGTTTGATTGCAGGAACTCTCTCCTATTCTCTGTCCAACCTTCCTCCCTACCTTGACCTCCTTTTTAAGGCATAACGACCCTTGTGGTCTGCCAACTCCTGAGGTGTTAGTTAAGGAGAGGAAGGTGTCGCTCGAGTATGGTTATAATTGGGTTGATACCATCCCTGGAAGGTGGTCAGATTATAACCTGCTGATCTCCACTGAATCATATCCATGGTTCTGTCTGGGTTGCCTGAACTATTTCGCCTTATGATCCATTCTGCTGTTTCGGAAATATTAAAGGGAATAGATCTTAGTGGGATTCCTCCTGTGGTGTGAATGGGTATATGGGCACAGACCCAGCAACTAGATCTACCTTAGCATGCTCATAAGCCATATACAGAAAAGTGTTAACATGTAATTCTTGTTTCTTTCGGGGTTCTTCAATATATCTCTGACAGTTTACGTATACCATCTCAAAGAGCACATACAGCGTAAACAATAATTTCATCGTCTCAAGTCTTTTTTTTAAATGTCCCCGTCTGGTGCTTTCTTGCAATGGGATGCGTGTATCCAGGTCGGTCTTTCCTTGTTTTTAACAGCTGTGTTCGTTGTCAGGAGTACTTGGTATGGCCCTTCAAAGCGTGGTTGTAGTCCGTTCTTTCTTTTGAAGACCTTTACGTATACGTTATCTCCTGGTTCCAAGTTATGGCACCTTCCTTCCGCTGGTTCCGTTTGTGCCTCTTTTACCTGCTGGTGAAAGCTGGAAATACATCTCGTTAATGCAATACAATAGTTTAACATGTTCTCATCCATTTTATGGATGTCCATTTGCTTAACCGTAAGTGACGCTGAAAATGGCAGTCTTAGGGGTCGTCCCATAACAATCTCATGTGGCGATAGTCGGTTGTCCTGTTAGTTGCTGCTCGCATTATCATCAATGCTAGGGGTAATAGTTCGACCCATTTAAGTCCAGTTTCATTGCAAAGTTTAGAAAGTTTATTCTTCAGCATACCATTATATTTTTCTACCAGTCCCGCTGACTGTGGATGATAGCTGCAGTAGAAGTCCATTGTCACTTGAAAGTTGTGCAGGTATACCAAATTGTGGTACAATTTCTTTTAACAAACATTTTGCAACAGTAACTGCATCATTTTTTTTTTTACATGGAAAGGCTTCAATCCATCGTGAAAACACATCTACAATAACTAATACATACTTAAATCCTAAACATACCGGTAATTCAATAAAATCCATCTGTAAATGTACAAAGGGTCCTGTTGGATTTGGGTGGGAGGCAGCCTGTACCTTTTCTGTTTTACCTGGGTTCATTGTTTGGCAGGTAATGCATTGTTCACTAATTTGTTTTGTAATTGTCACTGCCTGGTGAATACCAAGTTTGTGTGATATAGTCTGCCATCCCCCCTTTGCCTGCATGTGAACATGTGGACACATCAGGCAATCCATGGGAGTATTGACTTGGAAGCCACCATGCGGCCGTCATGGTAGACCCATACTCCTTCAGGTGTTTTAAAACAAGAATCATTCACCCAAGCTAACACTTCGTCCGGACTGGCCTGTAATTGATAGGCCAAAACGTCATCAATTGTGGGTGGGGGATTGTCTGGATCTTGATTTCTAAGAACATATGCAGACACTTGTGACCCTGTATCAGAAAGAGCAGCAGCCTTAGCTGCTCGATCCGCCCTATCATTGCCCAAAGAAGCCTGGTCTTGATTGCCTGTATATGCTTTGCATTTAATAACAGCAATTTTTGTAGGACACTGGAGAGCCTTTAAAAGGTTATCAATTTGTTCAGCATTTTTAACTGTAGATCCTGATGAAGTCAGGAATCCTCTAAGTTTCCAAATTTGACCATAATTATGAGTGACTCCAAATGCATACCGAGAGTCAATATAAATATTCACTGATTTTCCTGTAGCTAAAATACATGCTCTTGTAACGGCAAACAGTTCTGCTTGTTGTGCTGAAAAGAAAGATGGTAGTCAGCATACTTGGATAATTGAATAATCATCGGAAATGGCATATGCACTTTTTGGCGAGCCCTTTTCGTCTCTGAGGGCTGATCCATCCACATAAAATATAAAATCGCTATTGTCCAGAGGAGTTTCTACAATGTCTATACGAGGCTTAGTGATAAGCTGAGTCACTGATTCACAATGCCTCTTGGGTAGGTGATGCAATTAGCAGGTCGTCTACTTACTGTATGAGGGTTAACCCATCGGTTAAGACAATGTTCTGTAAATCATGTTTGAGGCACTGCGAAAAGAGAGTTCAGCTTTCTGTATAGCCTTGTGGCAGCCTGGTCCATGTGTATTGGGTTCCTTTGAACGTGAAGGCAAACAGGAACTGGGAATCTTGGTGAATAGGAATGCTGAAGAAGGCTGAGCAGAGATCAATGACCATATAATACCTTGAATTAGGAGGTATACTGGTCAGGATGGTGACTGGGTTTGGGACCACCGGGTAGGCAGGGAGAACAGACTCGTTAACTGCTCTTAGGTCTTGAACCAACCCTGACTTATTCTCCACTCCTGTTGAACTGCAGCTTTTGATAGGCGTAGGACCATCTGTCCTAGATCAGAAGGTTTGAATTCATGCGCCACTGCTAGTGTACAGTGTGGCTTAGAGTCTTTTACCCTGAATAATTCCCATGCTGTTTGGGTCAACAAGATTGGTGACGCTATTCCTTCTTGCCCAATTAAAATTCTTTGGATTTTAAGTGAATATTTCTGATGCAGAAAGGGCTTGTAATTAATTGCCACTTCTAGATCTTCTCCCGTTTTGTCATAATAGGCTATACAATGCAATTTATCATGCCAATGTCCCAAATTAAACTGCTTCTGGTATTCTGATACTGATCTTGTGGCATACTGCAATGCTCCCACAGCCATCAGTAATTGTTTACTGAGGTTGTCATCATGATTAGTTCAACAATACAAAATAGGAGAATTGTGGACCTGCAATGGGTACATCCCACATCTGTCAGTTGGAACATATACCTTCAGTCCTTTTTCCATACATGATATCACTGCTTTCATTTTACACAACAAATCTCTTCCTAATAAGTTGATGGGAACGTCTTCAGATAATAAGAATGCATGCTGTTCATGAAAGTCTTTCATCTGTACATCCAATGGAATCGGCCATACCATAGTCTGGGTTGTTCCTGAAAGTCCTACACACTTGACACTCTGATTGGTACAAGGTGCTCCTACGGCATATTGTTTAGTCAAGACCGAATTAGTTGCTCCAGTGTCTACCAAAAAATGGAACTTGTGTTCCATTCATATTTAAATTTATAAATGGCTCTTCTTTAGAATTTAATGATACTGCAGGCAATTGTACCACAGCCTGTTGTTCCTGGGCAATGTCTGGGGTGGGCTCTAAGTAACGTCATGCTGAACAATTTGGATTTTGTCCAAACTCTTCGTTTGGGCCACTTTGATTTCCCCAGGGATTGCTAGTTGTCCAATTAGTCTGTGGACGAGTGTGAACCTGGGCTTGGGTATTTCTGTTTCCGGATAAATTTTGTGGACCCTGCCAACCCTGATTTGTTTAACTTTTTGTTGTTTATTCTGTTCCTGATTAATCTCATCCCTCTTTTTTATTATGTTTACTAACTTCTATACTTCGTTCGCGTCGCCTCTCTGCTTCCTTTTTCCAATCTGAGAAGGCTGACCAATTTACTTCTTTTTTTTTCCTTTTCTCTGCGGGTCTCTAGTTACTAGGCAATTCTCTAGACATGTTATTCTGTCTAAATTAAAGGTTCCGTCTATAGGGAATGGGTATTTGTCATTCTTGGTCCAATTAGACCATTTAGGTAAATCATTTGTGGATGATCGGCCACAATTTTGAAAAATATGGAAAGCTGGGGTTCCCCTTTCGGGGACCTTGCTTTGTGCAGCTCCCATCCTAGTTAGTTTTCAATTTCCACTAGCTGCACTTGTTCTGGGTCGCAAGTTTTACCCTCAACCCTCTTACGACCCCTACAGGCTGACCAAAGTGCTGACAGCGATGAACAATAACATACAATAATAACAATCAAGAAAATACTAAGGAATAACTTGAAGGTCCAAACAGGTACACAAAACAACTCAGACATAAAATAACGTAAGTACAGTTATGCAGGCTTTCTACAAAAGCTAAATTACAATCCGACAGTTTTCTCGATCTGCGTGGTACGCTCTACAGATCGAGGCCTTATTTTACAAGCTTTTAACAACTAATGACTGAGTATCACGATCCTAAGTGCCTTTATGCCTCTCCGCCCACTTCAGGGTCCTGACCTTCGCGTGGGGGATTTCCCCTCTTAACAACCGGTCTAAGGCTGCGCGTTTGAGACAGGCACTTCCTTGTCCTAGTCGATCAACTCAGTCACTAACAGTTTTCCTTTAAATCTTTACAAATTTTACATATGCATATAAGCGTTATTTTACAAAACAGTTGTGTTTTATTTCTGAATCCTTATTCTATACTTATCCTTACTCTAACTGCCTATCTATCCTTCGGGATTACTAGGTAGTCCCTTCACAGATTACGTCACTGTGCACTCTCTGCCTATCCTTCGAGCTAGTCTCTTCACAGGCCCTCTGGTACCCTTATTTCTTTCTTTCTGTGTCTATCCTTCAGGCTAATCCCTTCACAGTACACTCACATATATTCCGGAACTCAACCTGGTCGCGACCTTTCTGTTGTCTCCCTTTGTCCGATAGTTTTGAAACCCGAACCGGTAGTATCCTCCTCCTTTTAATGTCAAAAAAAAGCCAAAGGTTACAACAAGTTAACTCAGGTTACAACAAGTTAACTCAAGTTCCAAACACACATGAGTCTTAACCGATCGCAGTGCTCCCGTCGGAAGTGACAGACTACACCTACTATGTATCTAAAGAGAAATCCTTTTCTGTGAGAAAACCTCACTTATGGCCATTCAGGATTTGTCGTTAGCAAAGTATGGTGTCCTCGTCCGTGACTTACCGAAAGGCAGCAAGCGATCTCGGTGGAACCTCCAAGAAACTGTCGAAGTTTCGACTGTTCAATAAGACTCTGTGAAACAAAGTGATCGTCAAAGGCAGACTTTATTTAATTACTTGCTAGCAAGGGGAGCTTCACGTAGGCAAAGGCTATCATGACTTCTCCGAATACATGGACAAAAACACCTCTTTTTATACACAAAGATCAAAACCTTTTATCACATGGTATAGTATTGAGAGACACAATTAATAACATTAAAAAGAGATGAGTAAGGAATGTTTAAGGTCAACAAGAAGATGACTAAAGGGTCAGCAGAGCCTCGGTGTCTTAAGATAAGGTTAGCCAATAGATAATCAAAAGTCATGATGCAGGAATACCTTTAGATAAAGTTAATTAATTTTATACAATGGAGACGGTTTGTCTCTCACTTTGGTTCTGGACATTCATATGAATGTTTACAGTACATGTCCTTCGGTTATCATTAATTTGTTCTGCTAAGCTTATCTTGTTTATGGAACTGTCTAGCCTGCAAGCTACAAAGGAGTCACATCCTCTTCCTTAAACCGCTTCCTAATATGGGCCTGCCTGTTTCCCCCTTATTTTGTACTGTGTGAAGCCATTTTGGCCTGCTGAACGTTCCAGACTCCATTTTAATATAACAGAGTATGTGTGCTTATTTTATACTAATATGTGTGGATATATATATCTATGCTGATGCACTTCTACATTCCCCCATTTTGTCCTACCTAGGACAATATAGCCCACATTAATTCTTTCAGTCCCTTTTGTCGGTCCTCGTGCCAAATTTAAATTTTGGCCTAAGGATACCGACTTCATTTCCATTTTGACCATCCCCGGGATAATACCTGTATTGATCACAGAAACAGAAATCACAGAAATCCCACAGTGCAGATAGAGGCCATTTCGGCCCATCGAGCCTGCACCGACACATATCCCACCCGATCCCCATAACCCCTACACCAACACATATCCCACCCTATCCCCGTAACCCCACGTATTTAATCCCCCTAACACTAAGGGTCAATTTATCATAGCCAATCAACCTAACCTGCACATCTTTGGACGGTGGGAGGCTTACCTTATCTAAGATCGTCTCTCCTCTCTTGTCTATCCTAATTGTTAAAATCGTATTTTGTCCAACCGTATCATCTCTTCACGAAAGGGATTGTCCTGATCTCCCTCCATAAGCGGAAAGCATCGCCAGCCCATAGCGACTTACTGGTTTTATTAAACACCTTGGTCCATTCTAGTAAAAACGTTCCCTGCTTGGTCAGACCAGGAATAGGTGGTTGCCACGTGACTGTTTGATTGCAGGAACTCTCTCCTATTCTCTGTCCAACCTTCCTCCCTACCTTGACCTCCTTTTTAAGGCATAACGACCCTTGCGGTCTGCCAACTCCATAGTCTCCTTTATTCAAGCTCAGTACATTTGTTTGAGATCCAACCTTCTCACCCTCTAATTGAATATGGAATTCAACCATGTTATGGTCACTCGTTCCAAGGGGATCCTTTACTAGGACATTTTTTATTAATCCTGTCTCATTACACAGGACCAGATCTAAGATTGCCTGCCCCCTGGTCGGTTCAGTTACATACTGCTCAAGAAACCCATCCCTAATACACTCAATGAACTCTTCCTCAAGGCTGCCCTGCCCAATTTGATTTGTCCAGTTAATATGAAAGTTAAAATCCCCCATAATTATAGGGAAGAGGACCTCCCTGTGGGCCCTAACCCCATCCAATAATGCCTGCAGTGAAGCTTCGTTGAATTTGGAGGCAGCTCGGGGTCTGGTACTGGCCACAGCTGTTGCAGGCTCCTCTGCCATCCTGTATGGTTTGTTTGGAAGCCAACAGAGGAAGCAATGCTTTTCCAACTCCGCTATGATTTATTTTAAATGGACCGTCATGGCCTGGTCCTCATGTAACTCCGAGCCCACTACCTTGTTCTCATCCAGTAATATCTTCTTTAACTGTGTTTTTAAATCGTTTATCTGGGTCTGTAGCTCTATGTCATCTAAACTGTTGATGACAGAGGACCCAGTATTAAACGCAGTAAAAACATCATTCCAAACACCCTTTCTTTGCCTCCCTGCATTACCCAAAAATTCTCGGTGTGTGGTGTAGAGTTCGGTCTTGTCCACGTGGGCGAAATTGAACTCGTAAAACTTCTTGAACATGTCCTTTAATAGGGCCTGGTATAGCTGCTCTGTTTCTTTGGGACACCACTCCGGCAAATGTACCTCGGTGAGATTTAAAATCACGGAGGCTACCGTGTAGTGTACCCCTGGCACAGCATCTGATCGATGGGGACTAGTACCAAACCATTCCCTGGTCCCTTGGTGGTGGTGGGGCAACCTTCCCTGGATAACCTCGCCGCCTGCGCCATGGGCGGGGGCTTACGGGGGCGGGTTACCAGCTCAGTGGCGTTGACTGGGATCGGGGAGAATGGGACTGCACACACCTTCAAGCTGGCATCCCACCTCATCCCCTTCCCGGTGTCGTGCCACTGCTGGTGGAAAACGATGGATATGCCTGCGGGGCAGACCTCCTCTGACCCCCACATTACAGATATAAATCCCTTGGTCCGGTTCCCACCACTTGTTCCAACATACACTTAATCCTCCATGAGTCCCTGTAATCATCCGGTGGGTGTTGTTCCCCAACCGTTCCCACTCGACTTCGGGGTTCCTCATATCCTTGCTCAGCTTTCTGAGCCACCACCACCTATCCAGAGGAATGTGTCCTTTACACGTTAAACATATTCGCTTCCCAACGGTGACGCTGACCCTCGTGGTAACGACCCGTACCCTGCGGCACAGGAGGGAGGTCTCCCCATACGTGAATCCGGTTTGGCTGGAGTACTGAGACGAATTGGACCCCAGCCATCCTGGCCACCTTCCCTCGTGGAAGTAGACGGCGGTCTCCTCCGCATCCCGTTCACTGCTTCCATCGATTGCTATAGGCGCCTTGTCTCCCGAGCACCTGTAGATGTGGGAGTCCTGGACGTCGCCTTGTCTTCCCACGCTCATCCCAATCAGGGCGAATAGGATCACGACCCCCTTCATCCTGGAAGTCTTTCTGCAAAAAGATACAAAAACATGCAGCCAGGTCCCCAAGAGATTCTCTGCCTTGGTGAAGCATGGTCGGGTCCCGCGACCTCAACTCCAAATATACATACTCTTAGCAGATTACTACTTAATTAACACTGCCCATCACCTTATTTAACTTAAGCTAAAACACCCAAACTTAAGCCAAATAATTAAACTTAATAAACACTAACCAAAACTTAAACTAAAACTATATACATCCGCCGCCCGTCTCCAGACGGCCAGGCTAATCCCTGGTCGGACTGCGGCTCGCTGCTACCCCCGGTGTGACTGCACTGTCCTTCACTGTTGGTCCCTCACAGCCCGTGGCTGCTGGCTGAGGACCTCTGTCCTTGGACCTCTCCCTGACTCGAGGGGCAGCCTTTGGTAACTGGAGAGCTGGTGACCATGGCTTTCTCAGTTGGGGCGTCCATGGGGACCTTCTAGGGACTTTGACGGGTGGGGCTTTCTTAGCCGCTGGGCCTTTAACCCGAACCGCTGCTCCCTCAGGCTTGACCTCTCCCGAACCTGAGCTGGGGGCAGGTAACTTTTCGCAGCCTGCTGCTGCGAGCTGAGAGTCTCCGCTCCCAGGTCCCATGGCTAGGTCCGGGGCGGGGTTTTCGACCTCAGGTCAGTCCCTCTCTACACTTGGGTTAGGGGCGGGGTTTTCGCCCTCGGGTCTCTCCCCCTCATCTGGATCCCAGAAGAGTGGGGGAGTGTCCCAATCGATGGGCGGGATGGTCCCTCCCTTTAAGCAAGCCACAGCGCCTGCCTGTGCAGTCTGTGAACTCGCTCCTGCTGCAGGCTGAGGATCTTTATCCTCAGGCCTTACCCCAACTGGCTGTTTTCCCCTTTCAGGTGTAAACAGCTTACACAATTGATATGAAACCATTTTGTATGCCGGGGCATCTTCACGGCGTATACCATGGGGCTGGCTTTATCTACAATACTGTAGGGCCCCATGTACAATGGTTCCAAACTCCCTACTCGGGCATAGTTTCTTACCATGACCCGATCTACCTCTCACTCGTGGTGCTTTCTCAGCTCGAGCAGCAATCGGTTGCTCCGATGCTGCCTTCCCATGTTCCTAGCCGCCTGCTCGTGGACCTGCTTCAGGTGCTCAAAGAGGTTTCGGGCGAACCTGTCCCGGTTGACCTCTCTGAGCTGACCCTCCGTGAGCACCGGGGCTAGTACATGGGTGGGGGTCCGCATAACCCTGCCAGTCACTAGCTCATATGGGGAATACCCCGTGCTTTTAGACTGGCTGGCCCGGATCCCCATCAAAATCAATGGTAGGACCTCGGCCCATTTACGGGGTGAGTCCACCATCTCCTTTCTTAACCTTTCTTTCAGGGTCCGATTCATACGTTCCACAAACCCTGATGACTGCGGGTTGTGGGCCACATGCCATTTCCCTTCAATGCCTAACAGCATCAGGGTGTTCTGCATCACCTGTCCGGTGAAGTGACTCCCTTGGTAGGACTCCACAAACTGTGGTAGTCCCCACCGCGAGAACATTTCCCAGACCAGGATCCTGGCAGTACCCAGAGCTGTGGCTGCTCTGCAGGGAAAGGCCTCTACCCATTTGGTAAACACGTCCACCAGGACTAGGCAGTATTATAGCCTCCCTGGGCAGTGGGCAGGGGCCCGATGTAGTCGACCTGTATCGACTGCCATGGTCCCTCTACCCTCCTGATGTGTCCCATAGGTACCTTCCTTTTGTGGGGGTCGGGGTTATTCGCAGCGCACACAAGACAGCCTGCACAGAACTCGCGGACATCGTCCTTGAGTCCCGGCCACCATCCTGCCTGTTCCACCCGCTGCCAGGTGGTCTCAGGCCCGGGGTGTCCCGCTCCTGGACCCTCATGGGCCAGTTGAAGGAATTCCCTCCGGTGCTGCTGCGGCACAACCCACTGTTCCCCCCAGAACAGCATGCCCTCTTTAACGGAGAGAGTCGCTGTGCCGTACGGACCCTCTATTCCCTTTCCCTCAGCGACTACACTGAGAACTGCTTTGAGGACGGGGTCTTGGGCTTGGACCGTCTTAAGGTCCGGGGCTAACGCTGCCCCTACACTCCCTTGGGTCCCGTCCCTACCTCTGACTGCTGCCATGGGTCTGGACCCAAATGGGTCCCACAAAGTGCCTGTGCGGGTACCCTCCTTGGCGAGCAAGTCAGCCTGCTGGTTGCCTTGGCCGCGGAGTTCTGTGGAGGAATGGGCCTTCACCTTGTGAATGAAAACCTCCCCTTCCTCCCCCACTGCTGCCAGGATCTTTTCCAGCAGGGGCTTTATTGTGAGGGGTCTCCCGTCAGCGGAGGTGTATCCGCGGCGGGACCAGATGTCTAGGTACTCCGTACACGAATTGCACGTGAACATACTGTCAGAGCAAATCGTGTAGAGGGTGGGGAAGATTTCGGGGTGTTAACAACGTACACCACCGCGGACAGTTCAGCCCATTGGGCGCTCATGGTGCTGAGGCGCTTAATCGCCAGGGCAATGTTTGTCGCTGGGTCGTAAACTCCACACCCCATGAGACGCTCGCCAGCAGATACCGTGCTGGACCCGTCTACATAGATCTCGCGGCCTGTGGGATGTATCCCGGCCCGTAAACCTATGTTTACTTCCCAAACCCCTTCAATGGAACACCAGTGGGCTGTTCCAGGATATACCAGGTTGGCTGCGAGCTTTGGCTCAACGAGACCCTTCACCTTCAGATCCATCTGTGGGAAGAGCAAGGTCCAGCGAGCAATGCGGGCACTGCTCACTGTCCCATCTTTGATCCTCCCGTCCAGAAGCATCTGGGTGGGTATGTGATGGGTGAGGAGGGTGATGGGAGAGGTGCCTGTGAAGATCAATGATCTTTTCACAGCCCAATGTGTGGCCAAAAGGTGCCGCTCAGTTGGAATAGCTCCTTTCCACATCGGTGAGTATCCTGGAGGAGTAGACCACCGGCCGCAGCCAGCCGTGCCGCTCTTGGAGCACCACAGCACTCAGGCTGTCCCCGCTGGTTGCTACCTCCAGGAAAAACTCTTTCCCCCCATCTATGGCCCCTAGAGCTGGCGCGGTCTGCAAGTCTTTCTTGAGCCTGACAAATGCTGCCTGGCAACCCTCATCCCAAAGCCACTCCACTCCCTTGTGTAGGAGTCGGAGCAGAGGGGCTCCGGTGGCTGCATAGTCCTCAATGAAATCTCTACAGTACCCGGTTAGCCCTAGAAACGACCTCACCCGTTACTGTGTTAGGGACCGGTAGTTCTTGTACTGCCTCCCTCCTAGCTTTATCTATGGCCTTTTCTCCAGTGCGGACGGTCAGGCCGAGGAATTTCACCTCCTGGTGGCCAATCTGCGCTTTCTTGGGATTTACCTTGAAACCCTTCTGCCCTAACAGCTCCAGCAGTTCAGCCAATAGCGGGCCATGCTCCTCTTTTGAATCAGTGAACAGGAGCAGGTCATCCACATATTGAACCAACTGTCTGGGCTGGCTAAAATCCTTCAAACTGTTGGCCATGCACTGATGGAAAATGCTGGGGCTGTTGTGGAAACCCTGAGGCAAACAGTCCCACGTGTACTGTTGCCCTTTAAACGTAAAGGCAAACTTGTACTGATCCTCCCTCCTTACAGGGATGGACCAAAACCCATTGGAAATATCCAGCACCGTGAAAGTGGTCGCGGATGCTGGAATACTCCCGATGAGGTCGGCAACTGCTGCTACTGTGGGTGCGCAGGCTGGGATGTTACTATTGAGCACTCGATAGTCCACCGTGGCCCCCCAGGAATTGTCCGGCTTTCTGACCGGCCATAGTGGAGAATTCACGTGGGTAGCTATCGGTCTCAGAACTCCCTGCTGCACTAACGAGGACATGGCTGCTTCCATGCCCGGTTCTGCTTCCCTGGGGAAGTTATACTGTTTCTGGTGTCGGGCCATGTGGTCCCCGTCTACGCTGACCTCAAACCCTGTGACCCTCCCGCAGTCGTGTTTGTGAGTGGCAAATGTGGTTAGGTGGGCACGCACAAACGCCTGGAACTCTGGTGGGGTGTTGCTGACCATGAGCCCAAGGTTATAATCCTCTTGGGCTTCATGGTGCAGAGGGTCCCCTTTCCTGGGATTACTGCTACCTCTCCGTTCTTTACTTTACCTGCCCCCCAAAGGCAGTGATTCCTTAAATCCACTAGGATCCCGTGGCCTACGATAAAATCAGCTCCCAGGACCCCTCTTCCACCCTCCACGTCCCATTTCATCAGGACACAGGTCCACTTGGAGTGGAGCAGTCCTAACCGAATGGCGAGCGGGATGGAAAACTAGCCAGCCTGTTCCCTACCCGTGAACCCCGATAGACTGTATGGGACCCCGCTGGAGAGGGATGAGGTGGTGGGGTTAGCTGAGTAGACCACGATGCATGATGCCCCCGTGTCTAACAGATAAGTCCTCGTCACCTTCTCCACCTCCATCTCCAAAAGGGGTCTTTTCCACTCATCATACTGGAGAGAACACAGATAAACAGGCTGCGCTGGCTCTAGTCACGGCTGTGGGTTGGATGGGGCTGACGGGGTGAGAGCACTGGTGGTGGCTGCTACTCTCTCCTGGCCAGTCAATAAGGACCTCATGGTGTCCAAAAGTGACTCAACCTCTGTGGAAGGGATCCCTGCCCCCGCCTTTTGGGCTGGGGCTGTGGGATGCTTTCCCTTGTTATCCTTCCAAGGGTTTTTGCACTCCTTCCACCAGTGACCATCCTTTCCACACCTGTAACAATTGGTCTTGGTGTTGGGGGGGGTTACTCCCTTCCTGGTGCCACTCTCTCCTACCCGGTCTGGGTTTTACCTCATGCACCTTTCCCTTGGGTGGGTGAGCATCGGCTCCCCTACCGGTTTTGTAAGCCAGAGTGAGCTGCCTAATTACCGTGAGTTCGGTGGTCTGGGGATTTTTGGGGTCGAACCAGGCGTCTGCCTTGGCCTGGACCTGTGGCAAGCTGTTTGCCACCAGGCAACGGAGCCAATGGGCCAGGAGATCTCCGTTCAGGAACGTCCGGCCCGGCGTCCCCGGACAGGCCTTCCGGTACACCGGCCACAGCCGGTCCGCAAAAGCCTGCGGGGTTTCCCCTGAGAGCTGGATCGTCTTCTCCACATGGGAGAAAGGACTCCCCTCATCCATCCCCATGGCCTCTAGAACCGCATCTCTAAGCTCCTCATACCCGCACTGCCCCCTTTTGCACTCATCAGAGAGGGATTGGAGGAGACTACTCTCCAGGGAGAATAGCAGCATCTTGGCCTTCTCAGCGTCATCGCAGTCGTTGACGCTGGCTGTCTGCTCTACTTCCCTGAAGTGGATCGAGGGGTCTCCCTTTTCGGAGAGCCTCGGGAGATGGTTAACCATCGCCCTAAGCTGTTGAGTGTTAAAGGGTAATACGAACTGGTTTTGGAGGGGTCCCTCAATGTCGCCATTGGCGGGTGGGCCGAACCTCCGATGCCATGCTGGGCACATCGGTCCCGGCTCCGACCTCTCTGGCGGGGGTTGCTCTACCTCCGCCTCCACGTCTGGCTCCACTCTGGGTTCCACTCCGGGTTCCACCCCCCCTTGCTGCCAAACCTTGCTGAAACTTGACGCTATGGGTGGTGGTCGTGAGGTCACCTCTCTCAACCAGGTCGTCCCTAGACACTACCGGTGACGTTGGAACTGTCCTCCCCTTGTTCCCCATAAAATCTGCCTGGCCTGCCTTTGGGCTTATGAGGCATACCATGCCTTTTGCCTTCCGGAGGGCCCGGCTCAGATTTTCTATCCTCTCTTTACAGGGGCCGTGGTCTGCCTCCTCAAACCCCTGTTCACTCGTTAGCTTATACGCTGCCTTTACCTCCTGTACTTTCTCTTCCTGTTCCCTAGTCTGCCTTGCCAAGCGGGCTCTTCTCCCGCAACCTTAACTCATTTCCCTTGGCCTCGGTGACTTGGCATCGTAGGTATTCCAACTGGGCCTTGTGTTCTCCCACTAAATGCACTCTCTCCTGATTCAAAGCCTGCAAAGCTACTAATAACTTCTCCCCGGCAAGAGCCTTATCCTGGATCTCCAGGGCTGACTCCCTTAACTCGACTGCCTGTGCTGCAACGAGCCTGTCCAAAAGCTGGACCTGCTTTTTAAAACACATCAGCCAAACTGCCTTCTCTAAGGACTTCGTGTTCTTTTCCCTCTGTCCACTTAGCTGCTGCATCTACCGAACGCCCAGCCTTTAACAGAGTGGTGATCCACTTCTTAGTGATATTCACCTTGCTAAACACATAATCAGAAATCCTTTCCTCCATCATGGTTCGCTCATCCGAACCATTGTCTACTGTATCACAACCCTGTTGCTGGTGTCCTGCCGTGGTCGCCATTTCTGTAGGGGGTGGTGTGGGGTGGCGCGTGCACCCAGTCAGTTATGCCTCTGACTGTTTATGAGCGGTTCAAATCGCTCCCACGCCCCTGGGTTCTAGACACCGGACTTAGGTACAGGTGGCGATACAGAAAAGACTCAAGTAGACGGGTGCTTTGGATGTAAGCAAAACCAAGATTTTATTGAAATAGAAATTAACACAATGTTATGAAAAGTTACTAGTATAAAATTTACAGGCAAATACAAAATAACTATACTTATACAGGGAATGGGGAACACACGGCACATCGAGGGAAAACGGCTATCTTAACAATCCCCTTATCCTTATCCCACCCCTATACATAACTAGATTAAGCTATGAGGGGCCAGAATTCATGCTCACCAATCAAAAGATCTGCTGAATTCAAAACAGCGGTGGGGTTTGGGGTTCGCTCTTTGTGCTCTCTGGAGTCTGCCGTCATCACGTGGTCTTGGGGTGCTGCAAGGGCGTTGTCCAGGTACAAGTATCCAAAGTTAAAGTCTCTGCTTGGGTACTTTACTTCGCAGGGATGATGGTTCCTCTTCCTCGGCCGGCAGTTGGAGTTTGCATGAAGATAGTCGATGGTGAGCTGGATTGAAGGCCCGATTATTCGAAGCTTTTCTTCAATCGTCTTCCCATTCGTCTTCCTCACAACCTCGCCTCGTCGCATCCCGCCTCGCCTGGCCTGGTTTGTCCGTGTCCGCCTGGTGCAATGCCGGGCGTCCCTGATGGAATGGGAAAGGCACGGACAGTGGCCGGGCGGTAAGCGCGGGACGGGGGAAGAGCAGTAGCCACAAGGACGAGGGGCCGGAGCAGGAGCCGGGAGCAAGGGCAGAGAGCAGAGAGAGAAGGTTGCCAGTGGGCCTACAATTATACTCCTTCGGATGGCCCTTATCTGCACGCCAAATCAGGTTAGTTCTTTGTCCCAATCTTGGCGGGCTAGTTTAAATAATTGTAGCGATCTAAAGTAACTGTTTTTAGATGGCCGGTAATCGCACCTACCGGCCCAATTCCTGAGTTGCTTTTGTTATTAATACATCTTAATCAGCCTGTCCAGCTTCGATGGCTTCCCTAAGCTGTTTCCGATTATGCAAACAACTTGATGGCCTTAAGTATAGGCCTCACTGGTTTTGATCTGTCTCCGATTTGACTTAATGCATAATTCAAAGTCCTGCTTGCTTTCAAAACACAAAAGTCTCTCTTCACAGAAACTGCAGCTTGGGTTTTGATTTCCCAAGAACTGCTTGTGCCACAGAGTCCAAGATTTTAAAATCTTGCAGGCTTTTAGCCACGAGGCGCGGACGCCATCTTTGGGTATCCTTTTCATTAAAATGTCCATGCAGGGTCCCTTTTATTAACAATAACCTTTGGGGAAAGGTAGAAATTTTGTGAATCTTACACCTCCCTTTCCCCTTTGTGGGAATGTACCTGGACATTACCCGAACCATCTTTTTAAAGGCCGCCCATCGCTCCATTACATTTCTGCCTGCCAGTCTTTGACTTAGACCTCTTGGTATTTTCTATGATCCCACTTGATTCTGTATTATTAACTCTAAGGCCTGGATGTTAACTGAGGAGGTTTAAGTAGGCGGCTGGGGCATAGATTCGGATGGGAAACCAGAAGTTGGCTTTCCCTGCATGCTGTGGACTTTTATGTGCGTATTTTGACCCTGACAGGTTCTCTTCCTGCAAGTCAGCCTGATTGACAGGCTTGGATTCCATTCGGGCGGGGAGGATTCTGGAGCAGGCCGCAGGACCAGATAGGTCTGATCCACGACCCTGGGAGGGTGGGGGAGTCAGATCAACGATCCCGGGGGGGGGTCTGATCCCCGATCCTGAAGGGGGTTCGACCCCCGACTCCAGGGGTCTTTGTATGGGGTTGGCAGTCTGAATCATAGAATCATAGAAAGTTACAGCACGGAAGGAGGCTATTTCAGCCCATCATGCCTGCGCAGGCCAACAAAGAGCTATCCAGCCTAATCCCACTTCCCAGCTCTTGGTCCGTAGCCCTGCAGGTTACAGCATCCCAAGTGCACATCCAAGTACTTTTTAAATGTGGTTAGGGTTCCTGCCTCTACCACCCTTTCAGGCAGTGAGTTCCAGAACCCCACAACCCTCTGGGTGAAGAAATTTCCCCTCAAATCCCCTCTAAACCTTCCACCAATTACTTTAAATCTGTGCCCCCTGGTTTTTGACCCCTCTGCTAAGGGAAATAGGTCCTTTCTATCCACTTTATCTCGGCCCTCATAATTTTATACACCTCAATAAGGTCTCCCCTCAGCCTCCTCTGTTCCAAGGAAAACAGACCCAGCCTATCCAGTCTCTCCTCATAGCTAAGATTCTCTACTCCCGGCAACATCCTTGTAAATCTCCACTGTACCCTCTCTAGTGCAATCACATCTTTCCTGTAATGTGGTGACCAGAACTGCACGCAGTACTCTAGCTGAGGCCTAACTCGTGTTTTATACAGTTGAAGCATAACCCGCCCTGCTCTTGTATTCTATGCCATGGCTAATAAAGGCAAGCATTCCGTATGCCTCCTTAACCACCTTATCTACCTGGCCTGCTACCTTCAGGGATCTGTGGACATGCACTCCAAGGTCCCTTTGTTCCTCTACACTACTCAGTGTCCTACCATTTAATGTGTATTCCCTTTCCTTGTTTGCCCTCCCCAAATGCATTACCTCACACTTCTCCGGATTGAATTCCATTTGCCACTGTTCTGCCCACCTGACCAATTTATTGATATCTTCCTGTAGTCTACAGCTTCCTTCTTCAGTATCAACCACACAGCCGATTTTAGTATCATCTGCAAACTTCTTAACCATACCCCCCATATTCAAGTCTAGATCATTGATACATACCACAAAAAGCAAGGGACCTAGTACTGAGCCCTGCGGAACCCCACTGGAAATGGCCTTCCAATCACAAAACACCCATCAACCATTATCCTCTGCTTCCTGCCTCCGAGCCGGTTTTGAATCCAACTTGCCACTTTGCCCTGGATCCCATGGGCTTTTAACTTCGTGACCAGTCTGCCATGTGGAACCTTATCAAAAGCCTTGCTAAAGTCCATATACACTACATCAAATGCACTACCCTCATCTACCCTCCTTGTTACCTCCTCAAAAAATTAAATCAAGTTTGTCAGACACGACCTTCCCTTAACAAATCCGTGCTGACTATCCTTGATTAATCCATGTCTTTCTAAATGAAGATTTATCCTGTCCTTCAGAATTCTTTCCAATAATGTGGAGGGAGCTTGGGGGGCCTGGGGGAAGGGCTCCTGCTCCTCTTGGCCCACGAGCAGTGCTGTAAAGGCATTTACCTTCTCCCCAAAACTGTCCTCACTGCCCTTCAGTTGCCGGGTCCCAGGGGCCTGGGAAACCCAGCCGCCCACAGTAAAACCTGCAAAGCAGGTTAAATCAGAGGCTGCCAGCCTCATTAAAATATTTAAATTTCCAATCCACCTCCTAGGAGCAGGTTAGCTTTCATCCCCTTGTCCTGCCTCCGTTGGTGTCAGGGTTCATATTTTTAAAATTTTAACATCTGACCCAAACTCAATCCACCGATTTTTGTGCACTAAAATTCAGCCTTAACTGCCTCTTCGAGTCCTCTGTGCACCTTGTTTCTACTTTTTTAATACTACATCTTGGTGCCCAACCTCCTGCCAAATTAGTTTAAACCCTCCTCCACAGTACTCGTTAACCTACCTCCATCTTGTACAGGTCCCTCCTGCTACAGAACTCATCCCAATGTTGCAGGAATCTGAAGCTCTCCCTCCTGCACCACTTCTCCAGCCACGTATTAACCTGCCATGTCATCCTATTTCTACTCTCACTAGCACATGGCACTGGGAATAATCCAGAGATGACTATCTTTGAGGTCCTGCTTTTTAACTTCCCCCCTAGCTCCTTGACCTCTTACTGCAGGACCTCAACCCTCTTAGAACATAAGGGCCCAGTAATTCCTGTCCCAACGCGTGAGTACGGACGGGGTACTCACGCGTGTGCCCGGAGGAATTGCCGGTTTTCAGCATGCACAGCGCATGCGGGGAAAACCGGCATTTCCTCTCCTCTGACCCAAGGGGTTAAGAGGCTGAACGCGTGCGCGCAGGAGTCTGCGCGTGCGACTTGGATTTCCTTTATTTTTAGAGAGTTGCGCATGTGTAAAGGCCTCCGGTTTTTACGCATTGAAAAACCACACGTAAGTACTTAGTTTTATAGGTAAGTGGTCTATTAATACAATTTATTTAAAAAATTTCCACAGGTTTATTATTTTTAAAGAATTTACATTAAGGTAAGTTTAGTTTTACCCCTGATTTTTTATATAATAATTTTTTTCAAATTTTAAAATTATTGTTTAAAATAGTTTTTTACAGTTATTTATGGTTCATTTAAGTAGTGCAATGTTTTTTTAAATTTTCTTTCAAGTTTAAGTAGTGTTTTGGGGCCAGGAGTTTTCATGAGTTTGACAGCTCTTACTGTCAAACTCATGAATGAACTTTTGCAACCTCCCATTGGTTGCCCTGTGCTCACGTGATCCCAGCCGGCTCATCGCACTAAGTACGCCGCTGGGTCACGCACGCACAGCGCGGCAGGACCTCAAGCGGGCCAGTGAGAGGAAATGCAATGCGGGCCACGATTCAAATGTCAGCGCGCCGGGTAAGTGCACATCGGGGGCTTGCACGCGCGGCAAGCTCCCGATCCTAATTTCAGGGCCATTAAATAAGAGCAGGAGTAGGCCATATGGCCCTTCGAGCCTGTTCCACCATTCAATAAGATTATGCCTGATCATCGACCTCAACTCCACTTTCCCGCCCGATCTCCATATCCCTTGATTCCCCTAAAGTCCAAAAATCTAACGATCTCAGCCTTGAATATGCTCCAAAGGCTGGATTTTCTCAACCCCGAGGAGGCGGGCATGGAGGTGGGACTGCCTGTGAAGTAGCAGAAAGTGGGGGCGGATGGCAAACCCTCCCCCATCCCGCCTCCGTGCCCTTTTGCACCACAGAGCTGTCAAATACTGACATTTCTTCTTTCAAGAAGTCTTGACAGTTGCATGTCAGACATTGCCGTGCTCTGTCAGGGACTTCCCCCCTAATTGGCCTGCTGAGCCATTGACCCGACAAGCAGCAATCCCGCCTCCAACTCATCTCCATTGAGAAAATCCAGCCCAAAGTCTCAGCATCCACAGCCCTCTGGGGCAAACAATTCCAAAGATTCACAACCCTCTGAGTGAAGAAATTCCTCCTCATCTCGGTTTTAAATGGCTGACCCCTTATCCTGAGACTATGCCCCCTAGTTCTAGACACTCCAGCCAGGGGACGCAACCTCTCAGCATCTACCCTGTCAATCGCCTTCAGAATCTTGTATGTTTCAATGAGATCACCTCTCATTCTTCTAAACTCCAGAGAGTATCAGCCCATTCTACACAATCTCTCATCATAGGACAGCCCTCTCATCCCAGGAATCAATCTAGTGAACCTTCGTTGCACCGCCTCTGTAGTGTATGTACTTTGCAGAAGGAACTATATTCTGCAGCCCCTGTATACTGCAGTACCAGTAGTGACCACCCCTGTATATAAGCCTGTGTAGTAACTTTGCATAGTAGTTCCAGTTTTGTCTCCAATCAGTAAAGACCTGTTGTAACCAACTCCTGCAGTCCGTGTCTCAATTACACACGGACATAATACTGGCGACGAGCAGATCTGAACTTACCTACAGTTCTGCACCACCTCATGGGGATCCATCCCTGAAGCAAAGTTGTTAGAGGTCGAGGCCAGAAGAAAGAAAAAAAAAAAAACAAGAAATGGGCGTCGACCGTGGGCAACGGCCTCTGATTCATCGGAGTTGAAGGTTTGCAGGAGAGGCTGTCGAGAGCGGGGCTTGGTTATCCTGTCGATGGTGTTCCAGCTAATCGGGCTGGTGGCAGGTAGTACACTGATCCTTCCTGGGCTGCGGCGGGCTAGCGCTCGATCGGGTGGCTTTTCAACGGGGCCGAGCAGCGTTGTCGGGAAGAGGAGAGAGAGAGAGAGGGTGGAGCACACAGGGCGCAGCCGGTGCTACGAAGCTGGGCAGCGTACAGACCCGAGAAGAGGGAGGAAAGTGTCCCGTAGGTTTGCTCTGATGACGGGAAAATAAGAGAAATTAGAAGCGCAGAAAGCCGCGAGGAGCTGCAGTTTGCCACGGGAACCGTGGAGAGCGGCGTTAGCAGCAGCGCGGGGGGGGAGTGCGCGAAGACCATAGGGCATCGCCATCAAGGCATAAAGCGACAGCAACAGCGCTAGCAGCAGCGGAGAAGATGGAAAGCGCGGGAGGCGCCATCTTAATCCAGCAGGGAAGAAGGCAAAGCGCGGGATGTGCCATTTTGTTAAATCGGGGAAGAAGGCAAAGCACGGGAGGCGCCATCTTAGATTTCCAAGATGCCGAAGACTGGCAATATCACTGCCTTCGATAATGCAATAGAAGACTGGACCACGTATGTGGAAAGAGTCGAAGTATATTGCAAGGCAAACGAAGTAGCCGATGAGAAAAAGGCATCGGTACTACTAAACTTAATGGGCGCAAGAACGTACGGCCTATTGCGGAACCTGATCACTCCAGCCAAACTGATGGCGAAGAGTTTTAACGAAATTGTTGATATCCTACAGGAACACCTAAATCCTACACCGCTGCTGATAGCAGAAAGATTTAAATTCCACAGGAGAAATCAGCATAAAGATGAGAGCAATGCTGATTACCTTACGGAACTACGCAAGCTATCAAAGCACTGCCAGTTCAGAGCAGGACTGACAGATACTCTACGGGACAAATTTGTCTGTGGACTCCTGAGTGAAGGAACCCAGAAGAGGTTACTCTCGGAGAAAGAGCTAATGCTAGATAAGGCTTTCAGCGTGGCAGTATCGTACGAAGCAGCAGCAAGGGGAGCTGCGGAAATACAGCAAAAGCCACAGGAATACGGCACCCACAAAATGACACGGGGATTTGAAAAATGTTATCGCTGCGGCAGAACAACCCATGACCAGAAGGACTGCTGGTCCAAGGACAAAATATGCAGGCAATGCGGAAAGATGGGACACATTGCACGAGTTTGCAGGTCTGGGAAGAAGACTAATGACAACAGAAAGGTTACTAAGGGACAGTACAGGAAAGTACAAAAGATGACGGACAGTAGTTCCGAAGACCAGAAGAGCTGTCTCAAACTTCACAACGTAATCGCAAAAGAAGATCACTGAACCATTTGGGTCACCCTCATGATAGCAGGGTCCCAAGTCAAAATGGAATTGGATACAGGATCAGCCCTGACCGTCATGAATCGACGAGACTATGAGCGGCTATTCTCACACATACCCTTGAAAGAGACATCCATTGTCTTGAAGACGTATACGGGGCAGAAAGTATACCCCAGGGGGAAAATAAGGGTGCCTGTCGAATACAACGGCAAGGAAATACAGAAATTGTATCTGTACATACTGCAAGATGGTGGACCACTGTTATTGGGACGTGAATGGATCAGAAAGATAAGTTTAGACTGGCACTCCATTCAGGCACTGACGGTGGCTGGTAAAAAGGATGACGACGTCACACCTGGATGATTGTCAAAAATCTTAGCTAACGCCAAAGAGGTATTTCAACAAGAACTGTGAACTCTTAAAGGCGTAACCGCCTCGATAAAAATAGAAGAGAATGCAATTCCCAAGTTTTTCAAAGCAAGACCGGTACCGTATGCAATTCGCCCAGCCGTCAAGGCAGAGCTGGAGAATCTGGAGAATGCAGGCATGTTATCTAAGGTAGACTGGAGCGAGTGGGCGACACCCATCATTCCTGTCATGAAGAAAACGTTAAACAATAAGTCTGAGGAGCCAAGGAAGGTTCGCATCTGTGGGGACTTCAAGGTGATGGTGAACCCAGTCCTTCACACAGTACAATATCCTCTCCCGAGGATAGAAGATATTTTCGCCTCACTATCTGGAGGGAAGCGTTTTACAAAAATTGACCTAGCACAAGCATATTTGCAGATGGAGGTTGAAGAATCCTCTAGGAAGTATCTCACGATAAACACTCACAAAGGTCTTTACCAGTATAATCGACTGGTATTCGGAGTAGCATCAGCTCCGGCGATATGGCAAAGAGCAATGGAACAAGTCCTGCAAGGGATTCCGGGGACTCAGTGTTACTTGGACGACATCCTAGTGACAGGTGAAGATGACAGTGAACACCTTGCCAACCTAGAGCAGGTGCGCACTAGACTAAGAGAACATGGGCTACGAGCCAATCGCCCCAAGTGTGAGTTTTTTAAGAAACAGATATCGTATTGTGGCCACGTGATTGATGAAGAGGGGTTACATAAGTCCCCTGACAAAATTGAAGCGGTAGTTAAGGCTCCAGCGCCTGAAAATGTGTCGCAACTGAGGTCATTCCTTGGATTGGTGAATTACTACCATAAGTTTTTGCCGAATTTGTCCACAATTCTGCACCCACTGAACGCCCTACTACAAACTGGAGTAGCATGGAAATGGATCGATGAATGTAAGCCGGCCTTTCAGAAGAGTAAAGACCTAATCACTTCAAGAGAAGTATTGGCTCACTACAACCCATCACTACCGATAAGACTGGCGTGTGATGCGTCTCCCTACGGCATTGGAGCGGTACTGTCACATAAATTCCTTGATGGTTCAGAGAGGCCGACAGCTTTTGCGTCACGCTCGTTAACTTCAGCCGAGCGTAACTACGCCCAGATTGACAGAGAGGCCCTCAGCCTGGTGTGGGGGGTGAAGAAGTTCAATCACTACCTGCACGGTCAGAACTTTACTCTACTAACTGATCATCAAGCTCTTGTCTCCATTTTCAACCCTCAGAAGGGCGTCCCGATAATGACAGCACAACGGCTATAGAGGTGGTCCCTTTTCCTGGGGGCACACCAATATGACATCGAGTACAAAGGAACTAAACAGCATGGGAATGCTGATGGATTGTCGCGCCTACCGTTGCCGACGGTGGAAGAAGCACCTGCAGTGGATCCTGTGGAGATATTCCACTCGACCATAGTCGAATGTCTACCTGTGACGAATGCAAACATAGAAAAGGAAACACGAAATGACCCGACACTCTCCTGGGTCTATGATTTAACGGTGAAGGGATGGCCAGCACATGGCGAACCACTGTTGCCAGCATTCTCGCCGAGAAGAGAACAGCTGTCAGTGTGCAGAGGAACCTTGATGTGTGGATCCAGAGTAGTAATTCCACCCAAATTGAAGGATAGAGTGCTCAATGAGCTTCATGAGGGTCATCTGGGAGGGGTAAAAATGAAGAACTTAGTCAGAGCGTTTGTGTGGTGGCCGGGAATCGATAGAGAAATCGAAGAGATGACCAAGAGCTGTACAGGATGCCAGAAGGTCCAAAACGCCCCACCACAAGCCCCTCTACATCCATGGGAGTGGCCCTCATCTCCATGGCAAAGGGTGCACATTGATTTTGCTGGTCCATTTATGGACTCGATGTTTTTAATTGCAGTGGATGCACATTCAAAGTGGCCAGAGGTAATAAAAATGTCCTCAACCACCACAGAAAAAACTATCACAGTCTTACGAACCATATTCGCCAGAAATGGGCTGCCTGAACAGATTTGCTCCAACAATGGACCACAGTTTGTGTCTGAAGAGTTCCGGAGGTTCTTAAAGAACAATGGTGTTAAGCATTACACATCCGCCCCATATCATCCAGCCACCAATGGATTGGCTGAGAGGTTCATTCAAACATTCAAGAAGGCTATCAAGGCAGCACGGTGGCATAGTGGTTAGCACTGTTGCCTCACAGCGCCAGGGACCCGGGTTCGAATCCGGCCTCGGGCGACTGTCTGTGTGGAGTTTGCACATTCTCCCCGTGTTTGCGTGGGTTTCCTCCGGGTGCTCCGGTTTCCTCCCACAGTCCAAAGATGTGCGGGTTAGGTTGATTGGCTATGATAAAAAAATTGACCCTTAGTGTTAGGGGGATTAAATACGTGGGGTTACGGGGATAGGGGTGGGATATGTGTTGGTGTAGGGGTTACGGGGATCGGGTGGGATATGTGTCGGTGCAGGCTCGATAGGCCGAAATGGCCTCTATCTGCACTGTGGGGTTTCTGTGTGTGTGTGTGTGTGTGTGAAGGCAATGTGTAATGAAGACATACCCCTACAACACAAGGTGGATAACTTCTTGTTTGCCTACCGGAATGCGACACATGCGGTTACCAACCAAACTCCAGCCATGATGTTCTTCAATCGAAGACTACGATGCCGCTTGGATTTGGTTAAGCCAAACATCAGAAGAGATGTGGAGAACAGGCAGTTTCAGAATATGAATGAAAGGCCGACCAGGAGTTTTAAGATAGGTCAACCAGTTTTGGCCCGGGACTACCGCACAGAGAAATGGCAGCCAGGAACGATCTGCACACAGCAAGGACCTCCAATGTATACCATGGACGTTTGAGAGAGCATTGTAAGACGCCATGCTGACCAGATTCTAGAGTCACTGGAAAACGTCAATTCCACACCATGATCCGATACACCTGGTGATGAAACCGAAGTACCAATTGCTACTACCTCAGAATCGGGAATATTGGAAGCAGATGAACCCAACAACGACGTTGATTCTGAATCAACTTTGCCAGAAGAACCTGATACCCCAAAGAGGCGTTATCCAGACAGAATCAGGAAGCCTCCTCAAAGACTGAACTTATAATTGCTTAACTTCAGCTAATGTATATAACAACTGTAATTGTAAATATGTTATTTAATTATTAATCGAATGTTATGTACTGTTTAGCTAAAAGGGGAGGAATTGTAGTGTATGTACTTTGCAGAAGGAACTATATTCTGCAGCCCCTGTATACTGCAGTACCAGTAGTGACCACCCCTGTATATAAGCCTGTGTAGTAACTTTGCACAGTAGTTCCAGTTTTGTCTCCACTCAGTAAAGACCTGTTGTAACCAACTCCTGCAGTCCGTGTCTCAATTACACACGGACATAATAGTCTCCAAGGCAAGTATATCCTTCCTTAGATAAGGAGACCAAAACTGTGCACAGTACTCCAGGTGTGGTCTCACCAAGGCCCTGTACAATTGTAGCAAGACTTCCTTACTCTTATACTCTAACCCCTTGCAATAAAGGCCAACATGCTATTTGCCTTCCTTATTGCTTGCTGTACCTGCATGCTAGCTTTCTGTGTTTCTTGCACGAGGACACCCAAATCTCTCTGAACACCAACATTTGAAAGTTTCTCAACATTTAAAAAATATTCAGTTTTTCTATTTTTCCTACCAAAGTGAATAACCTCCCATTTCCCTACATTATATTCCATCTGCCACCTTACTGCCCACTCACTCAGTCTATCGATATCCCTTTGCAGACTCTTTATGTTCTCCTCACAGCTTACTGTCCCACCTAGCTTTGTATCATCAGCAAACTTGGATACATTACACTCGGTGGCTTCATCTAGGTCATTAATATAAATTGTAAATAGCTGAGACCCCAACACTGATCCTTGCGACACCCCACTAGTTACAGCCAGCCAACCTGAAAAAGATCTGTTTATCCCTACTCTGTTTTCTGTCCGTTAACCAACCCTCTATCCATGCTACTATATTACCCCCAACCCCATGAGCCCTTATCTTGTGTATATACTACATCCACTGGTTCCCCTTTATCTACCCTGCTAGTTACATCCTCAAAAAACTAATAAATTTGTCAAACACGATTTCCCTTTCATAAAACCATGTTGACTCTGCCTAATCATGTTATGATTTTCTAAGTGCCCTGATACCACTTCCTTAACAATGGATTCCAGCATTTTCCCAACGACTGATGTCAGGCTAACTGGCCTGTAGTTCACTGTTTTCTCTCTCCCTCCTTTCTTGAATAGCGGTGTTACATTTACTACCTTCCAATCCACTGGGATCATTCTAGAATCTAGGGAATTTTGGAAGATCAAAACCAATGCAGCCACTATCTCTGCAGCCACCTCTTTTAGAACCCTAGGATGTAGGCCCTGGTCCAGGGGATTTGTCGGCTTTTAATCCCATTAGTTTCTCTAGTACTTTTTCTCTACTTATATTAATTACATTCAGTTCCTCACCCTCATTAGACCCTTGGTTCACCACCATTTTTGGTTTGCTTTTTGTGTCTTTTACTGTGAAGACAGATACAGAATATTTGTTTAACGTTCCTGCCATTTCCTTATTCCCCATAATAATTTCTCCTGTCTCAGCCTCTAAGGGACCAACGTTTACTTTTGCTACTCTCTTTTTACATACTTGTAGAAACTCTTACAATCTGCTTTTGTATCTCTTGCTAGTATTCTCTCAAATGCTATCCTTAACTTTTTTAGTTAGCCACGGTTGGATCGCTTTTCCCGTGGAGTTTGATGCTGAGGATGTCGTGGAAAGCACGTTTAGGGAGTTGGTCACACCGTAGGTAAAGGCTGAACAGGCAGGAAGGGAATAGGTGACTGCTAGGCAGAGTAGTAGGTGCAGGCAGGTAGTGTAGGGGTCCCCTGTGGCTATCCCTCTCTCAAACAGATATACCGCTTTGGATATTGTTGGGGGGGATGGCTTATTGGGGGAAGACAGCAACGGCCAACTTCCTGGCACCATGGGTAGTTCTGCTGCACAGGACAGGAGGAAAAAGAGTGGGAGAGCTATAGTAATAGGGGATTCTATTGTAAGGGGAATAGATAGGTGTTTCTGTGGCCGCAAACAAGACTCCAGGATGGTATGTTGCCTCCCTGGTGCAAGGGTCAAGGATGTCTCGGAGCAGCTGCAGAGCATTCTGGAGTGGGAGGGTGAGCAGCCAGTTGTCGTGGTGCATATAGGTACCAACGATATAGGTAAAAACCGGGACGAGGTCCTAAAAGCTGAATATACCAGTGCCACATGCTAGTCAGAGTAGAAATAGAAGGATATTTCAGATGAATACATGGCTAGAGGAATGGTGCAAGGGGGAGGGATTCAAATTCCTGGTATATAGGAACCGGTTCTGGGGGAGGTGGGACCAGTACAAACTGGACGGTTTGCAGCTGGGCAGGACCGGGACCGATGTCCTAGGGGGAGTGTTTGCTGGTGCTGTTGGGGAGGGTTTAAACTAAAATGGCAGGGGGTTGGGAACCTGTGCAGGGAGACAGAGGAAAGGGAAACAAGGATAGAAGCAAAAGATAGGAAGGAGAAAAGCAAAAGTGGCAGGCAGAGAAGTCAAGGGTTTAAATCAAACATGGCCACAGTAAATAATAGTTCTAAAATGTCTAAGAGTGTTAAAAAAAACAAGCCTGAAGGCTTTGTGTCTTAATGCGAGGAGCATTCATAATAAGGTGGATGAATTAGCTGCGCAAATAGATGTAAATGGATATGATATGATTGGGATTACGGAAACATGGCTCCAGCGTGACCAACATCCAGGGCTATTCAATATTCAGGAAAGACAAGCAAAAAGGAAAAGGAGGTGGGGTAGCATTGCTGGTTAAAGAGGAGATTAACACAATAGTAAGGAAGGATATTAGCTCTGATGATGTGGAATCTGTATGGTTAGAGCTGAGAAATACCCTGGGGCAGAAAACGTTAGTGGGGGTTGTATACAGATCCCCAAACAGTAATGCCGAGGTTGGGGATGGCATTAAATGGGAAATTAGAGACGCATGCAATAAGGGCACAGCAGTTATCATGGGTGACTTTAATCTACATATAGATTGGGCTAACCAAATTAGTAACAATACTGTGGAGGAGGAATTCCTGGAGTGTATACGGGATGGTTTCCTGGACCAATATGTCGAGGAACCAACTAGAGATCAGGCCATCTTAGACTGGGTATTATGTAATGAGAAAGGATTAATTAGCAATCTTATTGTGTGAGGCCTTCTGGACTCAACATAGAGTTCAACAATTTCAGACCATAACTTCTGTCCCTATCATTATTTTTCTCTCTCACATGGCAGCCGTCAATCATTCTGCCATTGCTATTTACCTTCATCTGGAGTCATCTTTTGTTTCTTAACTTGTCCCATTACCATCTCCTTTTGCCTTGCCCCATCATCCTTTTTGTCTCTTAATCACTCCTGCCTTCCATCCCATCCCAGACCTTTTGTTCTTTCCTCCCCTCCCCTTACCCCCTCCCCTTTTAATCTATTTTTCCCATCTACCTTACCCAACCCACCCTTCATACCTACGTAATTGGCTTTATTTAAGTTTACGATTCTAGTTTCAGACTTAGGCAAGTCACTCTCAAATTTAACATGAAATTCTATCATATTATGATCACTCTGCCCCAGAGGATCCTTTACTTAACCCTGTCTCATTACACAATACAAGATCTAAAATGGCCTGTTCCCTGGTTGGTTCTATGACATATTGTTCTAGGAATCTGTCCCGAATGCATTCCATGAACTCATCCTCCAGACTCCCTTTTCCAATTTGATTTGTCCAGTCTATATCAAGATTAAATTCCCCCATGATTATTGCATTACCTTTGTTACAGGCTCCTACTATGCCTTGATTAATATTCTGTCCAACAGTATAGCTCCTGTTAGGGGCCAAAATACTACTCCCACCAGTGTTTTCAGCACCTTCTTATTCCTTATCTCCTCCCATACTGATTCTACTTCCTGATCTTCTGAGCTGAGATCCTTTCTCTCTACTGTCCTTAAGTCACCTTTTATTATCAGAACTACCCCACCTCCTTTTCCATTCTGCCTGTTTTATCAAAACATCAAGTACCCTGGAACATTTAGTTCCCAACCTTGGTCACCTTGCACCCACGTCTCTGTAATGGCTATTAGATCAAACCCAGTTACCTATTTGTGCCATTAGTTCCTCTGTCTTGTTATGAATGCTTCATGCATTCAGATAAAGAGCCTTTAATTTAAATGTTTTACCATTAGTCCCTGCTTTGACCTTATTCTCTGCTGCACTATCGTTAAACTCTCTGGCCTAGAAATTCAGTGGGCTGCGCCACCAGTTAGCGCCCAAAGAGTGCACTTAGTGGATTTAGCGCCACTGGCCACACCTCCCGTGAAATTTAGCGGGGCGCTACTGGCGGCGTTAGCCTGTAACGCTGCGCCACCACCGATGACATCATCGGTGTGCGCAGCACCCCGCTACCGCCCCGATGGCGATATTTGGTCGTGCCCCCCGCTGTAACGCCGGTCGCAATTTGCGACCGGTTCAGGGGGGCCTACCTATGGCGGTAGTGGCGCTAATTAAAGGGGAGGTGCGGGGCGGCCATTTTTTTTGCTGGCCGCCTGCCAGCATCTCCTCGCGCCGCCGTCCCCAGCCTCCTGAGCCCCCCCCCCGGGCAGTGCCGGCTGTGTCCCAAGAGACCGGCACTTCTCCTCGGTGCCGAGCTCTTTTGCCAGCACTCGCGATCTCCGGTCGCACTGGTACAGGCCCCTCTAGGCCTCTGTCCCTTCCTGTCACACTCTGCTTATTTTTACTACACTGCTCTATTGCCTTGACCTTTCTCTTTAGATTTTTAAATTTCCCCTCACCTGAACCCCCTCTTTTTTAGTTTAAAGCCCTATCTACAGCCCTAGTTATTCAGTGCACCAGGACGCTGTTCCCAGCCCGGTTTAAGTGGAGCCCGTCCCAACAAACAGCTCCTTCTTTCCCCGGTACTAGTGCCAGTGCCCCATGAATCTTCCTCACTATGTCGTTGGTTCCGACATTGACCATGACTTTTGGACTACCCCTTCCCCCACAGAATATTCTGCACCCTCTCCGTGATGTCACTTACCTGGCACCAGGAGACAACATACCACACGGGTCTCACTTCAGCAGTAGCACAATTGCCTGTTTGCCCCTGACTATCAACCCCAATTACTGCTGCGTCCCTACACTTTTCTGTACCCCCCTGTGCAGTACTTTGCCTCATGGTGCCAGGCTCGGGACTGCACTCATTCGAGGTGTCATCACCCTTACTGGTATTCAATGCCAAATATCGGTTTGAGAGTGCCACACTCCCGGAGGATTCCTGCACTGCCTGCCTCTTCCTACCCTTCCAGGTGGCCACCCACTTGTTATTCTGAACTCTATTTGGCTGTGGGGTGTCCACCTCCTGGAACCTGCGATCCAGGACACACTGAGCCACCCGTATGCCCTGCAGTGAATCCAGCTGCCCCTCAAGCTCAGAAACTCTCAGCGTGAGTTCGAGCAGCTGGAGGCACTTCCTGCACACGTGAGCCTCCGGGGCACATGAAGCGTCCTGAAGTTCCCACTGAATTGCAGGCTACGGGTCGTGGCTGTCCCTCCATTCTAATTAGGAACTTAAAATGCACTCCTTAGATGCAAGGAGATTAACTCTATCATTGCAGTTAAGTCGGTCTCAATTACAGTGCTATTTCTCTATTCACTCCTCAAAGCAAAATAACCAAAGACTAATTATTTACTCAAGCTTAACTAGAACCACTGAGATCACTAAACACACCCTCAATACTAGATATCTTTTTGGAACCTAAATATTAATAGATATAAATGACCGGGACTTGGGTATACGTGGCATAATTTTAAAACATGCAGATTTAAGGTGATTGGCAAAAGAACCAGAGGTGACCAGAGTCTCCTTTACGTAACGAGTGGTTAGGATTTGGAATGCACTGCCTGATAGGGCGGTGGATACAGATTCAATCGTAGCCTTCAAAACAGAATTGGATAAATATTTGAAGGAGAAAAAAATTGCAGGGATCTGGGGAAAGAGCGGGGGGAGTGGGACTAACTGGATTGTTCTTCGAAAAAGCCGGAGCAGACTCGATGGGCCGAATGGCCTCCTTCTGTGCTCTATGATTCTATGACACGAAACTCGGAAATGTAGTAAGCAGTGAGGAGGATAGTAACAGACTTCAGGAGGACACAGACAGACTGGTGAAATGGGCAGACACATGGCAGATGCAAGTTAACACAGAGAAGTGTGAAATTATGCATTTCAGTAGGAAGAATGAGGAGAGGCAATATAAACTAAATGGTTCAATTTAAAAGGGGTGCAGGAACAGAGAGACCTGGGGTGGACGTACACAAATCTTTGAAGGTGGCAGCACAAGTTGAGAAGGCGGTTAGAAAAGCATATGGGATCCGTGGCTTTATAAATAGAGGCATAGAGCTCGATTTTCAGTGTGCTGTGGAGTCGGGTTTGGAGGCGTGCGGGGGGGTTAAATTCCCGAAATCGGGGGTCCCGACCCCATCCCACCACCAGCCCGCCTCCATACCAGTTTCAAAGGAGGCAGGTTCCCGCCCTGCACTGGGACCCGCCTACCCGAGGCGGGAAGGGATTAGTGCCAATTAACTGCCTCTTAACAGGTAGTAAACAGACAGTTTTTAGCCTAATTCCTATTTTTAAGCTTGAAGTGTGGGATTCCCGACGGCTCCAAATCACGCCAAGTTGGAGGAGTCGAGCCATCGTGTTGAAGGGCTTGGAAGGGTCGAGATGTCGGTGTTCAGGTGAGTGATGTGTGCATGAGTGCAAAGGTAAGTGTGTTTGGTGTGTCTAAAGTGATTAAATAAGTTTTACATACCTTTTCTTACCTTTTCAGCCTTCCTTCCTTTAGGTCCCGGGAGTCCCTCATCTCACCGGCACAGAAAGCAGAATGGCTGCGAACTGTCAAAAGTCACAGCCTTCAGCTTTCTGTGCCGGAGAGATTTCTAACTGAGTCTGTGGAGAAGGACTCATGTTAGAAGTAAAACTGTCAGTGTTTGACAGCTTCAAACAGCTGTGAAACACTGATATTTCATCTGTCAAAACGTCTTGACAGATGAAATTTCAGTCTGTGACATCACCTGTTGCCGGGTGGCCCTTAATTGGCCTGCTGAGCCCGCTGGGCGGGCTCAACAAGGTCAATCAAGTTAAAATCGCGTGGATTGGCTGCATCTCGATGGAGGCGGGACTACAACCCCAAAAGTTGTAGTCCCGCCTCCAACCCAACTTCTGAATGAAAGTCCAGCCCATAGAATACAATAGCAAGGAAGTTACAATAAACCTTTATAAAACACTGGTTTGGCCCCAGCTGGAATCCTGTGTTCAATTCTGGGCACCACACTTTAGGAAGGATGTCAAGGCCTTGGAGAGGGTGCAGAGGAGATTTACTAGAATGGTACCAGGGATGAGGCACTTCAGCTACATGGAGGGACTAAAAAAGCTGAGATTGTTCTTCTTAGAGCAGGGGAAGTTTAATGAGAGTTCTTCAAAATCATGAAGGGTTTGATAGAGTAAATAAGGAGAAACTGTTTCCAGTGGCAGAAGGGTCAGTAACCAGAGGACATGGATTTAAAGTAATTGGCAAAAGAACCTGAGGTGAGATGAGGAGAATTTTTTATGCAGCGAGTTGTTATGATCTTGAATGCGCTGCCTGAAAGGGCGGTGGAAGCAGATTCAATAATAACTTTCAAAAGGGAATTGGATCAATACTTCAAGGGGAAAGTTTTGCTGGGCTATAGGGAAGGGCAGCGGAGCGGGACTAATTGGATGGGGCTGACAAAGGGCCAGCACAGTCACGATGGGCCGAATGGCCTCCTTTGTGCTGCATGATTTAATGATTCTATCAACATCACTTGTCACATCTGCCAATCAGAGAACATTCCCTTTATCGCTACACTCTATCTCTTATCTCCCAACCAATTACCAACCCATGTCACGGGGATACCTCCAATTCAATCAGCTCTCATTTCTGCAATAACCTCCTGTGCGGAACTTTATCGAATGCCTTCTGGAAGCCCATATAGACAACATCCATAGACCCTGTCCACCGTGTTAGTGACCTTCTCAAAACATTTTATTAGCACAATCAGACATGACCTACTTTTACAAATCCATGCTGACTCTCTGACTATCCAGAGAAAAGCCATGGGAGATCTACTAATGATAAGTAGTTTACAGCAACATTTACAGAACAGGGAGTGAGCACCAAACTCAAGGGCTGGGGGCAGCTGTTGTGCATGTCCCTTTAAGGGAATAACTGGTCTCAGACTGCAGTACCGGCAGTGACCACCCCTGTATAAAAGGCCCTAACAGGCTCCTGTAGTTTCAGTTTCCAGGTTGTCTCCATTCAGTACAGACTTGTTAAACCAACTCCTGCATTCCGTGTCTCCATTAACACACGGATTTAATACTGGCGACGAGTAAGAAACGAACTTAAAACTGCCCAACGCATTACCGGCACCCGGCTACCGACCATAGAACATATATATCAGAAACGCTGCCTACGGAGGGCACGGTCCATCATCAAAGACCCTACCCACCCCAGCCACAGTCTGTTCACCCTCCTACCATCTGGAATACGCTACAGATGCATTCGCACCCGTACGACCAGATTTAGGAACAGCTTCTTTCCCAGGGCTGTCATCCTACTGAACTCCACAAATAAACACTAAAGCCTGCACATCTGCCGATGCACTTTATTATGGTCATATTTATGCTATTATATATGTACAAATGTATGTTGAAATGTTTAAGTGTCCTAATCCAAATTGTACACTCTCGGGAGCCGAAAGCCTACATTTCGTTGGACTGCACTTGTGCACTAACAATGACAATAAAAGTTGATTTGATTTGATTTGATTTGAAGAAAGAAAAAAAAAATAATCCAAAGAAACTCGAGAAACGGGCGTCGACCGTGGGCAACCACCCTTCAAATCATCAGATTGAAAACTTGCAGGAGAGACTGTCAAGAGCCAGGCTTGGTTCTCCAGTCTGTGGTTTCCCAGCTAATCGGGCTGGTGGCAGGTAGTGCACTGATCCTTCCTGGGCTGCGGCGGGCTAGAGCTCGATCGGCTGGCTCTGCAACGGGGCCGGGCAGCGAGTCGGGAAGCAAAGAGAGAGAGAGAGGGTGGAGCACACAGGGCGCAGCCGGTGCTTCGCAGCTGGGCAGCGTTCGGACCTAAGAAGAGGGAGGGAAGTGTGCCAGAGGGTCCGCTCCACGACGGGAATGGTTAAAAATAAAAATACCGCAAAGAGCGGCGTTGACAGCAGCGGCAGCGGTGGGAAAGCGCGGGAGGCGCCATTTTGATCCATCGGGGACGAAGGCAAAGCGCGGGCGGCGCCATCTTAGATTTTCAAGATGCCAAAGACTGGCGATATCACTGCCTTCGATAATGCAATAGAAGACTGGACCAAATATGTGGAAAGAGTCGAGGTATATTGCGAGGCAAACGAAATAGCCGATGAGAAAAAGGCATCGGTATTGCTAAATTTAATGGGCGCAAGAACGTACGGCCTATTGCGGGACCTGATTACTCAAGCCAAACCGAAGGCGAAGAGTTTTAACGAAATTGTTGCTATCCTACAGGAACATCTAAATCCTACACCGCTGCTGATAGCAGAAAGATTTAAATTCCACAGGAGAAATCAGCATAAAAATGAGAGCAATGCTGATTACCTTACGGAACTACACAAGCTATCAAAGCACTGCCAGTTCGGAGCAGGACTGGCAGATACCTTACGGGACAAATTTGTCTGTGGACTCCTGAGTGAAGGAACCCAGAAGACGTTACTCTCAGAGAAAGAGCTGACGCTGGATAAGGCTTTCAGCGTGGCAGTATCATACGAAGCAGCAGCAAGGGGAGCTGCAGAAATACAACAAAAGCCACAGGAATATGGCACCCATGAAATGACATGGGGATTTGCAAAATGTTATCGCTGCGGCAGAACAAACCATGACCAGAAGGACTGCTGGTCCAAGGACAAAATATGCAGGCAATGCGGAAAGATGGGACACATTGCACAAGTTTGCAGGTCTGGGAGGAAGACCAACGACACCTAAAAGGCTACTAAGGAACCGTACAGGAAAGTACAAAAGATGACGGACAGTAGTTCCGAAGACCAGATGAGCGATAGTGAATCCGGGAACAAGAGACTAAGCTGTCTCAAACTTCACAACGTAATCGCAAAAGAGGATCACCGAACCATTTGGGTCACCCTCACGATAGCAGGGTCCCAAGTCAAAATGGAATTGGATACAGGATCAGCTCTAACCGTCATGAATCGACGAGACTACGAGCGGCTATTCTCACACATACCCTTGAGAGAGACATCCATTGTCTTGAGGACGTATATGGGGCAAAAAGTATACCCCAGAGGAAAAATAAGGGTGCCTGTCGAATACAACGGCAAGAAAATACGGAAATTGTATCTCTACATTCTGCAAGATGGTGGACCACCGTTATTGGGACGTGAATGGATCAGAAAGATAAGTTTAGACTGGCACTCCATTCAGGCACTGACGGTGGCTGGTAAAAAGGATGACGACGTCACTCCTGGACGATTGTCAATAATCTTAGCTGACAAGAACTGGGCACTCTTAAAGGCGTAACCGCCTCGATAAAAATAGAGGAGAATGCAATTCCCAAGTTTTTCAAAGCAAGACCGGTACCATATGCAATTCGCCCAGCCGTCGAGGCAGAGCTGGAGAATCTGGAGAATGCAGGCGTGTTATCTAAGGTAGACTGGAGCGAGTGGGCGACACCCATCGTTCCTGTCATGAAGAAAACGTTAAACAATAAGTCTGAGGAGCCAAGGAAGGTTCGCATCTGTGGGGACTTCAAGGTGACTGTGAACCCAGTCCTTCACACAGTACAATATCCTCTTCCAAGGATAGAAGATATCTTCGCCTCACTATCTGGAGGGAAGCGTTTTACAAAAATTGACCTAGCACAAGCATATTTGCAGATGGAGGTTGAAGAATCCTCTAGGAAGTATCTCACGATAAACACTCACAAAGGTCTTTACCAGTATAATCAACTGGTATTCGGAGTAGCATCAGCTCCGGCGATATGGCAAAGAGCGATGGAACAAGTCCTGCAAGGGATTCCGAGGACTCAGTGTTACTTGGACGACATCCTAGTGACAGGTGAAGATGACAGTGAACACCTTGCCAACCTAGAGGAGGTGCTCACTAGACTACGTGAACATGGGCTACGAGCCAATCGCCCCAAGTGTAAGTTTTTTAAGAAACGGATATCGTATTGTGGCCACGTGATTGATGAAGAGGGGTTGCATAAGTCCCCTGACAAAATTGAAGCGGTGGTTAAGGCTCCAGCGCCTGAAAATGTGTTGCAACTGAGGTCATTCCTCGGATTGGTGAATTACTACCATAAGTTTTTGCCGAATTTGTCCACAATTCTGCACCCACTGAACGCCCTACTACGAACGGGAGTAGCATGGAAATGGAGCGATGAATGTAAGCGGGCCTTTCAGAAGAGTAAGGACCTAATCACTTCAAGAGAAGTATTGGCTCACTACAACCCATCACTACCGATAAGATTGGCGTGTGATGCGTCTCCCTACGGCGTTGGGGCGGTACTGTCACATAAATTCCTTGATGGTTCAGAGAGGCCGATAGCTTTTGCGTCACGCTCGTTAACTTCAGCCGAGCGTAACTACGCCCAGATTGACAGAGAGGCCCTCAGCCTGGTGTGGGGGGTGAAGAAGTTCAATCACTACCTGCACGGTCAGAAATTTACTCTACTAACTGATCATCAACCTCTCGTCTCCATTTTCAACCCTCAGAAGGGCGTACTGATAATGACGGCGCAACGGCTACAGAGGTGGTCCCTTTTCCTAGGGGCACACCAATATGACATCGAGTACAAAGGAACTAAACAGCATGGGAATGCTGATGGATTG
This sequence comes from Somniosus microcephalus, assembly GCF_052327205.1. Lineage (NCBI taxonomy): Eukaryota > Metazoa > Chordata > Chondrichthyes > Squaliformes > Somniosidae > Somniosus > Somniosus microcephalus. The sequence continues at coordinate 54,461,258 of NC_141012.1, read as the reverse complement.
TCGTGCCTACCGTTGCCGACGGTGGAAGAAGAACTGGCAGTGGATCCAGTGGAGTTATTCCACTTGACTATAGTCGAATGTCTCCCTGTGACGAATGCAAACATAGAAAAGGAAACACGAAATGACCTGACACACTCCTGGGCCTATGATTTAACGGTGAAGGGATGGCCAGCACATGGCGAACCACTGCTGCCAGCATTCTCGCCAAGAAGAGAACAGCTGTCAGTGTGCAGAGGAACCTTGATGTGTGGATCCAGAGTAGTAATTCCACCCAAATTGAAGGATAGAGTGCTCAATGAGCTTCATGAGGGTCATCTGGGAGGGGTAAAAATGAAGAACTTGGCCAGAGCGTTTGTGTGGTGGCCGGGAATCGATAGAAAAATCGAAGAGATGACCAAGAGCTGTACAGGATGCCAGAAGGTCCAAAACGCCCCACCACAAGCCCCTCTACATCCATGGGAGTGGCCCTCATCTCCATGGCAAAGGGTGCACATTGATTTTGCTGGTCCCTTTATGGACTCGATGTTTTTAATTGTGGTGGATGCACATTCAAAGTGGCCAGAGGTAATAAAAATGTCCTCAACCACCACAGAAAAAACTATCACAGTCTTACGAACCATATTCGCCAGGAATGGGCTGCCTGAACAGATTTGCTCCGACAATGGACCACAGTTTGTGTCTGAAGATTTCCGGAGGTTCTTAAAGAACAATGGTGTTAAGCATTACACATCCGCCCCATAAGATCCAGCCACTAATGGATTGGCCGAGAGGTTTGTTGAAACATTCAAGAAGGCTATCAAGGCAATGTGTAATGAAGATATACCCCTACAACACAAGGTGGATAACTTCTTGTTTGCCTACCGGAATGCAACACATGCGTTTACCAACCAAACTCCAGCCATGATGTTCTTCAATCGAAGACTACGATGCCGCTTGGATTTGGTTAAGCCAAACGTCAGAAGAGATGTGGAGAACAGGCAGTTTCAGAATATGAATGAAAGGCCGACCAGGAGTTTTAAGATAGGTCAACCAGTTTTGGCCCGGGACTACTGCACAGAGAAATGGCAGCCAGGAATGATCTGTACACGGCAAGGACCTCTAATGTATACCGTGGACGTTGGAGAGAGCATTGTAAGACGCCATGCTGACCAGATTCTAGAGTCACTGGAAAACGTCAACTCCACACCACGATCTGATATACCTGGCGATGAAACCGAAGTACCAATTGCATCTACTGCAGAATCGGTGATATTGGAAGCAGACGAACCAAACAACAACATTGATCCCAACTCAACCTTGCCAGAAGAACCTGATACCCCAAAGAGGTGTTATCCAGACAGAATCAGGAAGCCTCCTCAAAGACTGAACTCATAATTGCTTAACTTCAACCAATATATCTAGCAACCGTAGTTGTAATTGTAATTAGTTATTATTTAGTTGTTAAATGAATGTTATGTACTGTTTATCTAAAAGGGGAGGAATTGTTGTGTATGTCCCTTTAAGGGAATAACTGGTCTCAGACTGCAGTACCGGCAGTGACCACCCCTGTATAAAAGGCCCTAGCAGGCTCCTGTAGTTTCAGTTTCCAGGTTGTCTCCATTCAGTAAAGACTTGTTATAATCAACTCCTGCATTCCGCGTCTCCATTAACACACGGATTTAATAGCAGCCAGTCAGTGAGGGACCTGAGAGTGGGGCCCAATAACCATCAGTAACCAGGCTCCAGGCCCCAGATTAGCTATGAGGAACGCCATGGGAATCTAATAATGACATTAAATTGAACTATTCCACCCGACGGTGCACCAATATTACTGGGTTTGTTAAACTGCTAATATTGCTCATTATGACTTTCACAAATTATGATACAAGATAAATATGTTGTGACAAACCTTTCAATGTCCACAACCTTCTGTCCAATCTGCTGGTTGATGATGTTTCCATTGTTCACACTCCAATCACAAAGTAAACCTGTTCAGCTCTTCTACCCGACCACGTTCACTCCTAGATAGATCAGCCAATTAGTCAGTCAGTGCAGCTCCCTTTCCTTCACTGAAACTGTTTGTGCAGACGTCCTGCCTCAAATTTCCCCAGTTTACAAACCTATTGTGATGTCTGATCTCACTGTGATGCGCAGTGTGAGGGTGAGGCTTGCCCCATGATCTCACGGTTTGACCCATCCAGTTAAAGGGACCTCACCTTGCTGAAACTATATTTGGCAAAGCCTTGGGCTTCATATAGGTTACAATGACTTGATGCGCTAGAATGCAATAACAGGTTTCCACGTGGTAACCTGGTGGTCAGTGATGGGATTGTTTGCCTCCTGCCAATGATGGTAAGTAGTTGTAAACATTTCCAGCAACAGCTGGAAGCCATTCAGCCCTGCTAGCCTTTCCCGTCATTTTAGTAGACCGTGGCTGACCCGTACCTCAAGTCTATTTACCCGCCTTTGATCCATGTCCCTTGATACACTTACCCAACAAAAAGCTATCAGTCATACTTCTGAAATTTTCAATTAACCCCCAGCCTCCACAGCTTTTTGGGGGAGAGTGTCCCAGATTTCCACAACTCTTTGTGTGAACAAATGGTTCCTGACATCACCCTTCAATGTCCGAGCTATAATTTTAGGTTTATGCCCCCTTGTTCTTGATTCTACCACCAAAGGAAATAGTTTCTCTCTATCTACTCTGGCAATTCCTTTAATCATCTTGAACACCTCAATTACATCACCCCTTAATCTTCTATACTCAATGATATACAAGCCTAGTCTGTGCAAGCTGTCCTCATAATTTAACCCATTTAGCCCCGGTATCATTCTGGAGAACCTGCGCTGCCCCCCCCCCTCCAAGGCCAATATATCCTTCCTGAGGTGCGGGGCCCGGACCTGAACACAGTGTCCAGATAGGGTCTGACCAGAGCTCAGTACAGCTGTAACACAACTTCCACCAATTTGTATTCCAGGCCCCTTGAGATAAAGGCTAACATTCCATTAATATATAAAATTATTTCTTTGGACCTGTCCATTAGATTTCAATGATTTATGTCCGAGGACTTCTAAATCTCTCCGCTCCTCCACAGTTCCGCATTTCTCGTCCTAAATTGGCATTTTTCTCTAGTTCCTCTTCTATCTCGCCTCATGCCCTCCCAAGCTCATTCTGTCCATGAGACCCATCTACTGCTCTCTCGCCCCCTTTCCCACCAAACTGCTGGCAGCCTAACTTCCCTTCCTGGCCCCATGTTAGCTGATATTGTTACTGGTTCCCTCTCTTCAGGTACTGTTCCCCTCTCCTTCAAATCTGTCATCATCACCCCCCTCCTCAGAAAACCCACCCTTGACCCTTCTGTCCTAGTAAACTACCTTTTCCTCCCCAAAGTCCTTGATCATGCCGTCACCTCTCAAATCTGTGCCCATCTTTCCTGGAACTCCATGTTTGAATCCCTCCAATCAGTTTTCCGCCCTTGTCACAGGACCGAAATGGCTCTTATCAAAGTCACAAATTACATCCTATCTGACTGTGACCATGGTATACTATCCCTCCGCATCCTCTCAGCCTGTCTGCAGTCTTTGACACGGTTGACCACACCAGCCTCCTCCAAAGCCTCTCCTCTGTCATCCAGCTGGGTGGAACTGCCCTCTCCTGGTTCCATTCTTATCTATCCAGTCGTAGCCAGAGAATCACCCGCAATGGCTTCTCTTCCCAATCCCGCATCGTTACCTCTGGTGTCCCCCAAGGATCTATCATTTGCCCCCTGCCATTTCTCATCTACCTGCTGCCCCTCAGTGACATCATCTTAAAATACCATGTCAGGTTCCACATGTATGCTGATGACACCCAGTTTAACCTCACCACCTTTCCACTGACTCTAATTTGTCACATCCACTGCTGGATGAGCAGAAATTTCATCCAACTAAATATTGGGAAGACCGAAGCCACAAACTCCGTTCCCTAGCCATCGACTCCATCCCTCTCCCTGGCAACTGGCTGAGGCTGAACAAGACCGTTCGCAATCTTGGTGACATACTTGACCCCGCAATGAGCATCCGATCACAAATCCGCTCCATCACCAAGACTTCCACCTCCGTCACATCGCCCGACTCCACCCTGCCTCACCTCCGTCACATCGCCCGACTCCACCCTGCCTCACCTCCGTCACCGCCCGACTCCACCCTGCCTCACCTCCGTCACATCGCCCGACTCCACCCTGCCTCACCTCCGTCACCGCCCGACTCCACCCTGCCTCACCTCCGTCACCGCCCGACTCCACCCTGCCTCACCTCCGTCACCGCCTGACTCCACCCTGCCTCACCTCCGTCACATCGCCCGACTCCACCCTGCCTCACCTCCGTCATCGCCCGACTCCACCCTGCCTCACCTCCGTCACCGCCCGACTCCACCCTGCCTCACCTCCGTCACCGCCCGACTCCACCCTGCCTCACCTCCGTCACATCGCCCGATTCCACCCTGCCTCACCTCCGTCACCGCCCGACTCCACCCTGCCTCACCTCCGTCACCGCCCGACTCCACCCTGCCTCACCTCCGTCACCGCCCGACTCCACCCTGCCTCACCTCCGTCACATCGCCCGACTCCACCCTGCCTCACCTCCGTCATCGCCTGACTCCACCCTGCCTCACCTCCGTCACCGCCCGACTCCACCCTGCCTCACCTCCGTCACCGCCCGACTCCACCCTGCCTCACCTCCGTCACCGCCCGACTCCACCCTGCCTCACCTCCATCATCGCCCGACTCCACCCTGCCTCACCTCCGTCACATCGCCCGACTCCACCCTGCCTCACCTCCGTCACATCACCCGACTCCACCCTGCCTCACCTCCGTCACTGCCCGACTCCACCCTGCCTCACCTCCGTCATCGCCTGACTCCACCCTGCCTCGCCTCCGTCATCGCCTGACTCCACCCTGCCTCACCTCCGTCACATCGCCCGACTCCACCCTGCCTCACCTCCGTCATCGCCCGACTCCACCCTGCCTCACCTCCGTCACCGCCCGACTCCACCCTGCCTCACCTCCGTCACCGCCCGACTCCACCCTGCCTCACCTCCGTCACCGCCCGACTCCACCCTGCCTCACCTCCGTCACATCGCCCGACTCCACCCTGCCTCACCTCCGTCACCGCCCGACTCCACCCTGCCTCACCTCCGTCATCACCCGACTCCACCCTGCCTCACCTCCGTCATCGCCTGACTCCACCCTGCCTCACCTCCGTCACATCGCCCGACTCCACCCTGCCTCACCTCCGTCATCGCCCGACTCCACCCTGCCTCACCTCCGTCACCGCCCGACTCCACCCTGCCTCACCTCCGTCATCACCCGACTCCACCCTGCCTCACCTCCGTCATCACCCGACTCCGCCCTGCCTCACCTCCGTCACCGCCCGACTCCACCCTGCCTCACCTCCGTCACCGCCCGACTCCGCCCTGCCTCACCTCCGATACATCGCCCGACTCCGCCCTGCCTCACCTCCGTCACCGCCCGACTCCACCCTGCCTCACCTCCGTCACATCGCCCGACTCCACCCTGCCTCACCTCCATCATCACCCGACTCCACCCTGCCTCACCACCGTCACATCGCCCGACTCCGCCCTGCCTCACCTCCGTCACCGCCCGACTCCACCCTGCCTCACCGCCCGACTCCGCCCTGCCTCACCTCCGTCATCACCCGACTCCGGCCTGCCTCACCTCCGATACATCGCCCGACTCCGCCCTGCCTCACCTCCATCACCGCCCGACTCCACCCTGCCTCACCTCCGTCACCGTCCGACTCCGCCCTGCCTCACCTCCGTCATCACCCGACTCCGCCCTGCCTCACCTCCGATACATCGCCCAACTCCGCCCTGCCTCACCTCCGATACATCGCCCGACTCCACCCTGCCTCGCCTCCGTCATCACCCGACTCCGCCCTGCCTCACCTCCGTCACATCGCCCGACTCCGCCCTGCCTCACCTCCGATACATCGCCCGACTCCGCCCTGCCTCACCTCCGTCATCGCCCGACTCCACCCTGCCTCACCTCCGTCACATCGCCCGACTCCACCCTGCCTCACCTCCGATACATCGCCCGACTCCGCCCTGCCTCACCTCCGTCATCGCCCGACTCCACCCTGCCCCACCTGCGTCACATCGCCCGACTCCACCCTGCCTCACCTCCGCCACCGCCCGACTCCACCATGCCTCACCTCCGATACATCGCCTGACTCCACCCTGCCTCACCTCCGTCACCGCCCGACTCCACCCTGCCTCACCTCCGATACATCGCCCGACTCCACCCTGCCTCACCTCCGTCATCGCCCGACTCCACCCTGCCTCACCTCCATCATCGCCCGACTCCACCCTGCCTCACCTCCGTCATCACCCGACTCCACCCTGCCTCACCTCCGTCACCGCCCGACTCCACCCTGCCTCACCTCCGTCACCGCCCGACTCCACCCTGCCTCACCTCCGTCACCGCCCGACTCCACCCTGCCTCACCTCCGTCATCGCCCGACTCCACCCTGCCTCACCTCCGTCACCGCCCGACTCCACCCTGCCTCACCTCCGTCACCGCCCGACTCCACCCTGCCTCACCTCCGTCACCGCCCGACTCCACCCTGCCTCACCTCCGATACATCGCCCGACTCCACCCTGCCTCACCTCCGTCACCGCCCGATTCCACCCTGCCTCACCTCCGTCATCGCCCGACTCCACCCTGCCTCACCTCCGTCATCACCCGACTCCACCCTGCCTCACCTCCGTCGCCGCCCGTCTCCACCCTGCCTCACCTCCGTCATCGCCCGACTCCACCCTGCCCCACCTCCGTCGCCGCCCGTCTCCGCCCTGCCTCACCTCCGTCATCGCCCGACTCCACCCTGACTCACCTCCGTCATCGCCCGACTCCGCCCTGCCTCACCTCCGTCATCGCCCGACTCCACCCTGCCTCACCTCCGTCATCGCCCGACTCCGCCCTGCCTCACCTCCATCACATCGCCCGACTCCACCCTGCCTCACCTCCGTCATCGCCCGACTCCGCCCTGCCTCACCTCCGTCATCGCCCGACTCCACCCTGCCTCACCTCCGTCACATCGCCCGACTCCACCCTGCCTCACCTCCGTCACATCGCCCGACTCCGCCCTGCCTCACCTCCGTCACCGCCCGACTCCGCCCTGCCTCACCTCCGTCACCGCCCGACTCCACCCTGCCTCACCTCCGTCATCGCCTTACTCCACCCTGCCTCACCTCCGATACATCACCCGACTCCACCCTGCCTCACCTCCGTCACCGCCCGACTCCACCCTGCCTCACCTCCGATACATCGCTCGACTCCACCCTGCCTCACCTCCATCATTGCCCAACTCCACCCTGCCTCACCTCCGTCATCGCCCGACTCCGCCCTGCCTCACCTCCAATACGTCGCCCGAGTCCACCCGGCCCCACCTCCGTCACCGCCCGACTCCACCCTGCCTCACCTCCGTCACCGCCCGACTCCGCCCTGCCTCACCTCCGTCACCGCCCGACTCCACCCTGCCTCACCTCCGTCACCGCCCGACTCCACCCTGCCTCACCTCCGTCACCGCCCGACTCCACCCTGCCCCACCTCCGTCACCGCCCGACTCCACCGTGCCTCACCTCCGATACATCGCCCGACTCCACCCTGCCTCACCTCCGATACATCGCCCAACACCGCCCTGCCTCACCTCCGTCATCGCCCGACTCCACCATGCCTCACCTCCGATACATCGCCCAACACCGCCCTGCCTCACCTCCATCACCGCCCGACTCCGCCCTGCCTCACCTCCGTCACCGCCCGTCTCCGCCCTGCCTCACCTCCGTCATCGCCCGACTCCACCCTGCCTCACCTCCGTCATCGCCCGACTCCACCCTGCCTCACCTCCGTCATCGCCCGACTCCACCCTGCCTCACCTCCGTCATCGCCCGACTCCACCCTGCCTCACCTCCGTCACCGCCCGACTCCACCCTGCCTCACCTCCGTCACATCGCCCGACTCCACCCTGCCTCACCTCCGTCATCGCCCGACTCCGCCCTGCCTCACCTCCGTCATCGCCCGACTCCACCCTGCCCCACCTCCGTCACATCGCCCGACTCCACCCTGCCCCACCTCCGATACATCGCCCGACTCCGCCCTGCCTCACCTCCGTCACCGCCCGTCTCCGCCCTGCCTCACCTCCGTCATCGCCCGACTCCACCCTGCCTCACCTCCGTCATCGCCCGACTCCACCCTGCCTCACCTCCGTCACCGCCCGACTCCACCGTGCCTCACCTCCGTCACCGCCCGACTCCACCCTGCCTCACCTCCAATACATCGCCCGACTCCACCCTGCCTCACCTCCGATACATCACCCGACTCCACCCTGCCTCACCTCCAATACATCGCCCGACTCCACCCTGCCTCACCTCCGTCACCGCCCGACTCCACCCTGCCTCACCTCCGTCACCGCCCGACTCCACCCTGCCTCACCTCCGTCACATCGCCCGACTCCGCCCTGCCTCACCTCCGTCATCACCCGACTCCACCCTGCCTCACCTCCGTCATCGCCCGACTCCACCGTGCCTCACCTCCGTCACCGCCCGACTCCACCCTGCCTCACCTCCGTCATCGCCCGACTCCACCCTGCCCCACCTCCGTCACCGCCCGACTCCACCCTGCCTCACCTCCAATACACCGCCCGACTCCACCCTGCCTCACCTCCGTCACCGCCCGACTCGACCCTGCCTCACCTCCGTCATCGCCCGACTCCACCCTGCCTCACCTCCGTCACCGCCCGACTCCACCCTGCCTCACCCCCAATACATCGCCCGACTCCGCCCTGCGTCACCTCCGATACATCGCCCGACTCCACCCTGCGTCACCTCCGATACATCGCCCGACTCCGCCCTGCGTCACCTCCGATACATCGCCCGACTCCACCCTGCCTCACCTCCGATACATCGCCCGACTCCGCCCTGCCTCACCTCCGATACATCGCCCGACTCCACCCTGCCTCACCTCCATCATCGCCCGACTCCACCCTGCCTCACCTCCGTCACCGCCCGACTCCACCCTGCCTCACCTCCATCATCGCCCGACTCCACCCTGCCTCAGCTCGCCTCAAACCCTCATCCATGCCTTTGTTACCTCTAGACTTGACAACGCATAGCTGGCCGGCCTCCCATCATCCACCCTACATGAACTTAAACTCAGCCAAATCTTTGCTGCCCGCATCCTAATTCACACCAAGACCCGTTCACCCATCAACCCTGTGCTCGCTGACCCACATTGGCTGCCAGTTAACCAATGCTCAATTTTAATTGTTTCAAATCCATCCATGGGCTTGTCCCTCCCTATCTCTGTAACCTCCTCCAGCCCTAGAACGTACAAAATGAGGTGCCAACCTGGGGAAGCTGCAACACAGCACTACATGCACGCTATACAACGGAAGCAGCATGCTACAGACAGAGCTAAGCGATCCCACAACCAACGGATCAGATCAAAGCTCTACAGAGATGCCACATCCAGTCGTGAATGGTGATGGACCATTAAACAAATAACGGGAGGAGGAGGCTCCATGAACATCCCCATCCTCAATGATGGCAGAGCCCAGCACATGAGTGCAAAAGACAAGGCAGTTTGCAACCATCTTCAGCCAGAAGGGCCGAGTGGATGATCCATATCGGCCTCCTCCTGAGGTCCCCACCATCACAGAAGCCAGGCTTCAGCCAATTCAATTCACTGATAGCAAGAAACGGCTGAGTGTACTGGATACAGCAAAGTCTATGGGTCCCGACAATATCCCGGCTCTCATGCTGAAGACTGCTGCTCTAGAACTAGCCGCACCTCTAGCCAAGCTGTTCCAGTGCAGCTACAACACTGGCATCTACCTGACAACGTGGAAAACAGCCCAGGTATGTCCTGTCCACAAAAAGCAGGATTAATCCAATCTGGCCAATTACCGCCCCATCAGTCTACTCTCAATCATCAGCAAAGTGATGGAAGGTGTCATCGACAGTGCTATCAAGCAGCACTTACTCACCAATAACCTGCTCACTGATGCACAGTTTGGGTTCCGCCAGGACAACTCGGCTCCTGACCTCATTACAGCCTTGGTCCAAACATGGACAAAGGAGCTGAATTCCAGAGGTGCGGTGAGAGTGACTGCCCTTGACATCAAGGCAGCATTTGACCGAGTGTGACATCAAAGAGCCCTAGTAAAATTGAAGTCAATGGGAATCAGGGGAAAACTCTCCACTGGCTGGAGTCATACCTAGCACAAAGGAAGATGGTTGTGGTTTTTGGAAGCCAATTATCATAGCCCAAGGACATCGCTGCAGGCATTCCTCGGGGCAGTGTCCTAGGCCCAACCATCTTCAGCTGCTTCATCAATGACCTTCTCTCCATCATAAGGTCAGAAGTGGGGATGTTTGCTGATGATTGCACAGTGTTCTGTTCCATTTGCAACACCTCAGATAATGAAGCAGTCCATGCCCGCATGCAGCAAGACCTGGAAGACATTCAGGCTTGGGATGATAAGTGGAAAGTAACATTCACGCCACACAAGTGCCAGGCAATGACTATCTCCAACAAGAGAGCACCTAACCACCTCCCCTTGACATTCAATGGTATTACCAGCACCGAATCCCCCACCATCAACATCCTGGGGGGTCACCATTGACCAGAAACTTAACTGGACCAGCCACATAAATACTGTGGCAACAAGAGCAGAGGTTGGGTATTCTGCGGCGAGTGTCTCACCTCCTGACTCCCCAAAGCCTTTCCACCATCTACAAAGCACAAGTCAGGAGTGTGATGGAATACTTTCCACTTGCCTGGATGAGTGCAGCTCCCACAACACTCAAGAAGCTCAACACCATCCAGGACAAAGCAGCCCGCTTGATTGGCACCCCATCCACCACCTTAATCATAATCATAATCATAATCAACTTTATTCTCAAGGGCAATTAGGGATGGGAAATAAATGCTGGCCAACGCCCACATCCCAGGAACAAATAAATAAAAACCCTCCAAAATATCTGCGCTCCTCCAATTCTGGCCCAATGCACATCCCTGATTTAAATTGCTCCACCATTGGGGGCCGTGCCTTCAGCTGCATAGGCCCTAAGTGCTGGAATTCCCTCCCTAAACCTCTCCGCCTTAGGATGTTGTACTACATTAATGTCGCTATATAAATGCAAGTTGTTGTTGTTGTATAAGGGGTAAGCCATTTAGGACAGAGATGAGGAGGAATTTCTTCACCCAGAGAGTGGTGAACCTGTGGAATTCTCTACCACAGAAGGCAGTTGAGGCCAATTCATTAAATACAAGAAGGAGTTAGATATATTTCTTAAGGCTAAAGGGATCAAGGGATATGGGGAGAAAGCAGGGACAGGGTGTGGTAAACCACGTTCACTATCGTATCACTGTTAGTAGTTAGCACTGTTCACCACTGTTCGTTATAACTGTATCACTGACCACTATTGTATCACGGTACGAGGTCGCCTCTTGCCACACTGCTATACCTGGGATGACCACTGCCGACTCCGCCTTGGCTCCACCCACCAGGCCAGGTATAAAGGTGAGCGACTGGCTGGTATTCCTCCTGCTTGGATCGGATCACCCACGAGAGTGGGCTCTGTTATTTAGTCAATAAAAACCTTTAGTCACCTTCGTAACTCTTCGCCTTTTATTGGAGGAATTGATAGGTATATCAATTTTATTGACTAAATTTAATGATGTCCGACAACGAGTCACAACCGGCGGAGGAGCCACCAGCGCAGCTACCAGGAGCACAGCCACACCAGCCAGCTTGGCTGCGAGCCCTCAGACCGCCGTACCTGGACCTGAACCCACGAGCAGCAAACTCAGCCGCAGACTTTAAACACTGGCTGGTCTGCTTCGAATCATACCTGAGAGAATCCAGCGTCCCTCAGGCATCCAAACTAAGTGTCCTGCAGGCACAACTGAGCCCGAGAGTATACACTCTCATCGAGGACATGACTACCTACGAGACCGCCATCAACCTGCTGAAACAGAAGTACCGGACCCCGGTAAACTACATGTACGCTAGGCACCTCTTAAGATCACGGCCGCAACAGCCAGGAGAATCAGTAGCCGAATTCTCACAGGCGCTATATGCACTCGCCAGGAACTGTGACTTTAAATCGGTGTCGGCAGCCGAAAATACTGAAGATAATATCCGCGACGCATTCCTGAAAGGCCTACGGTCCGAGTACTCACGGCAAAGACTGCTGGAAGCTAAAGACCTCAGCATGGAAAAAGCTGAAGCCCTCGCTATCTCCCTGGAAGTGACCCACCAAGATCAGGAAGCATTCACCAGGTACTGCTCGCGACCCTGGGACTCGGGCCCGACCCCTACCACAGCACCCTTCCCAGCGCCGCCCCCGGGACCTACCTCTGCGTCGGCGTCCCGGACCCGACCGGCCCCGCCACCCCCGGCACCGGCCCCGACATCGGGCATCCGCGATCGGGCCGCCGGCTGTTTTTTTTGTGGCCAGGAGAAGCACCCGAGGTCGCGCTGCCCAGCCAAGAACTCCATATGCAAAACCTGCCTGAAGAAAGGCCACTTCTCCAAGGCCTGCAGGAGCGGATCCTCAGAGGCCAGCAGTGCCGCATGCGAACTATGGGGGTGGCCATCTTCGTTTAGGGCAACTGAGGCCAGCATCCCCACACATGAGTCATGGGGCGGCCATCTTTGTTTAGGGCAACTGAGGCCAGCATCCCCACACATGAGTCATGGGGGCGGCCATCTTTGATTAAGGCAACCGACCCCAATAGTGCCTCATGTGAGCTACGGGGGCAGCCATCTTCTCCGTCATTTTGCCCTACCTCGTGGGAGACGCCATTTTACTCACCACGCCCGACCGCCTCACCCGCAGATGACAACGACTCGCTCAGCTACACACTAGCTTCCGTCACCCTGGACCAAGCCCGCCCGCACCATCTGTCCAAGTCAATGATGGACATCAAAGTGAACGGCCACGCCACGACCTGCCTGTTCGACAGCGGAAGCACGGAGAGCTTCATCCACCCAGACACGGTGAGCCACTACTCCCTCTCTGTCCTACCAACGCGCAGCCGAATCTCGATGGCATCGAGGTCCCACGCCACGGACATCAGCGGCTACTGTGTCGTGACCCTGTCGGTTAAGGGCACGGAGTATAAAAACTTTAAACTCCTCGTCCTCCCCCATCTCTGCGCTGCCGTCCTACTAGGGCTGGACTTCCAATCCCACCTCCAAAGCGTAACCCTAGCATACGGTGGACCCCTCCCCCCACTCACAGTCAACAACCAGCAAACGTTAAACCGCCCACCACGTAACACCTGCAGCCTCTCCACCCTCAAGGTCCCGCCACCCTCTCTGTTTGCTAACCTTACCCCTGACTGCAAACCCGTCGCTACCAAGAGCAGGCGGTATAGCGCCGGGGACAGAGCCTTCATTAGCTCTGAGGTGCGGCGCCTCCTGAAAGAGGGCATTATCGAGGGGAGCAGCAGCCCCTGGCGTGCCCAGGTCGTAGTCGTAAAGACCGGTGATAAAAACCGCCTGGTCATCGACTACAGCCAGACCATAAACAGATATACCCAGCTGGACGCATACCCCCTCCCCCGCATATCTGACATGGTCAATCAGATTGCACAGTATAAAGTATTCTCGACCATCGACCTGAAGTCGGCCTACCACCAACTCCCTATCCACCCTGAGGACCGCCAGTATACCGCCTTCGAGGCGAATGGGCGCCTATACCACTTCCTTAGGGTCCCCTTCGGTGTCACTAATGGGGTCTCGGTCTTCCAAAGGGAGATGGACCAGATGGTTGACCAGAACGAACTGCAGGCTACATTCCCCTACCTAGATAACGTCACTATCTGCGGCCGCGACCGGCAGGAACATGACGCGAATCTGGAGAAATTCCTCGGTACGGCCCAACGGCTGAACCTCACCTACAATAAGGAGAAATGCGTGTTTAACACCACGCGCCTTGCCATCCTCGGCTGCGTAGTGGAGAACGGAATCATCGGCCCCGACCCAGAAAGAATGCGCCCCCTCATGGAGCTACCCCTCCCCCACTGCCCTAAAGCACTTAGGAGAACCCTGGGGCTTTCCGCCTACTATGCCCAATGGGTACCCAATTACGCGGACAAAGCCAGACCCCTCCTGAAAGCCACTTCCTTCCCCCTCACGGAGGAGGCGTGCGCGGCCTTCTCCCTCATTAAGGGAGACATAGCCAAGGCCACGATGCACGCAGTGGACGAGTCCATCCCCTTCCAGGTGGAGAGCGACGCATCCGACTTCGCCTTAGCCGCCACCCTAAACCAGGAGGGGAGGCCAGTGGCCTTCTTCTCAAGGACCCTACAGGGCCCCGAGATCCGACATTCGTCGGTCGAGAAAGAGGCCCAGGCGATCGTGGAGGCAGTACGGCGCTGGAGGCACTACCTGGCAGGCAAACGATTTACCCTCCTCACCGACCAGCGTTCGGTGGCTTTCATGTTTAATAACAAGCTGAAGGGCAAAATCAAGAATGACAAGATTTTGAGATGGAGAATCGAGCTCTCCACCTACGATTATGAGATCTTGTACCGGACAGGCAAGCTGAACGAATCCCCTGATGCCCTTTCACGAATGACATGCGCCAGCGCGCATATCGATAGGCTTCAGACCCTCCACGACCAGCTCTGCCACCCCGGAGTCACCAGACTCTACCATTTCATTAAGGCCCGCAACCTGACCTACTCCATCGAGGAGGTCAGGACCATGACCAGGAACTGCCAGACCTGTGCGGAGTGCAAACCGCACTTCTATAGGCCGGACCGAGCAAGCCTGATCAAGGCCACCCGCCCCTTCGAGCGCCTGAGCATCGACTTTAAGGGGCCCCTCCCGCCCTCTGACCATAATGTGTACTTCCTCAACATCGTTGATGAGTACTCCCGTTTCCCCTTTGCCTTCCCCTGCCCCGACATGACCAGTAGCACGGTCATTAAGTGCCTGAATGCCCTCTTCGCCTTGTTCGGGTTCCCGAACTATATACACAGCGACCGGGGCTCCTCCTTCATGAGCGAGGAACTCCGGCAATTCCTCCTAGAGAGAGGTATTGCAGCAAGCAGGACCACCAGCTACAACCCCAGAGGTAACGGTCAGGTGGAAAGAGAGAACGCGACGGTATGGAAGGCCGTCCTCTTAGCCTTAAAGTCTAAGGGCCTCCCAACCTCCCGCTGGCAAGAAGTCCTCCCGACAGCGCTGCACTCCATCCGGTCATTACTTTGCACGGCCACTAACACCACCCCCCATGAACGAATGTTCGTTTTCCCCAGGAAGTCGACTACGGGAACCACTCTACCAACCTGGCTGACCGCCCCGGGGCCGGTCTGGCTGCGGAAACACGTGAGGGCCCATAAAACGGACCCCCTGGTCGAGAGGGTGAACCTCCTGCACGCCAACCCCCAGTACGCCTACGTGGCGTACCCAGACGGGCGGGAGGACACTGTCTCCCTACGAGACCTCGCACCCTTAGCTGATCCGGAAACACCGCCACCACCCCCCCCAACCTCAGCCGAGGTAGACGGCATGCCGGAACCCCACGAGCCCTCGCCGACCACGCAAACACCAGCATCAACACCAGATAAGGCACCAGCACCGGATAAGGCAACACCACCGCTGTGGCGATCGGAGAGGCTTACGAAGCCTCCGGACAGACTGACCTACCAGAATTGGTAGTACATTTCACCCCGCCGGACTTAATTCTAAACAAGGGGTGAATGTGGTAAACCACGTTCACTATCGTATCACTGTTAGTAGTTAGCACTGTTCACCACTGTTCGTTATAACTGTATCACTGACCACTATTGTATCATGGTACGAGGTCGCCTCTTGCCACACTGCTATACCTGGGATGACCACTGCCGACTCCGCCTTGGCTCCACCCACCAGGCCAGGTATAAAGGTGAGCGACTGGCTGGTATTCCTCCTGCTTGGATCGGATCACCCACGAGAGTGGGCTCTGTTATTCAGTCAATAAAAACCTTTAGTCACCTTCGTAACTCTTCGCCTTTTATTGGAGGAATTGATAGGTATATCACAGGGTACTGAATTTGGATGATCAGCCATAATCTCATTGAATGGCGGAGCAGGCTCGAGGGGCCGAATGGCCTACTCCTGCTCCTACCTTCTATGTATTTAGAAAATACGCTGATCTATCCTTCTTACATCCAAAGTGGATGACCACACACTTTCCCACACTGAACTCCATAAGAACATAAGAAATAGGAGCAGGAGTCGGCCATTCGGCCCCTCGAGCCTGCTCCGCCATTCAATAAGAACATGGCTGATCTTCGACCTCAACTCCACTTTCCTGCACTATTTCCATACCCATTGATTCCCTTAATATTCAAAAATCTATCGATCTCTGTCTTGAATATACTCAACGACTGAGCCTCCACAGCCCTCTGGGGTAGAGAATTCCAAAGATTCACCATCCTCTGAGTGAAGACATTTCTCCTCATCTCAGTTCTAAATGGCCGACCCCTTATTCTGAGACCGTGACCCCTGGTTCTAGACTCCCCAGCCAGGGGAAACATCCTCCCTGCATCTACCCTGTCAAGCCCTGTAAGAATTTTGTATGTTTCAATGAGATCACCTCTCATTCTTCTAAACTCTAGAGAATATAGGCCTAGTCTACTCAATCTCTCCTCATAGGACAATCCCCCCATCCCAGGAACCAGTCTGGTGAACCTTCGTTGCACTCCCTCTATGGCAAGTATATCCTTCCTTAGGTAAGGAGGCCAAAACTGTACACAATATTCCAGGTGTGGTCTCACCAGGGCCCTATATAATTGCAGTAAGATTTCTTTACTCTTATACTCAAATCCTCTTGTAATAAAGGCCAACATACCATTTGCTTTCCTAATTGCTAGCTGTACCTGCATGTTGACTTTCAGTGATTCATGTACAAGGACACCCAGGTCCCTCTGGACACCAACATTTCCCAATCTCTCACCATTTAAAAAATACTCTGCTTTTCTATTTTTCCTTTCCACGTTATATTCCATTTGTCATGTTCTTGCCCACTCACTTAGCCTGTCGATATCCCCTTGAAGCCTCGTTGCATCCTCCTCACAACTTACATTCCCACCCAGCTTTGTATCATCAGCAAACTTGGATATAATGGCCCAGTAATTCCGTTCCAAACGCGTGAGTACGGTCGGGGTACTCACGCGTCTGGCCAGAGGAAATGCCGGTTTTCAGCATGCACAGCGCATGCGGAGAAAACCGGCATTTCCAGTCCTCTGAACGAAGGGGTTCAGAGGCACAGTGCGTGCGACTGCACAGGCAGCGCTTGCGCAGTGAACTTCGTCGATTTCATTCATGGATTCAGTGAGGTTAAGTCCTTACAAGTTACACTTGAAAAAAGCATGTGTAAAGTTGCTCCAGAGGCTGCGGAGGAAGATATATTTTATCGTGGAGCTTCTGAAAGGCAATATTTTTGTTTGGGAAAGGGAGGAAAGTTATTTTAAGAAATGCTGAGGTAAGTTTTAAAGTTAAAAAAAAAATTTTTAAACGGGTTTTCAGTACTGTAGGTAGAAGGAGCAATTGTGGCTGTGTGAATGGAATGTGAGAATGAGTGTTCTAAAATGAGTAATGTAACATTTCCAACACTTTTAAGAAAGAAACTTTTCATCAGTAATAAGTAATTATGTATGTATGTCCGCATATATTCCTTTACGTATATGTATGTATGTTTTATATTCCTTTACTTATGTGTATGAATGTATGTTTTTAATTATGATTTTCCAATAAGTTACTTTCTCTGAAAGTCATAATTAAATACATACATTCATACACATAAGTAAAGGAATATATACATACACGCAAAGGAATATATACAGACATACATACATAATTACTTAAAAGAATATATTACTGATGAAAAGTTTCTTTCTTAAAAATGTTGGAGTCATTTTTACATTTAATAAACACAGCAAATTCAATTCACATAGCCACAATTGATCCTTCTACCTACAGTACTGAAACCCCGTTTTAAAAAACAAAAATAAACTTTAAAACTTACCTCAGCATTTCTTAAAATAACTTTCCTCCCTGTCCCAAACAAAAATATTGCCTTTCAGAAGCTCCACGATAAAAAAATATCTTCCTCCGCAGCCTCTGGAGCAACTGTACTCATGCTTTTTTCATGTGTAAGTTGTAAGGACTTAACCTCACTGAAAGCATGAATGAAACCGGCGAATTTTACTGCGCACGATCTGCCTGTACAGTCGCACGCGTTCTGCCTCTGAACCCCTTCGTTCAGAGGACAGGAAATGCCGGTTTTCCCCGCATGCGCTGTGCATGCTGAAAACCGGCATTTCCTCCGGCCAGACGCGTGAGTACCCCGACCGTACTCGCGCGTTTGGAAGGGAATTACTGGGCCAACATTTTACATGTCAATAAAATGAAAAATTTAACAATTGCACGATTTGCCCCCTCGCATCTGCGACTGAGGGTCCAAGGAGGTGCATTGCGCAAGAGGTCATCGTCGTACGTATCCTCACACTGTTCCCTTTCGGGAACTGTATGAAGTGGTGGAAGGATTTCTGGCCACGTTAACACTCCTTCCGTGACCATAACCATCTTCATACCAGCCATTAGGGTGGTTAGTCCTATGGCGCGAGGGTTTTACGGGCTCCCACAACCCATCCGAGGGGGGGGGCCACCCACACCCGCGGACGCAAGTATCCCGCTGGATGTCCACCCAGAATTTATAGTTGGAGCTCCGACTCCACTTGCCGGGACTGGCTGGAGCGGGGTTCGAAACCCTACTCCTTCTGGCCCAGCGGCGGGGATGCTTACCGCTACGCAAAAGGCCCACTCCGCGCAAAAGATGACACCCTTACGTTTCCTGCACCTTTTCCCTCCCCGTGACTGGAGCCCTATGCTGCCACTTGAAAGACCAAGCTATCATCTGTCCTTTTTGCGGCGCCTTGGACTTCTCATTACCAATGATGAGCAGGCGCTGCGCCTCCACCTCATTGAGGAGATTGCTGAGGTCATCATCAGTTCAATTGTGAGTTCTTTTAATGCCGTGAATTGTGCTCATTCCAGCCATTTCACGTTGCTAATCTGCGTGGGCCTTTGACGTAGCGGTAGCATCCCCGCCACTGGGCCACACCGCGTAGGGTTTCGAATCCCGCTCCAGACAGTCCCGGCAAGTGGAGTCGGAGCTCCGGCTCTAAATTCTGGGTAGACATCCAGTGGGATATTTGCGTCCGTGGGTGTGGGTGGCCCCCGCCCCCCCCTCGTATAGGTTGTGGGAGCCCGTAAAACCCTCCCGCCACAGGACTAACCACCCTAATGGCTGGTACAAAGATGGTTACGGTCACGGAAGGAGCGTTAATCACGGCCAGAAATCCTTCCACCACTTCATACCGTTCCCCAAAGGGAACAGTGTGAAGACACGTATGACGACGACGTTGCTAATTAAATAAATGGAATGAAAAAAAATGCTTTCAGGGCTTTTAAAAGTCCTGAAATCGCTTTAATTCTGTTTAAAACTACTTCAGATTCTTCAAAATAATTTAAACGTTTTTAAAAGTTTATAAAAGTTACCAAAAGCTTCTTAAAAATACAAAAAACCTATTGAAAATGCTGCTCTACATGTAAAAATGCTTTGCAGCTTGTGAGAAGCATTGGGGGCGTGTCCTTTTAAAATGAGACCTCAAGGGGCGTGTCTCACTTGCACAGCACGCTCCAGGCTTCGCGCTGGCTGCACTCCTGGGCGGCGTGACGTCAGATGCTGCCCGGGAGTCAACATTTTATAACAGCAATTCCAGGCGTCCCTGAAGCTCAACGGCCGGCGCGTCGGGTAAGTGCATATCGGAGGCTTGCACGCGCGGCAAGCCCCCGACCCGAATTACTGCCCCATTACATTTGGTCCCCTCATCCAAATCATTGATATAGATTGTAAATAGCTGAGGCCCAAGCACTGATCCTTGCGGTACCCCACTAGTTACAGCCTGCCAACCCGAAAATGACCCGTTTATTCCTACTCTCTGTTTTCTGTCCGTTAACCAATCCTCAATCCCTGCTAGTATATTACCCCCAATCACATGAGCCATAATTTTGTTTAATAACCTCTTGTGTCGCACCTTATCGAATGTCTTCTGAAAATCCAAATACACCACATCCACTGGTTCCCCCTTATCTATTCTGCTAGTTACAACCTCAAAAATCTCTAAAAGATTTGTCAAACACAATTTCCCTTTCATAAATCTGTGTTGACTCTGCCCAATCCTATTATTATTTTCTAAGTGCCCTTTTACCACGTCCTTAATAATAGATTCTAGCATTTTCCCTGCTGTTGATGTCAGGCTAACTGGTCTGTAGTTCCCTGTTTTCTCTCTCCCTCCTTTCTTAAATAGTGGAGCTACATTTGCTACCTTCCAATCCACGGGAACCATTCTAGAATCTATGGAATTTTGGGAAATGACAACCAATGCACCTACTATCTCTATAGCCACCTCTTTCAAATCCCTAGGATGTAGGTCATCAGGTCCAGGGGATTTATCGACTTTCAGTCCTATTAATATCTCCAGTACTATTTTTTTATGAATATTAATTTCTTTCAGTTCCTCATTCTCACTGGGGTCTGATGGCGTCAATTAATGACACGTCATTTGCCGGTTTCCTTAAAGGGACCATGTACAATTTTATTTTGACAGTTGATTTTTCAGTGTTTGACAGCATTGAGGTGCTGAAAATACTGACAATCACTGCACAAAGGTGAACTCTTGCACCCATGCTCTCCAATGGCTCCCTCCATATTCTGGAATAGATGGCAACTGCATGTGAGATAACAGAAGCGATCAGTCACTGGTGAGAGAGGTTGTCCCAATGAGGTGGCACTGGACATACAGTTGGACTTAAAAACTTGTAAGCTAAAGAAATCTGTATGTGTATTAAAAATGCAGTAACCAACATTTTCTTTGCTCTGAAACTCATCATGTGCAACATTGCATCCTTCTCGCCACTTCTGCAGCTGCCATCTTTTCACAGACATTACACCTGACTCACAACACGCCACACTAACCTGGCGTGCTGTCCGGACATCGTGAAACCCAACCCAGAAGCGAGAAAATCAAAAAGCAGGCTGAACAGTACTGACAAGTACCTGTTAATAGGCGGGTAATTGCCTTTAATTCATTTCCCACCACTCGGTGTTGGGTCCCTTCGCAAATCGAGGACCTGACATTTGGGAAGGCTGTTTGGAGGCGGGTTGATGGCGGGTTCGTGACCCACCATCAATCATTAGGACATTAACCTCTATGAGTGCCGGCAAAATCACAGCCAAAGTATTTGTTTAATTTCTCTGCCATTTCCTTATTCCCCATTATAATTAGAATCATAGACTCATAGAAAGTTACAGCACGGAAGGAGGCCATTTCGGCCCATCGTGTCTGCGCCGGCCAACAAAGAGCTAGCCAGCCTAACCCCACTTCCCAGCTCTTGGTCCGTAGCCCTGCAGGTTACAGCATCCCAAGTGCACATTCAAGTACTTTTTAAATGTGGTTAGGGTTCCTGCCTCTACCACCCTTTCAGGCAGTGAGTTCCAGACCCCCACAACCCTCTGGGTGAAGAAATTTCCCCTCAAATCCCCTCTAAACCTTCCACCAATTACTTTAAATCTGTGCCCCCTGGTTTTTGACCCCTCTGCTAAGGGAAATAGAGTAGGTCCTTTCTATCCACTTTATCTATGCCTCTCACAATTTTATACACCTCAATAAGGTCTCCTCAGCCTCCTCTGTTCCAAGGAAAACAGACCCAGCCTATCCAGCTTTTCCTCATAGCTAAGATTCTCTACTCCCGGCAACATCCTTGTAAATCTCCTCTGTACCCTCTCTAGTGCAATCACATCTTTCCTGTAATGTGGTGACCAGACTGCACGCAGTACTCTACCTGAGGCCTAACTCGTGTTTTATACAGTTGAAGCGTAACCCCCCTGCATTTGTATTCTATGCCACGGCTAATAAAGGCAAGCATTCCGTATGCCTTCTTAACCACCTTGTCTACCTGGCCTGCTACCTTCAGGGATCTGTGGACATGCACTCCAAGGTCCCTTTGTTCCTCTACACTACTCAGTGTCCTACCATTTAATGTGTAAATTTTCCTTGTTAGCCCTCCTCAAATGCATTACCTCACACTTCTCCGGATTGAATTCCATTTGCCACTGTTCTGCCCACCTGACCAATTTATTGATATCTTCCTACAGTCTACAGCTTCCTTCTTCAGTATCAACCATACAGCCGATTTTAGTATCATCTGCAAACTTCTTAATCACACCCCCTATATTTAAGTCTAGATCATTGATATATACCACAAAAAACAAGGGACCTAGTACTGAGCCCTGTGCAACCCCACTGGAAACAGCTTTCCAGTCACAAAAACACCCATCAACCATTACCCTCTGTTTCCTGTCTCCGAGCCAGTTTTGAATCCAACTTGACACTTTGCCCTGGATCCCATGGGCTTTTAACTTCGTGACCAGTCTGCCATGTGGAAGCTTATCAAAAGCCTTGCTAAAGTCCATATACACTACATCAAACACTCTACCCTCATCTACCCTCCTTGTTACCTCCTCAAAAAATTCAATCAAGTTTGTCAGTCACGACCTTCCCTTAACAAATCCATGCTGACTATCCTTCTAAATGAAGATTTATCCTGTCCTTCAGAATTCTTTCCAATAATTTTTCCATCACTGAGGTTAGGCTGACTGGCCTGTAATTACTCGGTCTATCCTTTTCTCCCTTTTTAAACAAGGCTACCACATTAGCAGTCCTCCAGTCCTCCGGCACCACATCTGAAGCCAGAGAGGATTGGAAAATGATGGTCAGGACCTCTGCTATTTCCTCATTTGCTTCGCTTAACAGGCTGGGATACATTTCATCCGGGCCTGGGGATTTATCCACTTTTAAAGCTGCTAAACCCCTTAATACTTCCTCTCTCACTGTGTTTATTTCATCTAATATTTCACACTCCTCCCCCCTGATAGCAATGTCTGCTTCGCCCCTCTCCTTTGTGAAAACAGAGGCAAAGTATTCATTAATAACCCTACCGACGTCTCCTGCCTCCACACACAGTTTACCCTCATGATCTGTAAAAGGCCCTACCCTTTCTTTAGTTATCCTCTTACTCTTAATATATTTATAAAACATCTTTGGGTTTTCCTTGATTTTACTTGCCAAGAATTTTTCATGCTCTCTCTTTGCTTTCCTAATATCCCTTTTAATTGCACCCCTGCACTTTCTGTACTCCTCTAAAGATTCTGGAGTATTTAGCCCTTGGTATCTGTCATACGCCTCCCTTTTTTTCTTTATCCTACCCTGTATGTCCCTAGACATCCAAGGGGCTCTAGGGGCACGGTGGCATAGTGGTTAGCACTGTTGCCTCACAGCGCCAGGGACCCAGGTTCAAATCTGGCCTCAGGCAACTGTCTGTGTGGAGTTTGCACATTCTCCCTGTGTCTGCGTGGGTTTTCTCTGGGTGCTCCAGTTTCCTCCCACAGTCCAAAGATGTGCAGGTTAGGTTGATTTGGCTATGATAAATTGACCCTTAGTGTTAGGGGATTAAATACGTGGGGTTACGGGGATAGGGTGGGATATGTGTCAGTGCAGGCTCGATGGGCCAAAATGGCCTCTATCTGCACTGTGGGGATTCTGTGATTTGTTAGTCCCACCTTTTTTCTTTAAGGGCACATATTTGGTCTGAACCCTCCGGATCTCCTCCTTGAATGCCTCCCACTGCTCTGACACTGATTTACCTTCAAGTAGCTGTTTCAAGTCCACCATGGCTAAATCCCCTTTGAGCTAAGCAAAATTTGCTTTTTCCCAATTTAGAATTTTTATTCCTGGTCTATTCTTGTCCTTTTCCATAACTACCTTAAATCTAACTGAATTATGGTCACTAGCACCAAAATGCTCCCCGACTGACCCGCCTTCTACCTGCCCAGCTTCATTCCCTAAAACTAAGTCCAGAACTGCCCCTCCCTTGTTGGGCTTGCTACATATTGGCTAAAAAAGTTCTCCTGGATGCATTTTAGGAATACCGTACCTTCTATACCCTTCACATTAATTTTATCCCAGTTAATATTGGGGTAGTTGAAATCCCCTGCTATTACTGCCCTATAGTTTTTGCACTTCTCAGAAATTTGTCAACATATTTGTTCTTCTATCTCCCTCTCACTGTTTGGGGGTCTATAGTAAGCTCCCAGCAGTGTGATCGCCCCTTTTTTGTTTTTCAATTCGACCCATATGGCCTCGTTTGATGATCCCTCCAACATATCATCCCTCCTCACAGCTGTAATAGTTTCTTTAATCAATACCGCGACCCCCCTCCCTTTTTACCTCCCTCTGTATCCCGTCTGAAAATCCTGTAACCAGGAATGTTGAGCTGCCATACCTGCCCCTCTTTCAGCCACGTCTCTGTAATAGCTATAATATCATGGTCCCAAGTATCTACCTGTGCCCTCAGCTCATCTGCCTTGTTCGCTATACTCCTTGCATTGAAGTATATACTGTGGTGTATGTAACTTGTTCCACCTTAAGAGAACTTAAACCTGTTCCACCTTAAGAGATGTACTACTTTCTCTGGCTGCTGTATACGGTAATACCGGTGGTGACCACACCGGTATATAAGTGCTGTGTAGTAATTTGCTGGGTAGTACAGCCCTAACCTCCGAATAGTAAAGACCTATTGAAAAGTTATTCTTGTAGTCTGTGTCAGTAATTGACCTTAAATATAACTGGAACACACAGACTTAACAGTGGCGATGAGTCCGATCTTACCCTGTGGCAGTTTACATCCACGGCAGCTTCGTCCTCAGAACGGGCGTCAAGAAGAGGCATCCACCCTCATCATCCTGCTGAACAGCACGTCGCGCGGGAGGCATCGAGGACCCGGAGTGAAGAAGAGAAATTCTGAACTCGAAGCCCCCATCAGCGGCAGACAGCTATCTTCCTTCTACCACGGTGGTGGGTAAGCCAATCAGCGAAAGTCGGCCGCGTTGGCTGTAGCGAAGGGGAGGGAAGGCGGAGGAAAGAGGGCGGCGAAATCGACCGCGGCCGGTGAAAAGGGCCGGGCTGCATTCGGGCCGAAAGGCGCAGCGACTGGGGCAGCTGAAGGCGCGAGAGCCGTGGTGAATTTGAACGCAGCGGGTGCACATAACCGGGCTGCAAGAAGGGCTGCGAGGCGCGACGGCAGGGAAGCGCGAATGCCCACGGGAACCGCGGTGGAGTAGAAGCAGCGTCGGGGGAGTTGTTAACCACTGGGGAGGCGAGACTGGCAGCAGCACAGCAATCGCCATTGCAGCCAGTGGGTGAAGAAGACGAGCGCGGGAAAGACCGCCATTTTGGAAAAAAAAAATTTTGCAAAGATGCCTAAACATGGGAACATTAATACTTTTGATAGCGACATCGAAGATTGGACCACGTATGTAGCACGCATAGAAGTTTATTGTAGAGCAAATAAGATACCAGATGGGGAGAAAGCACTAACCTTATTAAACTTAATGGGTGCGAAGACATACAGGCAATTGAAACACCTTCTATCACCAGAGAAACCGGCGGATAAGACTTTCGCGGATATTGTTACCGTCCTGAAAAATCATTTAAGCCCCACGCCGCTGATGCTAGCGGAACGATTTAAATTTTACAGCAGAAAGCAGCTGAAAGATGAAAGCAATGCTGAATTTTTAATTGAATTGCGTAAGCTAGCAAAGTACTGTCAGTTTGGAACAGGACTAACAGATGCGCTAAGAGATAAATTTGTGTGTGGATTGTTAAAAGAAGAGACACAAAAGCGACTGCTTGAGGAGAATGAGCTGACGCTTGATAAAGCTGTCGCTATGGCAGCATCGCACGAAGCCGCAGCGAGAGGCACGGCGGTAATGCAGCTACGGTCACCGGAACTCAGCACAAATCAAATGGTCTTGGGTACAGTAAAATGTTATCGTTGTGGAAAGACAACGCACGATCAGAACCAGTGCTGGTTCAAAAATAAGGAATGCAGAAAGTGTGGCAGGCTTGGTCACATAGTTAAAGTATGCCGGTCAGGAGAGAAGACCAGCAACAAAAAGTCACCGCAGGGAAAGTACAGAAAGGTACACAAGGTGACAGAGAACAGTTCGAACGAACAGAAGTCAGATTCAGACGCCAGCAGTAATGAACTGGGTAGCTTAAGAGTACACAACGTTGGTAAGGAAGCAGACCTCCAGACAATTTGGGTCACACTTCAGATAGCAGGAGTCCAAGTGAAGATGGAATTGGACACTGGATCGGCATTGACGGTCATGAATAAGAAATATTACAAAAGGTTATTCCAACATATTCCCCTACGGGATACGGGGATTGTATTGAAAACATACACGGGGCAAAGAGTATACCCCATCGGAAAGATAGAGGTAAAGGTGGTCCACAAGGGCAAAGAAAGCCGAGGAATGGACTTATATGTGCTACCTGAAGGAGGTCCACCACTACTGGGACGGGAGTGGATTAGAAAAATGAATATGGACTGGCATTCCTTAAAAGCACTAACGGTAGATGCCAGGGAAACAGATGTCAAACCTAAACGATTGTCCAGAATATTGGACGATGCTAAAGAGGTGTTCCAGCAGGGACTGGGAACACTGAGAGGAATTACGGCAAACATCAAGATTGAAGAACATGCACAACCAAAATTTTTCAAAGCCAGACCGGTACCCTATGCGATACGACCTGCTGTGGAAGCGGAGCTTGAAGCGCTAGAACGTTCAGGAGTACTGTCTAAGGTGGACTGGAGTGAGTGGGCTACGCCCATTGTTCCCGTGATGAAACGTCCTTCGAGCAACAAGCCGGGAGAACCAGGGAAGGTTCGCATCTGTGGAGATTTCAAGATCACTGTTAATCCAGTGCTTCACATGGTGCAGTATCCGCTTCCGCGGATTGAGGATATCTTCGCTTCATTGTCGGGCGGGAAACACTTCACCAAGATAGACCTGGCGCAGGCGTACTTACAGATGGAAGTTGAGGAAGAGTCACGCCAGTACCTCACGATCAACACGCATAGAGGCTTGTACCGGTATAATAGACTGGTTTTTGGAGTGGCATCGGCTCCAGCAATTTGGCAGAGGGCCATGGAGCAGGTATTACAGGGAATTCCAGGCACACAATGTTACCTGGACGATATTCTGATTACAGGAGATGGTGACGAGGAACAACTCGCAAATTTGGAACTGGTGCTCATCAGATTGAAAGAATATGGACTTCGAGTTAATCGGCAGAAATGTGAGTTCTTTCAGAAGCGGATCTCGTACTGTGGCCATGTCATTGACCAGGAGGGACTTCATAAGTCTCCTGACAAGATCGAAGCGGTTGTGAAGGCTCCCGCTCCGGTTAATGTATCTCAGTTGAGGTCGTTCCTAGGATTGATTAACTATTACCATAAGTTTCTGCCAAATTTATCCATGGTACTGCACCCGCTGAACGCTCTTTTGCAGAAGGGAGTACCATGGGAGTGGAGCGAGGACTGTAAGAAGGCCTTTCGCAAAAGCAAGGAATTGATAACCTCAGAGGAAGTGTTGGCTCACTTCAACCCAACACTGCCTATTCGTTTGGCTTGTGATGCTTCTCCATATGGTATTGGGGCAGTACTCTCACACAAGTTGCCAAATGGCACGGAGAGGCCAGTCGCGTTCGCACCCAGATCATTGACCTCCGCTGAGCGCAACTATGCTCAGATAGATAGGGAGGCTCTCAGCCTTGTGTGGGGAGTAAAGAAGTTTAATCATTACCTGCAGGGCCAAAAGTTTACGCTTCTGACAGACCATCAGCCGTTGGTATCCATTTTTAACCCTAAGAAGGGTGTGTCGGTGATGACAGCACAGAGACTCCAGAGATGGTCCCTTTTCCTAGGGGCACATCAATATCAGATAGAATTCAAAGGTACAAA
The DNA here is from genome assembly GCF_052327205.1 of Somniosus microcephalus. Taxonomy (NCBI): domain Eukaryota; kingdom Metazoa; phylum Chordata; class Chondrichthyes; order Squaliformes; family Somniosidae; genus Somniosus; species Somniosus microcephalus. The sequence goes on along the minus strand of NC_141012.1, from coordinate 54,433,292 downwards.
GCAGCATGGTAATGCTGATGGGCTGTCGTGCCTGCCACTACCTGAAGAAGAGGAGACAACGAAGGTTGACCCTGTTGAGTTATTTCACTCGACCATCATCGAGTGTTTACCAGTCACCAATGCAAGTATTGAAAGAGAAACCAGGAATGACCCGCCACTGTCCCGAGTCTACGAGGTGACAGTGAAGGGATGGTCAGCACATGGTGATTCTCTGTTACCGGCATTCTCGGCAAGACGAGACCAGCTGTCCGTCTGTCAAGGAACATTGATGTATGGAACGAGAGTGATTATTCCTCCTAAGTTAAGGGAAAGAGTTCTAAAGGAACTGCATGAAGGTCATCTGGGGGGAGTCAAGATGAAAAGCCTTGCTAGGGCTTATGTGTGGTGGCCAGGTATCGACCAACAGATAGAGGAGCTGACGAAAAGCTGCTCAGGGTGCCAAAAAGTGCAAAATGCACCTCCGATTGCACCGCTGCATCCATGGGAATGGCCTTCAGCCCCATGGCAATGCGTACATATTGACTTTGCTGGTCCATTCATGGACTCCATGTTTCTAATTGCGGTGGACGCACATTCTAAATGGCCAGAAGTGATCAAGATGACTACCACTACTTCAGAAAAGACAATTGCGGTGTTAAGAACGATATTCGCAAGGAACGGATTGCCAGAACAAATATGTTCCGACAACGGACCACAGTTCGTGTCAGAAGAATTCCAAAAATTCTTAAAGAAGAATGGGGTGAAACATTATACCTCTGCCCCATATCATCCGGCTACAAATGGGTTGGCCGAGAGATTTGTACAAACATTCAAAAAGGCAATAAAGGCCATGAGCGAAGATCAGATTCCACTACAACATAAGGTGGACAAGTTTCTACTGGCATATTGAAACGCCGCTCATGCAGTGACAAACCAAAGTCCTGCCATGATGTTTTATAACAGGAGGTTGCGGTCCAGGTTGGACTTGTTAAAACCAAATGTGCGGAGGGAAGTTGAAAACAAACAGTTCCAGCATATAAATAACAAGACCACTCGGAGTTTCAAGGTAGGACAACTAGTGTTGGCCAGGGACTATGGAAACGAGAAATGGCAATCTGGAACAATTCGGGCCAGACAAGGACCCCTGATGTACACGGTAGATGTTGGTAAAAATGTAATATGGCGTCATGCTGACCAACTGGTAGAATCGGGAACAAGGGTCGAACCCATGGTTACGATAGAGACAACCGTGGAAGAAGTTAGTGAACCTGAAGCATCTACCTCGGCAGTGAATGTACCTGATGATGATGTCCAAGACATAAGAGACCAACTAGAGGAGTCACCTCAGCAACAAGAATCAGAGACCCCTGAAAGGCGTTATCCAACTCGAATCAGGAGGCCTCCTGAGAGACTGAACCTTTGAACTGTTTCTACATGAAGTTGTATATATGTATATATGTTATTATGTTATGTTCAGAATCACAGAATCACAGAAACCTCACAGTGCAGATAGAGGCCATTTCGGCCCATCGAGCCTGCACCAACACATATCCCACCCGATCCCCGTAACCCCTACACCAACACATATCCCACCCTATCCCCGTAACCCCATGTATTTAATCCCCCTAACACTAAGGGTCAATTTATCATAGCCAATCAACCTAACCCGCACATCTTTGGATTGTGGGAGGAAACCGGAGCACCCGGAGAAAACCCATGCAAACACGGGGAGAATGTGCAAACTCCACACAGACAGTCACCCGAGGCCGGATTCGAACCCGGGTCCCTGGTGCTGTGAGGCAACAGTGCTAACCACTATGCCACCGTGCTTAAATGGGGATATAACTGTTAAGCTAAAAAGGGAGGATTGTGGTGTATGTAACTTGTTCCACCTTAAGAGAACTTAAACCTGTTCCACCTTAAGAGATGTACTACATTCTCTGGCTGCTGTATACGGTAATACCGGTGGTGACCACACCGGTATATAAGTGCTGTGTAGTAATTTGCTGGGTAGTACAGCCCTAACCTCCGAATAGTAAAGACCTATTGAAAAGTTATTCTTGTAGTCTGTGTCAGTAATTGACCTTAAATATAACTGGAACACACAGACTTAACATATACCATTTAGTACAGGCAAACCTCCTTGTTGACTACTATCTCGCCCTTGATTCCTCTGTCCTTCCAATTTTCTTTCTACGTTTTTGTTTTCCAATTCCAGTTTTTCTTCCCTCCCTATTGACTCTATACTTAGGTTTCCATCCCCCTGCCAAGCTAGTTTAAACCCTCCCTAACAGCACTGGCAAACCCTCCCGTTGAGGTGCAACCCATCTGGTTTGTAGAGGTCCCACCTCCCCCAGAAACGGTTCCAATTCCTCAGGAATCTAAAGCCCTCCCTCCTACACCATCTCTCCAGCCACACATTCATCTGCTCTACCTTCCTATTTCTGAACTCACTAGCACATGGCCCTGGTAGTAATCCGGAGATTACTACCTTTGAGGTCCTGCTTTTTAACCTCTTTCCTAGCTCCCTAAACTCTGCCTGCAGGACCTCATCCCTCTTCCTACCTATGCCGTTGGTACTGATATGGACCACAACCTCTGGCTCCCCCCTCAGAATGCCCTGCAGCCATTCAGTGACATCCTTGACCCTGGAACCAGGGAGGCAACATGCCATCCTGGAGTCACGTCTGCGGCTGCAGAAACGCCTGTCTGCTCCCCTAACTATTGAATCCCCTATCACTATTGCTCTCCCTCTCCGCTTCCCCACCCCCTGTGCAGCTGAGCCTTCCATGGTGCTGTGGACTTGGCTCTGGCTGCACCTTCTGGGGGAGGTGGGACCTCTACAAACCAGATGGGTTGCACCTCAACGGGAACAGGACCAATATCCTCTAGGGAGGGTTTGCCAGTGCTGTTAGGGAGGGTTTAAACTAGCTTGGCAGGGGGATGGGAACCTAAGTATAGAGTCAATAGGGAGGGAAGAAAAACTGGAATTGGAAAACAAAAATGTAGAAAGTAAATTGGAAGGACAGAGGAATCAAGGGCTAGATAGTAGTCAACAAGGAGGTTTGCCTGTACCATCACCCTTACCAGTACTCAGCACCAAATACTGGTTGGTGAGCAAGATGGGCTCAGGGGATTCCTGCACTACCTCCCTGGTCCTCCTCTTCTATCTGACGGTCACCCATTCCCTCTTTGCCTGCACACTCTTAAGCTGCGGGGTGACCACCTCCCGAAACATGCTATCCAAGTAGCTCTCAGCCTCGCTGATGCACAGCAGTGACTGCAGCCGCCGCTCAAGCTCCGTAACCTGGTGCTCGAGCTGCTGTAGCTGGTGACACTTCCCGCACATGTGGTCGTCCAGACCATGGGAGGTGTCCAGGACTTCCCACATGGGGCAGGATGTGCATTCCACGGATGTGAGCTGCCCTGCCATACCTCTAATTAACAGACTATTTACTAACCTAGTTGGAATAAACTTAAAAACTTTAAGAAAGCCAAGTAAAAACACTTACCAGATACTCACCAATCAGCTCCCTCTTTTTGAATGTTTAGTTTTTAATCCCAGCTCTTAATTTAAACCAATGCCCAAGATAAAGAGAGAAATACTGACCAACCAATCACTTCCCTGCTTTCCTGTGAGGTCACTCCTTGTTTTTGTTGTCAGGTCCGTTGTGAGGGAATACGCCATATTTCAAAAAGATACACCATAATATGAACAGAATACTGATATTATTAATACATGATATACTGGGTTTAAAAGTCTGGAAAGCCAGGCTGCAAACAGAAATACAGGCTTCTGAGATAAAGATCAGTTGTTTAACAAAGTTGTAAAAACCAGACAAGCTTTGAAAATGGAATTAGTTAAATATACTAAAACAATGACTCCATTGAAATGGCAGTTTGGCGCTTCCGAAAGGTCTAGAGTTTGGAGGGAACACAATGAAAGTGCCCAGTTTAAAGTGTTATAAGCTAACACGTAAAACAGAAACACAAACATTAAAAGAGGCATGTGCCTTTGAAAAGATGACATCAAGTAAAAGAAACACCTGCTGGTCAAATAGTTTTTATGTTAAACTTGGAAGACAGGAAACACGATTAAATATGCAACCAATTGAGATAGCTAGAAATGCATGATCCACCCTAGTCAAAGTGTCTTTAATATATACATAGTAATATATGATACCAACAAGAACACTTTGAAGATATGACTTCAGTAGATACACCAAGCAATTACATTGTGTTTGTATTGAACTTGGAGCAGTAAGGAGTCACAATGTCTGCTAAAAACCAGTAAAGCCAATATTAAGAATTGAATGAAAGAATCTTCGATAAGAATGGCATCAAACAGAAACCATAGCTGTCATATTGTTTTTATAATGGTTTTTGAAACACCTAAAGGTAGAAACATAATTATGCATGCAATAGTTGAATTGATAGTAAGATAGAAAGCATTCAACAGAGGTCTCAATAAAGACAATTAGCTGACATAAGCAAAGAACTTCAAAGAATAAACCACTGCCAAAAGGGTATAAAAATAAGAGCTTTTCAAACAGAAAGTCAGAACTCGCTGAACTGGCCAAGCATTTCTCAACTCTTCAGAGGCATCTCTGTAAGTTTTTAACTATGAGTCTCAAGTAATCAAAGTAATTGATTTTGGTGGATAATCTGGATTTAGAAGTAAGTAAGAAATGTAGAAATATAACGAAGTAAAGATTTGAAAATAAGGATCTCTGAGAAATAAGACATGTAAGCTATCTGTATTTTGAATTGTTAATGTTGCAACTGATTCAACAGCTGTTAAATGAATGTCAGCTCTTAAATAAAACTATATGGCCTAGAAATTGAGTGGGGTTAGCGCCCAATTAGAGGCGCTAGAGGGCCTTGCGCCGGAATTATAGCCGCTTCGGAAATTGATTTGGGCCCTACCATCGGCATTAGCCGGTAGCGCTGCGCCGGCACCGATGACGTCATCGGTGTGCGCAGTGTCCCGGTTGCCGTGGTAACGCGGCCGGACGCCAAAATTCAGTTGCGGCCGCCTCGCCCGTGGCAGCCGCAACCAACGATTTTTCAAAAGTTTCTTGCTGGACTTAGCGCCGGCGCATTAAGGTGGCGCGGCGGCCGGCCGCTTTCCCGGCGGCCGCCTGCCCGCACCTCCCTCCCCGGACTCCTCCACCAGCCCCCCGTGGCACAGATGTGTGTGGGCCTCGAGCCCGGCACTTCTCCGAGGTGCCGGGCTCATTTTTCGTGCGATTCCACCGGCCAGCGGTCGGCTGCAGGCAGCTCCTCCTTAACAGAAGGAGGAGGCCTGCAGTACCCCAGCCTGCCGCACCGCATCGGGTGCCGCAGCGGGGGATTAGCGCCGCAATCCTGCATTCAGCGCCCATTGCGAGGCGCTGACACCCTCCATTAGCGCCCGCAGCCGTCTGGGCGCGGCGCAGCTGAATTTTTGGCGGGCGCAGCAGCAATTAACGCTGGCGCTAAATTTCGGGCGCTACAGCCCTGGCAGAGGCAAACTCAATTTCTAGGCCTATATTTTTAGAATTGTCTCAAAGAGTAATTCTGTATAAACTCGCGAACCCAATTTCTGTACACTCTTTTGTAAGGAGTTGCAGAATTCTGGGGGGTATTCCGGACCCTCATAATATCCGGAAGGTTACAGTCTAGTTCAACTTATTAAAAGTGCTATCTGGAGGATGGTAACATCTTCAGTCATTCCTTTCCTTTAGGGAGAGATAGCCTGAACCTTTAGACCCATATAAGCGTCTTATGGAATTCAGCTATCTCTAACTTAAGTTGAAGGTGAACGTCTGGGGAATACGCCTGATCTGGGGTAGCCCAAAAGGGCTAGGACTTGTAATTACCCCTTCACTGCTACCTCTGCTCTTGGGCCTCGCTCTGCCGCGCTCTTTATTTCCTCAGGCTCCGCTCTCGCTCCCTCTCAGGTCTGCTGCCTCCTGTCTCAGCCTGTAAGGGATCCACATTTACTTTTGCTTATCTTTTCCGTTTTACATACCTATAGAAGCTTTTACAGTCTGTTTTTATGTCTCTCGCTAGTTTACTCTCATATTCTATTTTCCCTTTCTTTATCAATTTCTTGGTCCTCCTTTGCTGAATTCTAAAATCCTCCCAATCCTCAGCCTTACTTATCTTTTTGGCAACATTATAAACCTCTTCCTTTGATCTAATACTACCTTTAACTTCTCTTGTTAGCCATGGTTGGACCACTTTTCCTGTGGGGTTTTTGTGCCTTAAAGGAATGTATATTTGTTTTAAATTATGTATTAATTCTTTAAATGCCAGCCATTGCTTCTCTACCGTCATACCTTTTAATGTAGTTTCCCAATCTACCTTAGCCAACTCGCCCCTCATACCTATGTAGTTTGCTTTGTTTAGATTTAAGACCCTAGTTTTGGATTTAACTAAATCACTTTCAAACTCCATCTAAAATTCTATCATATTATGGTCACTCTTCTCTAAAGGCCCCTTTACTACAAGATTATTAATTACCCTTTCTCATTGCACAATACTAGATCTAAAATAGCCTGTTCCCTAGTTGGTTCCTCAACATACTGATCTAGAAAACTATCTTGCGTACATTGCATGAATTCGTCCTCCACACTATTACTGCAAATTTGGTTTGCCCAGTCTATATGTAGATTTGATTATTGTATTACCCTTGTCACATGCGCCTCTAATTTCCTGATTTATACTCTGCCCTACATTACAACTACTGTTTGGGGGCCTATAAACAACTCCCACCAATGTTTTCTGCCCCTTGCTATTTCTTAGCTCCACCCAAACTGATTCTACTTCTTGATTTTCGAAGCAAAGATCCTTTCTCTTTACTGTCTTTATCACAGCCTTTATTATCAGGGCTACCCCTCCTCCTTTTCCATTTTGCCAATCTCTTCTAAAAGTTAAGTATCCTGGAATATTTAGTTCCCAACCTTGGTCACTTTGCAACCACGTCTCTATTATGGCTATTCGATCAAACCTATTAATTTCTATCTGCGCTATTAATTCATCTATTTTATTGCAAATGCTTCGCACATTCAGATATAGTGCCTTTAGCTTTGACTTATTTCTATTTTTCCCTGATGTCACCTCAGTCACTGAGGCCCTATGACCTTTGTTACTCTCTCTGTCCCTTCCTGACCCACTCTGCTTATTTTTACCCAAAACTCTACTCTGTTCCAGAACCTTGACATTTTTCTCGCTGCTTTTAAATTTACTCTTTCCTGAATCCTACCCCCCCAATTAGTTTATAGCCCTGTCTACTGCCCTAGTTATTTGGTTCGCCAGGACACTGGTCCCAACCCGGTTTAAGGGGCGCCCGTCCCAATGGAACTGCTCCCTCTTTCCCCAGTACTGGTGCCAGTGCCCCATGAACTGAAACTCCATCCCCCCACACCACTCTTTGAGCCACGCATTTAAACCTCTAATCTGTTTGTCCCTATGCCAATTTGCGCGTGGCTCAGGTAACAATCCAGAGATTATTACCTTTGAGGTTCTGCTTTTTAATTTGGATCCTAGCTTCTCAAACCCCCTCAACAGAACCTCATTCCTAGTTCTACCCATGTCGTTGGTTCCTACGTGGACCACAACAACTGGATCCTCCCCCTCCCACTCCAAGTTCTTCTCCAGTCATGAGGAGACGTCTTTAACCGGGCAACACATCCTTCAGAACTCTCGGTCATGGCTACAGAGAACAGTATCTATCCCCCTGACGATACTGTCCCCTACCACTACAACATTCCTTTTCAATACCCCCCACTTGAATGGCCTCCTGCACCATGGTGCCATGGTCAGCTTGCTCAGCCCTGAAAATGCCCATCTGCCACAGTTTTGCCCACTCACTTAATCTATTAATGTCCTTCGTAAATTTCTGCTCCCATCTACACTATTTACTGTGCCAACTAACTGAGTGTCATCAGCAAACTTGGATATACAGCTCTCTATTCGTCATCCAAGCCATTTATATAAATATATTGAAATGCTGAGGCACCAGTACAGATCCCTGGGGAACACCACTTGAGACACCCTGCCAATTGGAGTAAATACCCATTATCCCGACTCTCTGTGTCTGATCTCCCAACAAATTACCAACCCATGTCACAAGGTTACCTCCAATTCCACCCACTCTCATTTATGCAATAATCTCCTGTGCAGAACATTATGAAATGCCTTCTGGAAATCCATATCGATAATACCCTCTGTCCACCTTGTTAGTAACCTCCTCAAAAATTTTACTAGGTTTGTCAAGTATGACCTGCCTTTCACAAATCCATGCTGACTCTTTGACAAACTACGAGCAATGCCATAGGAGATCTACCAATGATGACAAGTAATTTACAGCAACATTTACAGAACAGGGAGTGAGCACCAAACTCAAGGGCTGGGAGCAGCCAGTCAGTGAGGGACATCAGTGAGGGGCCCGAGAGTGGGGCCCAGTAACCATCAGTAACCAGGCTCCAGGCCCCAGATGACCTATAGGAAAAGCCATGGGAATCTAATAATGATATTAAATTGAACTATTCCACCCGACGGTGCACCAATATTACTGGGTCTGTTAAACTGATAATATTGCTCACTATGACTTTTACAAATTATGGCACAAGATAAATATGTTGCAACAAACCTTTCAATGTCCACAACCTTCTGTCCAATCTGCTGGTTGATGATGTTTCCATTGTTCACACTCCAATCACAAAGTAAACCTGTTCAGCTCTTCTACCCGACCACGTTCACTCCTAGATAGATCAGCCAGTTAGTCACAGTCAGTGCCGCTCCCTTTCCTTCACTGAAACTGGTTGTTCAGCCTCCTGTCTAAAATTGACCCGGTTTACAAACCTATTGTGATGTCTGATCTCACTGTGATGCGCAGTGTGAGGGTGAGGCTTGCCCCGTGATCTCACGGTTTGACGCATCCAGTTAAAGTGGCCTCACCTTGCTGAAGTGGTTGGTGAAGCCCTGGGCTTCACGTAGGTTACAATGATTGATGCGCTAGAATGCAATAACAGGTTTCCATGAGAACAGGGTGTGCGGGCAATGGTCAGTGATGGGATTGTTTGCCTACTGCCAATGATGTTAAGTAGTTGTAAACATTTATAGCAACAGGTGGAGGCCATTCAGCTCCTAGAGTTCCGTCTGTCATTTATTTAGATCATGACTGATTTGTATCTTAACTCTATTTATTCACCTTGGTCCCACATCCCTTAATACGTGAATTCAAACTGGCAGTATTCAACTGTAGCACCAACCCGCAGTGAACATTGTTCAGGTCCTGTGGCAAAGGAGATCTGTGGAAACATTACTGGCGGAGCAAGGCTCAACTGGAGAAATATCCCCAACAGTTGGGCCTCTGGATGACGAAGCTGACTGTGATTATCACTCACCCGATCTCAGTGTGGATGTTAGAAGGTGCTGATGTCACCTGCCAGTATGCCCACTAGTTCCTCTGATGGCCAAACCAAACCACGTTGTGAACACATGGAAACTCAAGCTGCGAGTTCAGAGGATACTCACTACTTCTGGTCTCCTGGACCCAAGCGTCCAGAGTGATCCACTTCCCCATGGCTGGACTGGAAATGGCCCAACCACCCAGCTCTGTGGTGGGCTATCAAGGTATGATCACTACTTGGGGAGGTGGAGCTGTACAGGGTCTCGAAGGTCACTTGTTACGAGCTCCCTGTATTCCAGGTCCAAATCAGGAATGATGAGCTTGCATGGTACAAAGGACATTGCGATCCAGCTAAAGCCTTGAAGTGGCTGCTGTCCCTGAAGAGGCCTGTAAATGGGGTGGGCTAAACTAGAGTGAGAAAGTGTCCCCATGGGTGTCAACCCGGGAATGCCTGAAGGTTCTGTTGGAGATGCTTGTAGCCCTGCAGCAGCTCCTCCACTTGCTCACCAAAGAAGCCCTCAGCATCGTAGGGCATCTGCAGTAGTTGCTGCTGCAGTTTCTGAAGGAACCCCCAAGGTGCGCAGCCAAGCTAAGTGTCGATGCAAGATCTATTGGACGATGGACCCTGCTCCTTCATTAAGGGCATCCACACAACCTGCTGCTGCAGTAATGCTCCCTGAAGGTGGTCCTCACTCTGTGGCAGGGATTGTATTAGCCTGCTGATAAGAAAAACCACCCCAGTGGATTTGGGGGCAAGGGCAGACGGATACGCGGCAAACCCTGCAGGAAGGTCCGCCAGACCCACATGTCCCACCAGTTGGATTCTGGTGGGTGGAAGAGGACTAGTTTCCTGGGCTTCCTTCCTTCTGAGGCTTTCACGACTGAAGTTCACCAGCTGTATCAGTGATCTACAAGGTGTGAAGCAGGGTGGCGGAGGCACTATGGACGCACTCTACCTTGGCCATAACCGCAGGGTGCTTATCAAGTCTGCCCGAACTGCCCTAGAGAGTGGTAGGATGGATCCAACAAAGGTTGGTGCCTGAGGCCGTTGTAAGACCCCAAGTAAAGACTCCCCCCCCCCCCACAAGTAAAGGGGCTTCTGGAATCAACAGTTTCAGACTCTGGGTCACCCTGTGTTTAATACATGAAAAAGTCTGAACAATTGGTGGTCAGGGCCCGACTCAGGTTTCCAACTTGGCTTCCAAAGGTGGGAAACCTCCTCAGGCTGAACCAACCAGGAAGATTGATAGGGAGCCCTGGGAGCAGGGATGAGGGTGGCTATATCAGCCAAGAGCTCATGAATACAAGCGTTGAGCAAGTTAAACCCTCGAGACATGAGCCCCTGCCACTCAGGGGAGGTGGCACTGAGGCACACAAACCCTCTCTGGGAGTGAGCGCCCTTGGAATCTGGATGTCCCTCAGGAGTTGGAGGGAGCGGCTGAAGGTGGCTCCACAGTGGTAGGGGGGAGACACAGATTTATAAAAAGCAAACAGAGACCTGCAACTGCCTTCACCACAGTGGAGGTAACCCGCAGCATAGGTAACCCTGAGCGGGGTCGAGTCCTCCGAGGTTGGTGCCCCCAAATAAGCTGGTGCCAACTGGAGACCAATGTCCCGGGGCTGGGTTGGTGTCAGAGGGGCTGACAGATGCCTCTGGTGAAGGGCTCACCAACTGGCAGCGCTTGGGGGAACCAGCCTCACCCTGGTTCCAGTAGGCATACGTGGTTTTGCGGGCACTGCATCTAAATGCTGAGATGTACAACTGCAAAGGTTATCACTCACTGAATGTGCAGTTGGGTGTGCAACCATACTCAGTATGAATGCCCAGTATCCTGGCAGCAGTCATAATGCTTTTATTCTGCGCCAGTCCGCTGTTCCCTCAGTCTTTGAGTCACCAAGAAAACCAGAGGGTGGCTACTGGGCACCAAGAGCTATCCGCGAACTGTTGTGTATGTACCTTTAAGAGAATAACTGGTCTCAGACTGCAGTACCAGCAGTGACCACCCCTGTATAAAAGGCGCTAGTGAGCCTCTGTTGTTTTCAGTGTCACTATTGACTTCCATCAGTAAAGACTTGTTTTGTTCAACTCCTGCTGTCCGTGTCTCAATCATTCACGGACGTAATACTGGCGACGAGCAGATACGAACCTACCTACAGTCTGCACCACCTCCTGGGATCCATTCCTACAGCGAAGTGAGCAGAGGTCGAGGCCAGAAAGAAAAGAAAGTAAGAGGCAGTAGAAACGGGCATCGACCGTGGGCATCCACCCCTGTGTTTGCGGAGTTGAAGATTGCTGGAGAATCTGTCGGAAGTGGGGCCTGGTTCCTGTCGACGGTGCTTCAGCTAATCGGGCTGGTGGCAGGTAGTGCACTGATCCTTCCTGGGCTGCGGCGGTCGCGAACTCGAGCGGGTGGTTTGCAACGGGGCCAAGCAGCATTGTTGGGAAGAGAGAGAGAGGGTGGAGCACACAGGGCGCGGCCGGTGCTACGAAGCCGGGCTGCGTATAGACCCACGAAGAGGGAGGCAAGAGTCCCACAGGGTTGTTCCACGACGGGAAAATAATAAAAAAAGAAATATTAAACACGCAAGGAGTTGCAGGTTGCAACGGGAACCGCGGAAAGCAGCGCTAACAACAGCGGGGAAGAAGGCAAAGCACGGGAGGCGCCATCTTAATCAGCGGGGAAGAAGGCAAAGCGCGGGAGGCGCCATTTTAGATTTGCAAGATGCCGAAGACTGGCTGTATCACTGCTTTTGATAATACAATAGAGGACTGGACCAAGTATGTGGAAAGAGTCAAGGTATATTTCGAGGCAAACGAAATAGCGGAGGAGAAAAAGGCATCGATATTGCTAAACTTAATGGGTGCTAGAACGTACAGCCTATTGCGGGACCTGATTACTCCAGCCAAACCGAAGGCGAAGAGTTTTAACGAAATTGTTGCTGTCCTACAGGAACACCTAAACCCTGCACCGCTGTTGATAGCAGAAAGATTTAAATTCCACAGGAGAACTCAGCATAAAGATGAGAGCAATGCTGAGTACCTTACGGAACTACGCAAGCTATCAAAGCACTGCCAGTTCGGAACAGGACTGGCAGATACCCTACGGGACAAATTTGTCTGTGGACTCCTGAGTGAAGGAACACAGAAGAAGTTACTCTCAGAGAAAGAGCTGACGCTAGATAAGGCTTTCAGCGTGGCAGTATCGTATGAAGCAGCAGCCAGGGGAGCTGCAGAAATTCAACAAAAACCACAGGAATACGGCACCCACGAAATGACATGGGGATTTGCAAAATGTTATCGCTGCGGCAGAACTAACCATGACCAGAAGGACTGCTGGTCCAAAGACAAAATATGCAGGCAATGCGGGAAGATGGGACACATTGCACGAGTTTGCAGGTCTGGGAAGAAGACCAGCAACAACAAAAAGGCTACTAAGGAACCGTACAAGTACAAAAGATGACGGACAGTAGTTCCGAAGACCAGATGAGCGATAGTGAATCCGGGAACAGGAGACTAAGTTGTCTCAAACTTCACAATGTAATCGCAAAAGAGGATCACCCTCACGATAGCAGGGTCCCAAGTTAAAATGGAATTGGATACAGGATCAGCGCTAACCGTCATGAATCGACGAGACTACGAGCGGCTATTTTCACACATACCCTTGAGAGAGACATCCATCGTCTTGACGACGTATACGGGGCAAAAAGTATACCCCAGAGGAAAAATAAGGGTGCCTGTCGAATACAACGGCAAGAAAATATGGAAATTGTATCTCTACATACTGCCAAATGGTGGACCACCGTTATTGGGACGGGAATGGATCAGGAAGATAAACTTAGATTGGCACTCCATTCATGCAATGACGGTGGACGGTAAAAAAGATGAAGACGTCACTCCTGGACGATTGTCAACAATCTTAGCTAACGCCAAAGAGGTATTTCAACAAGAACTGGGCACGCTTAAAGGCGTAACCGCCTCGATAAAAATAGAAGAGAATGTAGTTCCCAAGTTTTTCAAAGCAAGACCGGTACCATATGCAATTCGCCCAGCCGTCGAGGCAGAGCTGGAGAATCTGGAGAAGGCAGGCGTGTTGTCTAAGGTCGACTGGAGCGAGTGGGCGACACCCATCGTTCCTGTCATGAAGAAAACGTTAAGCAATAAGTCCGGGGAGCCAAGGAAGATTCGCATCTGTGGGGATTTCAAGGTGACGGTGAACCCAGTCCTTCACACAGTACAATATCCTCTTCCAAGGATAGAAGACATCTTCGCCTCACTGTCTGGAGGGAAGCATTTTACAAAAATTGACCTAGCACAAGCATATTTGCAGATGGAGGTTGAAGAGTCCTCTAGGAAATATCTCATGATAAACACTCACAAAGGTCTTTACCAGTATCATCGATTGGTATTCGGAGTAGCATCGGCTCCGGCGATATGGCAAAGAGCGATGGAACAAGTCCTGCAAGGGATTCCGGGGACTCAGTGTTACTTGGACGACATCCTTGTGACAGGTGAAGATGACAGTGAACACCTTAACAACCTAGAACAGGTGCTCACTAGACTACGGGAACATGGGCTGCGAGCCAACCGCCCCAAGTGTGAATTTTTTAAGAAACAGATATCGTATTGTGGCCACGTGATTGATGAAGAGGGGTTACATAAGTCCCCTGACAAAATTGAAGCGGTTGTTAAGGCCCCAGCGCCTGAAAATGTGTCACAACTGAGGTAATTCCTCGGATTGGTGAATTACTACCATAAGTTTTTGCTGAATTTGTCGACAATTCTGCACCCACTGAACGCCCTGCTACGAACGGGGGTAGCATGGAAATGGAGCGATGATTGTAAGCGGGCCTTTCAGAAGAGTAAGGACTTAATCACTTCAAGGGAAGTATTGGCTCACTACAACCCAACACTGCCGATCAGACTGGCGTGTGATGCGTCTCCCTACGGCATTGGGGCGGTACTGTCACATAAATTCCTTGATGGTTTAGAGAGGCCGATAGCTTTTGCGTCACACTCATTAACTTCTGCCGAGCGTAACTACGCCCAGATTGACAGAGAGGCCCTCAGCCTAGTGTGGGGGGTGAAGAAGTTCAATCACTACCTGCACGGTCAAAAATTTACTCTACTAACCGATCATCAACCTCTTGTCTCCATTTTCAACCCTCAGAAGGGCGTACCGATAATGACAGCACAACGGCTGCAGAGGTGGTCCCTTTTCCTAGGGGCACACCAATATGACATCGAGTACAAAGGAACTAAACAGCATGGAAATGCTGATGGATTGTCACGCCTACCGTTGCCGACGGTGGAAGAAGACCTTGCAGTGGATCCAATGGAGTTATTCCACTCGACCATAGTCGAATGTCTCCCTGTGACGAATGCAAACATAGAAAAGGAAACACGGAATGACCCGACACTATCACGGGTCTATGATTTAATGGTGAAGGGATGGCCAGCACATGGCGAACCACTGCTGCCAGCATTCTCGCCGAGAAGAGGAACCTTGATGTGTGGATCCAGAGTAGTAATTCCACCTAAGTTGACGGATAGAGTGCTCAATGAGCTTCATGAGGGTCATCTGGGTGGGGTAAAAATGAAGAGCTTAGCCAGAGCGTTTGTGTGGTGGCCGGGAATCGATAGAGAAATCGAAGAGATGACCAAGAGCTGTGCAGGATGCCAGAAGGTCCAAAACGCCCCACCACAAGCTCCTCTGCATCCATGGGAGTGGCCCTCATCTCCATGGCAAAGGGTGCACATTGATTTTGCTGGTCCCTTAATGGACTCGATGTTTTTAATTGCGGTGGATGCACATTCAAAGTGGCCAGAGGTAATAAAAATGTCCTCAACCACCACGGAAAAAACTATCAGAGTTTTACGAACCATATTCACCAGGAATGGTCTGCCTGAACAGATTTGCTCTGACAATGGACCACAGTTTGTGTCTGAAGAGTTCCGGAGGTTCTTAAAGAACAATGGTGTTAAGCATTACACATCTGCCCCATATCATCCAGCCACTAATGGATTGGCCGAGAGGTTTGTCCAAACATTCAAGAAGGCTATCAAGGCAATGTGTAATGAAGATATACCCCTACAACACAAGGTGGACAACTTCTTGTTTGCCTACCGGAATGCGACACATGCGGTTACCAACCAAACTCCAGCCATGATGTTCTTCAATCGAAGACTACGATGCCGCTTGGATTTGGTTAAGCCAAACGTCCGAAGAGATGTGGAGAACAGGCAGTTTCAGAATATGAATGAAAGGCCGACCAGGAGTTTTAAGATAGGTCAACCAGTTTTGGCCCGGGACTACCGCACTGAGAAATGGCAGCCAGGAACGATTTGTACACGGCAAGGACCTCTCATGTATACCGTGGACATTGGGGAGAGCATTGTAAGACGCCATGCTGACCAGATTCTAGAGTCACTGGAAAACGTCAACTCCACACCACGATCTGATACACCTGGTAATGAAATCGACGTTCCAATTGCAGCTACCGCAGAACCGGTAATATTGGAAGCAGATGAACCAAACAACGACATTGATCCCGACTCAACATTGCCAGAAGAACCTGATACCCCAAAGAGGCGTTATCCAGACAGAATCAGGAAGCCTCCTCAAAGACTGAACTTATAATTGCTTAAACTTAACCAATGTATCTAGCAACCGTAATTGTGATTGTAATTAGTTATCATTTAGTTGTTAAATGAATGTTATGTACTGTTTATCTAAAAGGGGAGGAATTGTTGTGTATGTACCTTTAAGAGAATAACTGGTCTCAGACTGCAGTACCGGCAGTGACCACCCCTGTATAAAAGGCGCTAGTGAGCCTCTATTGTTTTCAGTTTCACTATTGACTTCTATCAGTAAAGACTTGTTTTGTTCAACTCCTGCTGTCCGTGTCTCAATCATTCACGGACGTAATACTAACCACCTGGCTCATGACTCCACTCCGCAACCCAACCGCACATGGGCAGCATGCGTACAATGAAAGCCATGCTGCCACACGGAATCCGATAGAGCAGACCATTGGTGTCCATAAACAATGCTTCCGCTGCCTGGACCGCTGCAGTACTCACCAGAGCACATCTCAAGATGCCTCATGGTCTGCTGAATGCTCCACAACCTCGCCACCATGAGGGCGCTGCCCTTGCCTCCAGGCATACGGCAACCAGCTGAGGAAGAGGAAGAGGAGGAGGAGGAAGGGGAAGGGGACGAGGAGGAAGCAGAAGAGAAGGAAACGGAAGAGGAGGAACGGGAGACAACCCAAACAGCCCCTTTCTGCCCGGGCTGTCCGTGATCGACTCATCCGACTGCTGTATGAACGCAACCCCAATTCCCCATTCAACAAAAGTCCCACAACTTACCTTCCCTCTGTTACTGACCACACAGGGTCCTCTTGATCACAATGCTGAAATAAAAGCCACCACAAAAAAAAATTCCAATCCAACTTTATCCATCAATTCATCCAATATTACATAATAAAGTCAACTAATCACCTGTGCATCCCCTTAGTGCCTGTCGTCCGTGTCCTAGTGCTCCCCCAGTGGCTGCAGCCTTTCAGTGGGGAAAGACCGCAAATGGCCTTGCAGCATGACCTCAAGCAGCTCTGTGCCTAGAAGGCCCGGCGGCGGACTGCACCACCTCGGCACGGGCGGCAGCAGTCTGGGCTGGCTGGCTGACAGGCAACAGCGAGGACACTGGCAGAGTGGCCGTGGTGGGGGGACAAATGCTGTCATCCTGAGAGGGGACAGCAGGTTCATGCTCCACGGAGCCACTGCCACTCCCCTGGGGCAGCGCCTCAGCATTCCTAACCGCCCGTTGGAGGACAGATTTCTCGATTGCTCAGACTGGTAAAATGCAGTCACTATGGCAGCAGTCTGAGCTTGCATGGCAGAAGTCTAAGCTTCCACTGCTGCACTCAGACATTGGGTGACTTGTGCTTGTGCTGCAATGGAAGCTGAGACATCGGCCATCAGACACTGCATGATGGTTGGGTGCATAAGTGTGCTAATTGCCCTGTCCACCCCTTCCACGTCCCCACCACTGGCCAAGAGCTTAGCCATGCCCCAGCACCTGGCCTGTCATGGTTGAATAGCTGGCAAGCTCTGCACAAAACCCTGTGCGAAGTTGGTGCCGGACTCCTCCATGCTCCTTGACATTGCACTCAGGCTTTCTGGCAAGCCTGCCAATGCACCAAGCATTTCAGTGTGCTTACCCATCAGTGTTCTTCTGTAGGCTACCCCATCGAAGTCCTCATCTGAATTCTCTGCAGCAGAACTCATGTGCAACTTTGCCCTCCGGGGAGCTAGCACATGCGGTATCCTTTCCTCCTGCCCTACCTGCAGCTCACTCATGCCCGGTGACTCAACACATGCAGATCCCGCCTCTAAACTATCCTCTAAACTCCGTGCAGTGCCAGCGTCTGAGCTGGTGGCTGCAAGTGTCAGATCGAGTGATGGTGTTTCTTCTTCATCACTCTCCCCTCCCTCTTGTTCATGCACCTCTAGCTGGGCAGATTGGATTTCTTGGGTCTCTGAAATGAGACGAGTCATCATCGCTTGATTAATAGCCTATTGTGAGGGATTGATAACTACTAGGTTGAATCGAGGAAGAGGATCTTTGATTAATGACTGGTGTTTATCCTTGAACAGCCAGGTTCTGTCTGACCCATTCTAAAACCATTAATGGTTTGTAGAAGCAGCTACAAAGCAAGCTGGGCTCCTTGGCCTGTTTAAAAAGCATGCTGGGATAATTAGCCTTCTCTAATAACGTGTCATATAAGCATGTATAGGCATTCTAGGTGATAACATACAGACCCCACCCTTGAGGGTGAAGAAATTGATTTCTGATCCCTGATTATGTCATCGTAATTAATTTAGCAGGTCCTAACCGATCCGCTTTCTTCATTATTCTTCAATTAAGCATTTAACCCAACATTTGGTAATAATTAAAACTACCAGAATAATCTAATTTATAACACACTAAGGGGGAGAAATTCACTATTGCCTTGTTTGGGGTGCTAATTTTTAAAAGTTTGAAAAGTTAGCGCCAGGCGCTAACGATTTCAAACTTTTGAAAAATTCGCCGTTTGCCCTCCAAGAAGTGGTGAACTAAATCAAGCGTCCACTTCCTTCTTGGAGCGCAATTGGCAGCAGGCGGGGCGGAGACTTCAGCAGCGCTGCTCACTGGGCCATGCAGCACTGCCGCGTTCAAAGGCTCCGTCCCTCCCTTAAAGGGAAGGGCCATCGCTGCAGGCTCTGCAATAAAAAGTTTACCTACCGGGACCACCAAGGCAGCCGTGATCCCGCGCAATCAGCCCGGCACCTCAAGCAGAGTATCGAGCTGATCGATTGCGGGCAGGAACCCGCGAATAAAACTGGAACAAGAAAGTTAAGTTTTTTTTTTACTTACCTTGGCCACCACACCTTTAATCGTCGCCCCCGAAGCGGCCGGATGCCATACGCACGCCTCCTGCAGCTGTCGCTATTTTCAACTGGCGCTGCTGCTGGGGGCGGAAGTCAATTTCGGGTCCGGGGCGCTACCGGAGCGATGCGCATGGCGATGACGTCACGATCTCCAGGCAAAGGAGATCGGGGCGCAACACCGTAGCGCTGCCGCAAAATTCCACACCGAATATGGCGGGAGTCGATGTCAGCACACGCCTGGTCACAAAGCGGGGGCCACAAAGGCACCCAATTTCGCCCCCTAATTGTATCCATGGAGATTCTCCCACATTATATGCAACTGCCTGAAGATTGTAATCTAAGTGACTCTCCACCTCTGTCTAACGTCCCTGATAGCATGGTTAAGTACACATAATGCTACTGCGGCCAAAATTTACAACCACCCGTAAGGCTTGTATCTGGAGGGTAGTGCTTACTTGTGGGCCCTAACATGCACCAATATCTTATCCCCAATTTAGTCATTCTGGTTGGTGTGAAGCAAAATATTAACTGCCAAACCGGACATGTGGTGTCATCTTGTGTGTAGTGTTTCTTATTGGCCCTGAAATTAGGATCGGGAGCTTGCCGCGCGTGCAAGCCCCCGATGTGCACTCACCCTGCGCGCCGACATCTGAAGCCCGGGCCTGCTTGCATTTCCTGTCACTGGCTCGGTTCAGATGTCGGCGCGATGTGCTTACCTGATCCAGCGGCGTAGTTAGTGCGATGTGCCGGCTGGGATCAGGTGAGCACTGTGCAGCCAATCAGGGGAGGGGAAACTCATTCATGAGTTTGACAGTAAGAGCTGTCAAACTCATGAAAACTCCTGGCCCCAAAACACTACTTAAACCTGAAAGAAAATTTTAAAAAACATTGCACTACTTAAATGAACAATAAAGAACTCTGAAAAACTATTTTAAACAATAATTTTAAAATTAAAAAAAAAAATTATATAAAAAAATCGGGGCTAAAACTAAACTTACCTTACTGTAAATTCTTTAAAAATAACAAACCTGTGGAAAAAAAAATTCTCAATTGTACTAAAAGCCCACTTGCCTGAAAAACTAAGTACTTACATGTGGTTTTTCAATGCGTAAAGACCGGAGGCCTTTACACACGCGCAACTCTGGAAAAAAAAAGGAATTTCACTGCGCACGTGCTGCCTGTGCAGTCGCGCGCGCTCTGCCTCTTAACCCCTTGGGTCAGAGGACAGGAAATGCCGGTTTTCAGCGCATGCGCTGTGCATGCTGAAAACCGGCAATTCCTCCGGGCACATGCGTGAGTACCCCGTCCGTACTCACGCGTTGTGCCCGGAATTACTGGGCCATAGTAACCTTCCTCTCTTCAAATAAACAACCTCCCTTTTGGATTCAATAGTATGATTAGCGTCTTCATCCAAGGTGAAACCACAAGCTGGTAATGCACTTTTTAAAAAGTCACATCTGTACCACCGAGCTACACTTTCCTGGACCCACAGGAAGAGTCTGGTGCAGTCAGATCCCTTCTTTTCCCCTCACTAATATCTTCAGATAATTCACAAATTCCTTGTGTATATCATCCTTCGCCACCAAGTTCACTTTAAACACTTCCATCGGTTTCTCATCAACAGGTAGCAATGGTAGCCACTATCACAGGAATCAGTCACAAAACAACCTCAACTTTACTTGCAAGGCTTCCTGGCAAAACACATCAATCCAAATCTTCGCAGTTTACACCAAACCAGATTCTCATCTGATTTCCAGATTTTCATTTATTTGTCTAATATTAAATATAGGATCCAATTGTTTTTGAATACCATTTAACCCCTTTTTGAATCTGATTTAAGTAGATAAGAGGCCTTTGAGATCAGCTGTTCGTAATATCTAGAGGACTAGAATACAAGGGGGTAGAAGTTATGCTGCAGCTGTACAAAGCCCTGGTTAGACCACACCTGGAGCACTGGGAGCAGTTCTGGGCACAACACCTTAGAAAGGGTATATTGGCCTTGGAGGGAGTGCAGCGTAGATTTACCAGAATTGTACCTGGACTCCAAGGGTTAAATTACGAGGCGAGATTACACAAACTAGGGTTGTACTACCTGGAATTTAGAAGGTTAAGGGGTGATCTGATCAAAGTTTTCAAGATATTAAGGGGAACTGATAGGGTAGATAGAGAAACTATTTCCGCTGGTTGGGGAGTCTCGGACTAGGGGGCAGAGTCTAAAAATTAGAGCCAGGCCTTTCAGGAGTGAAATTAGGAAACACTTCTACACACAAAGGGTGGTAGAAGTTTGGGACTCTCTTCCGCAAATGGCAGTTGATGCTAGATCAATTGTTAATTTTAAATCTGAGATTGATAGCTTTTTGTTAACCAGAGGTAATAAGGGATATGGGCCAAAGGCGGGTATATAAAGTTAGGTCGCAGATCAGCCATGATCTCATTGAATGGCGGAACAGGCTCAAGTGGCTCAATGGCCTCCTCCTGTTCTGAATGACTGCCATTATCCCTAACCTGTCCGAATATCTTTTCTTTTATTAAAACCAGGGACTCTGTTTTGATCTAACATGCCTTGTCTGCCTATTCATTCCTTTAAGCAATCCCTCTAATTGTTGGTGCATTGTTTTATCATGTTCCCACATTATCTCTGTGAGCTCATCTAAATATTTTCCCGAATTGTGTTTAATAAAATTGTGTACCATTTCTCTAAACACTGCATTTTAAAAATCTACATACATTTGATTACATAAATTGTAAGGCAAAGATACAGAAGGAAAATTTAACAGAGTAGGAATAATCTCTAATCACAAATCATAATAAAAAGCTTCATGTGTTCACGTCACCACAAGTCCGTTCACGGGTCCTTCATAAACACGGTTTGCATCTTTTCCTGCGCCTCCCATTTTGAAGTATTAATTGCATTAGAGTCCGTTTTTAGATCAAGTCCACACCGTCTGCACTCAGGTATGCGTGCAGGGAAAGAGCCGCGTCTGTGCAGAAAAGTGGAAAGTTCAAAGTTCTTACAGCCCCACTGTTCCTTAGGTTCCTCATATGTCATCATTGGCCTGATTCTAATAGAACAACATTGCAGTAACTGCTGCATTCAACAGAATAATGTGCAATGCCCAAAATTTCACTTCATTCCTAGTTAGGTTAATTTTATAGTGAATCTTGCAAGACAGGACTGGTAGCTTCCAGTGTTAAATCTGTCACTTGGATAATATTTGCAAAAGAATATAGCACCTCTTTTTTCTGATAGCCGATGAACTTGCGTACTGACATGGCTCTGAACTCCTCTGCGGAGCCTGGGTTCCACCCGTGAGGTATGTTCCGTGAGTCTGTAATCTAAGGCCCGTGTTCCTGTTTGAATTGTCCCACAGACATCCACAGATCACTGGTCTGGATCCCAACTTGCTCTCTGCAGGGGCTTCGTATCAATTGTTAATTAAAAATGCTAAAAGTACATGTTGTTGATAGAACTATTCACGCCCAATGTGGTTTGATCCCCGAGTACATTACTCTCTGTGCAGGTTTCATTATTCAATTTGAGTTACTGATATTATGTAGGGATATTAACCCTATGGGCCGGATTTTCTGACCCCCCACAGGTGCGTCCACACCCACAGCATGCGCTGAAACCCGGCACTTGCAATCTGTCAAGAATCCGCCTGCCCGGGAGAAGGGCCTCTGCGGGTGGAGAGTTCCACTTCCTGCACAACCTCTGCCTCTGTAAACCTTTAAAAATCTTACGCCTGGTAAAAGCAGGCGTAAGGCCTGCTTTTACCAGCATAAAAGTTTTTTAAAAATAAAAAAATTTCACTCATTTATAATTTAAACATACTTTTAAAAAAGGTAAGTTTATTTTTAGTCCCGTAAAAAGCTTGAATTCTTTTTTCAAAAAATTAAATTTTTGTTTAAAATATTTAATTGAATGTAATTTTAACTATTTTTAAATAGGTGATTTAAATTTTTTTTTTCATGTTTTACTGTGTTTTTTAAGTGATCCCCATTCACACTTTTGACAGATCCGTGCGGAGAGACCTGTCAAAAGCGTGAAGGGGGATTCCCTTCTTTGATTGGTTCCCCATGGCCCACGTGATCCCAGGGGTTCTTGTGAACCACCTGCGGCTCTGGGATACCTGGGCCTCTGCGCATTTTGTAGAGCAAAGGCCCAGGATCGCAAGTCTCGGGACCTACGGAGCCAGCTGGTAAGTGTGTAGATTTTTTCCGATCGGAAATTCAGGGCCTATATCTTCAAATTGTGTACAGCCCTAAGGGTTATTTACTGGGAACACCTGAAAAATATAAAGTAGAAAATATATTAATTTTAAGAAGCCTGGCTCTGCCTATAAGGGACAGACGTGAGACCACATTCTCACACCTGGATACACCGTACTTGCACAGATCTTCCAGACTCTGTACATTAAATATCAAAGTTACAATTATCCCAATGAAAGGAGAGCTGATCAACACCATAGTTGATCCTATACATGAAAACGAGCCACAGTAATGATTAACATTACAAGGGAGGCACAATGATTTATTTATTTTTATATTTTAACCAGCCCAGTTCATTGCTCCTATAACTTATGTAAAACATTTTTTGATCACATACCGCTGCTACATCTAAAATTTTATACAACAAATTGATAGATGCCATTCAGAATGGACAGTTGTGGGCTGGTTGTATCATGAATGGCGGGGCAGGTAACTTATGGCCGATACTGTACAAGGGACACTTCTTCAGGTCACATGGCCACTCCTTCCAAGCATAGCGGACACCAGTCACCTTCTGGCGACACTGTTTCACAGATAAAGACAGTGTGTTGAAGGAGTTGTCGATAATGGGGGCAGAGACCCACTTACAGCCGGAAGAATTCCACTTTGTGCAGCAACACACCTATTGAAAGAAAAACACACAATATTTTCTCACTACTCATGGTTTACTCCACCCTCACCGATCAGCATCTGCATTCCCAGCACACTGCCCATTTACACCGCTCTCACAAATCCGTTTCTACTGGACCACGAGCTAATGTCATTGGCCCAGAAATTCGGGTCGGGGGCTTCCCGCGGGTGCAAGCCCCCGACCTGCACTTACCTAGCGCGCCGGCCGTTGAGCTGTGGGCCCGCGTGGGATTCCGCTCCTGGGCCTCCTCCAACTGCTGGCACGCAGTGCTTGCGTATCCCAGGGGCGCAGTTAGTTTGAAGCGTCCCCTGGGATCACGTGGGCCATGGAGAGCCAATGGTAGCAGGGAATGCTTCATTCATAAAATTGACAGGAAGAGCTGTCAAAACTATAAATACTATAAGCCCCAAAACATCACTAAAACTTCAAATACATTTTTTTAAAAACATCACATTTCTAAAATAACTATAAATTACATAAAATAACTATTTTAAACAATAATTTAAATTTTTGAAAAAATTAATTACAGTTTCTAACGAGGCTAAAAAATAAACTTACCTTTCTTTAAAGTATTTAGAAATAATAAACCTGTGGAAAAAATGTTTTAATTTAAATTAATTCACCACTTACCTTGTTAAAAGCAGGCCTTACGACTGCTTTTTAAAAGTGTAACTGCCGGAGACTTACCCTCCCGGAGAAACCTGCAAAAAAAACGTAAGTTTGATGCGCACACACTGCCTCTCCGGCGCATGCGTTCCACCTCTGAACCCTTTCCTTTAAGGGAACGGAAGTTCCGGTTTCCCGTGCATGCACGAAACCGGCACTTCCATTGGGCCTACGGGTGAGTACCCCATGCGTACTCACCCGTGGAGACCCGAATTTCTGGGCCATTGTCTGCACACTTGGTGTTGGACCACAAACTGCGAAAGGGCTTTTCTTATTTGCCAAGAGTGCAGTGTGTGATAGTTCTTGACTCTCCACGGGAACATTTCTCTATTTTATCTTGTATCTGACTACAGATATACAAGCCGTTTCTCTTTACATATCTAGGATTTTGAAACTTACTTTCTTTAACGGGCTAAGCAGGCCCATTCATTGTCAGATTATCCAATATACAGTCATTTTGTTTCAAGGAGATACTTGAATTAATGGTCCTTTGAAGGACAGCAGGTCCTGATTAGAATAGATTCTGCAAAGGCCAGGGGCTAGGAATCTCCTGGTTACACCTCATGCTAGTGAGTAGTAGAATTGGTTATCGGAGTTGCTTGGCCAGTGTGAATAATCCGATCTTCAAATAAGCCTGTTTCAATTTCAAAGTAGAAGACTGGCACACAATGGGTCACAGCCCGATGATGATTAGCTGCCTGCTCGGCTCTGCCTATCCCACGCCTGCTGGTAGAGGGCCTCTCTGGGCTCTGGGTCTTGGCCCACATAACATTTCATGTTCTTCCTTCTTTTGTGTAATTATCTAACATAAATAAATCTGGCAGTTAGTATCAGTATCTACTGCCTTTTGGAATGGATGGGCAGTTCCCGTGCTCTCCAGGGCACTAAATCACAATTAAAGGGTGACAGTTAGTTCTGTGGCACACTTCCCGTTCATATCTCTAACGGGCAAGTATCAATCAGAGGTGAATCAGAATAAAAACAGAAAATGCTGCAAACACTCAGCAGGTCAGGCAGCGTCTGTGGAGAGAGGCAGCAGCGGGTTTTGTGAAAGAAACAACTTTTATTGAATGGGGAGTTCAATACCCAGCGTGCAGAGTGGCAGAGAAACGCTATCCCTGGGACAGTGCTGTGCAAACAAGCAGTCCCAGAGATAGAGACCTTTCTGGGTGCTGGGTAAAAAGCTCCCCATTCCACTAAAGCTGTTTCTTTCACAAAACGCGCAGCCGTCTCGTACTGACCGCATACACTGGGGCGTAGTGACGGCCCCAAGAGAATTTGGGGGCAGATTGGAAGCGAGCTGCAAGGGGAAACGCCAGTGATCGTGACTCAGTGAAAGTTTCACTTACAGCAGCTTTGCAACAGGCTGTGTCCTGTGTCTTACGCTGTAAAAGGACTCGGGGCATTGAAGGCTGTTTGTAGTTGGTAATTTGCGAATGACCGTGGATTCAGAGTGCCTCTTGTATATTTTACCATGCAAGTTATTTGGGTCTCTCAGTAAGTGTCTGTTTTTTGGGAGTGTCTGTTAATACGGGTTTCACTGTAATATGTTTAAAACATGTAGTTAGGACCTGGCATATTGGAAATTAAGTAAAAGTAAAATGTCCAAAAAGATAGAAGGATGGGAATTGGGGTAACAACTGGGGGGGAGCTTGGAGGGAAATCTGCGATCCTTACCCGGTCTGGCCTATACGTGACCCTGGGCCCACAACAACGTGGTTGACTGCTCTGTGAAGTGGCCTAGAAAACTATTCATTTGTATCATCTCCGCAGGGCAACTAGGGACAGGCAATATATTCTGGCCATACCAACAACATCACCTCCTGAGAATAAATACAAAAGAGACAGGTAGAGATGAGAGAGAGAGGGGAAAGAAACAGACAGCTGAGGGACACAGATACTGTGCCCTTGCTACCCTCGGTGCTTCCTCCAAGTGGTGTTCAACATGGAGGAGTACTGATTCATCAGCTGAGGGAGGGCGGTAGGTGGTAATCAGTAGGAGATTTCCTTGCCCATGTTGGACCTGAAGCCCTGAGACTTCATGGGGTCCGGCGTCACTGTTGAGGACTCCCAGGGTCACTCCTTCCCGACTGTATACCACTGTGCCACCACCTCTGGTGGGTCTGTCCTGCCGGTGGGACAGGACATACCCAGGGATGGTGGTGGAGGAGTCTGGGACATTGGCTGAAAGGTATAATTCTGCAAGTATGACTGTGCTGCTTGACTAGTCTGTGGGACAGCTCTCCCAGATGTTCATGTAAAATAAACTATAAATAAAATCTGCAAGAGCTTCCCAGACTAAAATTCAAGTCCTTCCTCTCCTGCCCCTGTCCTGAGGCTGAGAACCTTGCAAGTTGGAGCCTCTGCTCCTCCACATTCCCAGGCCGAATACTGGCAATGGTTCATACCTGATTGATGTAAAACAAAGCTGCTCCCTGGTTGGTCTAAATCCACCTTTTCTAGTCCTCCTGGCTAGGAAGGTGCAGAGTCTGAGCTAACCTGGTCTCAATCAGATTTGCCCACATGTGCGAATATTAAAGGAAGCAGCAGGGGCTTCGTAGGTTGCAGAAAAGGAGCTTGTGCATCAGTTTGATGATGTTGGCACACCCTCTGGGGGAGATTCAGGTGGTAGCCCACAGAAACATAGAAGATAGGAGCAGGAGTAGGCCATTCGGCCCCTCGAGCCTGCGCCGCCATTTAATGCGATCATGGCTGATCATCCAAATTCAGTACCCTGTCCCTGCCTTCTCCCCATATCCCTTGATCCCTTTAGCCTTAAGAAATATATCCAACTCTTTCTTGAATATATTTAATGAATTGGCCTCTACTGCCTCCTCATCTCTGTCCTAAATGGCTTACCCCTTATCCTTAGACTGTGACCCCTGGTTCTGGACTCCCCGACCATCGGGAACATCCTTCCTGCATCTAGTCTGTCTAGTCCTGTTAGAATTTTATAAGTTTCAATGAGATCCCCTCTCATTCTTCTAAACTCCAGCGAGTATAAGCCCAATCGACCCAATCTCTCCTCATACGTCATTCCTACCATCCCAGGTATCAGCCTGGTGAATCTTCGCTGCACTCCCTCCATGGCAAGAACATCCTTCCTCAGATAAGGCGACCAAAACTGCACACAATACTCAAGATGTGGTCTCACCAAGGCCCTGTACAACTGCAGGAAGACATCCTTGTTCCTGTACTCAAACCCTCTCGCTACGAAGGCCAACATACCATTTGCCTTCTTAACCACCTGCTGCACCTACATGCTTACCTTCAGCGACTGGTGCACAAGGACGCCCAGGTCTCGTTGCACTTCCCCTTCTCCCAATCTATTGCCATTCAGATAATAATCTGCCTTCTTGTTTTTGACACCAAAGTGGATAACCTCGCATTTATCCACATTATATTGCACAAAGATCACACCAGCTCTGCAAACACCTGTACTCAATATGTGAAGCAAAAAACCCGCCCTGTTGAAGAGATCGCAAAGTCTCTGAAGAACGGATTCAGTCAAGAATATTTTTTTTGTGGACTTTATGGGATTTTTCTGAGGGTATTTTCCCTGTTATGGGATCGCCCTGTGCAGATACATGAAAGACTGGTTTTGTTAAAACTCCAGAGAACACATGGCAGTTGGCTGTGACAAAAGAACTCATCCAGTATGTATGGGTCCGGCTGACAGTCCTGGAAAAAGGAAGTGGGCCATTAAAATTGATTAGAAAAACCACTCTAATATGCAAAGCACTTCTCACCTCCATCTCAGAAGAGAAGCAGAACAATGAACCCACTAGCTCACCCAGCAAAGACCGAAAGATATGTCCCAGACTTAGGGCCATTAACCCAATACGCATGGGTCCGAGGATAACTCATCACTGATTTAGCACCCGAGTGCTCAGAAGCAAATGGATTTTTAAGATTGGTGGGAAAAGACAGGCAGACTATCAAAAAAGATAGATTCTTTTCCACCATTCTCTCTCTCCCACTCCTGCTCCAACAAGACAAGTACCAGAAAGCCGACGAGCAGAGCGATCGAAACCGGGGTAAGCACAGTTTCGAGTGAGCCAAGCTGGTAACCAGATATCCCAGGTAAGCGGGTGAGGTGTAGGGGGCTTAAGGTCTTTCAGAAGTGAAGTTTTTGGGCTATTCCGAGGGGGGAGCTTCGTTTGGTTTAGCCAGGCGAAAGGGGTTTATGCGACTGGGTAATTCGTTGGTAGGGGTGGAATCAGCATCCACCATAGCAATAAGAGAATTACTGCTTGTTATAGTCTCCAGTTTTGTACTGTATGTATGTTGATTGTAATCTGGATTTTATTCTCCACAGGGATAGTAATTTTGTTTAGTAGTGCATGTTTTAGCCAGTGTATGTTAGACCAAATAAATACAAGTTTGATTTTTCACCGAAGCATTCCTGTCCGTGACTTATTTCATTTACACTCTGAATAATAATTCCAGGGTATAGAACTTTCGTAAGGCGGGGGCGATTCGAACCATCCGTCTAGCAATTGGGCTAGGATCAAAAACCGTATACATCTCCTGGCGACCAGTGGCAGGATCTGGGTTAAAGGAGTGTAAAAACCGCCTACATCTTTTGGCGACCGCGGCAGGACCTGGGTTAAAGGATCGGGGTTAAAGGAGTGTAAAAACCGCCTACACTGTGCAGTAACATCACCCCTTGCTATAAAGCCCATGTGTCTGGAGCAGTCTGGTTGTCAGAAGCTGAGTGCGGCTGCACCATACCTCAAATATGTCATTACTGAGCTCCAGCACAGTCAGCTCCTGGGAGTAGCTGATGATCAGTTCTGTGTTCTTCAGTTTAAGGCCCTTTGGAAACGGACCCTGGAAAGCGACTGCCGTCTCTCCATAGGCCACTGCGAGAGCACCAAGGTACAATCTGTACGCTACATCTTGTTTATACCGAGGATGAATGCTGAAAAATATTAAAGTAAAAGTTTACTGGCACAGTCATGCAACTCTCAGATTGTGCTGAGTGAGAGGGTCGTAGGTTCCAGATTTTAAGAACATAACCCAGGCTGACACGTCAGTGCAGTACTGAGGGAGTGCAGCACTGTCAGATGAGACGTTAAACTGAGGCCCCATCTGCCTCTTTAGGTGGATGTAAAAGATCCCACAGCGCTATTGAAAGAAGTGGACAGGGGATCTCTTGGGGTCCTGGCCAAGACTCCTCACTCAACCATTTATTGATTTGCTTTTTGTGGCACCTTGCTGTGTACAAATTGGCTGCTGCATTTGCCTAAGTAACAAGTGACTGCCCTTCAAAAGTAATTGCCTGGCTGTGAAGCACTCTGACACGTCCCGAGGATGACGATAACATGAGATAAAAGCAAGTTCTTTATCTCAGGTTGGATTGCCATGGCAATAATTCTTCATGTGGCTCCTTTAGTCCACGTGCAGCTCTTCTGCTCAGGCAACCTTCTTACCTAGATTCACCCTCACGGTTACTGCCACCACGGCTGTTGGCGTCGCTCATTAGGGTGCTGATTTCACCAACTCCTGTGACAGTTCAGCCTTTCCGCACCCTGCAAAGCAATGTGCACATTCCAGGTCAGGAGCCCGGCACATTCCGGGTCAGGGGCCCGGCACATTCCGGGTCAGGAGCCCGGCACTTTCAGGGTGTGAGGAGTCATAGAATTATACAGCACAGAAAGAGGTCCTTTGTCCCATCGCGACCACACCGGCCATCAAGCCCTATCTATTCTAATCTCATTTTTCCAGCACTTGGTCCGTAGCCTTGTACGCTATGGTGTTTCAAGTGCTCATCTAAATGCTTCTTGAATGTTGTGAGGATTCCTGCCTCTACCACCCCTTCAGTCAGTGAGTTCCAGATTCCAACCACCCTCTGGGTGAAAAAGTTTTTCCTCAAATCCCCTCTAAACCTCCTGCCCTTTACCTTGAAACTATGCCCCCTGGTTATTGACCCCTCTATTAAGGGGAAAAGTTCCTTTCTATCTACCCTATCTATGCCCCTCATAATTTTGTACACCTCAATCAGGTCCCCCCTCAGCCTTCTCTGCTCTAAGGAAAACAACCCCAGCCTGTCCAGTCTCTCTTCATAGCTGAAGCGCTCCAGCCCAGGTAACATCCTGGTGAATCTCCTCTGCACCCTCTCCAATGCAATCACATCCTTCCTATAGTGTGGTGACCAGAACTGCACACAGTATTCCAGCTGTGGCCTAACTAGCGTTTTGTACAGCTCCATCATAACCTCCCAGCTCTTATATTCTATGCCTCGGCTAATGAAGGCAAGTATCCCATATGCCTTTTTAACCACCCTATCTACCTGTCCTGCTGCCTTCAGGGATCTATGTACCTGCACACCAAGGTCCCTCTGATCCTCTGTCCTTCCTAGGGTCCTCCCATTCATTGTGTATTCCCTTGCCTTGTTAGTCCTCCCAAAATGCATCACCTCACACTTTTCAGGGTTAAATTCCATTTGCCACTGTTCTGCCCATCTAACCATCCCGTCTAAATCGTCTTGTAGCCTGAGGCTTCCCTCCTCGCTATTTACCACTCCACCAATTTTCGTGTCATCTGCAAACTTACTGATCATACAGGAAACTTTGTATTATCCGGAGGCTAAATGTCCGGCAAGCTCGAGCCACCGGCAAAAATCAGGAGCCGTTTCGTTAGGGTTTTTTTTCTTTTCGTTGCTTTTTTCTCAACAGTCAAGCTCTGCAAGGTCTCGCTGAAGCTGTTGCTAAGCTACAGAGATGCTACAGAGAGTACGGCCGACTGTTTAGAAGCTGTTGCTAAGCAACAGGGTTTGTTGCCAGATACGGAGCTCAAAATCTCCATACGTTTCAACGTTAGCGCTGGAGTGTCCGGCAGTTTTGAGGGAACGGCAACAGCTCGGTCCCGTCGGTGCCGGATAGCACAAAGTTTCCTGTACCTCCTACATTCATATCTAAATCATTAATGTACACTACAAACAGCAAAGGACCCAGCACCAATCCCTGCGGTACACCACTGGACACAGGCTTCCAGTCACAAAAACAACCTTCGACCATCACCCTCTGCCTCCTGCCACTAAGCCAATTTTGGATCCAATGTGCCAAATTGCCCTGGATCCCATGGGCTCTTACCTTCTTGACCAGTCTCCCATGCGGGACTTTGTCAAAAGCTTTACTGAAGTCCATGTAGACTACATGAACTGCACTCCCCTCATCCACACCCCTAGTAGTCACCCCCTCGAAAAATTCAATTGGTGAGACATGATCTCCCCCTGACAAAGCCATGCTGACTATCCCTTTGAGGAGGAGCCCGGCACATTCCGGGGGTGAGGAGCCCGGCACATTCCGGGGGTGAGGAGCCCGGCACATTCCGGGCGTGAGGAGCCCGGCACATTCCTGGGGTGAGGAGCCCGGCACATTCCGGGGGTGAGGAGCCCGGCACATTCCGGGGGTGAGGAGCCCGGCACATTCCTGGGGTGAGGAGCCCGGCACATTCCGGGGGTGAGGAGCCCGGCACATTCCGGGGGTGAGGAGCCCGGCACATTCCGGGCGTGAGGAGCCCGGCACATTCCGGGCGTGAGGAGCCCGGCACATTCCTGGGGTGAGGAGCCCGGCACATTCCGGGGGTGAGGAGCCCGGCACATTCCGGGGGTGAGGAGCCCGGCACATTCCGGGGGTGAGGAGCCCGGCACATTCCGGGGGTGAGGAGCCCGGCACATTCCGGGGGTGAGGAGCCCGGCACATTCCGGGGGTGAGGAGCCCGGCACATTCCGGGGGTGAGGAGCCCGGCACATTCCGGGGGTGAGGAGCCCGGCACATTCCGGGGGTGAGGAGCCCGGCACATTCCGGGGGTGAGGAGCCCGGCTCATTCCGGGGGTGAGGAGCCCGGCACATTCCGGGGGTGAGGAGCCCGGCACATTCCGGGGATGAGGAGCCCGGCACATTCCGGGGATGAGGAGCCCGGCACATTCCGGGGATGAGGAGCCCGGCACATTCCGGGGGTGAGGAGCCCGGCACATTCCGGGGGTGAGGAGCCCGGCACTCACACCTGCTTCTGAATCCAGCAGAGTGTGACTGCTGTTACCCACCTATATCTGGGGAGCCTATTGCAAACGTTGGTACGTACGTGCCGTAAGGAGATTTCTCGTCGCCCAAGTCTATTGCAACAGCCATGAATGTTCTCCTCATCTTTGGATTTGGAGCATAACCAAAATCAGCGGTTTGGTGCCAGCGTAACCACGGGAAAGAATCGTCTGGGACCACATGGTGGTACGTGGAAAGCTACGAGAAGAATAATTACGACAATCTTTATAAACCAGATTTTAATTAAAATAAAGTTTAGTGGAACAGTACTGAGGGAGCGCTGCACTGTCGGAGGGGCATTACTGATGGGGGGGTTGCACTTTCAGAGGGGCAGTACCGAGGGAGTGCCGCACTGTCGGAGGAGCAGTACTGAGGGAGTGCCGCACTGTTGGAGGGGCAGAACCGAGGGAGTGCCGCACTGTTGGAGCGCCGCACTGTTGGAGTGCCGCACTGTCGGAGGAGCAGTACTGAGGGAGCGCCACACTGTTGGAGGGGCAGTACCGAGGGAGTGCCGCACTGTCGGATTGGCAGTACACAGGGAGTGCTACACTGTCGGAGGGGCGGTACAGAGGGAGTGCTGCACTGTTGGAGGGTCAGTACTGTGGGAGCACTGCACTATCAGAGGGGCAGTATTGAGGGAGCACCGCACTGTCGGAGGGGCAGAACTGAGGGAGCGCTGCACTGTCGGAGGGGCAGTACTGAGGGAGCACTGCACTGTCGGAGGGGCAGTATTGAGGGAGCACCGCACTGTCGGAGGGTCAGTACTGAGAGAGCACTACACTGTCGGAGGGTCAGTACCAAGGGAGTGCTGCACTGTCGGAGGGGCAGTACTGAGGGAGTGCTGCACTGTCGGAGGGGCAGTACTGAGGGAGCGCCGGACAGTCGGAGGGGCAGTACTGAGGGAGCACTGCACTGTCGGAGAGGCAGTACTGAGGGAGCGACGCACTGTCGGAGGGTCAGTACTGAGGGAGCACTGCACTGTCGGAGGGGCTGTACTGAGGGAGAGCTGCACTGTCGGAGGGGCAGTACTGAGGGAGAGCTGCACAGTCGGAGGGGCAGTATTGAGGGAGCACTGCACTGTCGGAGGGGCAGTATTGAGGGAGCACCGCACTGTCGGAGGGTCAGTACTGAGAGAGCACTACACTGTCGGAGGGTCAGTACCGAGGGAGTGCTGCACTGTCGGAGGGGCAGTACTGAGGGAGTGCTGCACTGTCGGAGGGGCAGTACTGAGGGAGCACTACACTGTCGGAGAGGCAGTACTGAGGGAGCGACGCACTGTCGGAGGGGCAGTACTGAGCGAGCGCTGCACTATCGGAGGGGCAGTACTGAGGGAGCGCTGCACTGTCGGAGGGGCAGCACTGAGGGAGCGCCGCACTGTCAGAGGGGCGGTACTGAGGGATGGCTGCACTGTTGGAGGGGCAGTACTGAGGGAGCACTGCACTGTCGGAGGGGTTGTACTGAGGGAGGGCTGCACTGTTGGAGGGGCAGTACTGAGGGAGCACTGCACTGTCGGAGGGGCAGTACTGAGGGAGTGCTGCACTGTCGGAGGGGCAGTACTGAGGGAGCACATCACTGTCGGGGGGGCAGTACTGAGGGAGCACTACACTGTCGGAGGGTCAGTACTGAGGGAGCACTGCACTGTCGGAGGGGCTGTACTGAGGGAACGCTGCACTGTCGGAGGGGCAGTACTGAGGGAGCACCTCACTGTCGGGGGGGGCAGTACTGAGGGAGCGCTACACTGTCGAAGGGTCACTACTGAGGGAGTGATGCACTGTTGGAGGGGTGGTACTGAGGTAGCGCTGCACCGTTGGAGGGGTGGTACTGAGGGAGCGCTGCACTGTCGGAGGGGCAGTATTGAGGGTGCACCGCACTGTCGGAGGGTCAGTACTGAGGGAGCGCTGCACTGTCGGAGGGACAGTACTGAGGGAGTTCTGCACTGTCGGAGGGTCAGTACTGAGGGAGTGCTGCACTGTCGGAGGGTCAGTACTGAGGGAGTGCTGCACTGTCGAAGGGTCAGTACTGAGGGAGTGCTGCACTGTCGGAGGGGCAGTACTGAGGGAGCGCCGCACTGTCGGAGGGGCAGTACTGAGGGAGTGATGCACTGTTGGAGGGGTGGTACTGAGGGAGCGCTGCACTGTCGGAGGGGCAGTACTGAGGGAGCACTGCACTGTCGGACGGGCAGTATTGAGGGAGCACCGCACTGTCGGAGGGGCAGTACTGAGGGAGTGCTGCACTGTCGGAGGGTCAGTACTGAGGGAGTGCTGCACTGTCGGAGGGGCAGTACTGAGGGAGCGTCGCACTGTCGGAGGGGCAGTACTGAGGGAGCGCTGCACTGTCGGAGGGGCAGTACTGAGGGAGCGCCGCACTGTCGGAGGGGCAGTACTGAGGGAGCGTTGCGCTGTTGGAGGGTCAGTACTGTTGAGACGTTAAACTTCTCCCCGCAACACACTCCCCAGGCATACAGCTGCATAATTCGTGTTTTTCTGCCACATGCCATGTGTCGCTGATGCACGAATACTGGGCCCAGGAACTTTTGACAAGTTACAGGAAACTTTCGATTAACCGGCCACTAAATAACCGGAACGCTCTATCCACCGGCAAAATTCAGGAGTCAATTCAGATAACTTTTTTTTACTTTTAGTTACTTTTTTTTACTCATT
Organism: Somniosus microcephalus; assembly: GCF_052327205.1. Taxonomy (NCBI): domain Eukaryota; kingdom Metazoa; phylum Chordata; class Chondrichthyes; order Squaliformes; family Somniosidae; genus Somniosus; species Somniosus microcephalus. The sequence continues at coordinate 54,398,209 of NC_141012.1, read as the reverse complement.
TGTGGCTGTGCAAGCGTGTAGCTGAAGCTGTTGCTAAGCTACAGAGACACTTGCAAGTTGTGCCGACTGTTTTGAAGCAACGGGGTTTGTTGCTTTAGACGGAGCTCAGAGCTCCGTATCTTTTCACTATAGCGTTCGGTTATCCGGCATTGTTGATGGACTGGCACCAGGTCGGTCCCGTCCGTGCCGGATACCAGAAAGTTTCCTGTATGAAGATGTATTATTAGGGGGATAGACAGAGATCTCTGCAGCCAAGAGCGAGAGTCCCGTAGGCTGTGTTGCCTACCCGGTGGCAGGGTTAAGGACATCTCCTCTGGGCTGCAAAGAAACTTGCAGTGGGAGGGGGTGGATCCAGTCGTCGTGGTCCATGTTGGTACAAACGACGTAGATAGGACTAGGAAGCCGGTTCTGTTAAAGGAGTATGAGCAGCTAGGGGTCAAATTAAAAAACAGAACCTCAAGGGCAATAATCTCTGGATTATTACCTGAGCCACGAGCGAATTTGGCTAGGACAAATAAAATTAGAGAGTTAAATGTGTGGCTCAAAGACTGGTGTGGGAGAAATGGGTTTTGCTTCCTGGGACACTGGCACCAGTACTGGGGCAGGAGGGAGCTGTTCCGTTGGGACGGGCTTCACTTGGCCAGTGCTGGGACTAGAGTCCTGGCAGATCATATAACTAGGGCTGTAGAGAGGGCTTTAAACTAACTAGTGGGGGGGAGGTTCCTAGAGAGCAAATAATAAAAATGACAACAGAGAAGGTCATAGACTTAGGTAGCAGTGGGGAAATTAAAAACCAGAACGTGTCAGGAAGGGGCAGAAGGTATGGAGTAAAAGGTAAAGTAATAAAAAGGGCAAAAGCAGGAACTAAGTGTCACAAAACATATTTAAAAGTTCTCTATCTGAATGCACGTAGCATTCGTAACAAAATAGATGAGTTAATGGCACAAATAACTACATATGGGTATGATCTTGTGGCCATTACAGAAACATGGCTGCAGGGTGACAATGCCTGGGAATTAAACATACCAGGTTATTTAACGATCAGGAAGGACAGGCAGGAAGGAAGGGGAGGTGGGGTGGCTATGTTAATAAAGGAAGGAATCACTGTAATACAGAGAAATGATATTGGGTCAAAAGATCAGGATAATGAAACAGTTTGGGTAGAGATAAGGAATAATAAGGGGAAAAAAACACTAGTGGGCGTAGTCTATAGGCCTCCGAACAGTTGCAACTCGGTTGGACGGAGTATCAATCAGGAAATAGTTGAGGCTTGTAATAAGAGAACATCTATAATTATGGGGGATTTTAACTATCATATTAATTGGATAAATCAAATTGGGCAGGGCTGCCTTGAGGATGAGTTCATTGAGTGTATTAGGGATGGGTTTCTTGAGCAGTATGTAACTGAACCGACCAGGGGGCAAGCAACCTTAGATCTGGTCCTGTGTAACGAGACAGGATTAATTAAAAATGTCCTAGTAAAGGATCCCCTTGGAATGAGTGACCATAACATGGTTGAATTCCATATTCAATTAGAGGGTGAGAAAGTTGGATCTCAAACAAGCGTGCTAAGCTTGAATAAAGGAGACTATGAAGGTATGAGAGCGGAATTGAGTAGAGTGGATTGGGAAAATAGATTAAAGGGCAAGGCGATACATGATCAGTGGTGTACATTTAAGGAGTTATTTACAACTTCCAAAAAAAATATATTCCACTGAGAAGAAAAGGGTGTAAAAGAAAAGACAGCCATCCGTGGCTAAGTAAAGAAATTAAGGATAGTATTCGACTAAAAACAAGGGCATATAAGGAAGCCAAATCTAGTGGGAGGATCGAGGATTGGAAAACTTTAAAAGACAGCAAAAAATAACAAAAAGATTGATTAAGAAAGGGAAGATAGATTATGAAAGTAAATTAGCAAAAAATATAAAAACAGATAGTAAGAGTTTTTATAGTTATATAAAAAGAAAAAGGGTGGCTAAAGTAAATGTTGGTCCTTAGAGGATGAGACTGGGAAATTAATGGTGGGAAATATGGAGATGGCAAAAACACTGAATGAATATTTTGTATCAGTCTTTACAGTAGAGGACACTAAGAATATCCCAACACTGGACAAACAGGGGGCTATAGGGGGGGAGGAGATAAACACGATCAAAATCGCTAAGGAAGTGGTACTCGGTAAAATAATGGGACTCAAGGCGGATAAATCACCTGGACCTGATGGCTTACATCCTAGGGTCTTGAGGGAAGTGGCGGTAGGGATTGTGGATGCATTGGTAATAATTTTCCAAAACTCCCTGGACTCAGCAAAGGTCCCGGCAGACTGGAAAACTGCTAATGTAACACCCTTATTTAAAAAGGGCAGTAGACAGAAGGCTGGAAACTATAGACTGGTTAGCCTAACATCTGTGGTAGGTAAAATTTTGGAGTCCATTATTAAGGAGACAGTAACAGGACATTTGGATAATCATAATTTAATAGGACAAAGTCAGCATGATTTTAGGAAGGGGAAGTCATGTTTGACAAATTTGCTGGAGTTCTTTGAGGAAGTAACATATAGGGTGGATAAAGGGGAACCAGTGGACGTAGTGTATTTAGACTTCCAAAAGGCATTTGACAAGGTGCCACACAAAAGATTATTGCTTAAGATAAAAAATCACGGGATTGGGGGTAATATTCTGGCATGGATAGAGGATTGGCTATCTAACAGAAGGCAGAGAGTTGGGATAAATGGTTCATTCTCAGACTGGCAATCAGTAACTAGTGGTGTTCTGCAGGGGTCAGTGCTGGGTCCCCAACTCTTTACAATCTATATTAATGATTTGGAGGAGGGGACCGAGTGTAACATATCAAAGTTTGCAGATGATACTAAGATGGGAGGGAAAGTAGTGAGTGAGGAGGACATAAAAAACCTGCAAGGGGACATAGACAGGCTAAGTAAGTGGGCAGAGATTTGGCAGATGGAATACAATACTGGAAAGTGTGAGGTTATGCACTTTGGCAGGAAAAATCGTAGAGCAAGTTATTATCTTAATGGCAAGAAACTGGAAAGTACTGAAGTACAAAGGGATCTGGGGGTCCTGGTGCACGAAACTCAAAAGGTTAGTATGCAGGTGCAGCAAGTGATTAAGAAGGCCAATGGAATGTTGGCTTTCATTGCTAGGGGGATAGAATATAAAAATAGGGAGGTATTGCTTCAGTTGTACAAGGTATTGGTGAGACCGCACCTGGAATACTGCATACAGTTCTGGTGTCCATACTTAAGAAAAGACATACTTGCTCTCGAGTCAGTACAAAGAAGGTTCGCTCGGTTAATCCCGGGATGAGGGGATGGACATATGAGGAGAGGTTGAGTAGATTGGGACTCTATTCATTGGAGTTCAGAAGAATGAGAGGCGATCTTATTGAAACATATAAGATTGTGAAGGGGTTGGATCGGGTGGATGCGGGGAGGATGTTCCCGATGATGGGTGAAACTAGAACTAGGGGGCATAGTCTTAGAATAAGGGGCTGCTCTTTCAAAACTGAGATGAGGAGGAACTACTTCACTCAGAGGGTGGTAGGTCCATGGAATATGCTGCCCCAAAAAGCTGTAGAAGCTACATCATTGCATAAATTTAAAACAGAAATAGACAGTTCCTAGAAGTAAAAGGAATTAAGGGTTACGGGGAGCGGGCAGGAATTTGGACGTGAGTCTAGGTTTGGATCGGTCATGGCCCTGTGGGTAGCGGAGCGGGCCCAGGGGCCGTGTAGCCTGATCCTGCTCCTATTTCGTGTGTCTAATTCTGTTAGTTTCAGGAGATAGTTCTGTGATAGAGATTGGCGGTTAGGATCAGATCAGCCATGATCTTATTGAATGGCGGAGCAGGCTCGAGGGGCCGATTGGCCTACTCCTGCTCCTATTTCTTATGTTCTTATGTATTTTATGAAGATGTGTTTTATGAAGGAGCAGCTTATTCTATGAACTTCGCTGTGATGCAGTTGGTGCAGCAATTTCTTTGGACGACCCAGCCTACAATATGGAAACTGGACCTAGTTTAAATTACCTGGACAAAACCAAAAGGAAAGTCTATTTCCGTGGCGCCCCCAGAGCCATGGTGGAAAGCCTGTCTCCAATCCTCGATCATAGCTGGGAAGGTGCAGTTATATTCAGCGTTGTGCCAGGCTGTGTTTGATTCTCCTGCAAGGAAATCACATGGAGCAATGCTCAACCTTGGAACATCCGCGCATTTTAAAAGAATCTAGAGAGGAGATAGTAGAGGCACTATTATACATTTAATAGTTCGTTAGAAAAAGGTGCAGTGTCAGAGGACTGGCAGATAGCTAACATAATACCGATATTTAAGAAGGGAGATAGAACATGTCCAGGGAACTATAGACCTGTCCATTTAACATCGGTGGTAGGAAAAATAATGGAACCACTAGTAAAGGGTAAAATAGAACAGCTAGAAACCAAAAATACAATAACAAATCGTCATCATGGATTTCAAAATATAGTGCCTCTATATAATAGATATTTTTATAATATGGCGACCAGGACTGCACGCCGTACTCCAAGTGTGGTCTAACCAAAGTTCGATACAGGTTTAGCATAACTTCCCTACTTTTCAATTGCTTGACTAACCTCATTGAATTTTTTTTATTCGTTCATGGGTTGCGGGCGTCGCTGGCAAGGCCAGCATTTATTGCCCATCCCTAATGCCCTTGAGAAGGTGGTGGTGAGCCGCCTTCTTGAACTGCTGTATACTTATTTGTAGCAGATTGGTACAACTGAGTGGCTCGCTGGACCATTTCAGAGGGCAGTTAAGAGTCAACCACATTGCTGTGGGTCTGGAGTCCCATATAGGCCAGAGCGGGTAAGGACGGCAGATTTCCTTCCCTAAAGTGAACCACATGGGTTTTTAATGACAATCCAGTAGTTTCATGGTCACCATTACTGATACTAGCTTTTCACATCTCTAGATCATTAGTCCAGGCCTCTGGATTACTAGTCCAGTAACATAACCACTTATGCCACCCTTTCTTTGAAGAGGTAACAGAGATATTAGATGTCATTTATCTAGATTTCCAAAAGCCCTTCGAGAAGGTACCACATAATAGACAAATAAGGTCAGAGAATGCGGAGTCAGGGGACAAGTGGCAGAATGGATTGCTGGCTGGCTTCAAGACAGAAAGCAGAGAGTAGGAGTAAAGGGTAGCTATTCACAGTGGCAGAAGGTGGGTAGTGGTGTTCCACAAGGATCAGTGCTGGGACCACTGCTGTTCACAATTTATATCAATGATTTAGACTTTGGAATCAAAAACACAATTTCTAAATTTACGGATGACACTAAATTGGGGGGGGATAGTCAATACTGAGGAGGACTGCAACAAATTACATGAGGACACTAATAAACTTGCAGAATGGGCATATAATTGGCAAATGAATTACAAGGATTAATTAGCAATCTTGTTGTACGAGGCCCCTTGGGTCGGAGCGATCATAATATGATCGAATTCTTCATTAAGATGGAGAATGAAGCAGTTGACTCAGAGACCAGGGTCCTAAATATAAATAAAGGAAACTACGATGGTCTGAGGAGGGAGTTGGGTGGGATTGATTGGGGAATGTCACTCAAAGGGTTGACGGTGGATAGGCAATGGCAAACATTCAAAGACCGAATGGATGAACTACAGAATTTGTTCATCCCAGTTTGGCATAAAAATAAAACAAAAAAGGTGACTCAACCGTGGCTAACAAGGGAAATTAGGGATAGCATAAGATCCAAGCAGAGGACATATAAATTGGCCAGAAAAAGCAATAACCCTGAGGATTGGGAGCAGTTTAGGATTCAACAAAGGATTACAAAGGGATTAATTAAGAAGGGGAAAATAGAATATGAGAGTAAGCTGGCAGGGAACATAAAAACTGACTGTAAAAGCTTTTATAGATATGTGTAAATCCATGTTGACTTTGTCTGATCCTGTCGCTGCTTTCCAAGTGCTCTGCTATTACATCTTTTATAATGGACTCTAGCATTTTCCCCACTACTGATGTCAGGCTTTTAATTCCCCGCTTTTTCTCCACCACCTTTTTTGAATAGTGGGGTAACATTAGCTACCCTCCAATCCGTGGGTACTGTTCCAGAGTCTATCGAGTTCTGGAAGATGACCAGCAATGCATCTACTATTTCTAGGGCCACTTCCTTAAGTACCCTAGGATGTAGATTATCAGGCCCTGGGGATTTATCGGCCTTCAGTCCCATCAATTTTCCTAACACCATTTCCCTACAAATACTGATTTCTTTCAGTTCCACCCTTTCATCAGACCCTATGTTCCCCGGCATCTCTGGGAGGTTATTTGTGTCCTCCTTTGTGAAGACAGAACCAAAGTATGAATTTAGTTGGTCTGCCATTTCTTTGTTTCCCATTATAAATTCCCCTGATTCTGACTGCAAGGACCTACGCTTGACTTCACCAATCTTTTTCTCTTCACATATCTATAAAAGCTTTACAGTCAGTTTTTATGTTCCCTGCCAGCTTACTCTCATATTCTATTTTCCCTTTCTTATTAATCCATTGTCCTGATTTGTTGAATCCTAAACTGCTCCCAATCCTCAGGATTATTGCTTTTTCTGGCCAATTGGGCTTATACTCACTGGAGTTTATAAGATGAGAGGGATCTCATCGAAACCTATAAAATTCTGTCAGGCCTGGACAGACTAGATGCAGAAGGATGTTTCCGATGGCCTGGGAGTCCAGAACCAAGGGTCATAGTCTAAGGATAAGGGGTAAGCCATTTAGGACTGAGATGAGGAGGAATTTCTTCACCCAGAGAGTGGTGAACCTGTGGAATTCTCTGCCACAGAGGGCGGTGGAGGCCAGTTCATTAAATATATTCAAGAAGGAGTTGGATGTATTTTCTTAAGGCTAAAGGGATCAAGGATATGGGGAGAAGGCAGGGACAGGGTACTGAATTTGGATGATCAGCCATGATCTCATTGAATGGCGGAGCAGGCTCGAAGCGCCGAATGGCCTACTCTTGCTCCTATCTTCTATGTTCAATGGAACACAGATAAATGTGAGCTGTTACATTTTGATAAGAAAAATAAGGAGATGATTGGGTAGGATTGATTGGGGAATGTCACTCAAGAGATGATGGTGGATAGGCAATGGCAAACATTCAAGACCGAATGGATGAACTACAGAATTTGTTCATCCCAGTTTGCATAAAAATAAAACAAAAAAGGTGACTCAACCGTGGCTAACAAAGGAAATTAGGGATAGCATAAGATCCAAGGAGAAGACATATAAATTGGCCAAAAAAGCAGTAAACCTGAGGATTGTGAGCAGTTTAGGATTCAACAAAGGGAGGACAAAGGGATTAATTAAGAAGGGGAAAATAGAATGAGAGTAAGCTTGCAGGGAACATAAAACTGACTGTAAAAGCTTTATAGATATGCGAAGAGAAAAAGATTGGTGAAGTCAAGCGTATGTCCCTTGCATTCAGAATCAGGGGAATTATAATGGGGAACAAAGAAATGGCTTACCAATTAAATACATATTTTGGTCTGTCTTCACAGAGGAGGACACAAATAACCCTCCCAGAGATGTTGGGGAACATAGGGTCTGATGAAAGGGAGGAACTGAAAGAAATCAGTATTTGTAGGGAATGGTGTTAGGGAAATTGAAGGGATTGAAGGCCAATAAATCCCCAGGGCCTGATAATCTACACCCTAGGGTACTTAAGGAAGTGGCCCTAGAAATAGTAGATGCATTGCTGGTCATCTTCCAACATTCGATAGAATCTGGAACAGTTCCCATGGATTGGAGGGCAGCTAATGTTACCCCACTATTCAAAAAACGGTGGTAGAGAGGAAAACGGGGAATTACAGACCGGTAAGCCTGACATCGGTACTGGGAAAATGCTAGAGTCCATTATAAAAGATGTAATAGCAAAGCACTTGGGAAAATCAGTGACAGGATCGGACAAAGTCAACATGGATTTACAAAAGGTAAATCATGCTTGACTAATCTGCTGTAATTTTTGGAGGATGTAACTGTAAAATAGATAAGGGAGAACCAGTGGATGTGGTGTATTTGGACTTTCAAAAGGCTTTCGATAAGGTCCCGCATAGAGATTAGCGTGTAAAGTTAAGGCGCATGGGATTGGGGGCAAGATATTGACTTGGATAGAGAACTGGTGGCGGATAGAAAGCAAAGAGTTGGAATAAACGGGTCTTTTCCGAGTGGCAGGCAGTGACTAGTGGGTACCGCAGGGATCGGTCCTTGGACCCCAGCTATTCACAATATATATTAATGATCTAGACGAGGGAACTAGATGTATATCTCCAAGTTTGCAGACGACACAAAGCTGGGTGGGCGTGTGTGCTGTGAGGAGGATGCCGAGAAACTCCAGGATGATTTGACAGGTGGGTGATTGGGCTGAAGCATGGCAGATTGCATATAACGTGGATAAATGCGAGGTTATCCACTTTGGCGTCAAAAACAGGAAGGCAGAGTATTATCTGAATGGCAATAGATTGGGAGAAGGGGAAGTGCAACGAGACCTGGGTGAACTTGTGCACCAGTCGCTGAAGGTAAGCATGCAGGTGCAGCAGGCGTTTAAGAAGGCAAATGGTATGTTGGCCTTCGTAGCGAGAGGGTTTGAGTACAGGAGCAAAGATGTCTTGCTGCAGTTGTACAGGGCCTTGGTGAGACCACACCTTGAGTATTGTGTGCGGTTTTGGTCGCTTTATCTGAAGAAGGAGTTCTTGCCATGGAGGGAGTGCAGCGAAGATTCACCAGGCTAATACCTGGGATGGCAGGAATGATGTATGAGGAGAGATTGGGTCGATTGGGCTTGTCCTCGCTGGAGTTTAGAAGATGAGAGGGGATCTCATTGAAACATATAAAATTCTAACAGGACTCGACAGACTAGATGCAGGAAGGATGTTCCCGATGGTCGGGGAGTCCAGAACCAGGGGTCACAGTCTAACGATAAGGGCTAAGCCTTTTAGGACAGAGATGTGGAGGAATTTCTTCACCCAGAGAGTGGTGAACCTGTGGAATTCTCTACCACAGAAGGCAGTTGAGGCTAATTCATTAAATATATTCAAGAAGGAGTTAGATATATTTCTTAGGGCTAAAGGGATCAAGGGATATGGGGAGAAAGCAGGGACAGGGTACTGAATTTGGATGATGATCTCATTGAATGGCGGAGCAGGCTTGAGGGGCCGAATGGCCTACCCCTGCTCCTATCTTCTATGTTTCTACATATTACTTGGAAAATCAGAATCTAAATGGGGTAGAAGGGGAAAGGGATCTCTCAGTACAAATACACAAATCACTAACAGTAGCTAAGCAAGGCCATAAAAAATGCAAACCAAGCACTAGGGTTTATTCCTAGAGGGATAGCATTGAAAAGTAGGGAAGTTATGCTAAACCTATATCGAACCTTGGTTAGACCACACTTAGAGCACTGTGTGCAGTTCTGGTCGCCATATCATAAAAAGGATATAGAGGCACTGGAGAGGGCGCAGAGAAGATTTACAAGGATGATACCAGAAATGTGAGGGAAAACACATCAGGAAAGGATGAATGGGCTGGGTCTCTTTTCCCTTGAAAAGTGAAGGCTGAGGGGTGACCTAATAGAGCTCTTTAAAATTATGAAAGACTTTAATAGAGTAGATACAGAGAGAGTGTTTCCACTTGTGGTGAAGAGCATAACTAGAGGTCATCAATATAAGATAGTCACCAAGAAATTCAATAGGGAATTTGAAGGAACTTCTTTACCCAGAGAGTGGTGAGAATGTGGAACTCGCTGCCACAGGGAGTGGTTGAAGCCAATAGTATCGATGCATTTAAGGGACAAGCATATGAGGGAGAAGGGAATAGAGGGTTATGCTGATAGAGTTAGATGAGAAAAGACGGGAGGAGGCTCGAGTGGAGCATAAATGCTGGAATGGACTGGTTGGGCCGAATGGCCTGTTTCTGTGCCGTATATTCTATGTAATTCCCCTTTTTCACGCTACTGGTTCTGGCCTCACCGGGGAATTTAATTAATGTAAATCAGGGTCCCGTGCCGTTCAGGGGCCCCCGAACACACTGCCCGCGGTCCCCCCAACACACTGCCCGCAGTCCCCCCAACACACTGCCCGCGGTCCCCCCAACACACTGCCCGCGGTCCCCCCAGCACACTGCCCGCGGTCCCACCAACACACTGCCCGCGGTCCCCCCAACACAATGCCCGCGGTCCCCCCAACACAATGCCCGCGGTCCCCCCAACACAATGCCCACGGTCCCCCCAACACAATGCCCGCGGTCCCCCCAACACAATGCCCGCGGTCCCCCCAACACACTGCCCGCGGTCCCTGAACACACTGCCCGCGGTCCCCCCAACACAATGCCCGCGGTCCCCCCAACACACTGCCCGCGGTCCCCCCAACACAATGCCCGCGGTCCCCCCAACACACTGCCCGTGGTCCCCCCAACACACTGCCCGCGGTCCCCCCAACACACTGCCCGCGGTCCCCCCAGCACAATGCCCGCGGTCCCCCCAACACACTGCCCGCGGTCCCCCCAACACACTGCCCGCGGTCCCCCCAACACAATGCCCGCGGTCCCCCCAACACAATGCCCGCGGTCCCCCCAACACAATGCCCGCGGTCCCCCCAACACACTGCCCGCGGTCCCTGAACACACTGCCCGCGGTCCCCCCAACACAATGCCCGCGGTCCCCCCAACACACTGCCCGCGGTCCCCCCAACACAATGCCCGCGGTCCCCCCAACACACTGCCCGCGGTCCCCCCAACACACTGCCCGCGGTCCCCCCAACACAATGCCCGCGGTCCCCCCAACACACTGCCCGCGGTCCCCCCAACACACTGCCCGCGGTCCCCCCAACACACTGCCCGCGGTCCCCCCAACACACTGCCCGCGGTCCCCCCAACACACTGCCCGCGGTCCCCCCAACACACTGCCCGCGGTCCCCCCAACACACTGCCCGCGGTCCCCGCAACACACTGCCCGCGGTCCCCGCAACACACTGCCCGCGGTCCCCGCAACACACTGCCCGCGGTCCCCCCAACACACTGCCCGCGGTCCCCCCAACACACTGCCCGCGGTCCCCGAACACACTGCCCGCGGTCCCCCCGCACACACTGCCCGCGGTCCCCCCGCACACACTGCCCGCGGTCCCCCCGCACACACTGCCCGCGGTCCCCCCGCACACAATGCCCGCGGTCCCCCCGCACACAATGCCCGCGGTCCCCCCACACACAATGCCCGCGGTCCCCCCGCACACAATGCCCGCTGTCCCCCCGCACACAATGCCCGCGGTCCCCGAACACAACGCCCGCGGTCCCCGAACACAACGCCCGCGGTCCCCGAACACAACGCCCGCGGTCCCCCCGAACACAACGCCCGCGGTCCCCGAGCACAACGCCCGCGGTCCCCCCGAATACAACGCCCGCGGTCCCCCCGAACACAACGCCCGCGGTCCCCGAGCACAACGCCCGCGGTCCCCGAACACAACGCCCGCGGTCCCCGAACACAACGCCCGCGGTCCCCGAACACAACGCCCGCGGTCCCCGAACACAACGCCCGCGGTCCCCGAACACAACGCCCGCGGTCCCCGAACACAACGCCCGCGGTCCCCGGAACACAACGCCCATGGTCTCCAGAACACAACGCCCACGGTCCCCGAGGACAATGCCCACGGTCCCCGAGGACAATGCCCACGGTCCTGGAACACAATGCCCACGGTCCCCTGAACACAATGCCCACGGTCCCCTGAACACAATGCCCACGGTCCCTGAACACAATGCCCACGGTCCCTGAACACAATGCCCACGGTCCCCTGAACACAATGCCCACGGTCCCCGAGGACAATGCCCACGGTCCCCGAACACAATGCCCACGGTCCCCGAACACAATGCCCACGGTCCCCGAGCACAATGCCCACGGTCCCCGAACACAATGCCCACGGTCCCCGAACACAATGCCCACGGTCCCCGAACACAAGGCCCACGGTCCCCGAACACAAGGCCCACGGTCTCCGAACACAAGGCCCACGGTCTCCGAACACAAGGCCCACGGTCGCCGAACACAAGGCCCACGGTCTCCGAACACAATGCCCACGGTCTCCGAACACAATGCCCACGGTCCCCCGAACACAATGCCCACGGTCTCCGAACACAATGCCCACGGTCTCCGAACACAATGCCCACGGTCTCCGAACACAATGCCCACGGTCTCCGAACACAATGCCCACGGTCTCCGAACACAATGCCCACGGTCCCCCGAACACAATGCCCACGGTCTCCGAACACAATGCCCACGGTCTCCGAACACAATGCCCACGGTCTCCGAACACAATGCCCACGGTCTCCGAACACAATGCCCACGGTCTCCGAACACAATGCCCACGGTCCCCGAACACAATGCCCACGGTCTCTGAACACAATGCCCACAGTCCCCCGAACACAATGCCCACGGTCCCTGAACACAATGCCCACAGTCCCCCGAACACAATGCCCATGGTCCCTGAACACAATGCCCACAGTCCCCCGAACACAATGCCCACGGTCCCTGAACGCAATGCCCACAGTACCCCGAACACAATGCCCACGGTCCCTGAACACAATGCCCACAGTCCCCCGAACACAACGCCCGCGGTCCCCGGAACACAACGCCCACGGTCTCCAGAACACAACGCCCACGGTCCCCGAGGACAATGCCCACGGTCCCCGAGGACAATGCCCACGGTCCTGGAACACAATGCCCACGGTCCCCTGAACACAATGCCCACGGTCCCCTGAACACAATGCCCACGGTCCCTGAACACAATGCCCACGGTCTCCGAACACAATGCCCACGGTCTCCGAACACAATGCCCACGGTCTCTCTCTCTTCCCCATCTCTCTCTCTCTCTTCCCCCCAGTCTCTCTCTCTCTCTTCCCCCCAGTCTCTCTCTCTCTCTTCCCCCGTCTCTCTCTCTCTCTTCCCCCAGTCTCTCTCTCTCTCTCTTCCCCCCAATCTCTCTCTCTCTTCCCCCGTCTCTCTCTCTCTTCCCCCGTCTCTCTCTCTCTCTCTCTCTTCCCCCCAGTCTCTCTCTCTCTCTTCCCCCCAGTCTCTCTCTCTCTCTCTTCCCCCAGTCTCTCTCTCTCTTAGTCATAGAGTCATAGAGTTTTACAGCACAGAAAGAGGCCCTTCGGCCCATCGTGTCTGCGCCGCCCATCCATCCCTGTCCAGTCTAATCCCATTTTCCAGCATTTGGTCCATAGCCTTGTATGCAATGGCATTTCAAGTGCGCATCCAAATGCTTCTTGAATGTTGTGAGGGTTCCTGCCTCCACCACCCTTTCAGGCATTGAGTTCCACATTCCAACCACCCTCTGGGTGAAAAAGTTCCTCCTCAAATCCCCTCTAAATCTCCTGCCCCTTACCCTGAATCTATGCCCCCTTGTTATTGACCCCCCCACTAAGGGGAAAAGTTCCTCTTTATCTACCCTATCTATGCCCCTCATTATTTTGTACACCTCAATCAGGTCCCCCCTCAGCCTTCTCTGCTCCAAGGAAAACAACTCCAGCCTGTCCAGCCTCTCTTCATAGCTGAGGCGCTCCATCCCAGGTAACATCCTGGTGAATCTTCTCTGCACCCTCTCCAAAGCAATCACATCCTTCCTATAGTGAGGCGACCAGAACTGCACACAGTACTCCAGCTGTGGCCTCACCAGCGTTTTGTACAGCTCCATCATAACCTCCCTGCTCTTATATTCTATGCCTCGGCTAATGAAGGCAAGTATCCCATATGCCTTTTTAACCACCTTATCTACCTGCTCCGCTGCCTTCAGGGATCTATGTACATGTACACCAAGGTCCCTCTGACCCTCTGTACTTCCTAGGGTCCTACCACTCATTGTGTATTCCCTTGCCTTATTTGTCCGTCCAAAATGCATCACCTCGCACTTTTCAGGGTTAAATTCCATTTGCCACTTTTCCGCCCATCTGACCAACCCGTTTATATCGTCCTGTAGCCGGAGGCTTTCCTCCTCGCAATTTACCACCCCACCAATTTTCGTGTCATCTGCGAACTTACTGATCATACCTTTTACATTTTCATCCAAATCATTTATGTAGATCACAAACAATAAGGGACCCAGCACCGATCCCTGAGGTACCCCACTGGACACAGGCTTCCAGTCACAAAAGCAACCTTCGACCATCACCCTCTGCCTCCTGCCACTCAGCCAGTTTAGGATCCAACGCGCCAAGGCACCCTGGATCCCATGGGCTCTTACCTTCTTGATCAGTCTCCTATGCGGGACTTTGTCAAAAGCTTTACTGAAGTCCATGTACACCACATCCACAGCATTTCCCTCATCCACCCCACTAGTCACCCCCTCGAAAAATTCGATCAGATTTGTTAGACATGATTTACCCTTAACAAAGCCATGCTGACTATCCCCGATTAATCCTTGCCTCTCCAAGTGGAGATTAATTTTGTCCCTCAGAATTTTTTCCAATAATTTCCCCACCACAGATGTTAGACTCACTGGCCTGTAATTCCCTGGTTTATCCCTGCTACCCTTCTTGAATAATGGTACTACGTTAGCTGTTCTCCAGTCCTCTGGTACATCCCCTGTGGCCAGAGAGGTTCTGAAAATTAGTGTCAGAGCCCCTGCAATCTCCTCCCTTGCCTCCCACAGCAGCCTGGGATACATCTCGTCCGGGCCTGGGGATTTATCCACTTTTTGGCCCGCTAAAACCGCTAGCACCTCCTCCCTCTCGATGCTAATATGTTCAAGTATGTCACAGTCCCCTTGCCCGATTTCTATGTCTGCATCGTCTTTCTCCATAGTGAACACAGATGCAAAAAATTCATTTAAAACCCCCGCCTACATCCTCTGGCTCTACACACAGATTGCCACTTTGGTCCCTAATGGGCCCTACCCTTTCCCTGGTTATCCTCTTGCCCTTAACATACTTATAAAACATCTTAGGATTTTCCTTTATTTTGCTCGCCAGTGTTATTTCATGGCCCCTCCTCGCCCTCCTAATTTCTTTTTTAAGTATGCCCCTGCACTTTTTATACTCCTCTAGGGCTTCTTCTGTCTTTAGTCTTTTGTAACTGCCAAAAGCCCCCCTCTTATTTCTAATGCATTTTTGTATATCCCTTGTCATCCAAGGTTCCCTTTGCTTGTTGGTCCCACCCTTGACCTTTACAGGAACATGTTGGCGTTGTACTCTCTCTATTTCCCTTCTGAAAGTCTCCCACTGTTTTGATGTGGATTTTCCTATAAGCAGCTGCTCCCAGTCCACTTTGGCCAGATCCTGCCTTATCATATTAAAATCGGCCTTCCCCCAATTTAGAACCCTTATTTCCGGGCCGTCTTTGTCTTTTTCCATGACCACCTTAAATCTCACCGAATTATGGTCACTGTCGCCAAAATGCTCTCCTACTGACACTTCCACCACTTGCCCGGCTACATTCCCCAGAATTAGGTCCAGTACCGCCCCCTCTCTTGTAGGACTTCCCCCCAGTCTCTCTCTCTCTTCCCCCCAGTCTCTCTCTCTCTTCCCCCCAGTCTCTCTCTCTCTTCCCCCCAGTCTCTCTCTCTCTTCCCCCCAGTCTCTCTCTCTCTCTTCCCCCCCAGTCTCTCTCTCTCTCTCTTCCCCCGTCTCTCTCTCTCTCTCCCAGTCTCTCTCCAATTCCAATTCCAATTCAAATGCTTTATTGGCATGAAAGTTTACAGAGAACCATATTGCCAAAGCTTACATAGCAAAAAGGTACAGTTTTCCAACATTCTGTAGGTGTCAATCGATTTGACATTTGTTGGGTACATACAATATTACTTTTAAACAATATTAATTTTAAACAGTCTTTGTACTTCATTTGGTACGTTCAATATTAATTTTAAACAGTCTTAATTTTAAACAGTCCTCAGGTTGTGACATGTTGTTACATATTTGGCCCCAAGGTATGGTCTGTCTCCTTCTCCTAGGACTAATCTCAATTTTGACAGGTCATCCAATTCCTTGAAATCTGGGGTTGTTTGGCTTAGCTTGTTGAATAATATGTTTCTTGATGTGTTGAATTTTTCGCATTTTAGGAGGAAATGCATCTCTGTTTCAACCTCGCCGGCCAGACATTGATCGCATATTCTATTCTCTCTAGGCTGCCAGGATTTCTTGTATCTGCCTTTTTCAATTTCCAGTTGGTGGTCGCTTAGTCTGTACCTGGTGAGGGTCTGTCTCTGTTTTGTGTCTCTGATGGTCGTGAGGTAGTCTGCCAGTTTATATTCTCTTTTTAGGGCCCGGTAACATTCTAATCTGCTTTGGCTTTCGGTTATTTTGTTCCAATGTTCCAGGTAGGTTTCTTTGCATTTTTTAATGATTTGGTTCACTCGGATTGGTGTTTGGACGGCTGTGTTGGTCTGGGGCTGGTCAGGGTCCGGCTGAGTACTTAGTTTCAGTAGCAGCTGACTCAGGGGACTCTTTTCTGGGTTTAGCTCTTGGGTCTGAAAGGCTTTGAAATGAAGGGTGTCTGGGGAGCTAGATTTGAGGTGATTTAGGAAGTTTAGTGCTCGTTTTTGGATGTTTATTATCAGTGGGTATCTGCCTAGTTCGGCTCTGCATGCATTTGTTGGCGTTTTTCTTTGGGTGCGAAGGATGCTTCGGCAGAATTCTGCATGTAGGGCTTCTATTGTGTGTTTTTCCCATTTAGTGTAGCTTTGGTGATTTAGCGGGCCCCATACTTCACTACCGTACAGTGCAATGGGCAGGATTATGCTGTCAAATATTTTGAGCCAGATTTTGATTGGGATTTGGATGTTGTAGAATTTTCTTTTTATTGCATATAGGGCTCTTCGTGCTTTTTCTTTTAGTGCATTCACTGCTATGCTGAAGCTCCCTGATGCTGTAATAGTTAGACCAAGGTAGGTGTAGCTCATAGTGTGTCCTATAGTGGTATCACTGAGGGTAAACTGGTATTTGTTTTCCTGACATCTGGGCCTTTTTTGAAAAATCATGATGTTGGTTTTCTTTAGATTTACTGTTAAGAGCCCAATTTTGGCAGTATTTGTCGAGTAGGTCTAGTTGTTGCTGTAATCCCTGTTCTGTGGGAGACAGCAGAACCAGGTTGTCCGCATAGAACAGGGATTTCACTTCTCCATCCAGGAGACGGAGACCTGGTGACTCGCTTTGCTCCAGCATGTCTGCTAATTCATTTATGTATATGTTGAACAGGGTCGGGCTCAAATTGCAGCCCTGCCGGACGCCTCTTCTCTGGGTGAAGAAATCTGGGTGAAGAAATCCCAGTCTCTCTCTCTCTCTTCCCCGTCTCTCTCTCTCTCTCTCTTCCCCCCAGTCTCTCTCTCTCTCTCTTCCCCCCAGTCTCTCTCTCTCTCTTCCCCCCAGTCTCTCTCTCTCTCTCTTCCCCCCGTCTCTCTCTCTCTCTCTCTTCCCCCCAGTCTCTCTCTCTCTCTTCCCCCCAGTCTCTCTCTCTCTCTCTCTTCCCCCCAGTCTCTCTCTTCCCCCCAGTCTCTCTCTCTCTCTTCCCCCCAGTCTCTCTCTCTCTCTTCCCCCCAGTCTCTCTCTCTCTCTCCCCCCCCCAGTCTCTCTCTCTCTCCCCCCCCGTCTCTCTCTCTCCCCCCAGTCTCTCTCTCTCTCCCCCCCAGTCTCTCTCTCTCTCCCCCCCAGTCTCTCTCTCTCTCCCCCCCAGTCTCTCTCTCTCTCCCCACCCAGTCTCTCTCTCTCTCCCCACCCAGTCTCTCTCTCTCTCCCCACCCAGTCTCTCTCTCTCTCCCCACCCAGTCTCTCTCTCTCTTCCCCCCAGTCGCTCTCTCTCTTCCCCCAGTCGCTCTCTCCCCACCCCCGTCTCTCTCTCGATCCCCGGGCCTCTCTCCCCCCCCCCCAGTCTCTCTCTCTTTCCCTCTCTCTCTCTCCTTCCCACACAGACAGACAAACTCATTTATATATATATAAAAA
Organism: Somniosus microcephalus; assembly: GCF_052327205.1. NCBI lineage: Eukaryota > Metazoa > Chordata > Chondrichthyes > Squaliformes > Somniosidae > Somniosus > Somniosus microcephalus. Next base: position 54,380,242 of record NC_141012.1, on the reverse strand, counting down.
TTATTTCTACTTTTTTCATAACAACATGCCCTCAAAAAACCCTCGGCACCGCCGGGCACTCCAGCTAGTAATTTTATACACCTCAATTAGGTCTCCCCTCAGCCTCCTCTGTTCCAAAGAAAACAACCCCAGCCTATCCAATCTTTCCTCATAGCTAAAATTCCCCAGCCCAAGTAACATCCTCGTAAATCTCCTCTGTACCCTCTCTAGTACAATCACATCTTTCCTGTAATGTGGTGACCAGAACTGCACGCAGTAGTCCAGCTGAGGCCTAACTAGTGTTTTATACAGTTGAAGCATAACCTCCCTGCTCTTATATTCTATGCCTCAGCTAATAAAGGCAAGTATCCCATATGCCTTCTTAACCTCCTTATCTACCTGTCCTGATACCTTCAGGGATCTGTGGACATGCACTCCAAGGTCCCTCTGATCTTCTGCACTTCAGTGTCCTACGATTTATAGTGTATTCCCTTGCCTTGTTAGCCCTCCCCAGGTGCATTACCTCACACTTCTCCAGATTGAATTCCATTTGTCACTGTTCTGCCCACCTGACTCGTCCATTGATATCTTTCTTCTTCATTATCAACCACACGGCCAATTTTTGTATCATCTGCAAACTTCTTAATCATACTTCCTACATTCAAGTCCAAATCATTGATATATACCACAAAAAGCAAAGGACCCAGTACCGAGTCCTGCGGAAGCCCACTGGACACAGCCTTCCAGTCACAAAAACACCCTTCAACCATTACCCTTTGTTTCCTGCCTCTGAGCCAATTTTGGATCCAACTTGCCACTTTGCCTTGGATCCCATGGGCTTTTACTTTCGTGACCAGTCTGCCATGCGGGACCTTATCAAAAGCCTTGCTAAAATCCATATACACTACATCAAACGCGCTACCCTCATCGACCCTCCTTGTTGCCTCCTCAAAAAATTCAATCAAGTTAGTTCATTCACTTTGCTTCCAATTTCCACCCTTTTCTCACCTTCACATGGTCCATCTCCGACTCTTCCCTTCCACGACTTTTCTGTCTCCATCTTTGGGGATAGGCTATTGACAAACATTCACTGTAAGCCCACTGACTCCTACAGCTACCTGGACTACACTTCCTCCCACCCCGCTTCCTGTAAGGAGTCTATTCCATTCTCCCAGTTTCTCCGTCTCCACCGCATCTGATCTGACGATGCCACCTTCCATACTAGTGCTTCTGACATGTCTTCCTTTTTCCTCAACCGAGGATTCCCCTCTACTGTGGTTGACACGGCCCTTGACCATGTCCGTTCTATTTCCTGCACTTCTGCTCTCACCCCTTTCCCTCCCTCCTGGAACCACGATCGGGTTCCCCTTGTCCTCACCTTTCATCCCACCAGCCTCCACATTCAACGGATCATCCTCTGCCATTTCCACCACCTCCAGAGTGATCCCACCACCAAACACATCTTCCGCTCACCTCCCCTTTCAGTATTCCAAAGCAACTGCTCCCTCTGCGACACCCTGGTCCACTCCTCTATCACCCCCAACACCCCTTCCCCTTTGCCCAGCACCTTCACGTGCAAGCGCAGGGGATGCAACACCTGCCCTTTTACCTCCTCCCTTCCCACTGTCCAGAGCCCCAAACACCCCTTCCAGGTGAAACAGCGATTTGCTTGTACTTCTTGCAGTTTAGTATACTGTATTCGCTGCTCACGATGCGGTCTCCTTTACATTGGGGAGACCAAACGCAGGTTGGGTGACCGCTTTACGGAACACTTCCGTTCAGTCCGTAAGGGTGACCCCGAGCTTCCGGTCGCCTGTCACTTTAATTCACCGCTCCACTCCCAATCTGACCTCTCTGTCCTCGGCCTCTTACACTGTTCCAATGAAGCTCAACGTAAGCTCGAGGAACAGCACCTCATCTTTCGATTAGGCACTTTACAGCCTTCTGGACTCAACATCGAGTTCGACAATTTCAGACCATAACCTCTGCCCCTACTTTTTTTTCCTTCTCTCACATGGCAGCTATCAATCATTCTGCCATTGCTATTTACACTTCATCTAGACTCATCTTGTGTTTCTTAACTTGTCCCATTACCATCTCCTTTTGCCTTGTACCATCGTCCCTTTTGTCTCTTAATCTCTCCTGTCTTCCATCCTATCACAGGCCTTCCCTTTTGTTCTTTCCTCCCCTCCCCCCCTTTCCCCGCCCCTACACTTGCTTAAAAACCTGTTCCATCTCCAACTTTTTCCAGTTCTGATGAAGAGTCATCGACCTGAAACGTTAACTCTATTTCTCTCTCCACAGATGCTGTCTGACCTGCTGAGTATTTCCAGCATTTCCTCTTATTTCAGATTTCCAGCATCCGCAGTATTTTGCTTTTGTATTAGTCAGACACGACCTTCCCTTAACAAATCCATGCTGACTGTCCCTGATTAATCCGTGTCTTTCTATATGAAGATTTATCTTGTCTCTCAGAACTTTTTTCAATAATTTTCCCACCACCGAGGTTAGCCTGACTGGCCTGTAATTACTCGGTCCATCCCTTTCTCCCTTTTTAAACGAAGGTACCACGTTAGCAGTCCTCCAGCACCACACCTGTAGCCAGAGAGGATTGGAAAATGATGGTCAGAGCCTCTGCTATTTCCTCTCTTACTTCTCTTAACAGTCTGGGATACATTTCATCTGGGCCTGGGGGTTTATCCACTTTCAAAGATGTTAAACTCCTTAATACATCCTCTCTCACTATGTTTATTTCATCTAATATTTCACATTCTTCCTCCCTGATTGCAATGCCTGCATCGTCCCTCTCTTTTGTGAAAACAGACGCAAAGTATTCATTAAGAACCATAACCATGTCTTCCGCCTCCACACACCTTTATGGTCCCGAATAGGCCCTACTCTTAGTTGTCCTCTTGCTCTTAATGTATTTATAAAACATCTTTGGGTTTTCCTTGATTTTACTTGCCAGTATTTTTTCATGCCCTCTCTTTGCTTTCCTAATTTCCTTTTTAATTTCACCCCTGCACTTTCTATACTCCTCTAGGGTTTCTGCAGTATTGAGCCCTCAGTATCTGTTATAAGCTTCCCTTTTTTTCTTTATCCTACCCTGTATGTCCCTTGACATCCAGGGGGCACTAGATTTGTTGGTCTTTCAGGGAACATACTTGCTCTGAACCCTCAGGATCTCCTTGATTGCCTCCCACTGCTCTGACACGGATTTACTGCCAAGTAGCTGTTTCCAGTCCACTTTGGCTAAATCACATCTCAGCTTAGTAAAACTAGTTTTTCCCCAATTGAGAACTTTTATTCCATAACTATCCTAAATCTAACTGAATTATGATCACTACCACCAATATGCTCTCCCACTGATACCCTTTCCACCTGCCCAGCTTCATTCCCTAAAACTAGGTCCAGAACTGCCCCCTCTCTTGTTGGGCTTGCTACGTACTGGCTAAAACAGTTCTCCTGAATGCATTTTAAGAATTCTGCTACCTCTATGCCTTTCACACTAATTTTATCCCAATTAATATTAGGGAAGTTGAAATCCCCTACTGTTATTGCCCTATTTTTGCACATCTCAGAAATTTGCCTACATATTTGCTCTTCTAGCTCCCTCTGACTGTTTGGGGGTCTATTGTACACTCCCAGCAGTGTGATTGCCCCTTTTTTGTTTTTCAGTTCAACCCATATGGCCTCATTTGATGATCCTTTTAAGATATCCTCCCTCCTCACAGCTGTAATTGATTCTTTAATCAATATTGCGACCCCCCCTCCTTTTTTATCCCCCTCGCTATCTCGTCTGAAAACCCTGTAACCAGGAATGTTGAGCTGCCATTCCTGCCCTTCTTTCAGACTCATCCTCCCTGATTGCAATGTCATATCACATCAGTCTGTGACAATGGATATCATTTAGACCTCCACATGTTTGCACGGTCTATTAATCTAGCCTCAGTAGGAGATAATTTCTAGAAACCACCACTAAGGGGGCATTAGCCAGATTTAATGTCCGCTCTACTGGCCAATTTCCAGATACAGAGAGCAGGGAGAGGGTCAGAGACCAAACTGGGGGATGTAACAAGAGTACTACAGTAATCATGGGCGACTTCAATCTACATATAGACTGGCCAAACCAAATTAGCAAGAATACTGTGGAGGATGAATTCCTGAAGTGTGTACGAGATGTTTTTTTAGACCAGTACGTTGAGGAGACAACTAGTTTGAAGGAGCGAGAGCTGGAGAGGACAGTTTGAAGGAGCGAGAGCTGGAGAGAGCAGTTTGAAGGAGCGAGAGCTGGAGAGAGCAGTTTGAAGGAACGAGAGCTGGAGAGGACAGTTTGAAGGAGCGAGAGCTGGAGAGGAACCCGAGAGGAAACATCGAGAAAGACTGAGAGGAAACATCGAGAGAGAGAGAGGGGAAACATCGAGAGAGACCAAGATGGAAACATCGAGAAAGACCGAGGGGAAACATCGAGAGAAACTGAGGGGAAACATCGAGAGAGACCGAGGGGAAACATCGAGAGAGACCGAGGGGAAACATCGAGAGAGACCGAGGGGGAAACATCGAGAGAGACCGAGGGGAAACATCGAGAGAGACCGAGGGGGAAACATCGAGAAAGACCGAGGGGGAAACATCGAGAAAGATCGAGGGGAAACATCAAGAGAGACCGAGGGGGAAACATCGAGAGAGACCGAGGGGAAACATCGAGAGAGACCGAGGGGAAACATCGAGAGAGACCGAGGGGAAACATCGAAAGAGACTGAGGGAGCACTTTATTTATTTAATTTTATTAACTAATTAAATTTATTTAATTATAAGTTGTGACTTCCTCATGATGCTCTCCCAGGGCGGCCACCCTGTAGTCAGAGATTATTCTAGAAGCCTGGGTAGAAATATCAATGTAATTACTGCAGAAATTACTTTTTTTACATTATTGCTTGTTCATTTTCTGTGCTGTCTTTTTTATGTCTTTTATTTATTTTATGTCTGCTTTATTTATATTTAAAGTATGTATGCGTGTATATGTCGGTATGTGTTTTTTTGTGATGGCGCCGATGAAGATGGCTGCCATCCTTGCGAGCTCCGTGCGTACCAGGCAGCTCAGTGTTCTTGCTGCTTGGGGCTCTCGGCTCGTCAAGAAAAAAGCATTTCACTGACTAGATTACACTTCTTGTATTTAGTTATGTGACCAATAAAATTGAAATAGGGAACAGGCTATCCTAGATTGAGTATTATGCAATGCGAAGGGGTTAATTAATAATCTTGTTGGGCGGGATCCTTTAGGGAAGAGTGACCATAACATGATAGAATTCTTCATTAGGATGGAAAGTGAAGAAGTCCAATCTGAAACTAGGGTTCTAAATCTAAAGAAAGAAAACTATGAAGGTATGAAGAGTGAGTTGGCTATGATAGATTGGGGAGCTTCATTAAAAGGCATGACGGTGGATAGGCAATGGCTAACATTTAAGGGGCGAATGCATGAATTGCAACAGGTGTACATTCCTTTCAGGCTCAAAAACACAAAAGGAAAAGCGGCCCAACCATGGCTAACAAAAGAAATTAAGGATCGTATTAGATCCAAAGAGGAGTCATATAAAGTTGCCAGAAAAAGTAGCAAGCCTGAGGATTTGGAGCAGTTTAGAATGCAGCAAAAAAGGACCAAGAGATTGATTAAGAGGAGAAAAATAGAGTATGAGAGTAAACTTGCAAGGAACATAAAAGCGGATTGTAAAAGCTTCTACAAGTATGTAAAAAGAAAAAGATTAGTGAAGACAAATGTAGGTCCCTTACAGTCAGAAACGGGGGAATTTATAATGGGGAACAAGAAAATAGCAAAGCAATTAAACAAATACGTTGGTTCTGTCTTCATGGGAGAGAACACAAATAACTTACCAGAAATGCTAGGTAACCAAGGGTCTAGTGAGCAGGAGGAATTAAAGGTAATTAGTACAGGGTATTAGTAAAAAAAAGTGCTGAAGAAATTAATGGGACTGAAAGCTGATAAATCCCCAGGGCCTGATAATCTGCATCCCAGAGTAATAAAAGAGGTAGCCATGGAAATAGTGGATGCATTGGTTGTCATCTTCCAAAATTCTATAGATTCTGGAACAGTTCCTGCAGATTGGAGGGTGGCAAATGTAACCCCACTATTTAAAAAAGGAGGGAGAGAGAAAACAGGGAACTACAGACCTAACATCAGTAGTAGGGAAAATGCTAGAGTCTATTATAAAGGGTGAGATAACAGGACACTTAGAAAATATCACCTGGATTAGACAAAGTCAACATGGATTTATGAAAGGGAAATCGTGTTTGACAAACCTACTGGAGTTTTTTGAGGATATAACTGGTAGAATAGACAAGGGAGAACCAGTGGATGTGATGTATTTGGATTTTCAGAAGGCCTTTGGTAAAGTCCCACATAAGAGGCGAAGTGTGCAAAATTAAAGCACATGGGATTGGGGGTAATATACTGGCATGGATTGAAAATTGGTTAACAGACAGGAAACAGAGAGTAGGAATAAATGGGTCTTTTTCAGGGTGGCAGGCGGTGACTAGTGGGGTACCGCAGGGATCAGTGCTTGGGCCCCAGCTATTCACAATATATATCAATGATTTGGATGAGGGAACCAAATGTAATATTTCCAAGTTTGCTGACGACACAAAACTAGGTGGGATTGTGAGTTGTGAGGAGGATGCAAAGAGGCTTCAAGGCGATTTAGACAAGTTGAGTGAGTGGCAAATACATGGCAGATTCAGTATAACGTGGATAAATGTGAAGTTATCCACTTCGGTAAGAAAAACAGAAAGGCAGAGTATTATTTAAACGGTGATAGATTGGGAAATGTTGATGTACAAAGGGACCTGGGTATCTTTGTACACCAGTCACTGAAAGCAAACATGCAGGTGCAGCAAGCAGTTAAGAAGGCAAATGGTATGTATCCCTTCATTGCAAGAGGATTTGAGTACAGGAGCAAGGATGTCTTACTACAGTTATACAGGGCCTTGGTGAGACCACACCTGGAGTAGTGTGTGCAGCTTTGGTCTCCTTACCTAAGAAAGGATATACTTGCCATAGAGGAAGTTCACCAGACTGATTCCTGGGATGGCAGGACTGTCGTATGAGGAGAGATTGGGTCAACTAGGCCTGTATTCACTCGAGTTTAGAAGAATGAGAGGGGATCTCGTGGAAATGTATAAAATTCTGACAGGGCTAGACAAGACTGGATGCAGGGAGGATGTTTCCCCTGGCTGGGGGGTCTAGAACGAGGGGTCACAGTCTCAGGATATGGGGTAGGACATTTAGGACTGAGATGAGGAGAAATTTCTTCACTCAGAGGGAGGTGAACCTGTGGAATTCTCTACCACAGAAGGCTGTGGAGGCCAAGATAGATAGATTGCTAGACACAAAAGGCATCAAGGGGTATGGGGAGAGAGCGGGAGTATGGTATTGAGATAGAGGATCAGCCATGATCATATTGAATGGCGGAAGCAGGCTCCAAGGGCCGAATGGCCTACTCCTGCTCCTATTTTTCTATGTTTCTATGTTTCTAATACATGGTCTGGAGTAGCTCTGTAAGATTCTGTAAGAGAAAAACTACGCGTGACCTGATCTTTCTTTTAAGGTAAAGCCGGTCAAGATCAGTGGAATTAAAAAAATTTTTTAATTCATTCTTGGAATGTGGACATTTATTGCCCATCCCTAGTTGCCCTGAGAAGGTGGTGGTGGGCCGCCTTCTTGCACGCTGCATGCGGTGTGGTGAAGGTACTCCCACAAGTACCATTATGTAGGGAGTTCATTTTTTTTTCTTTATAGCGGTTTGAAATAACCAAGTGGCTTGCTGGGTATTCGTGAACCAGTTGGGTTTTTACCACATTCTGACAACTTCGCATTTTGTTTTACTGGATTTTCCAGGGCCTCTGACCGCGTACGGGGTGTGTGCGGGCGGCGTGTGCGGGGGGTGTAAAGGGTGTGCGCGCGGGGTGTGTGCGCAGGGTGTGCACGTGGCTGTAAGTGCCCCGCAAGTTCCGCTAACTTGCGATCTGTCAAGTTTGAGCTCCGGGAAATGGACATTCACTGGCAGAGAGTCGGGCTATTTGCCCAACTACTGCCCAGCGAATGCCCGTGAAACTCTTACACCTGGTGAAAGCAGGCATAGGGCCTTCTTTTACCAGCGTAAGAATTAAAATAAATAGTAAAATAATTTTTTTTTAATTATTTAAACATTGAAAAACTTTAAAATTAGTTTTAGGTTATTTTTGGACATTTTAAAATGTTTAAATTTATTTTTCAAAAAATTTAAATGTTTATTTTAAATGGCTAACTTAATTGTATTTTAATTAATTTTGAACATGTAATGATTGATTTTTATTTAACAGGTTTGTAATTGTGTTTTTTAGGGGCTTGCTATTCCTGCTTCTGGGGATTCCGTGTGTAAAATGGAATCTCCATAAGCATAATGGGGATCCCCCTTTGTGATTGGTTGGGCTGGCCCACGTGATCCCAGGGGTGCTTGCGAACCGCCTGCGCCCCTGGGATACATGGGTCTTTACGCAGGCGTACACGTAGAGGCCCAGGAGCGTGAGTCTACGAACCATCAGGTAGGTTTGTACTTTTCTTGTGGTTCGGAGGCATTCGTCCCCGGGAAGCCCCCAGCCCAATATATTTAGCCTGCTAATAGTGACAATGTGACATTTTAAAACATTTTCTTTGTTACAAGGAGTGATACAGAATAAGTCTTTGTACAGTGAGATTTACAATAAATGTTACTCCACTTGTTCATTTAACAATTGTAAAATGAACCAGTTTGCCAATTTACTTAGATTGCCTGCAGGAATACATGAGATGATATTAACCAGCCCCTTGTGTCTCGCTATCATGTGACTGGATTCTGAGCAGTGAAGATAAAGCTCCTGATGGTAAGGATCATGGGGTCTGCTTACAGGAGAGATTGATGACACGGAACCAGAGACTATCTGGAGCAGACCTGAAATTTGCAACACTCACACTTCACTCTTCCTAACCTCCCTTTTTCACTTCTATACTCTTTATATTTCTTAGTTTCTTCTGTATTATTACCCCTTATATTTATCATTTGCCTCTTTTTAACCCTCATTTTTGCTCATTTCTCTATTTGCCTTTGACACACCCTCACTATTCTTAGTTCGAACATGTTTAGCGTGCATCTTACTCACCTCGTATTGAAATACCTTCCACTGTTGCTCCACTGTTTCACCTGCCATTTTTGTCCAACCGGTTTCCTTTCATCCCACAGAAATTCACTAATTTCCCAGTCCAGCACCTTTACTTTTTTCTTTATCCATATTCAATGTACTCTAATTAGCTTATGGCCACTATTTCCCAAGTGATGTCCTATCTTCACGTCCTACTTTGTTAGCCAGAATCAGACCCAGCACTGTGTCCTTCCTTGTTAGGCAAGCAACCTACTGTTTAAGGAAACAGTGATAAAGGCATTCTAGAAACCCTCCCATTTTGACCACAAACTTTTATCGTGTGACTTCACCTTAGGATAGCATTTAGTCTCCAGGTTTCACCCTGACCCCTGCAATTTTCCAGATGATCTCCCAGTTCAAACTTTGCTCCCCCACTAGTTCCTTGGATAATTCACCACTCTGTGTTGGCTCCTGGTCGTACCTCTCTCCTCCGGCTGACCTCTACAGGCTCCAGAATGGGATTTCTCCCTTCTACTGTTGCTGCATTGGCCTTCACTGGCACTGAATCTTCACTTGTCCCAGCTGACTGCAGTCCCTGCCTGGAAGCTCACCACTCCTCAGAACATAGACTGGTTTCCTGTCTCGTATCATTGCCTATTCAGTGACTGAGCCTTTCATTCCTGGCTATCTGATCTGGTGGCCTGCAGTGCCATAGACCCCTCTAATGTCCTTGTCTTTCCTGTACCATTATGCTATCCTTATGTAAAAGGGGACTCCTCTGCCCCTTCACCTACATTCATCCCTCTTAATAATTTGTAACCATCCAGTGTCATATCCCATTCATGCTCCACCCTCTACCAAGCCTCTTACTCCCAGTGATGTCCACAGTCTCTGTGCATTAACCCCTCTGATGGTCTCATTTTTGCTGCTAAACTGCTTCCATTCACTAACCCCATGCCCACTGTGTATAACCCCTCCATTCACTAACCCCATGCCCAGTGTGTATAACCCCTCCATTCACTCACTCCATGCCCAGTGTGTATAACCCCTCCATTCACTCACCCATGCCCAGTGTGTATAACCCCTCCATTCACTCACCCATGCCCAGTGTGTATAACCCCTCCATTCACTAACCCCATGCCCAGTGTGTATAACCCCTCCATTCACTCACTCCATGCCCAGTGTGTATAACCCCTCCATTCACTCACCCATGCCCAGTGTGTATAACCCCTCCATTCACTCACCCATGCCCAGTGTGTATAACCCCTCCATTCACTAACCCCATGCCCAGTGTGTATAACCCCTCCATTCACTCACCCATGCCCAGTGTGTATAACCCCTCCATTCACTCACCCATGCCCAGTGTGTATAACCCCTCCATTCACTCACCCATGCCCAGTGTGTACAACCCCTCCATTCACTAACCCCATGCCCAGTGTGTATAACCCCTCCATTCACTCACTCCATGCCCAGTGTGTATAACCCCTCCATTCACTCACCCATGCCCAGTGTGTATAACCCCTCCATTCACTCACCCATGCCCAGTGTGTATAACCCCTCCATTCACTAACCCCATGCCCAGTGTGTATAACCCCTCCATTCACTCACTCCATGCCCAGTGTGTATAACCCCTCCATTCACTCACCCATGCCCAGTGTGTATAACCGCTCCATTCACTCACCCATGCCCAGTGTGTATAACCCCTCCATTCACTCACCCATGCCCAGTGGGTATAACCCCTCCATTCACTCACCCATGCCCAGTGTGTATAACCCCTCCATTCACTAACCCCATGCCCAGTGTGTATAACCCCTCCATTCACTCACCCATGCCCAGTGTGTATAACCCCTCCATTCACTCACCCATGCCCAGTGTGTATAACCCCTCCATTCACTCACCCATGCCCAGTGTGTACAACCCCTCCATTCACTAACCCCATGCCCAGTGTGTATAACCCCTCCATTCACTCACTCCACGCCCAGTGTGTATAACCCCTCCATTCACTCACCCATGCCCAGTGTGTATAACCCCTCCATTCACTCACCGCATGCCCAGTGTGTATAACCCCTCCATTCACTAACCCCATGCCCAGTGTGTATAACCCCTCCATTCACTCACTCCACGCCCAGTGTGTATAACCCCTCCATTCACTCACCCATGCCCAGTGTGTATAACCCCTCCATTCACTCACCGCATGCCCAGTGTGTATAACCCCTCCATTCACTAACCCATGCCCAGTGTGTATAACCCCTCCATTCACTCACCCCATGCCCAGTGTGTATAACCCCTCCATTCACTCACCCATGCCCAGTGTGTATAACCCCTCCATTCACTCACCCATGCCCAGTGTGTATAACCCCTCCATTCACTAACCCCATGCCCAGTGTGTATAACCCCTCCATTCACTCACTCCATGCCCAGTGTGTATAACCCCTCCATTCACTAACCCATGCCCAGTGTGTATAACCCCTCCATTCACTAACCCCATGCCCAGTGTGTATAACCCCTCCATTCACTCACTCCATGCCCAGTGTGTATAACCCCTCCATTCACTAACCCATGCCCAGTGTGTATAACCCCTCCATTCACTCACTCCACGCCCACTGTGTATAACCCCTCCATTCACTAACCCCATGCCCACTGTGTATAACCTCTTGTAGCCAATCACCAGTAACCCACTGATGATTCCTTTGTCCCCCCATTTGATGTTCGATTCCCCTCCTGTTTGTTCCTTGTCATACCACTGATTTTGTAAGATTCAGTGTTGCAGACACTTCTTGCTATCTTATATACCTGTACAAAGCTCATCTCCCAACTTCCTACTTTAAATATCCATCTATCCACCCTTTCTATTAATACCCTCGTTCCTCTTCTCCTTAAGTGACGCCCAAGTACAGGTCTCCACTAGTGGCCCATTAGGATAACAAATCCCCTCATTGTGTGTAGTTATTTGTTAACCCAGAAGGTATGTGAAGCTGGAGATTTAGGAAATGCCCCTTAATGACTTGCAGCCAGCAGATAGTACTTCTTCCGACTGCCAGTCTCCCAGCACTGAAACCATAGATTTTGGCAACGTAGGATACCTCACCTTGATACCAGATGGCTCCTTTGATTGCCATCCTACGCAGAGGGTGTATCATTGCATTCCACAGGACAGTGGGTTGATGAGGGCCGGTTGATTCATTTATCAGATTGTTGTAACCAATGCTGAAAAGTAACAGGCACAAGTCACCAAACATACAGTAGGTGCCACTGACCTCATCTCCTCTGGAGATCTTCCCCCCCACGGCCACCAACCTCATAGTTCCCCAACCCCACACAGCCCGCTTCTACCTCCTTCCCAAGATCCACAAACAGGACTGCCCTGGTACACCCATCGTTTCAGCCTGTTCTTGCCCCACGGAACTTATCTCTTCCTATCTCGACTCTATCTTTTCTCCCCTTGTCCAGTCTCTTCCCACCTACATCCGCGACTCTTCTGACGCCCTCCGCCACTTTAACAGTTTCCTGGCCCCAACCGCCTCCTTTTCACCATGGACGTACAATCCCTCTACACCTCCATCCCCCACCAGGATGGCCTGACGGCGCTCCGCTTCTTCCTTGAACGGAGGCCCAACCAGTCCCCATCCACCACCACCCTCCTCCGCCTGGCTGAACTTGTTCTCACATTGAACAACTTCTCCTTTGACTCCACTCATTTCCTCCAAATTAAAGGTGTTGCTATGGGTACCCGCATGGGTCCTAGCTATGCCTGCCTTTTCGTGGGATATGTGGAACACTCTTTGTTCCAGTCCTACTCAGGTCCCTCCCTCACCTCTTTTTCTGGTACATTGATGACTGTATCGGTGCCGTTTCCTGCTCTCGCCCATAACTAGACAATTTCATTCACTTTGCTTCCAATTTCCACCCTTCCCTCACCTTCACATGGTCCATCTCCGACTCTTCCCTTTCCTCGACTTCTCCGTCTCCATCTTTAGGGATAGGTTATTGACCAACATTCACTACAAGCCCACTGACTCCCACAGCTACCTGGACTACACTTCCTCCCACCCCGCCTCCTGTAAGGACTCTATTCCATTCTCCCAGTTTCTCCATCTCCGCCGCATCTGCTCTGATGATGCCACCTTCCACACCAGTGCTTCCGACATGTCTTCCTTTTTCCTCAACCAAGGATTCCCCTCTACCGTGGTTGACACGGCCCTCGACCGTGTCCGTTCTATCTCCCGCACTTCTGCTCTCACCCCTGCCCCTCCCTCCCGGAACCACGATAGGGTTCCCCTTCTCACCTTTCACCCCACCAGCCTCCACATTCAATGGATCATCCTCCGCCATTTCCGCCACCTCCAACGTGATCCCACCACCAAACGCATCTTCCCCTCCCCTTTCAGCATGCCGTAGGGACCGCTCCCTTCGAGACACCCTAGTCCACTCCTCTATCACCCCCAGCACCCCTTCCCCTTCGCCCGGCACCTTCCCATGCAAGCGCAGGAGATGCAACACCTGCCCTTGTACCTCCCCCCTCCCCACTGTCCAGGGCCCCAAACACCCCTTCCAGGTGAAACAGCGATTTACTTGTACTTCTTGCAATCTAGTATACTGTATTCGCTGCTCACGATGTGGTCTCCTCAACATTGGGGAGACCAAACGCAGATTGGGTGACCGCTTTGCAGAACACCTCCGTTCAGTCCGTAAGGGTGACCCCGAGCTTCCGGTCGCCTGTCATTTTAATTCACCGCTCCATTCCCACTCAGACCTCACCGCGGCCTCTTGCATTGTTCCACGGAAGCTCAACGTAAGCTCGAGGAACAGCACCTCATCTTCCGATTAGGCACTTTACAGCCTTCCGGACTCAATATCGAGTTCAACAATTTCAGATCATAACCTCGGCCCCTATTATATTTTTATATATTTTTTATCCACACTTTTGGTTTGTGCCTTTTCCTTTTTCTCTCTCCCACATGGCAGCTGTCTCTCACTCTGCCAGCGCATTTCACACTTCATCTCGAGCCATCTTTTGTCTCTTTACCTGTCCTATTACCATCTCGTCTCGCCTTGAATATCTCTCAATGTCTCTTCACCTCCCAGACCTTCCCTTTTGTTCTTTCATCCCCTCCCCCATTTCCCAGCCCCCAAACTGGCCTTTTAATCTGTTTCATTTCCTGCTTTTTTCTCAGTTCTGACGAAGGGTTTCGACCTGAAACGTTAACTCTGTTTCTCTCTCCACGGATGTTGCCTGGCCTGCTGAGTTTTTCCAGCGTTTTCTGTTGTTATACAGTAGGAAGGTAGCTATATCAGAATAATCTGCAAGCAGCAATTTCCTAAGCATTTTAAACAGTTAAAAAGAAACTAGTAAACAGTTCATAAGCAAACCAAGTATTGATTTAGCACCAGTTGATGTCTTCCTGCAGGACCTACAGGCTCTGTCACAGGTGGGGCAGACGGTGGTTGAAGGGGTGGGTGGGTGGGGTACTTGGGTTGATGTGCGCTCCTTGCGCTGTCTGCGCTTGGCTTCCGCTTGCTCCCGACGAAGAGACTCGAGGTGTTTGGCGCCTTTCCTGATGCTTCTCCTCCACTTTGTGCGGTCTTGGGCCAGGGATTCCCAGGTGTCGGTGGGGATGTTGCACTTTTTCAAGGAGGCTTTGAGGGTGTGTTCTTGAAGCGTTTCCTCTGCCCACCTGGGGCTCTCTTGCCGTGCCAGAGCTCCGAGTAGAGCGCTTGTTTTGGGAGTCTCGTATCAGGCATGCGGACGATGTGGCCCGTCCATCGGAGCTGATCGAGCGTGATCAAAGCTTCGATGCTGGGGATGTTGGCCTGAGCAAGAACACAGACGTTGGTGCGCCTATCTTGCCATTGGATTTGCAGGATCTTGCGGAGGCAGTGTTGGTGGTACCTCTCCAGTGCTTTGAGGTGCCTGCTGTCCATGTCTCTGAAGCATACAGGAGGGTGGGGTATCACTACCGCTCTGTAGACCATGAGCTTAGTGCCGGGTTTGAGGTCCTGGTCTTCAAACACTCTCTTCCTCAGGCGACCAAAGGCTGCACTGGCACACTGAAGGCGGTGTTGGACTTCATCATCGACGTCTGCCCTTGTTGACAGTAGGCTCCCGAGGTATGGAAAGTGGTCCATATTGTCCAAGGCCTCGTCATGGATTTTGATCATCGGGGAGCAGCACTGTGTGGTGGGAGCAGGTTGGTAGAGGACCTTTGTCTTACGGATGTTTAGTGTAAGACCTATGCTCTTGTACGCTTTGGTGAAGGTGTTGACGATGGTTTGGAGTTCGGCCTCAGAGTGTGCGCAGATGCAAGCGTTGTCTGCATACTGTAATTCGATGACAGAGGATGGGACAACCTTGGATCTGGACTGGAGGCGACGGAAGTTGAACAGTTTCCCGTTTGTTCTGTAGATTAACTCCACTCCAGCGGGGAGCTTACTGAGGGTGAGATGGAGCATTGCAACCAGGAAGATCGAGAAGTGCGATGACACAGCCTTGCTTGACCCCGGTTCGTACGTGAATTGGGTCTGTGGTGGATCCATTGGTCAGGATCACAGCTTGCATGTCGTCGTGAAGCAGGCGGAGGATGGTGACAAACTTTTGAGGGCAGCCAAATTTGAGGAGAACACTCCATAATACTTCACGGTTGATGGTGTCGGAGGCCTTTGTGAGGCCAAAGAAGGCCATGTACAGCAGTTGGTGCTGTTCCCTGCATTTCTCTTGTGATGCGCGGTGAAGATCATGTCCATGTGTCCCTTAGTGGGCGGAATCCGCACTGCGACTCTGGGAGGAGCTCTTCAACCACTGGGAGAAGGCGATTGAGGAGGATTCTTGCGATGACTTTCCCTGTGGCAGACAGCAGGGAGACTCCTCTGTAATTACCGCAATCGGACTTGTCACCTTTCTTGAAGATGGTCATGATTACGGCGCCTGAGATCCCCTGGCATGCTCTCCTCCTTCCAAATAAGAGAAATTAGTTCATGTATTCACGCCAATAGTGCTTCTCCACCATGTTTTAGTGCTTCGGCGGGGATTCCATCTGCTCCTGAGGCCTTGTTGTTCTTCAGTTGTCGGATGGGAGGGGTTAAGGTACTGGTAATGATGGTTAGTGGAGGGAGAGGGGTTAAGGTACTGGCAACGATGGTTAGCGGAGGGGGAGGGTTAAGGTACTGGTAACGATGGTTAGTGGTGGGAGGTTTAAGGTACTGGTAATGATGGTTAGTAGTTGGAGGGGTTAAGATATTAGTAACGATGGTTAGGGTTAGGGTTAGGGTTAAGATACTGATAACGATGGTTAGTGGAGGGCGTTAAGGTACTGGTAACGATGGTTAATGGAGGGGGAGGTTTAAGGTATTGGTAACGATGGTTAGTGGTGGGAGGTTTAAGGTACTGGTAACGATGGTTAGTGGTGGGAAGGTTAAGATACTGGTAATGATGGTTAGTGGTGGGAGGGTTAAGATACTGATAACGATGGTTAGTGGAGGGCATTAAGGTACTGGTAACGATGGTTAGTGGTGGGAGAGTTAAGATACTGGTAACGATGGTTAGTGGTGGGAGGTTTAAGGTACTGGTAACAATGGTTAGTGGAGGGGGTTAAGGTACTGGTAATGATGGTTAGTGGAGGGGTTTAAGGTACTGGTAACGATGGTTAATGGTGGGAGGTTTAAGGTACTGTTAACGATGGTTAGTGGAGGGGGTTAAGGTCCTGGTAATGATGGTTAGTAGTTGGAGGGGGTAAGATACTGGTAATGATGGTTAGTGGAGGGGGTTAAGGTACTGGTAACGATGGTTAGTGGAGGGCGTTAAGGTACTGGTAACAATGATTAGTGGAGGGCGTTAAGGTACTGGTAACGATGATTAGTAGAGGGCGTTAAGGTACTGGTAACGATGGTTAGTGGTGGGAGGGTTAAGATACTGGTAACGACGGTTAGTGGAGGGCGTTAAGGTACTGGTAACGATGGTTAGTGGAGGGCGTTAAGGTACTGGTAACGATGGTTAGTGGTGGGAGGGTTAAGGTACTGGTAACGATGGTTATTGGAGGGTGTTAAGGTACTGGTAACGATGGTTAGTGGTGGGAGGGTTAAGGTACTGGTAACAATGGTTAATGGAGGGGTTTAAGGTACTGGTAACAATGGTTAGTGGAGGGGTTTAAGGTACTGGTAACGATGGTTAGTGGTGGGAGGGTTAAGATACTGGTAACGATGGTTAGTGGAGGGGGTTAAGGTACTGGTAACGATGGTTAGTGGAGGGCGTTAAGGTACTGGTAACGATGGTTAGTGGAGGGCGTTAAGGTATTGGTAACGATGGTTAGTGGAGGGGTTTAAGGTACTGGTAACGATGGTTAGTGGAGGGGTTTAAGGTACTGGTAACGATGGTTAGTGGAGGGGTTTAAGGTACTGGTAACGATGGTTAGTGGAGGGGTTTAAGGTATTGGTAACGATGGTTAGTGGAGGGGTTTAAGGTACTGGTAACGATGGTTAGTGGAGGGGTTTAAGGTACTGGTAACGATGGTTAGTGGAGGGGTTTAAGGTACTGGTAACGATGGTTAGTGGAGGGGTTTAAGGTACTGGTAACGATGGTTAGTGGTGGGAGGGTTAAGGTACAGTTTTTACTACTGTTGTAGGGGATGCAAGATCTGCTCACAGGATCAATCACTGACACAGATCCCAGCTAGGATATCCAGTGTAAAACCGCTCAGATGCTGTCCATGACTGTCTCTGCTGTTGCTTGGCTCCACTCCTCCCCACTGCAATACACTCTCTTGCTGCTGCACAGTCACCTTTGAAGCTACCCAAAGAACACAGAATCATACAGCACAGAAGGAGGCCATTCAGCCCATCGTGCCTGTGCTGGCTTTTTCAAAGAGCTCTCCAATTAGTCCCACTCCCTTGTTCTTTCTCCATAGCCCTGCAAATTTTTCCTTTTCAAGTATTTATCCAATTCCCTTTTGAAAATTACTATTGAATCTGCTTCCGCCACCCTTCAGGCAATGCATTCCAGATCATAATAAAGTCCTCCTCAACTCACCACTGGTTCTTTTGCCAATCACCTTAAATCTGTGCCCTCTGGTTACCGACCCTTCAGCCACTCGAAATAGTTTCTCTTTATTTACTCTATCTGAACACTTCATGATTTTGAACATCTCTATCAAATCTCCTCTTAACCTACACTGCTGTAAGAAGAACAACCCCAGCTTCTCCACGTAGCTGAAGCCCTCGTACCGGGAATCATTCTAGTAAATCTTTGCACAGGCGCTGTGCAGTGTGTTGTGCGGGCGCTGTGCAGTGTGTTGTGCGGGCCCTGTGCAGTGTGTTGTGCGGGCCCTGTGCAGTGTGTTGTGCGGGCCCTGTGCAGTGTGTTGTGCGGGCCCAGTGCAGTGTGTTGTGCGGGCCCTGTGCAGTGTGTTGTGCGGGCCCTGTGCAGTGTGTTGTGCGGGCCCTGTGCAGTGTGTTGTGCGGGCCCGGTGCAGTGTGTTGTGCGGGCCCTGTGCAGTGTGTTGTGCGGGCCCTGTGCAGTGTGTTGTGCGGGCCCTGTGCAGTGTGTTGTGCAGGCGCTGTGCAGTGTGTTATGCGGGCGCTGTGCAGTGTGTTATGCGGGCGCTGTGCAGTGTGTTATGCGGGCGCTGTGCAGTGTGTTATGCGGGCAGTGTGTTATGCAGGCACTGTGCAGTGTGTTATGCGGGCAGTGTGTTATGCGGGCACTGTGCAGTGTGTTGCGCGGGTGCTGTGCAGCGTTGCGCGGGCCCTGTGCAGTGTGTTGTGCGGGCCCTGTGCAGTGTGTTGTGCGGGCCCAGTGCAGTGTGTTGTGCGGGCCCTGTGCAGTGTGTTGTGCGGGCCCTGTGCAGTGTGTTGTGCGGGCCCTGTGCAGTGTGTTGTGCGGGCCCGGTGCAGTGTGTTGTGCGGGCCCTGTGCAGTGTGTTGTGCGGGCCCTGTGCAGTGTGTTGTGCGGGCCCGGTGCAGTGTGTTGTGCGGGCCCTGTGCAGTGTGTTGTGCGGGCCCTGTGCAGTGTGTTGTGCAGGCGCTGTGCAGTGTGTTATGCGGGCGCTGTGCAGTGTGTTATGCGGGCGCTGTGCAGTGTGTTATGCGGGCGCTGTGCAGTGTGTTATGCGGGCAGTGTGTTATGCAGGCACTGTGCAGTGTGTTATGCGGGCAGTGTGTTATGCGGGCACTGTGCAGTGTGTTGCGCGGGTGCTGTGCAGCATTGCGCGGGTGCTGTGCAGCGTTGCGCGGGCGCTGTGCCGTGTTGCGTGGGCGCTGTGCCGTGTTGCGCGGGTGCTGTGCAGAGTGTTGCGCAGGCGCCGTGCGGTGTGTTGCGTGGGTGCTGTGCAGAATGTTGCACGGGTGCTGTGCAGAATGTTGCACGGGCGCCATGTAATGTGTTGTGTGGACGCTGTGGAAACTGTTGCGCGGACACCATGTAAAGTGTTGCGTGGGCACTGCAGGAAGTGTTGCGCGGCTGCTGTGTAAAGTGTTGCACGAGCGCTGTGTAAAGTGTTTGGGGTTATTGGTGGACGATTGTGGAACAGCGTTTTGGGGACAGGCTAGATTGGGCAGTTGCTTTTTCTTGTTTGCCATTGTACATTGTCTAAGAAAGATTTGGGCCAATCGCCTCCCTCGTTCCATCCTTTCTTCATTGTGAAATGGGAAACTGATTTATTTGAAATAATTTCAGAGCTGTTTAACTGTACTACAGAAACATCAAACCAAGGTAGAATTAAAAACATGGTAAATTGTAAACTTACTTGAAAGGAAGTCCACATTTGTCGAGGACTCGTTTGGAAGACCAAGCCTCAATGGGTGTTCCTCCCCAGCACGATTCCACCAGCCCAATAGGATACTGCAGCTTGTCATAGAGGTATCGGCCAAACAACCAACACACAGCCGAGAATGAGGTGAAATTGCCATTCCCAAGAATTTCTAGGATTTAATAAATGAAGACGATGACCAGCAGGAAAAGAACCTTTCTTCTTTCGCAATAGCATTGGGCTTCTCTACCAAACTCTGTGCTCAGTGGGAAATCTGTTAGCGACAGGGGCTATTGAGAGAAGTTGAGGTTTAAGAAACAAGAAAAATGAAGAGCAGGCAAGTTCATGATGTACACCTCAGAAAGCAAAGAGTCACCCCGGTTTTAGCTGTGCACAACATCCTAAAAAAAAAAGTTTTAAAAAGTATTTCTTGGGAACATAGGGATTGCTAGCTGAAAAGACCAAGGTCCATCGAGTTCGCCTTCTACCATCCTGGCACTGACATAATACAATGATAATGGCTGTCGGTGTAGGGACCGGGTGCTAGGGTTTGGATGATCAGCCATGATCTCGTTGAATGGCGGAGCAGGCTCGAAGGGCCGAATGGCCTACTCCTGCTCCTATCTTCTATGTTTCTATAATGGAGTTGTTGACTAATCATAGCAATCAATCGCTGTCAATGAATCTACAGGTTGCATAGATTAGGTGTGTATTCCCTTCAGTATAGAAGATGAAGGGGTGATCTAATTCAGGTGTTTAAGGTGACAAAAGGAGTTGATGGGGAGAGAGAGAGAACGTACTTCCTCTGATGGGGGAATCCAGAAAAATTGGGCATAACCTTAACATTAGAGCCAGGCCGTTCAGCAGTGAAATCAAGAAGCACTTCTTCACACAAAGTGCAGTGGAAATCTGGAACTCTCTCCCCCAAAAGGCTGTGGGTGCTGGGGCTCAATTTGAGATTTAAAGACTGAGAGCGATAGATCTTTTATTAGTTAAGGGTATCAAGGAATATGGAACAAAGGCAGGTGAATGGAGTTAAGATACAGATCAGTCATGATCTAACTGAATGGCGGAGCAGGCTCGAGGGGCCGAATGGACTCCTCATGTTCTGATGGCCAGGACATCAGTGGGATGGAATCTTTTGCATTTACTTTAGTTATATCAACAGCCTAGTTACTGTATTTTATAATTTTTGATATTATGAGTGTTAGTTGTGTATTTGATGTAAAGTAACCTAGATCGTTGGTTTGTCTCACTGGAGTTAGGATCACTTCACCTGCTGGAAGATAAGAGACATGCATATGGGGCAGTGCAAGATCCCAGAATCTAGTACACACAGCGAGGGATTTTACTGTTACAAGTCCCAGGTCACACTATCGTATAATATTAAGAAGTCACACAACACCAGGTTATAGTCCAACACTTTTATTTGAAATCACAAGCTTTCGGAGCGCTGCTCCTTCGTCAGGTGAAGTGAAGAGATGCATAAAGACACAGCTTATATAGTCAGAGAATAATGCCAGATGCCTCATGCAATCACATCCTTCCTGTAGTGTGGCGACCAGAACTGCACACACGATTCCAGCTGTGGCCTAACTAGCATTTTGTACAGCTCCATCATAACCTCCCTGCTCTTATATTCTATGCCTCGGCTAATGAAAGCAAGTATCCCATATGCCTTTTTAACCACCTTATCTACCTGTCCTGCTGCCTTCAGGGATCTATGTACATGCACACCAAGGTCCCTCTGATCCTCTGTTCTTCCTAGGGTCCTACCATTCATTGTGTATTCCCTTGCCTTGTTAGTCCTCCCAAAATGCATCACCTCACACTTTTCAGGGTTAAATTCCATTTGCCACTGTTCTGCCCATCTAACCAACCCGTCTATATCGTCCTGTAGCCTGAGGCTTCCCTCCTCGCTATTTACCACTCCACCAATTTGTGTGTCATCTGCGAACTTACTGATCATACCTCCTACATTCATATCTAAATCATTAATGTACACTACAAACAGCAAAGCACCCAGCACCGATCCCTGCGGTACACCACTGGACACGGGCTTCCAGTCACAAAAACAACCTTCGACCATCACCCTCTGCCTCCTGCCACTAAGCCAAATTTGGATCCAATCTGCCAAATTGCCCTGGATCCCATGGGCTTTTACCTTCTTGACCAGTCTCCCATGTGGGACTTTGTCAAAAGCCTTACTGAAGTCCATTTAGACTACGTCAACTGCACTACCCTCATCCACACACCTAGTCACCCCCTCAAAAAATTCAATCAAATTGGTTAGACATGATCTCCCCATGACAAAGCCATGCTGACTATCCTTGATTAATCCTTGCCTCTCCAAGTGAAGACTAATTCTGTCCCTCAGAATTTTTTCCAATAATTTCCCTACCACTGATGTTAGGCTCACTGACCTGTAATTCCCTGCAGCTGGATACACTTCCCGCACACATGGTCGTCAGAGACACAGGAAGTGTCCCTGATTTCCCACATGCTTGACTAATCTACTGGAATTTTTTGAGGATGTAACTGGTAGAATAGATAAGGGAGAACCAGTGAATGTGGTGTATTTGGACTTTCAGAAGACTTTTGATAAGGTCCCGCATAAGAGATTGGCGTGCAAAGTTAAAGAACATGGGATTGCGGGTAAGGTACTAATTTGGATAGAGAACTGGTTGGCAGACAGGAAGCAAAGAGTTGGAATAAACCAGTCTTTTTCCGAGTGGCAGGCAGTGACTAGTGAGGTACCGCAGGGATCGGTGCTAGGACCCCGGCTACTCACAGTATATATTAATGATCTAGACAAGGGAACTAGATGTAATATCTCCAAGTTTGCAGACGACACAAAGCTGGGTGGGCGTGTGTGCTGCGAGGAGGATGCAGAGATACTCCAGTATGATTTGGACAGGTTGGGTGATTGGGCAGATGCATTATAATGTAGATAAATGCGAGGTTATCCACTTTGGTGGCAAAAACAGGAAGGCAGATTATTATCTGAACGGCAATAGATTGGGAGAAGGGGAAGTGCAACGAGACTTGGGTGTCCTTGTGCACCAGTCGCTGAAGGTAAGCATGCAGGTGCAGCAGGCGGTTAAGAAGGCAAATGGTATGTTGGCCTTCGTAGCGAGAGGATTCGAGTACAGGAACAAGGATGTCTTGCTGCAGTTGTACAGGGCCTTGGTGAGACCACATCTTGAGTATTGCGTGCAGTTTTGGTCACCTTATCTGAGGAAGGATGTTCTTGCCATGGAGGGAATGCAGCGAAGATTCACCAGACTGATACCTGGGATGGCAGGAATGACGTATGAGGAGAGATTAGGTCGATTAGGCTTATACTCGCTGGAGTTTAGAAGAATGAGAGGGGATCTCATTGAAACTTATAAAATTCTAACAGGACTAGACAGACTAGATGCAGGAAGGATGTTCCTGATGGCCGGGGAGTCCAGAACCAGGGGTCACAGTCTAAAGATAAGGGGTAAGCCATTTAGGACAGAGATGAGGAGGAATTTCTTCACCCAGAGAGTGGTGAACCTGTGGAATTCTCTACCACAGAAGGCAGTTGAGGCCAATTCATTAAATATATTCAAGAAGGAGTTGGATATATTTCTTAAGGCTAAAGGGATCAAGGGATCTGGGGAGAAGGCAGGGACAGGGTACCGAGTTTGGATGATCAGCCATGATCTCATTGAATGGCCTACTCCTGCTCCTATCTTCTATGTTTCCCTGGTTTATCCCTACTACCCTTCTTGAATAATGGTACTAAGTTAGCTGTTCTCCTTCCTCTGGCACCTCCCCTGTGGCTAGGGAGGTTCTGAAAATTTGTGTCAGAGCCCCTGCAATCTCCTCCCTTGCCTCACAGAGCAGCCTGGGATACATCTCGTCAGGGCCTGGGGATTTATCCACTTTTAAGCCCACTAAAACCGCAAGTACCTCCTTCCTCTCAATACTAATTTGTTCAAGTATATCACAATCCACCTGCCTGATTTCTATGCCTACATCGTCCTTCTCCATAGTGAACCTCACCACATCTTCCGGCTCTGCACACAGATTGCCACTTTGGTCCCTAATGGGCCCTACTCTTTCCCTGGGTATCCTCTTGCTCTTAATATACTTATAAAACACCTTGGGATTTTCCTTTATTTTGCCCGCCAGTGTTTTTTCATGCCCCCTCTTCGCTCTAATTTCTTTTTTAAGTACCCCCCTGCACTTTCCATACTCCTCTAGAGTGTAATGAAATCTGTTTGTCTTGATCCTGTATTTCCTGTATTCGTTTTGCACTCATGTATATTACCCTCCCCCACACTGTGTATAGTTTCACTTCCTCTTTCCTGGCTAACCTGGAAGGTTCCAGGTCTTGGCTCTTGGCTCCGCCCCTGACTTCTCTTACATAAAGATCCCAGGATCTGTATGACTCATTCCTGTGAACCAGTCGGCGTGTTGAGATGTTAGCTCTGATCTTAGTGATTAAAAGCCAACTTGTCTATAACTTCTAGTTTTGTGGTTATTGAAGGCACATCAATTTTAATCACTAAAGAATACTAGGATGGATCGACTCCTAAAACCAGAGCATCTGGACTTGGATCCACATTCTGAAGCATCAAATCAATTTGGACACTGGCTCAAATGCTTCGAACTCTTCGCGGGGGCCTCATCCGCTAGCGAGGTAGATAAACTGAGTCTACTGACTACTCGCGTTAGGCATCGGATTTATTCGTTCATCTGGGACGCCACCTCTTACACGGAGGCCATCACTATCCTGAAGGCCCAATACCAGAGGCCGGTAAACGAAGTGTACGCCAGACATCTGCTGGCTACACGCAGGCAGCGACCAGAGGAATCAATGGACGATTTCTTACAGGGCCTAAAGGACTTGGTCCGGGACTGTAACTGCAAGGCCGTGACAGCCAACATGTACTCTGACGAATTGGTCCGCGATTCCTTCATCACGGGCCTCAAATCGAATTATATCCGGCAGAGACTGCTGGAGAAGGAGGTCCTGGACTTAAAAAAGGCAGTGGCCACTGCGCGATCGCTGGACGTGGCCCAGAAAAACTCTGACTCTTATTCTTCCGGCCATGCGGCCCTCACTGCCTCGTGCGTACCGAGCGGGCCGCCATCTTGGAATCAGCCATCTTCCCCATCCAGGTCTCAGACCAGCTCTACACCGCCGGAGTCCCCACACAGAAGTTCACCCAGGAGTCCTACTACAGCGGCAATGTCTCGAGGCCCAAAATGCTACTTCTGCGGCCAGGCCAAGCACCCCAGACAACGATGCCCAGCGAAGGACGCTACATGCTTCAAATGTAAGAAAAAGGGGCATTTTAGCAAAGTCTGCAGGGGGAATCCGATTTCCAACTCCGTCACCGCCTCGTGCGTGCCGTGCGGGCCGCCATCTTGGGATCCGCCATCTTTTCCCGACTCAACGGCCGCCCAGGGCCCAACAGTGGCTTCGATCACGGTGGATCAATCCAGGCCACACCCGTTGACAAAATCCATGATGGACATACAGGTAAACGGGAATTTAACGAAATGTTTAATTGACTGTGGGAGTACTGAGAGTTTTATCCACCCTAGCCTGGTACGGCGGCACTCATTAACGGTAACCCCTACACGGAGCAGAATTGCTATGGCTGCTAAGCCCCACACTTCGGACATTTTGGGCTACTGTGTGGTAACACTGACTGTAAAAGGCACGGACTACAAGGATTTAAAACTCCTCGTGATGCCAGAACTCTGTGTTAATGTAATCTTGGGCCTGGACTTCCAGTGCCACCACGAAAGTGTCACGCTAGCATATGGCAGGTCCCAGCCGCCACTCACAGTCTGTGGCCTATCAACCTTAAAAATTAGCCCGCCCTCTTTATTCGCTAATCTCGCTCCGAACTGTAGGCCCATAGCGACCAAAAGTAGACGGTACAGTCTGGAAGACAGACACTTTATCAAGGCGGAAGTGGACAGACTCCTGCGGGAAGGCATTATTGAATGCAGCACCAGTCCGTGGCGTGCCCAAGTAGTCATAGTTAAAAATAGCGAAAAGAAACGGATGGTAATTGACTACAGCCAGACTGTTAATATTTATACCCAGCTGGACGCCTACCCTTTACCCCGCATATCAGAAATGGTCAACCAGATTGCGCAATACCGAGTCTTCTCGACTATCGACCTCAAATCCGCGTATCACCAGCTCCCCATTAGAACAGAGGACCGCCCATACACCGCCTTCGAGGCGAACGGGCGCCTCTACCATTTTCTCAGAGTGCCCTTCGGAGTAACAAATGGGGTCTCGGTCTTCCAACGTGAGATGGACCGCATGGTTGACGAGAATAAACTACAAGCTACCTACCCCTATCTGGACAATGTCACTATCTGCGGGCACAACCAGCAAGACCACGATCTAAATCTTGCGAGATTTTTAAAAACTGCCCTAAAGCTGAATCTAACCTACAACGAAGACAAATGTGTCTTCAACACAACCCGTCTCTGTATCCTCGGCTGTGTGGTGGAAGATGGGGTAATTGGACCGGACCCTGACCGATTACGTCCCCTAAAGGAACTGCCCCTGCCACACAATCCCAAAGCTTTAAAAAGGTGCCTGGGATTTTTTTCGTATTATGCCGAATGGGTGCCCAATTACTCTGATAAGGCCCGACCCCTCATTAAATCGACGTCCTTCCCACTATCAGCTGAAGCTCGGGAGGCTTTCACCAGTATCAAACAGGACATTGAAAGGGCTGCAGTGTGTGCAGTGGACGAAAGCATTCCCTTTCAAGTCGAAAGCGATGCGTCAGACTTTGCCTTAGCTGCGACCCTCAATCAGGCTGGGAGACCTGTGGCCTTCTTCTCCCGAACCCTTCAGGGACCTGAAATCAGGCACTCTTCTGTCGAGAAGGAGGCACAGGCTATAGTGGAGGCAGTGCGGCACTGGAGACACTACCTAGCCGGCAAACGTTTCACCCTGCTCACCGACCAGCGGTCGGTGGCTTTCATGTTTAATAACAAAGGGGGAAAATCAAGAATGACAAAATACTCAGGTGGAGGATCGAACTATCCACGTTCAACTATGATATTATGTACAGGCCGGGAGCCCTTAATGAACCCCCAGACGCCCTATCGCGGGGAATGTGTGCCAGCATTCATACGGACAAATTACAGGGTCTCCACAACGACCTCTGTCACCCAGGGGTCACCCGACTATACCATTTTATAAAGTCCCGCAATCTGCCCCACTCCATCGAGGAGGTCAGGGCAATGACCAGAGCCTGCCGCATCTGTGCGGAATGCAAGCCTCGTTTCTCCAGGCCTGACCGTGCACACCTTATCAAAGCCACACGGCCATTCGAGCGCCTAAGTCTGGACTTCAAGGGACCCCTTCCCTCTGCCGACCGTAACGTATACTTCCTCAATATCATCGATGAATATTCCCGCTTCCCCTTCGCCATTCCCTGCCCAGACATGACCAGTGCCACGGTCATCAAGTGTCTCTGTAATCTAGTCTGCATGTTTGGCATGCCGAACTACATACACAGCGATAGGGGGACGTCATTTATGAGTGAAGAACTGCGCCAGTTCTTGCTCTCAAAGGGGATAGCCACTAGCAGAACCACTAGCTACAACCCCCGGGGTAATGGGCAAGTGGAAAGGGAGAATGCTACTGTTTGGAAGGCTGTCACGTTAGCCTTAAAGTCAAAAGGCCTTCCGACCTCCCGCTGGCAGGAAGTCCTCCCAGACGTGCTCCACTCCATAAGGTCTCTGTTATGTACAGCCACTAACGCTACCCCTCACGAAAAGATGTTCGTTTTCCCCTGGAAATCCACCTCGGGCATATCTCTACCCGCGTGGCTGACGTCTCCGGGGACAGTACTATTGCGGAAGCACGTGAGAGGCCATAAAACGGACCCCCTTGTGGAAAAGGTACAGCTCCTCCATGCAAACCCTCAGTACGCCTATATCGAATACTCTGACGGGCGAGAGGACACTGTTTCCATAAAAGACCTCGCTCCCTCGGGGAGCGGAGAGAACGATGGGAGACTACCCGATGAAGACCTACACTACAAAGAGACAGGACGCCCAGAGGTATCAATACCCAACTTTAACCTGGAAGACACTGCGGAGGCCCGGACAGCGGAGGAACCAGAATCCACTCCCCTAGAGGCACCCCAACCGGCTTTGCGCCGATCACTGAGAACTGCAAAGCCTCCTGACAGACTCACTTATACCAACTTTTAAGAAACATCACCCCGATGGACTAAATCTATAGAAGGGGTGAATGTAATGAAATTTGTTTGTCTTGATCCTGTATTCGTTTGCACACATGTATATTACCCTCCCCCACTGTGTATAGTTTCACTTCCTCTTTCCTGACTAACCTGGGAGGTTCCAGGTCTTGGCTCCGCCCCTGACTTCTCTTACATAAAGATCCCAGGATCTGTATGACTCATTCCTGTGAACCAGTCGGCGTGTTGAGATGTTAGCTCTGATCTTAGTGATTAAAAGCCAACTTGTTTGTCTATAACTTCTAGTTTTGTGGTTATTGAAGGCACATCATAGAGCTTCCAGTTTTTAGTCCTTTGTATCTGCCAAAAGCCTCCCTTTTTTCCCGAATCCATTCTTGTATATCCCTTGACATCCAGGGTTCCCTTGGCTTGTTGGTCCCACCCTTGACCTTTACGGGAACATGTTGGCGTTGTACTCTCTCTATTTCCTTTCTGAAAGACTCCCACTGCTCTGATGTGGATTTTCCTACAAGTAACTGATCCCAGTCCACTTTGGTCAGATCCTGCCTTATCATATTAAAATCGGCCTTCCCCAATTTAGAACCTTTATTTCCGGTCCATCTTTGTCCTTTTCAATGACTACCTTAAATCTCACCGAATTATGGTCACCGTCACCAAAATGCTCTCATACTGACACTTCTACCACTTGCCCGGCTACATTCCCTAGAATTAGGTCCAGTACCGCCCCCTCTCTTGTAGGACTTTCTACATGCTGGCTCAAAAAGCTCTCTTGGATGCACATTAAGAATTCCGCACCCTCTAAGCCTTTCACACTCTGACTATCCCAGTTAATATTGGGGAAGTTGAAATCCCCTACTATTATTACCCTATTATTTCTACACTTCTCTGTAGACTCGATAGACTCTGGAACGGTACCCATGGATTGGAGGGTAGCTAATGTTACCCCACTATTCAAAAAAGGTGGTAGAGAAAAAGCGGGGAATTATAGACCGGTAAGCCTGACATCGGTAGTGGGGAAAATGCTAGAGTCTATTATAAAAGATGTAATAGCAGAGCACTTGGAAAGCAGTGACAGGATCGGACAAAGTCAACATGGATTTACAAAAGGTAAATCATGCTTGACTAATCTACTGGAATTTTTTGAGGATGTAACTGGTAAAATAGATAAGGGAGAACCAGTGGATGTAGTGTATTTGGACTTTCAGAAGGCTTTCGATAAGGTCCCACACAAGAGATTAGCGTACAAAATTAAGGCACATGGGATTGGGGGCAAGGTATTGACTTGGATAGAGAACTGTTTGGCGGACAGAAAGCAAAGAGTTGGAATAAACGGGTCGTTTTCCGAGTGGCAGGCAGTGACTAGTGGGGTACCGCAAGGATCGGTCCTAGGACCCCAGCTGTTCACAATATATATTAATGATCTGGACGAGGGAATTGGATGTAATATCTCCAAATTTGCAGATGACACAAAGCTGGGCGGGAGGGTAAGCTGCGAGGAGGATGTCGGGAAACTCCAGTACGATTTGGACAGGTTGGGTGATTGGGCAGAAACATGGCAAATGCACTATAATGTGGATAAATGTGAGGTTATCCACTTTGGTGGCAAAAACAGGAAGGCAGATTATTATTTGAATGGCAATAGATTGGGAGAAGGAGAAGTGCAAAGAGACCTGGGTGTCCTTGTGCACCAGTCGCTGAAGGTAAGCATGCAGGTGCAGCAGGCGGTTAAGAAGGCAAATGGTATGTTGGCCTTCGTAGCAAGAGGGTTCGAGTACAGGAACAAGGATGTCTTGCTACAGTTGTACAGGGCCTTGGTGAGACCGCACCTTGAGTATTGTGTGCAGTTTTGGTCACCTTACCTGAGGAAGGACGTTCTTGCCATGGAGGGAGTGCAGCGAAGA
The DNA here is from genome assembly GCF_052327205.1 of Somniosus microcephalus. Taxonomy (NCBI): domain Eukaryota; kingdom Metazoa; phylum Chordata; class Chondrichthyes; order Squaliformes; family Somniosidae; genus Somniosus; species Somniosus microcephalus. The sequence continues at coordinate 54,350,215 of NC_141012.1, read as the reverse complement.
TTCACCAGGCTGATACCTGGGATGGCAGGAATGACATATGAGGAGAGATTAGGTCGATTGGGCTTATACTCACTGGAGTTTAGAAGATTGAGAGGGGATCTCATCGAAACCTATAAAATTCTGTCAGGTCTGGACAGACTAGATGCAGGAAGGATGTTTCTGATGGCTGGGGAGTCCAGAACCAGGGGTCATAGTCTAAGGATAAGGGGTAAGCCATTTAGGACTGAAATGAGGAGGAATTTCTTCACTCAGAGAGTGGTGAACCTGTGGAATTCTCTGCCACAGAGGGCGGTGGAGGCTAGTTCATTAAATATATTCAAGAAAGAGTTGGATATATTTCACAGAATCACAGAATCACAGAAACCCCACAGTGCAGATAGAGGCCATTTCAGCCCATCGAGCCTGCACCGACACATATCCCACCCGATCCCCGTAACCCCATGTATTTAATCCCCCTAACACTACGGGTCAATTTATCACAGCCAATCAACCTAACCCGCACATCTTTGGACTGTGGGAGGAAACCGGAGCACCCGGAGGAAACCCACGCAAACACGGGGAGAATGTGCAAACTCCACACAGACAGTCACCCGAGGCCGGATTCGAACCCGGGTCCCTGGCGCTGTGAGGCAACAGTGCTAACCACTATGCCACCAGGCTAAAGGGATCAAGGGATATGGGGAAAAGGCAGGGACAGGGTACTGAATTTGGATGATCAGCCATGATCACATTGAATGGCGGAGCAGGCTCGAAGGGCCGAATGGCCTACTCCTGCTCCTATCTTCTATGTTTCTATGTTTCTATTTGCCTACATATCTGTTCCTCTATCTGCCCCTGACTGTTTGTGGACCTATAGTACACTCCCAGCAAAGTGCTTGCCCCCTTTTTGTTTTTAAGTTCTACCCATATGGCCTCATTAGAGGAACCTGCTATGATATCATCCCTCCTTACAGCAGTAATTGACTCCTTGATTAATATTGCGACACCCCCTCCTCTTTTACATCCCCCTCTGTCTCGCCTGAAGATTCTATATCCCGGAATATTGAGCTGCCAGTCCTGCTCCTCCCTCAACCATGTCTCTGTGATAGCAACAATATCATACTCCCATGTGTCCAACACCTTCAATTCATCTGCCTTACTCACAAGACTCCTTGCATTAAAATAAATGCCATCCAGCCTTGCCATACTCCCTTGTGCCTTTACATATTTGCTCTGCCTTCCAGGCTGACTTGTTTTTTCCTCGATATTTGGCTGTGCATCACCCCCTACTATAGCTCCACTCCGTATCCCATCCCCCTGCCAAGTTAGTTTAAACCCCGCCCCCGCCAACAGTACTAGCAAACCTCCCTGCAAGGATGTTGGTCCCATTCCGGTTCAGGTGCAACCCGTCCGACTTGTACAGGTCCCACCTTCCCCAGAAGCAGACCCAGTGACCCAGGAAACTAAAGCCCTCCCTCCTGCACCAACTCTTTAGCCACGCATTCACCTGCTCTATCCTCCTATTCCTATACTCACTAGTACATGTCACCGGGAGTAATCCAGAGATTACAAACTTTGAGGTCCTGCTTTTTAATCTGCTACCTAGCTCCCTAAATTCTTGCAGGACCTCATCCCTCTTTCTACCCATGTCGTTGGTACCAATGTGAACCACGACCTCTGACTGTTCGTCCTCCCCCTTCAGAGTGCCTGGGAAGCTAACACTGTTTGCCTTGGATGTTCAAAGCATTTGGAAACTGCCACATCCAGCAAGATTCACATGGATCACAGCTGTCTCACCATTAGAACGCTTTTAAAATTTATTATACACCGGGTACAGTAGCACAGTGTTATGTTTGCTGATGATTGCACAGTGTTCAGTTCCTTTCGCAATTCCTCAGATAATGAAGCAGTCCGTGCCACATGCAGCAAGATATGGACAACATTCAGGCTTGGGTTGGTAAGTGACAAGTAACATTTGCGCCACACAAGTGCCAGTCAATGACCAACTCCAACAAGAGAGAGTCTAACCATTTCCCCTCGACATTCAATGGCATTACCATCAACATCCTGGGGGTCACCATTGACCAGCAACTTAACTGGACCAGCCACATAAATACTGTGGCCACAAGAGCAGGTCAGAGGCTGGGTACTCTGTGACTTCTCACCTCCTGACTCCCCACGGAGCGTTTCGCAGGAGCATTATCAAACAAAATTAGTCACGAGCCACATAAGGAAATATTAGGGCAGATGACCAAAAGCTTGGTCAAAGAGGTAGGTTTTAAGGAGCGTCTTAAAGGAGGCGAGGTAGAGAGGCGGAGAGGTTTGGAGGGGAATTTCCAGAGCTTCGGACCTTGGCAGCTGAAGGCAGGGCCACCAATGGTGGCATGATTAAAATCGGGGATGCGCAAGATGCCAAAATTGGAGGAGCGCAGAGATCTCAGAGAGTTGTAGGGCTGGAGGAGGTTACAGAGATAGGGAGGGGTGAGACCATGGATGGATTTGAAAACAAGCATGAGAATTTTAAAATCGTTGCTGGACCGGGAGCCAATGTAAGTCAGCAAGCACAGGGGTGATGGGTGAACGGGACTTGGTGCGAGTTAGGATACAGGCAGCAGAGCTTTGGATCAGCTCAAGTTTATGGAGAGTGGAAGATGGGAGGCCGGCCAGGAGAGCGTTGGAATAGTCAAGTCTAGAGGCAACAAAGGCATGGGTGAGGGTTTCAGCAGTAGATGAGCTGAGGCATGGGCGGAGACAGGTGATGTTAAGCAGGTGGAAGTAGGCAGTCTTGGTGATGGAGTGGATATGTGGTCGGAAGCTCATCTCAGGGTCAAATATGACAGCAAGGTTGTGTACAGTCTGATTCAACCTCAGACAGTGGCCAGGGAAAGGGAGTTAGTGTCCAGGGACCGGAGTTTGTGGCAGGAACGAAGATCCAATGGCTTGTGTCTTCCCAATATTTAGTTGGAGGGTATTTCTGCTCATCCAGGACTGGATGTCAAATAAGCAGTGTGAGAAATCAGATAGTGGAGAGATCGGAAGAGGCAGTCGTGAGTTAGAGCTGAGTTTCATCAACTCCAAATAGTGAGAGGGAGGTAGAGGAGCAAATCTGCAGGGAAATCGCTGAGATATGCAAGAGCAATAGAGTGGTGATATTGGGGGACTTTAATTACCCAAATATCGATTGGGATAATGCTAGGGTAAAGGGAAAGGAGGGGGAGGAATTTTTGAAATGTGTTCAGGAGAATTTCCTTGACCAGTATGTTCTTGCTCCAACTAGGAAGGGGGCATTGCTGGATTTGTCCTGCTTTTTGTGGACAGGACATACCTGGGCAGTTTTCCAGATTGTCGGATAGATGCCAGTGCTATAGCTGTACTGGAACAGCTTGGCTCGAGGCACGGCTAGTTCTGGAGCACATGATAACAGCACATTTGAAGGGGAGGGGGACAGTACCTACGGAAAGGGAACCGTTAACAATATCATCTAGCATGGGGGAAAGGAAGCAGCAGAGGCACCTGAACAGATGGTGTAGTGTCCGTGTGTTGATAAAGACACTGAAGACAGGAGTTGGTTCATAGGTATTTACTAAGCAAAGTCTGGGGGGGGGTTCTAACGGATATACACAATATACAGGCTTATATAGCCCGAGTGGCAATTACCGGCATTACAGCACACCTGGGGCTCTTAAAGGCACATACACCACAGATGGTCTCAATCATAGTGACAAAAAAGTCCATGAGCTCCTCACACTTGTTGCTGGAGGTGAGGGTGGAGGAGGTAGAGGAGCTGGGTTAAAGAGAACACTTGTGGAGAGAAGCCGGGGGTTATCACTGCATCCCAGGATGATCCTGGAATAGTCAGCAGTTTTGGCCGAGGAGAGCAGGACCCGATAGTGCTTTATGTGGTCCAGTCAGGTCTGGCGATGAATGGCTAAACCAGTTGTCTGCCATAAATGCTCAAGTCTGTGTCCCTTCAATTTAAAGGAGCGGAGATGAAGGCCGTACCAGAGGGAACGACCAGGGTGAGAGAGAGTAATGGTTTTAATGGGGACTAGGGCATCAAAGGTAGCGGTAAGGGTGGACACAGAAGGAAGTGGGGTTGGGAGGGGGAGGCGGGATGTGAGTGGAGAGGGATACAAGAAAGTGAACTCAGAGGAGAGAGGGCATGATGAGTTGAAATGGAAGATGAGAAGTCACTCAGTGCAGAGGCTGAGGGAGGAAAGCGGTGAAGATATCTCGGGAGAAACTTGTCATGGTGCTGAATAGCAGATCAGAGACACAGTATGGTGGAGTCCAGTGGAATAGTGTAGTCTTGATGGCAGAGAAGTCAAGGAATTTGGAAGCCAAATTTGAGCAAAGGTCCAGTGCTCACTGAGGAAAACAAAGAGCAAGCATGGTCGGTGGATGGGCGGTGTGAAGTGTTGGGGGGAGGGGGGAACGGGGGAGGGAGAACGGGGGAGAGGGGTAAAGGGAACGGGGGGACCGGGGAAGGGGGGAAACGGGCGGGGGGGGGGGAGGGAGAACGGGAGGGAGGACGGGGGAGGGAGAACGGAGGGGA